>NW_028237817.1:0-600000 GCF_034619465.1 Leptosomus discolor
TCCAAAGCCTGCCAAACGGCCCCCTCCAAAGCCTGCCAAACGGCCCCCTCCAAAGCCTGCCAAACGGCCCCCCTCCAAAGCCTGCCAAACGGCCCCCTCCAAAGCCTGCCAAACGGCCCCCTCCAAAGCCTGCCAAACGGCCCACTCCAAAGCCTGCCAAACGGCCCCCTCCAAAGCCTGCCAAACGGCCCCCTCCAAAGCCTGCCAAACGGCCCCCTCCAAAGCCTGCCAAACGGCCCCCTCCAAAGCCTGCCAAACGGCCCCCTCCAAAGCCTGCCAAACGGCCCCCTCCAAAGCCTGCCAAACGGCCCCCTCCAAAGCCTGCCAAACGGCCCCCTCCAAAGCCTGCCAAACGGCCCCCTCCAAAGCCTGCCAAACGGCCCCCTCCAAAGCCTGCCAAACGGCCCCTCCAAAGCCTGCCAAAACGGCCCCCTCCAAAGCCTGCCAAACGGCCCCCTCCAAAGCCTGCAAACGGCCCCCTCCAAAGCCTGCCAAACGGCCCCCTCCAAAGCCTGCCAAACGGCCCCCTCCAAAGCCTGCCAAACGGCCCCCTCCAAAGCCTGCCAAACGGCCCCCTCCAAAGCCTGCCAAACGGCCCCCTCCAAAGCCTGCCAAACGGCCCCCTCCAAAGCCTGCCAAACGGCCCCCTCCAAAGCCTGCCAAACGGCCCCCTCCAAAGCCTGCCAAACGGCCCCCTCCAAAGCCTGCCAAACGGCCCCCTCCAAAGCCTGCCAAACGGCCCCCTCCAAAGCCTGCCAAACGGCCCCCTCCAAAGCCTGCCAAACGGCCCCCTCCAAAGCCTGCCAAACGGCCCCCTCCAAAGCCTGCCAAACGGCCCCCTCCAAAGCCTGCCAAACGGCCCCCTCCAAAGCCTGCCAAACGGCCCCCTCCAAAGCCTGCCAAACGGCCCCCTCCAAAGCCTGCCAAACGGCCCCCTCCAAAGCCTGCCAAACGGCCCCCTCCAAAGCCTGCCAAACGGCCCCCTCCAAAGCCTGCCAAACGGCCCCCTCCAAAGCCTGCCAAACGGCCCCCTCCAAAGCCTGCCAAACGGCCCCCTCCAAAGCCTGCCAAACGGCCCCCTCCAAAGCCTGCCAAACGGCCCCCTCCAAAGCCTGCCAAACGGCCCCCTCCAAAGCCTGCCAAACGGCCCCCTCCAAAGCCTGCCAAACGGCCCCCTCCAAAGCCTGCCAAACGGCCCCCTCCAAAGCCTGCCAAACGGCCCCCTCCAAAGCCTGCCAAACGGCCCCCTCCAAAGCCTGCCAAACGGCCCCCTCCAAAGCCTGCCAAACGGCCCCCTCCAAAGCCTGCCAAACGGCCCCCTCCAAAGCCTGCCAAACGGCCCCCTCCAAAGCCTGCCAAACGGCCCCCTCCAAAGCCTGCCAAACGGCCCCCTCCAAAGCCTGCCAAACGGCCCCCTCCAAAGCCTGCCAAACGGCCCCCTCCAAAGCCTGCCAAACGGCCCCTCCAAAGCCTGCCAAACGGCCCCCTCCAAAGCCTGCCAAACGGCCCCCTCCAAAGCCTGCCAAACGGCCCCCTCCAAAGCCTGCCAAACGGCCCCCTCCAAAGCCTGCCAAACGGCCCCCTCCAAAGCCTGCCAAACGGCCCCCTCCAAAGCCTGCCAAACGGCCCCCTCCAAAGCCTGCCAAACGGCCCCCTCCAAAGCCTGCCAAACGGCCCCCTCCAAAGCCTGCCAAACGGCCCCCTCCAAAGCCTGCCAAACGGCCCCCTCCAAAGCCTGCCAAACGGCCCCCTCCAAAGCCTGCCAAACGGCCCCCTCCAAAGCCTGCCAAACGGCCCCCTCCAAAGCCTGCCAAACGGCCCCCTCCAAAGCCTGCCAAACGGCCCCCTCCAAAGCCTGCCAAACGGCCCCCTCCAAAGCCTGCCAAACGGCCCCCTCCAAAGCCTGCCAAACGGCCCCCTCCAAAGCCTGCCAAACGGCCCCCTCCAAAGCCTGCCAAACGGCCCCCTCCAAAGCCTGCCAAACGGCCCCCTCCAAAGCCTGCCAAACGGCCCCCTCCAAAGCCTGCCAAACGGCCCCCTCCAAAGCCTGCCAAACGGCCCCCTCCAAAGCCTGCCAAACGGCCCCCTCCAAAGCCTGCCAAACGGCCCCCTCCAAAGCCTGCCAAACGGCCCCCTCCAAAGCCTGCCAAACGGCCCCCTCCAAAGCCTGCCAAACGGCCCCCTCCAAAGCCTGCCAAACGGCCCCCTCCAAAGCCTGCCAAACGGCCCCCTCCAAAGCCTGCCAAACGGCCCCCTCCAAAGCCTGCCAAACGGCCCCCTCCAAAGCCTGCCAAACGGCCCCCTCCAAAGCCTGCCAAACGGCCCCCTCCAAAGCCTGCCAAACGGCCCCCTCCAAAGCCTGCCAAACGGCCCCCTCCAAAGCCTGCCAAACGCCCCCTCCAAAGCCTGCCAAACGGCCCCCTCCAAAGCCTGCCAAACGGCCCCCTCCAAAGCCTGCCAAACGGCCCCCTCCAAAGCCTGCCAAACGGCCCCCTCCAAAGCCTGCCAAACGGCCCCTCCAAAGCCTGCCAAACGGCCCCCTCCAAAGCCTGCCAAACGGCCCCCTCCAAAGCCTGCCAAACGGCCCCCTCCAAAGCCTGCCAAACGGCCCCCTCCAAAGCCTGCCAAACGGCCCCCTCCAAAGCCTGCCAAACGGCCCCTCCAAAGCCTGCCAAACGGCCCCCTCCAAAGCCTGCCAAACGGCCCCCTCCAAAGCCTGCCAAACGGCCCCCTCCAAAGCCTGCCAAACGGCCCCCTCCAAAGCCTGCCAAACGGCCCCCTCCAAAGCCTGCCAAACGGCCCCCTCCAAAGCCTGCCAAACGGCCCCCTCCAAAGCCTGCCAAACGGCCCCCTCCAAAGCCTGCCAAACGGCCCCCTCCAAAGCCTGCCAAACGGCCCCCTCCAAAGCCTGCCAAACGGCCCCCTCCAAAGCCTGCCAAACGGCCCCTCCAAAGCCTGCCAAACGGCCCCCTCCAAAGCCTGCCAAACGGCCCCCTCCAAAGCCTGCCAAACGGCCCCCTCCAAAGCCTGCCAAACGGCCCCCTCCAAAGCCTGCCAAACGGCCCCTCCAAAGCCTGCCAAACGGCCCCCTCCAAAGCCTGCCAAACGGCCCCCTCCAAAGCCTGCCAAACGGCCCCCTCCAAAGCCTGCCAAACGGCCCCCTCCAAAGCCTGCCAAACGGCCCCCTCCAAAGCCTGCCAAACGGCCCCCTCCAAAGCCTGCCAAACGGCCCCCTCCAAAGCCTGCCAAACGGCCCCCTCCAAAGCCTGCCAAACGGCCCCCTCCAAAGCCTGCCAAACGGCCCCCTCCAAAGCCTGCCAAACGGCCCCCTCCAAAGCCTGCCAAACGGCCCCCTCCAAAGCCTGCCAAACGGCCCCCTCCAAAGCCTGCCAAACGGCCCCCTCCAAAGCCTGCCAAACGGCCCCCTCCAAAGCCTGCCAAACGGCCCCCTCCAAAGCCTGCAAACGGCCCCCTCCAAAGCCTGCCAAACGGCCCCCTCCAAAGCCTGCCAAACGGCCCCCTCCAAAGCCTGCCAAACGGCCCCCTCCAAAGCCTGCCAAACGGCCCCCTCCAAAGCCTGCCAAACGGCCCCCTCCAAAGCCTGCCAAACGGCCCCCTCCAAAGCCTGCCAAACGGCCCCCTCCAAAGCCTGCCAAACGGCCCCCTCCAAAGCCTGCCAAACGGCCCCCTCCAAAGCCTGCCAAACGGCCCCCTCCAAAGCCTGCCAAACGGCCCCCTCCAAAGCCTGCCAAACGGCCCCCTCCAAAGCCTGCCAAACGGCCCCCTCCAAAGCCTGCCAAACGGCCCCCTCCAAAGCCTGCCAAACGGCCCCCTCCAAAGCCTGCCAAACGGCCCCCTCCAAAGCCTGCCAAACGGCCCCCTCCAAAGCCTGCCAAACGGCCCCCTCCAAAGCCTGCCAAACGGCCCCCTCCAAAGCCTGCCAAACGGCCCCCTCCAAAGCCTGCCAAACGGCCCCCTCCAAAGCCTGCCAAACGGCCCCCTCCAAAGCCTGCCAAACGGCCCCCTCCAAAGCCTGCCAAACGGCCCCCTCCAAAGCCTGCCAAACGGCCCCCTCCAAAGCCTGCCAAACGGCCCCCTCCAAAGCCTGCCAAACGGCCCCCTCCAAAGCCTGCCAAACGGCCCCCTCCAAAGCCTGCCAAACGGCCCCCTCCAAAGCCTGCCAAACGGCCCCCTCCAAAGCCTGCCAAACGGCCCCCTCCAAAGCCTGCCAAACGGCCCCCTCCAAAGCCTGCCAAACGGCCCCCTCCAAAGCCTGCCAAACGGCCCCCTCCAAAGCCTGCCAAACGGCCCCCTCCAAAGCCTGCCAAACGGCCCCCTCCAAAGCCTGCCAAACGGCCCCCTCCAAAGCCTGCCAAACGGCCCCCTCCAAAGCCTGCCAAACGGCCCCCTCCAAAGCCTGCCAAACGGCCCCCTCCAAAGCCTGCCAAACGGCCCCCTCCAAAGCCTGCCAAACGGCCCCCTCCAAAGCCTGCCAAACGGCCCCCTCCAAAGCCTGCCAAACGGCCCCCTCCAAAGCCTGCCAAACGGCCCCCTCCAAAGCCTGCCAAACGGCCCCCTCCAAAGCCTGCCAAACGGCCCCCTCCAAAGCCTGCCAAACGGCCCCCTCCAAAGCCTGCCAAACGGCCCCCTCCAAAGCCTGCCAAACGGCCCCCTCCAAAGCCTGCCAAACGGCCCCCTCCAAAGCCTGCCAAACGGCCCCCTCCAAAGCCTGCCAAACGGCCCCCTCCAAAGCCTGCCAAACGGCCCCCTCCAAAGCCTGCCAAACGGCCCCCTCCAAAGCCTGCCAAACGGCCCCCTCCAAAGCCTGCCAAACGGCCCCCTCCAAAGCCTGCCAAACGGCCCCCTCCAAAGCCTGCCAAACGGCCCCCTCCAAAGCCTGCCAAACGGCCCCCTCCAAAGCCTGCCAAACGGCCCCCTCCAAAGCCTGCCAAACGGCCCCCTCCAAAGCCTGCCAAACGGCCCCCTCCAAAGCCTGCCAAACGGCCCCCTCCAAAGCCTGCCAAACGGCCCCCTCCAAAGCCTGCCAAACGGCCCCCTCCAAAGCCTGCCAAACGGCCCCCTCCAAAGCCTGCCAAACGGCCCCCTCCAAAGCCTGCCAAACGGCCCCCTCCAAAGCCTGCCAAACGGCCCCCTCCAAAGCCTGCCAAACGGCCCCCTCCAAAGCCTGCCAAACGGCCCCCTCCAAAGCCTGCCAAACGGCCCCCTCCAAAGCCTGCCAAACGGCCCCCTCCAAAGCCTGCCAAACGGCCCCCTCCAAAGCCTGCCAAACGGCCCCCTCCAAAGCCTGCCAAACGGCCCCCTCCAAAGCCTGCCAAACGGCCCCCTCCAAAGCCTGCCAAACGGCCCCCTCCAAAGCCTGCCAAACGGCCCCCTCCAAAGCCTGCCAAACGGCCCCCTCCAAAGCCTGCCAAACGGCCCCCTCCAAAGCCTGCCAAACGGCCCCCTCCAAAGCCTGCCAAACGGCCCCCTCCAAAGCCTGCCAAACGGCCCCCTCCAAAGCCTGCCAAACGGCCCCCTCCAAAGCCTGCCAAACGGCCCCCTCCAAAGCCTGCCAAACGGCCCCCTCCAAAGCCTGCCAAACGGCCCCCTCCAAAGCCTGCCAAACGGCCCCCTCCAAAGCCTGCCAAACGGCCCCCTCCAAAGCCTGCCAAACGGCCCCCTCCAAAGCCTGCCAAACGGCCCCCTCCAAAGCCTGCCAAACGGCCCCCTCCAAAGCCTGCCAAACGGCCCCCTCCAAAGCCTGCCAAACGGCCCCCTCCAAAGCCTGCCAAACGGCCCCCTCCAAAGCCTGCCAAACGGCCCCCTCCAAAGCCTGCCAAACGGCCCCCTCCAAAGCCTGCCAAACGGCCCCCTCCAAAGCCTGCCAAACGGCCCCCTCCAAAGCCTGCCAAACGGCCCCCTCCAAAGCCTGCCAAACGGCCCCCTCCAAAGCCTGCCAAACGGCCCCCTCCAAAGCCTGCCAAACGGCCCCCTCCAAAGCCTGCCAAACGGCCCCCTCCAAAGCCTGCCAAACGGCCCCCTCCAAAGCCTGCCAAACGGCCCCCTCCAAAGCCTGCCAAACGGCCCCCTCCAAAGCCTGCCAAACGGCCCCCTCCAAAGCCTGCCAAACGGCCCCCTCCAAAGCCTGCCAAACGGCCCCCTCCAAAGCCTGCCAAACGGCCCCCTCCAAAGCCTGCCAAACGGCCCCCTCCAAAGCCTGCCAAACGGCCCCCTCCAAAGCCTGCCAAACGGCCCCCTCCAAAGCCTGCCAAACGGCCCCCTCCAAAGCCTGCCAAACGGCCCCCTCCAAAGCCTGCCAAACGGCCCCCTCCAAAGCCTGCCAAACGGCCCCCTCCAAAGCCTGCCAAACGGCCCCCTCCAAAGCCTGCCAAACGGCCCCCTCCAAAGCCTGCCAAACGGCCCCCTCCAAAGCCTGCCAAACGGCCCCCTCCAAAGCCTGCCAAACGGCCCCCTCCAAAGCCTGCCAAACGGCCCCCTCCAAAGCCTGCCAAACGGCCCCCTCCAAAGCCTGCCAAACGGCCCCCTCCAAAGCCTGCCAAACGGCCCCCTCCAAAGCCTGCCAAACGGCCCCCTCCAAAGCCTGCCAAACGGCCCCCTCCAAAGCCTGCCAAACGGCCCCCTCCAAAGCCTGCCAAACGGCCCCCTCCAAAGCCTGCCAAACGGCCCCCTCCAAAGCCTGCCAAACGGCCCCCTCCAAAGCCTGCCAAACGGCCCCCTCCAAAGCCTGCCAAACGGCCCCCTCCAAAGCCTGCCAAACGGCCCCCTCCAAAGCCTGCCAAACGGCCCCCTCCAAAGCCTGCCAAACGGCCCCCTCCAAAGCCTGCCAAACGGCCCCCTCCAAAGCCTGCCAAACGGCCCCCTCCAAAGCCTGCCAAACGGCCCCCTCCAAAGCCTGCCAAACGGCCCCCTCCAAAGCCTGCCAAACGGCCCCCTCCAAAGCCTGCCAAACGGCCCCCTCCAAAGCCTGCCAAACGGCCCCCTCCAAAGCCTGCCAAACGGCCCCCTCCAAAGCCTGCCAAACGGCCCCCTCCAAAGCCTGCCAAACGGCCCCCTCCAAAGCCTGCCAAACGGCCCCCTCCAAAGCCTGCCAAACGGCCCCCTCCAAAGCCTGCCAAACGGCCCCCTCCAAAGCCTGCCAAACGGCCCCCTCCAAAGCCTGCCAAACGGCCCCCTCCAAAGCCTGCCAAACGGCCCCCTCCAAAGCCTGCCAAACGGCCCCCTCCAAAGCCTGCCAAACGGCCCCCTCCAAAGCCTGCCAAACGGCCCCCTCCAAAGCCTGCCAAACGGCCCCCTCCAAAGCCTGCCAAACGGCCCCCTCCAAAGCCTGCCAAACGGCCCCCTCCAAAGCCTGCCAAACGGCCCCCTCCAAAGCCTGCCAAACGGCCCCCTCCAAAGCCTGCCAAACGGCCCCCTCCAAAGCCTGCCAAACGGCCCCCTCCAAAGCCTGCCAAACGGCCCCCTCCAAAGCCTGCCAAACGGCCCCCTCCAAAGCCTGCCAAACGGCCCCCTCCAAAGCCTGCCAAACGGCCCCCTCCAAAGCCTGCCAAACGGCCCCCTCCAAAGCCTGCCAAACGGCCCCCTCCAAAGCCTGCCAAACGGCCCCCTCCAAAGCCTGCCAAACGGCCCCCTCCAAAGCCTGCCAAACGGCCCCCTCCAAAGCCTGCCAAACGGCCCCCTCCAAAGCCTGCCAAACGGCCCCCTCCAAAGCCTGCCAAACGGCCCCCTCCAAAGCCTGCCAAACGGCCCCCTCCAAAGCCTGCCAAACGGCCCCCTCCAAAGCCTGCCAAACGGCCCCCTCCAAAGCCTGCCAAACGGCCCCCTCCAAAGCCTGCCAAACGGCCCCCTCCAAAGCCTGCCAAACGGCCCCCTCCAAAGCCTGCCAAACGGCCCCCTCCAAAGCCTGCCAAACGGCCCCCTCCAAAGCCTGCCAAACGGCCCCCTCCAAAGCCTGCCAAACGGCCCCC
The DNA here is from genome assembly GCF_034619465.1 of Leptosomus discolor. Taxonomy (NCBI): domain Eukaryota; kingdom Metazoa; phylum Chordata; class Aves; order Leptosomiformes; family Leptosomidae; genus Leptosomus; species Leptosomus discolor. Next base: position 7,986 of record NW_028237817.1, read on the forward strand.
TCCAAAGCCTGCCAAACGGCCCCCTCCAAAGCCTGCCAAACGGCCCCCTCCAAAGCCTGCCAAACGGCCCCCTCCAAAGCCTGCCAAACGGCCCCCTCCAAAGCCTGCCAAACGGCCCCCTCCAAAGCCTGCCAAACGGCCCCCTCCAAAGCCTGCCAAACGGCCCCCTCCAAAGCCTGCCAAACGGCCCCCTCCAAAGCCTGCCAAACGGCCCCCTCCAAAGCCTGCCAAACGGCCCCCTCCAAAGCCTGCCAAACGGCCCCCTCCAAAGCCTGCCAAACGGCCCCCTCCAAAGCCTGCCAAACGGCCCCCTCCAAAGCCTGCCAAACGGCCCCCTCCAAAGCCTGCCAAACGGCCCCCTCCAAAGCCTGCCAAACGGCCCCCTCCAAAGCCTGCCAAACGGCCCCCTCCAAAGCCTGCCAAACGGCCCCCTCCAAAGCCTGCCAAACGGCCCCCTCCAAAGCCTGCCAAACGGCCCCCTCCAAAGCCTGCCAAACGGCCCCCTCCAAAGCCTGCCAAACGGCCCCCTCCAAAGCCTGCCAAACGGCCCCCTCCAAAGCCTGCCAAACGGCCCCCTCCAAAGCCTGCCAAACGGCCCCCTCCAAAGCCTGCCAAACGGCCCCCTCCAAAGCCTGCCAAACGGCCCCCTCCAAAGCCTGCCAAACGGCCCCCTCCAAAGCCTGCCAAACGGCCCCCTCCAAAGCCTGCCAAACGGCCCCCTCCAAAGCCTGCCAAACGGCCCCCTCCAAAGCCTGCCAAACGGCCCCCTCCAAAGCCTGCCAAACGGCCCCCTCCAAAGCCTGCCAAACGGCCCCCTCCAAAGCCTGCCAAACGGCCCCCTCCAAAGCCTGCCAAACGGCCCCCTCCAAAGCCTGCCAAACGGCCCCCTCCAAAGCCTGCCAAACGGCCCCCTCCAAAGCCTGCCAAACGGCCCCCTCCAAAGCCTGCCAAACGGCCCCCTCCAAAGCCTGCCAAACGGCCCCCTCCAAAGCCTGCCAAACGGCCCCCTCCAAAGCCTGCCAAACGGCCCCCTCCAAAGCCTGCCAAACGGCCCCCTCCAAAGCCTGCCAAACGGCCCCCTCCAAAGCCTGCCAAACGGCCCCCTCCAAAGCCTGCCAAACGGCCCCCTCCAAAGCCTGCCAAACGGCCCCCTCCAAAGCCTGCCAAACGGCCCCCTCCAAAGCCTGCCAAACGGCCCCCTCCAAAGCCTGCCAAACGGCCCCCTCCAAAGCCTGCCAAACGGCCCCCTCCAAAGCCTGCCAAACGGCCCCCTCCAAAGCCTGCCAAACGGCCCCCTCCAAAGCCTGCCAAACGGCCCCCTCCAAAGCCTGCCAAACGGCCCCCTCCAAAGCCTGCCAAACGGCCCCCTCCAAAGCCTGCCAAACGGCCCCCTCCAAAGCCTGCCAAACGGCCCCCTCCAAAGCCTGCCAAACGGCCCCCTCCAAAGCCTGCCAAACGGCCCCCTCCAAAGCCTGCCAAACGGCCCCCTCCAAAGCCTGCCAAACGGCCCCCTCCAAAGCCTGCCAAACGGCCCCCTCCAAAGCCTGCCAAACGGCCCCCTCCAAAGCCTGCCAAACGGCCCCCTCCAAAGCCTGCCAAACGGCCCCCTCCAAAGCCTGCCAAACGGCCCCCTCCAAAGCCTGCCAAACGGCCCCCTCCAAAGCCTGCCAAACGGCCCCCTCCAAAGCCTGCCAAACGGCCCCCTCCAAAGCCTGCCAAACGGCCCCCTCCAAAGCCTGCCAAACGGCCCCCTCCAAAGCCTGCCAAACGGCCCCCTCCAAAGCCTGCCAAACGGCCCCCTCCAAAGCCTGCCAAACGGCCCCCTCCAAAGCCTGCCAAACGGCCCCCTCCAAAGCCTGCCAAACGGCCCCCTCCAAAGCCTGCCAAACGGCCCCCTCCAAAGCCTGCCAAACGGCCCCCTCCAAAGCCTGCCAAACGGCCCCCTCCAAAGCCTGCCAAACGGCCCCCTCCAAAGCCTGCCAAACGGCCCCCTCCAAAGCCTGCCAAACGGCCCCCTCCAAAGCCTGCCAAACGGCCCCCTCCAAAGCCTGCCAAACGGCCCCCTCCAAAGCCTGCCAAACGGCCCCCTCCAAAGCCTGCCAAACGGCCCCCTCCAAAGCCTGCCAAACGGCCCCCTCCAAAGCCTGCCAAACGGCCCCCTCCAAAGCCTGCCAAACGGCCCCCTCCAAAGCCTGCCAAACGGCCCCCTCCAAAGCCTGCCAAACGGCCCCCTCCAAAGCCTGCCAAACGGCCCCCTCCAAAGCCTGCCAAACGGCCCCCTCCAAAGCCTGCCAAACGGCCCCCTCCAAAGCCTGCCAAACGGCCCCCTCCAAAGCCTGCCAAACGGCCCCCTCCAAAGCCTGCCAAACGGCCCCCTCCAAAGCCTGCCAAACGGCCCCCTCCAAAGCCTGCCAAACGGCCCCCTCCAAAGCCTGCCAAACGGCCCCCTCCAAAGCCTGCCAAACGGCCCCCTCCAAAGCCTGCCAAACGGCCCCCTCCAAAGCCTGCCAAACGGCCCCCTCCAAAGCCTGCCAAACGGCCCCCTCCAAAGCCTGCCAAACGGCCCCCTCCAAAGCCTGCCAAACGGCCCCCTCCAAAGCCTGCCAAACGGCCCCCTCCAAAGCCTGCCAAACGGCCCCCTCCAAAGCCTGCCAAACGGCCCCCTCCAAAGCCTGCCAAACGGCCCCCTCCAAAGCCTGCCAAACGGCCCCCTCCAAAGCCTGCCAAACGGCCCCCTCCAAAGCCTGCCAAACGGCCCCCTCCAAAGCCTGCCAAACGGCCCCCTCCAAAGCCTGCCAAACGGCCCCCTCCAAAGCCTGCCAAACGGCCCCCTCCAAAGCCTGCCAAACGGCCCCCTCCAAAGCCTGCCAAACGGCCCCCTCCAAAGCCTGCCAAACGGCCCCCTCCAAAGCCTGCCAAACGGCCCCCTCCAAAGCCTGCCAAACGGCCCCCTCCAAAGCCTGCCAAACGGCCCCCTCCAAAGCCTGCCAAACGGCCCCCTCCAAAGCCTGCCAAACGGCCCCCTCCAAAGCCTGCCAAACGGCCCCCTCCAAAGCCTGCCAAACGGCCCCCTCCAAAGCCTGCCAAACGGCCCCCTCCAAAGCCTGCCAAACGGCCCCCTCCAAAGCCTGCCAAACGGCCCCCTCCAAAGCCTGCCAAACGGCCCCCTCCAAAGCCTGCCAAACGGCCCCCTCCAAAGCCTGCCAAACGGCCCCCTCCAAAGCCTGCCAAACGGCCCCCTCCAAAGCCTGCCAAACGGCCCCCTCCAAAGCCTGCCAAACGGCCCCCTCCAAAGCCTGCCAAACGGCCCCCTCCAAAGCCTGCCAAACGGCCCCCTCCAAAGCCTGCCAAACGGCCCCCTCCAAAGCCTGCCAAACGGCCCCCTCCAAAGCCTGCCAAACGGCCCCCTCCAAAGCCTGCCAAACGGCCCCCTCCAAAGCCTGCCAAACGGCCCCCTCCAAAGCCTGCCAAACGGCCCCCTCCAAAGCCTGCCAAACGGCCCCCTCCAAAGCCTGCCAAACGGCCCCCTCCAAAGCCTGCCAAACGGCCCCCTCCAAAGCCTGCCAAACGGCCCCCTCCAAAGCCTGCCAAACGGCCCCCTCCAAAGCCTGCCAAACGGCCCCCTCCAAAGCCTGCCAAACGGCCCCCTCCAAAGCCTGCCAAACGGCCCCCTCCAAAGCCTGCCAAACGGCCCCCTCCAAAGCCTGCCAAACGGCCCCCTCCAAAGCCTGCCAAACGGCCCCCTCCAAAGCCTGCCAAACGGCCCCCTCCAAAGCCTGCCAAACGGCCCCCTCCAAAGCCTGCCAAACGGCCCCCTCCAAAGCCTGCCAAACGGCCCCCTCCAAAGCCTGCCAAACGGCCCCCTCCAAAGCCTGCCAAACGGCCCCCTCCAAAGCCTGCCAAACGGCCCCCTCCAAAGCCTGCCAAACGGCCCCCTCCAAAGCCTGCCAAACGGCCCCCTCCAAAGCCTGCCAAACGGCCCCCTCCAAAGCCTGCCAAACGGCCCCCTCCAAAGCCTGCCAAACGGCCCCCTCCAAAGCCTGCCAAACGGCCCCCTCCAAAGCCTGCCAAACGGCCCCCTCCAAAGCCTGCCAAACGGCCCCCTCCAAAGCCTGCCAAACGGCCCCCTCCAAAGCCTGCCAAACGGCCCCCTCCAAAGCCTGCCAAACGGCCCCCTCCAAAGCCTGCCAAACGGCCCCCTCCAAAGCCTGCCAAACGGCCCCCTCCAAAGCCTGCCAAACGGCCCCCTCCAAAGCCTGCCAAACGGCCCCCTCCAAAGCCTGCCAAACGGCCCCCTCCAAAGCCTGCCAAACGGCCCCCTCCAAAGCCTGCCAAACGGCCCCCTCCAAAGCCTGCCAAACGGCCCCCTCCAAAGCCTGCCAAACGGCCCCCTCCAAAGCCTGCCAAACGGCCCCCTCCAAAGCCTGCCAAACGGCCCCCTCCAAAGCCTGCCAAACGGCCCCCTCCAAAGCCTGCCAAACGGCCCCCTCCAAAGCCTGCCAAACGGCCCCCTCCAAAGCCTGCCAAACGGCCCCCTCCAAAGCCTGCCAAACGGCCCCCTCCAAAGCCTGCCAAACGGCCCCCTCCAAAGCCTGCCAAACGGCCCCCTCCAAAGCCTGCCAAACGGCCCCCTCCAAAGCCTGCCAAACGGCCCCCTCCAAAGCCTGCCAAACGGCCCCCTCCAAAGCCTGCCAAACGGCCCCCTCCAAAGCCTGCCAAACGGCCCCCTCCAAAGCCTGCCAAACGGCCCCCTCCAAAGCCTGCCAAACGGCCCCCTCCAAAGCCTGCCAAACGGCCCCCTCCAAAGCCTGCCAAACGGCCCCCTCCAAAGCCTGCCAAACGGCCCCCTCCAAAGCCTGCCAAACGGCCCCCTCCAAAGCCTGCCAAACGGCCCCCTCCAAAGCCTGCCAAACGGCCCCCTCCAAAGCCTGCCAAACGGCCCCCTCCAAAGCCTGCCAAACGGCCCCCTCCAAAGCCTGCCAAACGGCCCCCTCCAAAGCCTGCCAAACGGCCCCCTCCAAAGCCTGCCAAACGGCCCCCTCCAAAGCCTGCCAAACGGCCCCCTCCAAAGCCTGCCAAACGGCCCCCTCCAAAGCCTGCCAAACGGCCCCCTCCAAAGCCTGCCAAACGGCCCCCTCCAAAGCCTGCCAAACGGCCCCCTCCAAAGCCTGCCAAACGGCCCCCTCCAAAGCCTGCCAAACGGCCCCCTCCAAAGCCTGCCAAACGGCCCCCTCCAAAGCCTGCCAAACGGCCCCCTCCAAAGCCTGCCAAACGGCCCCCTCCAAAGCCTGCCAAACGGCCCCCTCCAAAGCCTGCCAAACGGCCCCCTCCAAAGCCTGCCAAACGGCCCCCTCCAAAGCCTGCCAAACGGCCCCCTCCAAAGCCTGCCAAACGGCCCCCTCCAAAGCCTGCCAAACGGCCCCCTCCAAAGCCTGCCAAACGGCCCCCTCCAAAGCCTGCCAAACGGCCCCCTCCAAAGCCTGCCAAACGGCCCCCTCCAAAGCCTGCCAAACGGCCCCCTCCAAAGCCTGCCAAACGGCCCCCTCCAAAGCCTGCCAAACGGCCCCCTCCAAAGCCTGCCAAACGGCCCCCTCCAAAGCCTGCCAAACGGCCCCCTCCAAAGCCTGCCAAACGGCCCCCTCCAAAGCCTGCCAAACGGCCCCCTCCAAAGCCTGCCAAACGGCCCCCTCCAAAGCCTGCCAAACGGCCCCCTCCAAAGCCTGCCAAACGGCCCCCTCCAAAGCCTGCCAAACGGCCCCCTCCAAAGCCTGCCAAACGGCCCCCTCCAAAGCCTGCCAAACGGCCCCCTCCAAAGCCTGCCAAACGGCCCCCTCCAAAGCCTGCCAAACGGCCCCCTCCAAAGCCTGCCAAACGGCCCCCTCCAAAGCCTGCCAAACGGCCCCCTCCAAAGCCTGCCAAACGGCCCCCTCCAAAGCCTGCCAAACGGCCCCCTCCAAAGCCTGCCAAACGGCCCCCTCCAAAGCCTGCCAAACGGCCCCCTCCAAAGCCTGCCAAACGGCCCCCTCCAAAGCCTGCCAAACGGCCCCCTCCAAAGCCTGCCAAACGGCCCCCTCCAAAGCCTGCCAAACGGCCCCCTCCAAAGCCTGCCAAACGGCCCCCTCCAAAGCCTGCCAAACGGCCCCCTCCAAAGCCTGCCAAACGGCCCCCTCCAAAGCCTGCCAAACGGCCCCCTCCAAAGCCTGCCAAACGGCCCCCTCCAAAGCCTGCCAAACGGCCCCCTCCAAAGCCTGCCAAACGGCCCCCTCCAAAGCCTGCCAAACGGCCCCCTCCAAAGCCTGCCAAACGGCCCCCTCCAAAGCCTGCCAAACGGCCCCCTCCAAAGCCTGCCAAACGGCCCCCTCCAAAGCCTGCCAAACGGCCCCCTCCAAAGCCTGCCAAACGGCCCCCTCCAAAGCCTGCCAAACGGCCCCCTCCAAAGCCTGCCAAACGGCCCCCTCCAAAGCCTGCCAAACGGCCCCCTCCAAAGCCTGCCAAACGGCCCCCTCCAAAGCCTGCCAAACGGCCCCCTCCAAAGCCTGCCAAACGGCCCCCTCCAAAGCCTGCCAAACGGCCCCCTCCAAAGCCTGCCAAACGGCCCCCTCCAAAGCCTGCCAAACGGCCCCCTCCAAAGCCTGCCAAACGGCCCCCTCCAAAGCCTGCCAAACGGCCCCCTCCAAAGCCTGCCAAACGGCCCCCTCCAAAGCCTGCCAAACGGCCCCCTCCAAAGCCTGCCAAACGGCCCCCTCCAAAGCCTGCCAAACGGCCCCCTCCAAAGCCTGCCAAACGGCCCCCTCCAAAGCCTGCCAAACGGCCCCCTCCAAAGCCTGCCAAACGGCCCCCTCCAAAGCCTGCCAAACGGCCCCCTCCAAAGCCTGCCAAACGGCCCCCTCCAAAGCCTGCCAAACGGCCCCCTCCAAAGCCTGCCAAACGGCCCCCTCCAAAGCCTGCCAAACGGCCCCCTCCAAAGCCTGCCAAACGGCCCCCTCCAAAGCCTGCCAAACGGCCCCCTCCAAAGCCTGCCAAACGGCCCCCTCCAAAGCCTGCCAAACGGCCCCCTCCAAAGCCTGCCAAACGGCCCCCTCCAAAGCCTGCCAAACGGCCCCCTCCAAAGCCTGCCAAACGGCCCCCTCCAAAGCCTGCCAAACGGCCCCCTCCAAAGCCTGCCAAACGGCCCCCTCCAAAGCCTGCCAAACGGCCCCCTCCAAAGCCTGCCAAACGGCCCCCTCCAAAGCCTGCCAAACGGCCCCCTCCAAAGCCTGCCAAACGGCCCCCTCCAAAGCCTGCCAAACGGCCCCCTCCAAAGCCTGCCAAACGGCCCCCTCCAAAGCCTGCCAAACGGCCCCCTCCAAAGCCTGCCAAACGGCCCCCTCCAAAGCCTGCCAAACGGCCCCCTCCAAAGCCTGCCAAACGGCCCCCTCCAAAGCCTGCCAAACGGCCCCCTCCAAAGCCTGCCAAACGGCCCCCTCCAAAGCCTGCCAAACGGCCCCCTCCAAAGCCTGCCAAACGGCCCCCTCCAAAGCCTGCCAAACGGCCCCCTCCAAAGCCTGCCAAACGGCCCCCTCCAAAGCCTGCCAAACGGCCCCCTCCAAAGCCTGCCAAACGGCCCCCTCCAAAGCCTGCCAAACGGCCCCCTCCAAAGCCTGCCAAACGGCCCCCTCCAAAGCCTGCCAAACGGCCCCCTCCAAAGCCTGCCAAACGGCCCCCTCCAAAGCCTGCCAAACGGCCCCCTCCAAAGCCTGCCAAACGGCCCCCTCCAAAGCCTGCCAAACGGCCCCCTCCAAAGCCTGCCAAACGGCCCCCTCCAAAGCCTGCCAAACGGCCCCCTCCAAAGCCTGCCAAACGGCCCCCTCCAAAGCCTGCCAAACGGCCCCCTCCAAAGCCTGCCAAACGGCCCCCTCCAAAGCCTGCCAAACGGCCCCCTCCAAAGCCTGCCAAACGGCCCCCTCCAAAGCCTGCCAAACGGCCCCCTCCAAAGCCTGCCAAACGGCCCCCTCCAAAGCCTGAACTGATCCAAACCCTAAAATCCCGACATAAACCCTAACCTCCGAACCCTAAACCGATCCAAACCCCAACTTCCCAATGTAAACCCCAATGTCCCGAAGTAAACCCTAAACCTAACACCTAGGTGTAAACCCAAACATGAAATGACATAACCCCCCGCTGCTCTTTTCTGGACCCCTGTGACCGTCCCTCACCAGGTTGCAAGGGATGTCTTTTCAAGCTGAACTGAAGAGCGCATCAGCCTGCTCCTGGCGACACACGGGAGTTGTGTCAGTGCTCGGGAGCATCGGCTCAGAAACAGATTCACAAAAACAAAAGTAAAATGACATAGAACAAACATGTGAAAGCTAGGCCAAAAAAGTAAATGCGTAATTTAAACTGAAAATTACAGAAAAGTTAAATGTAAAATCTGAATCAGAAACCTAAACATACAGTGACATAAAACCTAAACATAAAAAGAGATAGAATCTAAATCTCAAATCTCAGCCTAACATCCAGACCTAAAATCTAAACATAAAGTTGTATAAATACTAGATGTTAAATCTAGACTTAAAAAGTTGAACTTGAAATCTGAATGTAAAATCTAACCCTAAAATCAAATTGTAAAGTGACATAAAACGTAAACATAAAAACAAAACCTAAAATGACGTAAAATCTAAATGGAAAATAGGACAAAATCTAAACCGAAAATCGAAATCTAAAATCTAGACCTAAAATCTCACTGTAAAGTGGCATAAAATCCTGCTGCTCCTTTCTGTACCTCTCTGACCGCTCTTCAGCTCAGAAACAGATTCAGAAAAATAATCTAAATGGAAAATGCCATAAAATCAACAGGTAAAACCTAAACAAAAAAAGGTCAACTCTACACCTAAAATGACAGACTTCCCTCAAACAGTATTTATAACCTACCCAAGTAAGGGGACGCCAATACTTCCAATAGGTTTCATAATCCATAATGTAGGTCTTTGTGCTCAACTAGAGATTCTGATTTCAAACAAGAACAAACAATGAAATAACCCCTTTCCCCACAAAAAAACCCCACACCAAACCAAAACCTTCCTGCCGTCATATTGGCACGCCAGGGCTGTGATCTAACCTGCTTTGAGCCAGCTCTAGAAGCAGAAGGAAAGGTTGCTTCCCAGTCCAGGCACAGCAAGAGCAGGCTGCTCCTGACGGGATGGGGATCTCCGGGCCAGCAGGACCTACCTCAGCATCCCAGTAAGGCAGCAGGGCAGCCCCAGAGGTGGCTACAAGTCCAGAGCACCAGGCAAAGCCACGGGGACAAGGCAGGGCCCATACCAAGCCAGGAAGGTAAGTCAGGATCACGGCCAGCCAGCGCAGCCAAGGTCAGACACAGTCCCGCGGGGGCCAGGCAGGCCTACAAGGACAAGACAGACAGAGAGACCAACAGCCAGCATGCTGGGGCCGGGAGCAATGAAGACCCACACTCCCACAGCACTGCTCAGGGAGAAGGTTATAGCCTCAGGCTGAGCTTCAGTGGAGCTCCTGGGCTGGGGGCAGGCTGGGGGGAGACCCCAGGAGAGGCTGAGCAGGGTCATTAAGGCTGTTCTCGCCCTTGGGGCCCTGGAAGTGAAGGTTCCCCCCAGAGGGGAAAAAGGGTTTTAAAAGACGGAACAAATATTCCCATTCCACTATGAGGAAGGCAACTCTACTTATATCATGGGCACAGGATACTGAACTAAAATCAAACCTATCACCTGGAATCTCCCTCCTACCAATCCCAAGGCGCTCGCTTGTCCAAGCTCGTTTCCAAATCCTGCAAACTTAGGAGAAGAACCCATATTCCTTCTCGCTTCACCATCAGCATGTGAAGCAGCACTCCTAAAGAAATCACAGGCAGCTCAGTGTCCAAGGAAGGCTTAAACAGGGAATACTTCTTCACCGACCTTTCAGGAGTAGCCGGAGGAAACCCGCCTATCAGATTTGAGTGCTCAGGAAACGCGGGATACCTTTACAGTACAGATTAAACATTGCTCAGAACAGGACCACAAGAAAACTGGCTGCGTTCATCTTACACGACGGTCCTGGTACCCAGCACTATCTCCTCAATGCACTTGCAGGAAAGTGGATCTTTCCACTAAGCACAGCTGATTGGATAGTCCCCAACTGCCCCTGGAGAGGAACAACCCCAGGCACCAGTATATGCTGGGGGCTGCCTGGCTGGAAAGTGGCTTTGCAGAAAAGGACCTGGGGGACACCAAGTCGAACACGAGGCAGCAACGTGCCCTTGCTGCAAAGGCGGCCAACAGCACCCAGGGCTGCCTTGGGAGGAGTGCTGCTGGCAGGCTGAGGGCAGTGATCCTTCCCCTCTGCGCAGCTGTGGAAGCAGAGCTAGAGGCGACTTGGAAATTAGACTTGGATTAACGGTGCAGCAGTGTTCCCCCGCTAAGGAAGGGCACAAAAGCAGAGTGCGGTGGGTACACAAGGAATCCATTCCCCAGGAGCTCCCCAGGCAACCTTGGCTGTTGGCAACATCAGGGGAGCTTGATGTGCTGACTCTGAGAGACAAACGGCACGGCACAGAGGGTGGGGGCGGCCAGGCTCTGCGGTACCGCCCTGGGATGGGAACTGGATGGTGCTGCGGAACCGATAAGCTGCGTATTTGCTACCCGGGGCCGACGCTGTCATTCCTTGAGAGAATACTGTCCTTTGGGTGGACTTTGCCCATCATAATCTCACTATAATCCCAGAACATGCCTCCATCCCAAAAGCTACCCGCCTTCAAGGTGCAGCCATCCCTTGCTGAGCTTGAGCCCTGAATGTCTCTAGCCCGTACCTCTAAAAGTGAAGCGAGAGAGTTGGACACCAATCATAATGAGGGTCTGTATGACTGGAGTCACTCAAGCTCCACCCGAAAAGTAAAAAATAGTATAAAAATAGCTTAAGAGAGGAGGATGTTCGGGAAGATGTCATCGCTGACAAGTCACAGACTCCCTTAAACTTCTGGGATCAGTTGACAGGCTGAGCCTCTCTTTCCCCCCACAGGGACGCCTTTGGGTAAGACTCAAACACTCGCTTGCACCACGTGCTCCCCAGCAAACTTAGAAATCTCTGTCGAGTTGCTTTTATAACTTAGTGTGTTTTATAGCCAGGCTGTGTTATTCTTACCTGAAACTTGCACGTGCTTTGCAGACAGTGAGTTTATCACCAGCAATCCAACCAACTTGTGTGTCTGTTGCCTTGGTGGCACCCAACTAATCTCAAAGACAACAAGAGAATCGACATAAAAGAATGTCAAAGGTCTGGTTTCATATGTAAGGTTAGGAGTGACATCGCTGACTTCACTGTAGTTTTGTATATAAGACCCAGCTTTAGTTCTCAAAAGCCGCAGCTAGCTTTATGGAGTTATCACCTCACATCCTTCTTTGTGCAGATTGAAATTAAACCAATACCTGAATCCTGTGGTTGTCTGCTCTTTGCACACTGGGTAAAAGAACCCTAATTTTGGGACAGCAGAACCTCCAGGCCAGCAGAAAGAAAGGCTGCTGAGCATCAAACAGATGGATGCACTTTGAAGAGCTTTCAGAACTCGACAGTGCTCTGCCACAAGGTTTCTGGTGACGCAGCCTGAAGCTGCGTTTCAAACAACGATCCAGCTTAGTACCTGCCAGCACTCTAACCAACAGCAGTCTCTCGGCTCAGGGCTCGGGTTTTAGAGAGACTTGGGCCACAAACAAATGCCACAGATGTAGAAAACCTGAAGACTGAGAGCAACTGAAACGTAACTACTATTTTCCATTCCAGCAACCAGTTCTAAAACTACTTAACTCGTGCACTTCCGTAACAGAACACGGTAACTAACAAAAAGAAAGCCTTTTCTTCAGAACAGATTAGTGTGTTTTACAAGAACACCACCATTGCAACTTACAAAGTCAGCATTATCATTAGCAATGCACCTCTCCTGAAGAGGGAATCCCGACCCTTTTTCAAATGTCAGCTGCAAGAGTGTGTGAATAAAAATCCCCACAAAAACCCCACACCAAATCCCACCCACACTCATACCCCAAAAGCTCCATTTAGATTATATACCCATGTATTTATAACAGGTCTTCAGAGATGACAACAATAGCAATTCCGGTCCTTCTCCTCCAGGAACCAGCTACAAAAGAGTAAGACAATTCTGTGTTAGTACCATAGAGCTGAGTTCTACAACCCCCTACGTGACAGTTCTTGCTTTACAACACTTTAGCAGATGGAGACTTCACGGTAGACCACAAAAGCGGTTTTTAGATCCCCTATTATCTTCCTCTTCCAACACAGGAAGTCAGTTACTGTCAGAGAATCACATGCCAAAACCAATCTCCAAACTAAAAAGACTGTTTAACAAACCACAAAGGACATCCAAGATAACACACATTTTGGGTTTTGTCTTTATTATTCTCTTCAAGATGATTCTGTCTAGAAACACTACAGCTCATTCTGAAAAGGATAAAGAACATGCTTCCCTTCAGGAAGAATTTTTCCAATTGCTGATTCTTCCCCAGACTGTTGTTATACTGGGGAGCTCCTTTCCTCTTGCCAACTTCTGTTGCTATGCAGAGCCCAAAAACTAAGAGCGAGCCTGAACCCTTCTACAGGCAGCAGGGTCAGCACAGCATTTTACTGTTAAGGAGGTAGAGAACGGAATAATAGAAAAAGAAATACCAAAGAAAAAACATGAATAAGGGGAAAAAGAAGAGACTAACCATTTCTTTTACTTATATATATATCCTAATGTCATATATCTAAATATCACTTATTAACCATTTTAAGCCTCTTAGCCATTCCTTTTCCATTTATAAACTCTTAATAAATCAGCTGAGCACTTCTAAAGACAAAAAACTTTGCCGCTTTTTGGACTGCGGTAAGAAAATTCTAAAGCAGAGTCTTCCTGGCGTGGGGTGAAGTGTCCCCAACAGAGACACAAGCCCTAACACAGGAACAGATCTGTGTCTTGCTGAAAATTTGCACTCCAAGAATCACAAGTTCTGCTCCAGGGCAGTACAGCACTATTTTACCCCCCAGACTTTGGGTTTCCTCTGGGCTGCGGCTGTTGAAATCGCCCCCCCGTGTGCCCCCAGGCCTTCTGCTGAAGGGGGCTGGGCAGAGGGGTGGTGGGCGGGGTGGTGCATGGGGGCTGCATCACCCCCATGGCACAATGCCCCGGGGCAGGATCAAGGGAGCCCCCTGCCCTGTCCCTGCCAGAGCTGGCCCGGGCAGCCCAAGGGAGACATCCCCGAGGAGGTCCCTGAGGAGCCGGCGGAATGGCTTGGAGGGGCTGAGGGAGGACGAGCGGAAGCCGCACGGGGCTGCTGGGGAGGAGAACCACCAGCGACAGCCGGAGGTGCCCAGGGCTGTCGGGCCTTTCCAGCTGGAGAGCAGCGGCCAGGCAAGGGGATGCCTTCTGGAGGAGCACTGCGGAGCTCGCCATCCTCACCCCTGCGGAGCCAGGGGCAGCGGCAGTAAGAAGGGGGACGCAGGCACGCTGGCAGGGGTGCCAGTGCTTTGGAGCACCCACAGGTGCCCTGCCAGGCGTGGTGGAGGGGGATTCTTGCCCCCGAGGTCGATCAGGCCGGGGGCATTTGGCCGCTCTGGGCAGCCCCGGAGGTGGCTCCAGGTTGAGGGAGAAGCAGGGGTCAGGCACCTCCTGGGAGGCACGACCAGCCTGTGGGAGGAGGAGGAGGAGGAGGCAGGTCATGCTCACATGCTCAGGGAGCAGCCGATCACCAGCGCTGGGGTCAGGAAGGAATTTTCCCCCGGGGCAGATTGGCACTGGGCCCCGGGGGTTTTTTGCCTTCCTCTGCAGCACTGAGCACCACCACTTGTGAGGGCCCCTCTGCTCCGGTTTGGCTGGGTCACTGCCTGCTGCTCCTGCCCCACGACAATGGCCTCTCGGGCCCTGCAGCTGGGCGGAGGAAGGCTTTTTTACCCCCGAGGTGGGCTAGCAAGTGTCCCCGGGGGTTTTTTGCCTTCCTCTGCAGCACGGCCCCTTGCCAGGGCTCCTCTGGGCCGTTCTGGCCAGCTTCTTGCCTGCGGCTCTCGCACCTCCCAGGCGCTGCTTGTGCCCTGGCTCTCTCGGGCTCTCGTGCCCTTTGCAGTTTGTAGCGGGAGCGAGCTCTGCTCTTGCCTCGGCTCCATTTCCCCAGGGGTTTGGGCTTGGGCAAAGCAGCCTGTGCCTCGACAGACTCCACCTGTCCAACCTAACCCTAAAACGATATAAAATCGTAACCTGAAACCCAAACCTAAAAACTATACCTCATTATAAAAAATAAAGTCTAGACTTAAAAAACAAAACGTAACATATAGACATATAATTATGTAACATCTAAACATAAAAAGACATCAACGAAGTCTAAAGGTAAAATGACATAATGTGAGCTAAAAGCCGAACCAAAAAAGCTCACCCTGAAACAGGCAGCTCAGATGCAGACCGTAACTCTAAAAGGTGAGTTAAACCCCGAACCAAAAACCTAACCATGAAACACGCAGGTCAGATGCAAACTCGAAGTCTAAAGGTGAGCTAGAAGCCGAACCAAAAGACTCACCCTGAAACAGGCAGGTCAGATGCAAACCCAAAATCTAAAGGCAAGCTAAAGCCTAAACCAAAAAGCTCACCCTGAAAAGGCAGCTCAGATGCAAACCCAAACCCTAAAGGTGAGCTAAAAGCCAAACGAAAAAGCTTACAGATAAACAGGCAGATCCAATGCAAACCCAAACTTTAAATTTGAAGCTAAAAGCCGAATGAAAAACCCCACTCAGAAACAGGCAGGTCAGATGCAAACACAAACTCTAAACGTGAGCTTAAAGCACGAACCAAAAAGCACGCCCTGAAACAGGCAGGTCAGATGCAAATCCCAACTCTAAAGGGGAGGTAAAAACCGAACAAAAAGGCTCACCCCGAAACAGGAAGGTCAGATGCAAACCAAACTTGAAATGTGAGCTTGAAGCCGAACCAAAAAGCTTACCCAGAAACAGGCAGGTCAGATGCAAACACAAACTCTAAAGGTGAGCTAAAGCCCGAACCAAAAACCTCACCCAGAAACAGCCAGATCAGATGCAAACCCCAAGACTAAAGGTGAGGTAAAAACCGAACCAAAAGGCTCACTCTGAAACAGGCAGCTCAGATGCAAACCCAAATTCTAAATTTGAAGCTAAAAGTAGAGCCGCATTTTAAATGAAATCTCAAACTTCCCACAGACACTTCAGACGCATTTGAGGATTTCAAAAGCTGTCATTGAACAGATCTGCGAAAGAACTCCACAACCCAAGCTGATGGTGAAGCA
Organism: Leptosomus discolor; assembly: GCF_034619465.1. Classification (NCBI taxonomy): domain Eukaryota; kingdom Metazoa; phylum Chordata; class Aves; order Leptosomiformes; family Leptosomidae; genus Leptosomus; species Leptosomus discolor. The sequence continues at coordinate 23,270 of NW_028237817.1, forward strand.
GGTCTGTTTATTACAGCTCTGCAGCGCTGGGTGCAGCGAGGGTCAGGTACCCTAAGGATGCTGCACCCCGAGCCGCGGTAATTGCGTCCTATTTAAAGCAACAAAACTTACATATTTACCTATTTAGCACTCTGTCCCGCTTCGGATGTAAATTAGATCTCCTCCCCCTTGCGCAGGCACAGTCTTCCCCTTCGGGGGTCTTTTGGTGGTCTTGGGGAGGAAGTAAGAGTTCCTCGATAGTCTTCATCATGATTGTCCTTTTGAACCCGTCCTCCAGAGTGCGCAGTTCAGCCACAGCTGGGCAGTGTCTCGTCTCGTACCCACACACCCCCCCAGCCCCACCCCACGACCACAGCTCAAGGCAACATCCCCCTCCGTGGTCGCGGTCTCTTGCACAAATACAATTCCTCCCCCGTCCCCATCTCACCTAAAACAATGAAGCAGGCCTTCGAGTGATCAAGACTCTACTTGAGCACAATGAAGCAGGCCTTCAAGTGATAAAGACCCTACTTAAGCCCTGCCAAGGGCAGGGGGTCACACTCTTGTTTACCAAAGACAAGGCTAGCTAGCTAATATTGCAGAGACTAAAGCATATCACATATTTCAAAAAGAATATTTTCAGATATTTTCTACTTTCCCATATCAAAACACATACACACGACTATTTTTGAAACAGTACAATTCACACTGTGACATACACTACAGGTACCTCCTTTTTCAGAAAGTTTCCTTCCTACTAGCACCATCTGCAAACTCATCTCTAGTAACTGTTTGTCATCCGATGGTTTTGGCAAGGCTGAACAAAACCTTCGGAGGGGGCAGTGATATTTATCCTCAGCGAGAGGAAAACACAGGGCCGGTAACATTCCAGGATTCATTTGTCATTTGAGCCCAACTATTCTCTTTTAGCTATCCCATCAGATATCGAGGGGGCTGTTAAAACCTTTAGAACACACGGCAGATTATACTAAAACCACCCACTGCCAACCTCCCAGGAAGGCTCTTCAATTCCGCTGTACGGGCCCCCACACCTGCCCTTCTGCACAGCACACACAGGCTCTACACAGCTCTCACAGAAGCCTCTCACAAAACAGTCTGCCTAAACCAGCGGAATCACCGGAGGAGAAGCAACTGGCCCCTGTGGCACTGAGCTCATCGCCCACAGAGGCCGTGCCAGAGCTTTTAGGAGTGCAGCATTTAAGGCAACTAGAACCAGAAGCGAGGAATTGTTATACAATCAACTTCAAACACAGTCATTCTGTCGTTATTTAACTAAGAGTGTATTTAATAGATCAACGCTGATTTACTTGCTTATAAAATATACACACAGATCAACACAAGGTATTTTTAGCCTAAAACCTCGGTATTTGACAACATCCCAAGACACAATTAAAGTGTCTTTTTCCCTGAACCTTCTTCAAATGCTAGAGCTTTCCACAAACTGCACGTTTTACACACACAAATAACACGTACAAATGGACTCGTCACACTTGCAACACTGCAGAACACAAACATTACTTTTTACATCTTCTCAACACTATTTCCTAGTAACAACACGGTCAGAACTTAAAAACATCAAGGCCACTGGAGTCATCTCAGAATTCAAACACCACAGAGCTTTCAGTTTTCTTCTGTTAAGTTCCTCATCACCGTCAGCCACCCAGGAGAACTCCTCCCTTCCACTCACGAGGGTGCCGTGACTTTAAAAAACCCAAAGGCAAGTTCCCTACGGCGCACCCCCGCACTCCGCGGCCGAGCCGCCCCGCAGGTCACTCCCAGCCCCCGGCACACAGTAAAACGCAGCGGGCAGACACAACCCCCCCCCAAACGCACCCCCGTTTCCCCGCAGGGCCGACCCTTCCCCGCAGCAGGCGCTCACCCGCCCCGCACCCCCCGCCGCCCCAGGGCCGCTCCGCCCCTCCCGCCCCGCCACCGGCACGGCCGGACCCGCCGCTCCCGCCCCGCAAACCCCCTCCCCGGCCACGCGCCCCCGAGCGATGGCTTCTCTTTTCCGCCGAGTCCCTTGCGACCCCCCGCCTGCCCCGGCCCCGGCTCCCCTCCCCAGCCGCTGCCCGGCCCCGTGGCTCCCCTGGGTCTCTCCTCACCGCCGCCCTCGCCCTTTCTTTTTTTTTTCCCTTTTTGCCCCTTCCCTCCCAGCCGGCCCCAGAGCACCACCGCCGGGGAAGAGGCTGCAGCACGGACCTACCGACGCTGCCGGGGCCGGGCCGGGCCGCGCCTCCCCTCAGCGCGGAGGACGGACGGACGGACGGCAGCCTCGTGGCAGCAGCCTGGAGGACCGCTGCACGCCAGAACAACCTCCCCGACCAGCCACCAATCACCGAGCGCCTCGCCGGCCCGCCTTCCCATGACAGCCAATCACGGCGAGGCGGGGGCGGGGGCTGCCGCGGCCCTCACGGGCAGCCTCTGCCGCCATGTTGGCGCCCTGAGGCGGGGCTGGGCTGCGGCGGGCGGCGAGACGCCGCCAGGCCCGATCGCTCCCTGCCGGGCGGGAGAGCGGAGGTCCGGGTTTGAGCACAGCGGGGGAGGGCGAGGGGTGACACGCAGGGTGGGCGGTGGCAGAGCTGTTGTGGGGGTGGCAGGGGACGGGGAGCGGCAGGGAGGGTTGTCCTGGTGAAAGGGCTGGATGCCGTTTGAAAGCGGCGGTGTCTGCTCTAGAGCAGCCTAACGAGCTCTGGGATGAGAAGCCTAATTAGGCCTAGTGAGTTCTTTGGTGGGAAGACGGCTCATCCTTGCTTCCATTTCAACTTCAGCTCCATTTAATTAACGAGTGAACAATAGCAACAAACGCTCGTGTTATCATTTCCTCCTTATGGATTTGTCAAAACTCATGAAACTACAGCTTCACATTCTGTTCTCTATGCCCTTACAAAGAATTATTTAAGAAAGACATGTGTGTTACGTTACGTATCATGCACCTATGACGTTTGAGGGCCCTGCATGGGGTGTCTGTGGGGTGCCTATGAGGGGGTGGTGCCTATAGGGCCCCTCACACGGGGTGTCTGTGGGGTGCCTATGGGGCAGTGGTTCCTATAATAGAGCCCTGCATGGGCTGTCATGGGAGGGGCCGTACAGTGTCTTATTGTGTTCTTATTTTGCTGTTAAAGTTCTACGAAAACTGGATATGCCATCCTCGTGTTACACGAGTGGTCAATCGCCAGCCAGCTGATAGGTGACAGACTCCTGAAAATCACTTTGTGCTCTGCTTGAGACTATTAATTTCTTAACATTTTCAATGGAAAAAGAATCGCCCCTGTTGCCAATTTGCAGTGGTTAAGAAAAACTCCTCTACACACAGTGAGATCAGTAGAGACGTCCTTTATTAACGATGCGCACCAGGGACATGGGATCCTTCCCAAAGATGTCCGCCTGCACATTGCAATCAACAAATATTTATACATTGAATTCATACAGATTCAGTCTATACAATGCATATTCATTATCCTTTTCTCGATGATTGGTTCTTCTTCTCTCACTTCTGATGCAAATTAGCATGGAGCCTCTGTCGTGGTCTTCTGTTGTTCCCTTGTGAGTAGGGGGTATAATTTGGGTAGGTGGTCCGTGAGTCGGAGGTCTTGACCACTCCTCGAATCGACCATGTTTGGTCAAGGAACATGTCCTTGGCTCGTAGGCTCTTGGCTCGTACCTCCTTTGGTCACGATTCAAAGATTATACACAGCGGGAACCATCAGAAATCCTGTCTAGCAGACATCTTGGACTGCAACACATTATCCTTGTTTCTAACCACTAACAGATCATTGGTTAATGAATACCTCAGGTCTGGGACTTTACAGGAGTATCCTAGCAGCATTGGCAGTACAGACAATTTGATCATTTATTCCGTTTGAGACTTATTTTCCCAAAATAATCATTAGTCTCTCCTACTAATATCCACTAATTAGAATTCTTGATATTCAAATCAAAATGGGAAAAGTAAGGGGACTTCTAAGCAGTATCCTAAAATCCTAAATCTGGTGATTTCTGCGACACCCCTGTTCTGTGCAATGTTTGAAACACCCCCGTTTCCAGCACCGGCCTCTCCCAGTGGTTGCACCGCTGTTGCCCTGAGGAAGCGCCGTGCGGGTGGGCCAGGGCTGTGACATTCGGTATGAGCAGCGGGACGACCCCCTGCAGGCAACTGCTCCCGGGCAGAGTCAGCAGCAGGCTCTGGCACCCCTTCCTCCAGAACACGTCCTGGATATCGGGATGAGAAATGTAGGGCTGCATCAGCACTGTGCAGGCGGGGCTCCCACAAAACACCTCTGTGCGGTGGGTGCTCCACTGTGGGTTGGTTTGTTTCTGTGGGGAGCTGCCCCTGTGTCTTAACTCTGAAAGGAAACCCGGGTTGTCCTGGGTTGTTTGCCTTGTTGTATTTTCCAGAATTGAAGGTGCAGTTAGTTGAATTTGAGACACACGTAAAACCCACCAAAGAACATGTTCTGAAGGCAAAGTGGAATTAACCTCTGCAGTGCACCGCTGTGCGATATTCTTGGGGCTCTGTTTTGTTTAATAGATGCTTTGATCTATCAAAGTCAGGCTGGGGAAACAGGTTTTAAACTGATGAAAATTTCGAGACCAAAATTTTTGTGAATAATCTGGATAGGTACTGCCTGGCAGGTGTCATACCCATGTTTCTGAAGACGTACTTTTCACTTGCTCTTAGTAATAGCTCCTTAAAATGTTTGCTAAAATGCCAAAACTCCCAGCAGTTAGAAAAGGACGAGCTGCCTTCTTATTGAGCCGGATCTTTCCGTTGAAACCTGTCCCTGTTCCATCTCCGTCATTTCTTTGGGTGTCAGAACTTCAAGCTTGTGATTTCTGTTGTAGGATGAAAGAGGGGCGTCTCAAGGAGTCAGTTTGTGAACAAAACAGACAAACAGCTGGTGCTGGGCACTCTTGTTCTAGTGTCTTGTTAGAAGGCTTGGAGGGGAGGTGACCATTTCATTACTGTGCTGTCACTCTTGTTTGTGTTTCAGGCCTGTTTGGGGACAGACTTCTGCAGTACCCTTCTGGAACTGGGAGTGAGTCGTTGGGGGTAGAGGAGTGTCACTGCCTTTGTTCTGAACATGTTTGCATTGCTGCTGTGTTTTCTGTTTTCAGTCGTGATGAGATGGATGTGTTTGGGGTGTCCCTGCACCTCCTTCCTCCTCCGGGAGCTGCAGTGTTCATTGGAACGTGTTGGAGTAGACAGGAGGTTTCTCAGCCTGCGCCTGCAAGCTTGTGTTCCTTTCCCGCTGCCGTGTGTCAGGGCTCTTGTGGATGTCTCTATTGTACTAGTGTGGTATTGTGGCAATTGAAGGCACGGGCTCAGGCTGAGGTGAAAGCTCACACGGAGACACCTTTGTTCAGCAGGCACACTTATTTATACCCAGCTGAGATACTGTATTTAGCAACAACCTACTTATACCCAGCGGAGATACTTTATTTAGTAACAAACTTATTTAGACCCTCTTGCGAGCCCTGGTAACTGTTAACGTTCCCACGGCTTCCCGCCAACCAAAGCAACCGTGCCTGGCTGGCTTCCAAAGGTCGCCTCTGACTTACTCCTACATAGTATTTCCCTTCCATTTACGGCTCAGCCCCTTTCGATCTCCCCACAGAGAACGCTGCCCAGATTATCAGGGAAAAAACAGGCACGATGAAGACTCCACAACCAGTTCCAGCGCTCAGTCACCCTCACAGTATAAAAGTGTTTCCTGATGTTCAGAGGGAACCTCCTGTGTTTCGGCGTGTGCCCATTCCTGCGCACGTACACACATACCCTTATGTATGTCTCTTCCCTCAAGATCACGTGAAAGAAGTGTGCAAAACTGCTCTCAGGCGTGTTGCTCAGGCTGCTGCGGGGTGGCCGGCCTGTCTGTGCTGGCAGCGGAAGGGCCCCCTCAGTTTTAGGGCACCCTCTGGGGTTAATCAGACACGTGCCGTGTGCTGGTGCAAACGCCCAGTAGAGCTGTCGCGTGCTGGCTTCAGAATGTCTCTCTTTCCTTATTTTCATTTAATAAAAACCAAAACAAAACAGGACTTGCTTATCAATGCTCATGAAAGGGACTTAGCCCTGCGTTCCCTACGAGCTGCTGTTCAGGGGTGCCAGGACCTGCCCACCCGCCCCACCAAGCCCCTCCCAGCTGTGAGTGAGCGCAGGTCTCACTGCTGCAAGCTGGGGTGCCCCTGGGGTAACAAGGCGCAGGCACAGGGAGGGCAGAGCTCGCTTGCCCGGAGGAGAAGCGCGGGAACAAGGGGAAGAAAGCGAGTGCCTTCCGCTGTGTGAGAGAGTGACATTTCCCAGCACCCACTGCACTGGAGAGCTGGAGCAGACACTGGCAGCAGCACTGAGCTTGTAGGTACTGCGGGAGTTTAAAAGACAAGTCAGCTTCAAAGTGCCCGTGAGGTGCAAGAACGGGGTGAGATGAGCTGTGCTGTTGCTGTGTTTCCTCCCACATTTCTGAGTAGCTCGGAGCATGAACCTGTCCCCCAGTCTCCCCTGTCCTGGCCTCATGAACGTAGAGGAGCAGTTGGCAGAGCAGACTTTGGGGTCTGCTGATGCTGCTGCCTCCTGACTGTGAGAGGGAGAGAAAATGGGATTCTGAGGGAAGAAGAATCACCTAAGGCGAACTGCAGAGGAAGTCAAGCAACAAGTAAGCTGATACCCAGACGCTTAAAGCTGGCCACCTGCTGTATTTCACCATGGCAGGGATTCCAACAGCACAACCTTTTACCTTGGATTGAAGATTCTTTTTTCTTAGATGTCTGAAAGAAGGTAATCTACAGCTGTTTGATGGATTTCCACTGACAGCTGAGGATTTAAAAGACCCCGCCCTCTAAACTACATGTGACAGAACACTGAACCAATAAACTGCTGCTTAAAAGTAGAAATGGGAAAAAAATAGGAAAAGCTCTGATAGATTGACACCCACTGAAAAACAAATTTATTTCAGGAAAACTGTAAACAATATATACACAACAAGCTTAAAGGGGTTTCTCCTCTTGCTTACAGGAATGTACGTTCTTTTTGCTGATGTGCCAACACTCCCAACAGTTTTGACGTTACCCGCAATCGGTGCCCCTGGTGATATCACCATCCTTGGCCATGACTCTCCCAGAGCCGTACGTACTTTCCTGCTGTCCCTCCAGGTACAGTCGTTACAGCACCCTCTGGGTGCTCCTGTCTCTTGAACTGTGATGTGTGTACTTCTCTCTGGCCATTACTGAGCTCCATAGTTTTGTTTCCATCTCTGCATTAAAGAAATGTGTAGAAATATTTAAAAAAAAAAAAAAATAAGGACTATATATAGGCTTCAGCTTAATCTCAGAAAAAACATTCAATATGCAAGCCTAAATGAAGGAAGAACTTAAAAATACGATGTTTGTGTAAAGCCTGTTAAGTGTCATCCCAGCTGGCTGGTACTCAAAAACCTGTTTCTGCAAAACTGACCTGACTTCTTTATACTTGAGAGCCTCTACCACACCTCTTCTGCACTAAATCTATTGCTGCAGCAGGCCAAGCAGAGTGTAAACTGTGATTTTTTGAGTGCTGTCGGTTATCAGCTGCCCGTCAGACCTGCCTGCCGCAACACCTTGGTTCTCCCATGTTCTCCAGAACTATGCACAAGCAAGAAAAATCCCTCAGATTAGGGTAGGAGGAAATACACACGGCTATTCAGCCTTTATGTCTCCTCCAAGCTATCAAAAAACATCAAAATCCAACTTTCCAGCAGTACATCCATGTTTACAGTGCAGTATGTTCCAGTGTGAACTTCTCGAGCTGGCTCTGTCACCACACCCTGCCTCTGTCAGTGAGCCCAAACTGCTCCTCTCCCAGCAGCAGCCTCGGGCACCTGAAGAGGTAAAGCCGCTGGATATGAACAGCAGCGCTGTCTGGAAAGACACTTTCTTCTTGCCCATCCCTAAATAATTCTTCATAGTTTGATCAGGGAAGGTAATTTCTTTCTTGCCATCAGGAAATGCTTCTCTGAAGTGTCTTTGGGGACAATATGCTGATTTATGCAGGTGTGTATCTGGGCAGCAATTCTGAGGAGTGGCCGGGTTGGCTGATTTCTTTCCCATTCGTCCGTTTGGAAACTGCAAGACCTCTAAGCCGTCAGAGTATGTCTGAGCTTCAGCATAATAATAACTCTGCAGAAACCAGTTCAGATTTGACATAACTGGTGAGAAATTTTATATGCGTGTGTCCACGTGTGCCTAAATACCGATAGAAAAATGCAGAAGACGGAGGGTATCGCTGCTGTTGGATCAGGCGTAACTGCTTCACACCCCACTGAAGAAGGTCGTAGTTACGGTCTGCCCATCAGGACCCGCTTTTTTCCATGTCCCACTGGGGAAAAACAGGGGCTGAGCCGCATTTTTCCCAACCTTTTCAACTGAACAAGTACATTACGGAGAGGTCAGCATTGAGCCATCGCACTCACCTGCTCTTTCCTCTTTCACAGCTCTGCCCTGTGGAGTTTCAGAGGGCCAAGCTCTCATTTCTGGCCGTGTCTCCTCGCTGTCTGCATATGCAGGTCCAGGTGGTCGTGACCCATGAGCTTCATTAGGAGAGGTGTCCTGAAGTGACACCGGGCATGGAGCATAACCTCAAATCAAGCTTTGTCTTTACACACGATTTCTTTCCTAGGCTGACAGGTATTTTAGGAAACCAGGAGCATCAGGGGAGGAAGATAAGGCTGGGAAGGCATAAACACAATCCGGGTTTTATGCAACTCCAGTGTAATTGAAGCGATGAGACAGACGGAGACCCAGCAATAACGGGGGGTCTGTGGTCAGCTGTAGTCCGGACCGAGGCGGAATTCAGTGGTGTGTTGTAGCACGGTGCTCCGCTGCCTTGAGTCGTCCACATCAAGGTGTGAAGCAACTGATGAAGGCTCCTAAAGCCTGAATGCTGCCTGCAGCAGGAACTGCAGAATTAATTCAGCTGTTCACAAGGTGCTTGTGCCTGGACAGTGACCGTCCCAGCCGAGCACTCGCTGAGTTAAGCAATAAACTCACTTCTGTGTCTCTGTCCCCTCCTGTCCCTCCGTGTCCCACTTGTGTCACTCCCCATGTCCCCAACCAGCTTTTGATTGCAGGGCTCTGTGTGTGTGTATGTCTGGCCCCCCCTCATTCTGTATTGGAATGGTTGGTGGCCACCTGATATCCTGGATAACAGGGAAAAATGCCCACGGCTCGGGACTGTTCATTCTGACACCATTTTGCAGCTCCTGTTGTTTTGTAAGTGGGAGAAGCAGCGGGATGAGGTGCCCTGGGTGCAGCTGGTTTCACGTGACAAAATATTGACGCGATCCAGCAGAGACGGGAGTCAGTGTGGAGAGATTCAAATGGCTCTTCCTGAGGTGAGCTCCGGAGTGCAGCAAGGATTGCTGCGCTGCTGCTCTGCTGTGTGCAGGGCTGTGGCGTTAAAAGCTTCAGAGTGAGGAGGAGGAAGATGGGGAAAGGCTATGGGTGCTAAAAGGCAGGCTTGGAGCCTAAAAAGGAGGATGTGGGCCCTACAAATGGGGCTTTCCAGCCTAAAAATGGGTCTTTGGGTGCTGAAATTGAGGCATTGGACATGAAGAAAATGAGGCTTTGAGCCCTAAGGGAGAAGCTTGTACACTAAAAGGAGGGTTTGGACCCTAAAAATGCGTCTTTCAGAACTCAAACTGAGACTTTGAGCCCTAAAAGAGGGATTTGGACCCTCCAAATGCGGGTTTGGACTCACAATGCAGCTTGGGCCCTAAAAATGCCTGGCAGGATCCTAAAAACGAGGCTCTGGAGCCTGAAAGTGAGATTTTGCAAGTCAAGCTGACCTTTTGGACCCTAAAAATGAGGCTTTGGACATGAAGAAAATGAGGCTTTGTTCTCTAAGGGAGGAGTTTGTACCCTAAAAGGAGGGTCTGGAGCATAAAAATTAGGCTTTTGGGACAAAAAATGGCACTCCGAGCAGGGCGGGAGCAGGGCAGGGACAAAACTCAGTGCCTCAAGTGGGGCAGGAGCAAAGCTAGCCACCCTGATTTGGGCAGGGGCATAAAGAGCCACCGGAGCAGGGCTGGAGTAAATCCAGGCAGCCTGTGTGGAGAAGGGGCAAAAGGAGCCTCCCCAAGCAAGGGAGGGGAAGAACCGAGGGGGACACGATGAGCAAAAGGCACCCGAGCAAGGCTGTGGCCAAACGGGATGCCCCAGCGGGGGATAAAAAGAAGAAAGTCTCCCCGGGTGGAGCAGGGGCAGAACGAACTGCCCTGAGCTGAGCAGGAGGAAAACCAACTGCCCCGAGTGGACACTGGGAAAACTGGATGACCTCAGTTTGGGGCAGGGGCCAAACCTGCCAGTTCAAGTGAGGCAGGAATAGCAACCAGCTGCCTCGTCGGGGCAGGAGCAAGACTCACTGCCCGCGGAGCAGGAACAAGGGGTTGGAGCAGACGTCCCGAGCGGGGACAGCCCAAAGCTACGCAGGCCAGGCCGGGCAGGAACAAAACTGCATCCAGGCACCGCGAGCGGGGATCTGGCCAAGCTGTGGCTGACGGAGAGCTAACAAACCCTGGAGGGAGGAGAAATGGGAAGGTGGCAAAGAGCTGCCCACAAAGGAGTTTGGGAGCTCGAGGGCGAGAGCGCAGCCGGACAGGGGCCTGGCAGCCAGCGAAGCTCAACCCCGTGCCGCTGCTGAAGGTGTTTCTCGGGCAGCGCTTGTTCGGTGTCAGCCTGTGGCTGTATCTTGGGGGCAGACGAAAGGCGTTGGAAATGACGCTGTGAGAGAGCAGGGGCTTTGCTACACGAGGCTCACGGACACAGCCCCGGACCCAGGACGAGTGGAAAAGAAACCTTCAGCAACCCGCCTGTGCCGGCCGAAGCTGGGGACAGGCGCGCTCACGGCCCTGGGCAGGTTTCCATTTGCCCGGCTGGGGCGGCCCAGGGCAGAGGTGGGAGCTCTGCTGGCGGACAAACAGCCCTTGGCCAGCGGCGCCTGCGGTGCCTGGGGAAGCCCAGCGGCTTGTGACACAGCCCCGTGTCCCAAAGGGGCAGTGATGTGGCACTTGCCCCATGATTGTGACCTCCCCTGGCCAGGGCTTGGTATCCCGACAAGCGGCCCAGCGAGAGCCAGTCGGGCTGAGCTGGCCTTCGGGGTAGCTCGGTCCTTCCTTTGCTGCTGGCGCGGCTACTTTGTTCCAGCCATTTCTCGTTTTCTGGCCACTTGTCTGCAACATCCGTCCTCTGTCAAAGGTAATTATGGTTTGACTTTTGGGACAGACTGTAGGTAGGTAGGTACGGGAGAGAAGCACAGCCTGGTCTCTGCCTTCTGAGCTTGGGGCTGAGCTATTGCACCTGCATAGGCCGGCCAGAGGTGGGCTGTGGGTAGGGATCCTACTTGCTAGTTCTGATTTCTTTACCGTAGCCTAGGAGAGGCAAGTGGGGGGGTGGCTTGAGGGACTGGGCTCAGCCTGGAGTCACGAGGAGCCCACCCAGCCTCACCAATGGGTCGGAAGGGAGACAGAAAAGGAGCCTGGCAAAGGCAGCCATTAAAATCGTGGCCGAAAGCTCGTTGCTCCTGCGCACAAGGAGAGGGCTCTGCTGCTAACGCTGGTAACAGGTCAGCAGCACGTCCTCTTCTGAGAAGGTGGCACGCAATGCAGTCTTCCAAAGGGCCTTGGGAACTGCTGTCAGTTCGAGTCCCGTGACAGGGATAGCAGGGCCACCAGCCTGCAGCTCTGCAGCAGTTACCACTACCACCAAGACACTTTTGATGGCGGGTGCTGATCTGTGGGTTACCTTTGGGGCTTTTCTAAGTCATTTTGTTGATCTACAATTATTTCTTTGCCATCAGGTGACAGGATTGGCGCCAATCTTCTCTTTCTGGAGCACGTCCCGACACCCTTGGTCATCCCAAGCTTTCCCCCTTGTTCTTGAGAGGAGCGATGGCCGCAATGGGGAACGACTCCTGTGAGTACGGGCTTCACCAGTAGCCTTGGCCTTTGTGAATCCCCACAGGCAACGGACATGGCTGATGCTCTGTCCCTGGCTGTCGATGTGCTGACCGCCCAGAGTGCATTCTGGGGCGTTTCCCGATAGCAGACAGATTTACCCACGTGTTCTCGATTAGTTGCAGGAAAACACATTTTTTCACTCCTCTGTCACTAGGAACCAGACTTTGAGAGATGACATTGCTCCTGGGAAGATCTGACGTCCGTAGGGTTACCCTCTGCGTGAGGTGCTTGCTTGTCTCATCTCTTTTCAAACGTTTCCCTGCAGTCGTTGCTGAAGGGATGGCTCCGCCACAAAGGATCCTCTGTTCCCCAGAGAAGATTTGCCTGGACTGGCAGCAACGACGGGGCGCTGGAGCGGGACTCTACAACCTGGGCAACTCATGCTTCCTCAACTCCGTCCTGCAGTGCCTGACCTACACCCCGCCTCTGGGCAACTACCTGCTCTCTCGGGAGCACAGCCAGTCATGTGAGTGCCTTCATGAACATCTCCGTGTCAATCTGTTGTGCACGCCCCAAGGGTTCCCAGAGTCTGGAATTTGATTTAGGAGAAAAGCAGCCCTTCTCTGTTGGCCCCCCGAGTGGGTGTTCTTAGAACACTCAAGCCTAGAAGCCGCTTGTCGTATCTAGGTGTGTTCACCTTCAGAAAGGCACCTCTTTCTAGCCCCGGCTCTCAGTCCCTATTCCTGCGAGTCTTTGCTTATGGCACAGAAAACTCTGGTCAGTTTAGCATCCCTCTGAAGAAAGTTTTCTCCCGGGCTTGTTGGGACCTTGGGAGGAGAGGAGCGGCGACTTAGAATGTCAAGATCACCATTAGATTTCCCATCCCTGCGGCTCTTTTGCTAACCTGAGGAGCTTCTTCCTTCCCTCCTCCCTCTTCAGGTCTCCAGCAAGACACCTGCGTGATGTGGGCAGTGGAAGAGCACGTCAACAAGGTCCTGAGTTGCTCAATCGGTGCCATCCGTCCTACGGCCGTCATCAATGTCCTCAATCGTAAGTCGCTTCTGGTGCTTTTACAGGTTTTCTTTCCTTCTTGTAGGAGAGAACAACTAACTACTTCTTCCTTAGTAAAAGGAGAGCATTTCCAGACTGACGAGCAGGGAGACACCCACGAGTTCTTCCTCTGCACTGTCAATGCCAGGCAGACAGCTTGTCTGCACGGAAACATCGACTAAGCACAAGCAGACAACCTTTCCAGTGTTCCTGAGCCCTTGGAGCTCCTTGATGTACTCCCGTCAAGGAAACCCTACAACCAGGGCTTTCACACAAAGCAAAACTCTCGGAAGAGATAACTAACCCTCTGCCTTACCATTGCTTTCCAGCTTGGACGCCTCTTCTCAATCAACCACCACCATCCATCAAATATTCTGGGGCTCTCTGAGATCCAGAGGTACTTTTCCACAGCTATTGCTCCCCTTGGGATTGCCGGTGCCCTTCTGTCTGCCTGGGGTAAACCACTGATGCTGTGACTGGCGTGGTCGGCATGAAGAGCGTAAGCCGGCACAGCCAGTCGACTTCCCCTGTCGCTGAGCATTTTATTTGCCTTCCAGTCATGTGCCTGAGCTGCAGAGCCGTTTCCGAGTCCTACGAGGCCTTCCTGGATGTCCCTTTGGATATCAGAGTAAGAGGCTCTGTAGCTGTGCTTCCAGACGTCCCACAGCTCCTGTAGCTTTCCACAATCCACGCAGTGGGCTTAAACACCTCTAGTGCAAACCCAGGAGAGCTTGGTGGCGGGTGGGAGGTGGAACGAATGGTGTCCTGCTGGGGAGGCCATGGCACTGCTCTGTGTGGAGGAGCTGCCTTTCAGCTGCACAAGCACGCGTTGTCCTCTCTGCACCCTCTATGTACTCTCGTCCTTCTTCCCTTTGCCCTCCCCCCGCACCCGTCTGGCTCCCAGCCCAGGCTGATGGGTTGTGCTGGTTTCATTATGGATGACCCCGCACACTGTCGGGAGCTGAGCTGAGCGGTGCCACAGAGACACGGCTCTTGATGGCCCTGGGATTCCCTGGGAATTGAGGGACTGTTCAGCCAAATACCCTCATTCTGCCTCCTCCTGGGCACGGCTCATGGGCTCATGGTGGCTCTCCTCGGCACCACCGAGCTGGGTTTTGGCATAAACTCCTCGTGAGAGTTTGGGCAAGGATGTTTCCCAGAGCTCAGCGCTCTCCTTCACACTCCTCCAGGCAGCCTCGTCTGTTGCCGCAGCCCTGGAGGGCTTTGTGGAACCCGAGCGGCTGGATAGCCAAAACTGCTTTAAATGTGCCAGGTAAGATGATCGCCGACGCCATTATTAATGCCAGATCCGGCGGGAAGGTGCTGCACGGCATCGAGCACAAGTGACCTGTTCCCCTGGGTTTAATGCACAACGGTGAGATGCAGCTTCTCTTCCTATGGCCTCACGGTGCTGAGTAGCCTTGAAAGAGCGGAGGGGTGTGTGAGACAGGGAAGGCAGCCTGGCCTTCTGGCAGCAAGAGGGTGCAGTTCAGCACCGGGCTCTGTGCTTGTTTTCCAGCTGCAACAGGATGGCTGCTGCCTCCAAGGGGCTCACTGTCCATCGCGCACCCAAGGTCCTCACGCTGTGTCTGAAGAGGTACGACGTTTTCACCGGCAGGAAGATCTGCAAGGTGCGTAGGCAGCTGGAGCGCGACCGTCTCTTCCCGGAGCGGATTTCCCGAAGCAGTGCGCTCTTTCCCAAGCTGGTCACGTTGGGTTTTCCGTGTTCCCTTCCGGGGAGATGAGGCTTCCCGTGGGAAGACCAGCCTGTGCTCTGCTGTGACAGAGCTGCTTTGGCCAAGAGCAGTTTCCCGCCACCCAAACCATGACATGTTGCTTTGGGGAAAAGCAAATGTGCGTGGGCCCCGGAGGTGTATTTGTGAACCCCTGGCCCTTGGAAGGCTGTTTCACGCAGTATTTCAGGATGGTTTCTGAGCCCTCTTGCTCTCGCCGTAGGCTGTGCAGTACCCCGAGTACTTGGACCTTCGCCCATACACATCTGAGGGAGCTGGGGAACCTCTCCTCTACTCCTTGTATGTTGTCCTGGTTCATGCAGGTGGCAGCTGTGGTGCAGGACACTACTTCTGCTACATAAAGGTAAAGAGCAACTTCCTCCCCAGCCAGGGAGCAACGTGTGCTGGGGAAGACAAACTTTCCTGGCAGCATTCCTGGCAGCCAAGGTTTTGGGGGAGAGGGTCTCCTTAGGGGTTGGGCTGGATTTGTTTGGGGCGTCCTCTTGGTGCCGCAGCTTTCTGAACCTGTGTTTTTGTGGAGAAACCTTGCACTTCATCTCCAGATCTCGGTGCCTTTTTGTACAGGCCAGCGACGGACTGTGGTACCAGATGGATGACATGGCTGTGAATCCTTGTGACATCAGCACAGTTCTCAAGCAGGAAGCCTACTTACTGTCCTACGTCAGGTAAGAGCAGTGTTAGAAAGTGCTCAGAACAGCTTTCCTTTCCCTGGCTTTGCTCTTTTCCTTCTCACCCTCCCAAGTGTTTCAGTGATCTGAAGCTGGCTAAAGCAGAGAAGAGCATGTAAAGGGGGCCAGCAGGAGAGAGGGGGAGGGACTTGTCATGGGGGAGCGCAGTGATAGGACAAGAGGTAAGGATTTTCAACCGGAAGAGGGTAAATTAGATCAGATCTTAGGACGAAGTTCTTCACTGTGAGGGTGGTGAGGCGCTGGCACAGTCTGCCCAGAGAAGCTGGGGCTGCCCCTCCCTGGCAGTGTTCAAGGCCAGGTTGGATGGGGCTGGGAGCAACCTGGTCTGGTGGGAGGTGTCCCTGCCCATGGCAGGGGGTTGGACTAGGCAATCTTCAAGGTCCCTCCAGCCTAAACCACTCTGTGATTTCACGATCCTACGAAATGGAGGCCATAAGGGGTATGAAGATGAGGCCTTGCCCCGGCAGGGGAGACCTGGTGGGAAGACGCCGGTCACGTTTCCCATCTGTGGTCCTGGTTACATCTTCTCTCTGTCATAGAAACCGCCCCAAGAAAATGACTGAAGCTCAGAGGAGGCTGCGAGAACAGCCCTAACCAGAGATCACTCTTTTTCTCTCCAGGCGCCCTGACCTGAAAACTGAACCAAGGCAGCCTTCCTCACCAGCACCATCACGCGTCCGTTCCTTCCTCAGTCGGCGGGCGGCTGGCAGTGAGCAGGGGGGTTCTGCGGGACCAGGATTCAGCCCTTCATCCCGCTGCCGGAGGAACGGGGCCAGGGAGAGGGTCCGGAGCAGATCCCTGCAGTGGGGCGTTGATCTCTGCAGCTGGTTCGTGGACACCACGGGCTCTGACCATGCAGCATGGAGGAAAGCTGGTCCTCCAACTCGTGACTGTGCTCCCAGTGGTGGCGCACCTCCAGGGACCTCCATCTCCCAGGTGGCTCCTGCACCCGGTGCCACTTGGGAGCAAACCCCACGGCAGGGCTACAATCTCCACAGCCGGTTCGTGGACACGACGGACTACTCAACCGGGCGGCGGAGGAGAGCTGGTCCTAACACTCATCACCGCACTTCCAAGGATGGCGCACCTCCAGGGACCTCCAGCTGCTTCTCCCACTTGGCTCCTGCACCCAGTGCCACTCGGGAGCAAACCCTGCTGAGGCAGAGAGAGCGGAGCAGATCCCCGCAGCAGGGCTACAATCTCCGCAGCTGGTTTGTGGACACAACGGTCTATGACCACTCAACCAGGTGGCGGAGGAGAGCTGGGCCTCCAACTCGTGACCATGCTCTCAGGGATAGCGCAGCTCTGGGGACCTCCAGCTGCTGCTCCCCACTGACGCCCACATCCAGCACCTCTCTGGAGCAAACCCTGACAAGGCAGAGCGAGCAGAACAGATCCCTGTGGTGGGGCTACAATCTCCTCAGCTGGTTTATGGGCACCACTGACCATGACCACTCAGCTGGGCAGCAGAGAAGTGGTGCTCCAAGTCGTGACCACAGTCCCAGTTGCGGTGCAGCTCGATGGACCTGCAAGTGCTGCTGCTGCCAGTGGGCTCCTGGACCCAGTGCCGCTCAGGAGCAAACCCTCCGGCAGGGCTACAATCTCCGCAGCCGGTTCGTGGACACAACAGACTACGATCACTCAACCAGGCGGCGGAGGAGAGCTGGTCCTAACACACATGACCGCCCTCCCAGGGATGGTGCAGCTCTGGGGACCTCCTGGTGCTGTACCTCCTAGTTGGCTCCTGCACCTGGCGCCTTTCAGGAGCAAACCCTGCTGAGGCAGAGGGTCCAGAGCAGATCCCCGCAGCGGGGCTATGATCCCCGCAGCCGGTTTGTGAAGCACAAGGGCCACCACCACCCAGCAAGGAGAAGGAAGAGAACAAGCAGAAAAGCCAAAGCCGTCATTAAAAGCATGCGCTGACCTTCCACGTGTGATTTGCAGGGAGTTTTCTTCTGTGCAGGTTTTGCGGCGCTTGGTGCAAACGCCCAGTGCGGGAGGTTGATGTCTTGCCCATCACAGGCCCATCGGGGAGGCCACAACCTCATTCCGCGTCCCCCTGCGCCGCTCGGGGGGCAGAGGAGGCCGAGGAGCCAGGAAGGGAGGAGCAAGGCTGAGCCTAGGCCGAGCAGGGCTGGGGAAGCTGCTGGGGTTGGGTTTGTGGCCGCTCTCCTGTTCCATGTTGAATTGGGAATGACTGCAACGGCCTGGGCCTAGTCAGGGCCCTCTGGCCCGGGAGGGGGCACCGGGCAGCTCTGGGAGGGGAGGCCATTGGCCACGGCTGAGCCCATCAGTGGGGCCAGAGCCTCAAGCTGGAGCTCGGCTTTCACCCCTAGAATCTGAGCTACGGACCCTAAAAACAAGCCTTTGGATGCTGAAAGTGAGGCTTTGCAAAGAAAAACTGACCCTTTGGACCCTCAAAATGAGGCTTTGGAGCCTGAAATGAGGCTTCGGAAGCAAAAAAACAAGACTTCAGCAAGTAAAAACGAGGCTGTGTTCACCATCAGGCAAGCTTTGGATTCTGGAAATGAATCCTTGGAGCTTCCAAATGACAGTTTGGGGCTTCCAAATGACACTCAGGGCCCTTCAAGTTAGTCCCTGAAACTTTAAAAGTGTAACCTTGGACCTTGTCAATGAGGGTTTGGAGCCCAACACTGAGAGTTTGGAGCCTCAGACTGGAACGGTGGGTCCTAAAACAAGCCAACATGTACTAAAAGCCAGGCTTGGGCCCTCAAAGTGAGGATTTGGGCCCTGCAAATGGGGCTTTCATGCCTAAAAACGGGTCTTTGGGTGCTGAAATTGAGGCATTGGACATGCCGAAATTGAGGCTTTGAGCCCTAAGAGGAGTTTGTGCCCTAAAAGGAGGGTCTGGAGCATAAAAATGAGGCTTTGGGAGCCCTAGAACCCAAGCTTTGGACCCTAAAAATAAGCCTTTGAGACCTCAGACTAAGGCTTTGATACCCAAAACAGGGCTTTGGACCCTCCAGCTGAGGGTTTGGACAATCACAATGTGCCTTGGACCCTCCAAATGCCTGCCTGGAGCCTCAAAACGAGGCTTTGGAGCCTGAAATGAGGCTTTGGAAGCCAAAACTAAGAGTTTGGAAAGTAAGAACGAGGCTGTGGACACCATTTGTGAGGTTTGGGCTGCAGAAATGAGGCTTTGGAGCTTCCGAATGAGACTTTGGGCTCCAAAATGATGCTCAGGGTGCCTGAACTGACTCTTTCCATCTTTAAAAGCATCGAGTCAAAGAAAAAAAGGAAGTCTGCAGAGGGTGGAAGCAAGGACAGGTAGCCTGGGAGGAATACATCGAGATTGTGCGAGCAGCCGGGGTCAGGCCAGGGAAGCCAAGGCCCTGAGGGAATTGCACCTGGCCAGGGACACCGCGAGCAAGAAGAAAAGCTGCTGCAGGTCCGTCAGCGCCAGAAGGAAGACGAGGGATAACGCGGGCCCTCTCCGGAAGGAAACGGGAGGCCTGGCCACCCGGGCTAAGGAGCTGCTGGTTCTTCTGGAGCTGCCGAAAACCTCGTCTGCAGGAGGAGGGGAGGGAAGGGCCACCTTCTCCGGGCTGTCCCGGGGCAGCGCCGCGCCCACCCCCTCAGCCCGGCCGCGCTTTCCCGACGGCTCCGCCTTGGTGCCCGGCGACGCCGCTCACGTCCCGGCGCTCCCGGCCGTCGGTTACTTCGACTCTCGCCTCGCCGCGTTCCCGGCCCGGCCCGGCCGCGCTCCGCGGGGCGGCACTCCTCCTTCCCGCCCCGCCGCCACCGCCACCGCCGCCGGACCCGCTCCGCTGCCTCCCGGGACGCGGGGAGCCGGGCCCTGCCCCACCGGCCGCGGGAACGTCCTGCCCGCAGCCAGGCGGCCGTTGGGTCCGTTGGGTCCGTTGGGTCCGTTGGGTCCGTTGGGTCCGTTGGGACGGCGGCTGCCCCGGGGCGGCGCTGGCGGCGCCGCGCCTGGCGGCGGGGGCGCTCCTGGTGGCGGTGAGGGGGGCGGCGGCGCTAAGGGGGGTTGCTGAGGGCGGCGGTGCTGAGGGCGGTGGGGTGGTGGTGGCGCTGAGGGCGATGGAGGCGTTGGGGGGGGCGGCGCTGGGCACCAACTGCCGCCGCCTCCCGCTCCCCCGCCCCTCCGCTGCCGCAGCCCCGTCCCGCGGCGCGGACGTTGGGGGGAGGGGGGGGGCGGGGCGGCGCCGCCATCGGTTCTGTCACTCCGGCGAGTTGTTCCCGCGGGGCCGCGGCCGCTTCGGCGAGAGCTGCGGGAAGGAGCGGCCCCGCGGCGGCCCCTCTGCGCCGCACCCCCGAGGTACCGGCGAGCGCGGGGGGAGGGCGGGGGGCGGCGGCGCAGGACCCGCCCCGGCTGCCCGGGCGGCCTCTGGCCCGGCGGGCGGGGGCTGGAGGCGGCGGCCGAGCGGCGGGGCCGGGCCGGGCCGCGCCCGGGGCTCCGCGGCGGCCGCTGCCGGCGGGAGCTGCGCGGCCGAGCGGCCCCGCTGCCGTGGCGCTGGCCTGGGGCTGCCGGCGGCGGCGGCTGCTCTGGCGCTGGGGGCGCTGCACAGTGGGCCCCAAGAAAGAGAACGGGGGGAAACACCTCCGGGGGCTTCGCTGCTTTTGGCTTCGTTTGCCAGCGGGGCTTAACGGGGGCCAGCGGAGGGTCCTGCCCCTGGGGAGGAGCGACCCCGCGCGGCGGCGCTGCAGGTCTGCAGGGGTGAGGAAACCTCCACGCGCGGTCAGAGAAGCAGAGACGTCCTTTAGGAACGACGCGCACCGGGGCCGTGGGATCCTTCCCAAGATGTCCGCCTGCCCGTTGCAGTCAGCAAATATTTATACATTAAATTCATACAGATTCAGTCTATACAATGCGTATTCATTATCATCCTCTCGATGATTGGTTCCTCCCTTCTCGCTTCTGATGCAAATGGGAGTGCAGCCTCTGTCGCAGTCTTCCATTGTTCCCTGGTGAGTAGGGGGTATAATTTGGGTAGGTGGTCCGTGAGTCGAAGGTCTCGACCAGTCCTCGAATGGACCATGTTTGGTCAAGGAACATGTCCTTGGCTTGCAGGCTCTTGGCTCGTACGTGCTTTGGTCACGATTCAAAGATGACACACAACGGGTACCATCATAAATCCTGTTTAGCAGACGTCTTGGACAAGAACACACTGTCCTTGTTTCTAACCACCAACAGATTATTGGTTAATAAACACCATAGGTCTGGGAGTTTACAGTAAGCTGTTTAGGATGTTTCTTGCGCTCGCCCACGCTGCTGTACCTCTGTGGAGCCATTTGCAAGGGGATGATTTGCCTTGTGGTGCCACAGAAAGGAATATTGGGTTGTGGCAAAGTCCTTTGGGACATTCCCATCTTTGAAGTTCTCTCCCGAATCCTTGTTGTGTCTCCAGCTGTTACTGACTTACCGGTGAGGTACCGAGGCCCGTTTCTTCATGACTATACAGGGCACTTGGGAGGTTGTTGATGATTCCTCTCCTCGCAGGGTTTTCCGACTTGTCTCCAGAAGAGCTGCACCTGGAGTGTTACAACTGCAGAGCAAATTTCAACAATCAAAGCTGTGTAAGTATTTAAAAAATGCTGGCTTGTTCTGGGAACACCTTTCAAGACGGGACTTGTGTCTGTTCTTCAGGTGGCAACTCTGTACCGTACGTTTAATGACCAAACTCTAGGAGATGATCTGAACGCCAAGATATTTTTAAGTTCCTGTGCACCAAATAGACTGCAAAAGTAGCTGCCAGTCTGTGTGCTCGGCCGTCACTTGCTCTTTCTGCCTGAGAACAGGGGCTAAACCTGTCCGATCTGGGCTTCCGAAACGGGTGGCAAGAGCCCTTGAGCGAGTCTCCGTTCAACGTGTGGGCTTCCTAAACCGAGACACACCTCGGCTTGGCCTTGGCCCCGCTCTTGTGCGTTGTTTGTAGAAGTTACTTGAATCCTGTCTCCAAAGCCTCATCCTTTGTACGCTCTTCGTCTGTTGGGTTGCTCTAGCTGGAGATGGAGCGCTTTAGGTAGAACTCTGGGGAAGTTTATTTGACCTTGGGCTTTCACGTACCTTTGTTGCGGGGAATTAATGCTGAAAATAGCAGATACTGCTAAAGGAGTGTATACATTTCTAGAGAAGCAGCAAGACATACGTTTTTATATTATAGAGATATATATATAATATTTTTGTATTGCGTATATATATTATATTCCTGAGAAGTAAATGATTTAATGACTTGCCAGTTCCTTGTTGAATACTTTAATCACAGTTATGGGACGGACACAGGCACTAGTTATTGCTGTGTATGTTCCCTGCAGTAATCTGTTGGATCACATTAAAGGGGCTGATTTGATTGAAGGAAGTTAATTTCTGCAAAGCTGAATGTTGTAGGATGATACTGTTAAAGGGCTCTGAATTATAGTAGTGTGACAGGGGGCATTTTTTCCTGAAAATGTGAGAGAAGCCAAGGCAGATCTTAGGACTTCAGCTTAATGAGCACATAAGTGGACAAGCCAGAAATAAAACCAGGGCTGGAGAGTTTGTTCTCTTACCCTTAAAACTGACATATTTGGTGGGTGGTGGTTGTGTTGTGTTTTTTTTTTTTTCCTAAGCACCTGATTCAGACAGTGATAGAACTTAGATTCAGAAAGGCCCAGGAAATAAAAAAGTTATTTAAGGGCAGTGGAAAGGAATTCTGTGTTAATAACAAACATTTCAGCTCCTGTCGTCTTGGCCTAATAAAGTTTCTTTTCTAACTGTAGAAATCTTTCACTTCAGTTGTCAGATCACTATTTTACTTTTTTTTTTTAAGTCTTCGCCAATAATAAACCCAGGCTTTTCTTTTTCCCCCTTTTTAGATATTTTCTGTCCAACAGTTAGCGGAACAATGGAAAAATCGTCTGTGCCAGCTGAAAGCTTCACAGACATCGACAAAAGCAGCTTTGGTAAGTGCTAATGAAAGATAAAATGTTTCTGTTCCTGATGTAATTTTTTTTCTTAGGTTCACATTTCTTTAGGCACATCCCACCAAACTGTGCTGCAAATGCCGACCTTAATTTCTGCTGCAAAGATCTCTTAAGACGTGAGAACTGTAATGTGCCACCTCATTTTTAATGCAGAGATCTTGCAAACGTTCCCCAGAAGCGTTGGCTGTCACCAGCGTATTTAACTGCACTTCTGCTGACTTCACATCAGTAGGTGATCGGTGTTGCTTTGAAGATCGCAGGATGCTCTGTTTTACAGCCAGCCAGACGTGATTCTTTTAGGGCATCCGTGTTTGCCCCTCAGTAGCTGAGACGTGGAAACATGCGGTTCCTGGATTTGTTGGCAATTTGACGCCAGCTCTGTGAACTGCTCTGAAAATCTCAGCTGGGATGTGTTCTGTTCTGGCACTGCAGCCTTGAAAAACATCTGGCGTGAAAGCGTTGGGCTGACTGGCGGCACGAAGACCTTGACCGTGACCCTGGCACACCGCAGGGCCCGTCAGAGAGAGCAGAAAGGGTGTCAGGAGCAATTGCAGAAGAGAGTAACGCTGGCAGTTTGCAAACTGCCCCGGCTGTGCCTCTCTGTGGTTTTCATAGGCGACAGAAACGGGACGGAATGTTCTGGCACTGCCTGAGGCCAGCGACCGTGAAAGTCTGTGAACACCATTGGGGGTCTTACCTCCACCTTTCTGTGGAGTCCTGAACTCAGTGACTTGCAGGCGGGTGTTGTAAAACCCTGTAGGTGACTCAGGAGAGCAGCTGGTCAGGACGGTTCCATGTCAGCGAGGCAGCCGCTGGGTCCCAGGTTTGGAATGCTGTCGTTGCCAGCCACGGGCAGGTCACCGCAGCTTGAGGCTGGGATCCAGTCGAGTGCCCATCTAGGGAGAGGCGAATGTCCACCCCACCTTTTCTTCCACGTGCTGATGTTGACTCTTCCAAGGTGTCAGCAGCAGATGAGACCAGCAGTGTCCTCCAGGCCATCTTAGGATCAATGGAGCATTTTGGTGGTGCCAGAAGGAGAAATGGGTAGAGAGGGGGGAGAGAAGCTCTTTGGCTACGTAGCTGTTCTGGGAAGGTGACAAACACTGGTGAATCTAGATGTGTCGGAAGGGAATGCTGGAGTTCAAGCCAGTCAGGGAGACAGAGGCAGCTGGTTGGAGCGGAGTCCGCGTGAGATGCGTTCGAGTTTTAGTGCGATGATCCCAGCCCTTGGTGGGTTCCGTGCGGAAGGTGCAGGAGTGCCACTGGAGCTTTAGCACAGCAGGCTGGGTGTGCCAGGGTGAGGGAACAGACCCAGTCACAGCAGTGACAGGGAGAGGGTCCTGAAACACTGACTGAAACAGGGGAGAGAGGAGAACGAGAGCTGGAAGAGGCGTTCAGGCCAGTGCCTGACAGACCAAAACCTGTACCTTGTGATAGATCTGTGTTTGTGGAGTGTTTTACAGAGAACAGCGTGTGGCTTTACAGCGTTTTGTTTGTAGCTGCCAGAGCACGGGGTCGTGATGAAAGCGATCGGTGTCTAACTCGGTCTGAGTTGCGTTCACTTGCACTGGGCCGCTGTAGTTTTGCTTCAAGTATTTATCGAAAGACATTTCCCTGTTTTGGAATCTAATTTTCCTTTATGCTTTTGGTATTTTGTTCAGCCACCTGAATTGAAGAAGACGACCACTCGACCATTGCCTGTCTTTGGATTTGGAGGACAGCAAACATCAGGCTTTGGGCTGTCAGGTAAGTTCCTGCATGAAGAACCAACAGTGAAACATTTTCTTGAGTTTTTCTTCTTCTGCATTATTGAAATACAGCAGTGGTTTAGCATCACAGGGGTGCACATTCTAAGATTTCTTACAAATGTTATAGTTGCAGGCTTTCCTGTGAAGAGCAGCAGTACTAGTGCCAGCGATTGCTCCTTTCAAACATGTTCCAGTCGTGTCGGTCCTGCTCTGGGGAGCTCCTCTGCTGATTCTAATCCTCCCGTGTTTGGACTGATGTCCTCTCCTAGTGTACCCCCTTCTGCTGGTTTTGGCAGCTTGGCAACTCCATCTGCAGCCTCCTTCTCATTTCAAACTTCTGGAACCACCAGGAATTCCAACCCCACTGGTTTTTCAGGGTTTGGCAGTTCGGCTGTGGACCGTTCAGGCACCGCTCCATTTCCAGCCTTTGGAGATTCGAATGCAGCAGGTACAGCTTCTCCCTCCCATTCAAGCAGTGCTGGTTTTGGACAGACTGCCAGTGCCTCTGGACATCACGTGACATCAACATCTTCTGCGGTCACAAGTAACAGCACATCAGAAAATTTATGTACGCCAGTGAGCAAATTAACAGCTGAAGAGGTGGAACAATTCAAAGCCAAAAAGTTTACCTTGGGGAAGATTCCTCTTAATCCACCAAGTTAAGTAGAACTTTTAAATGTTTCATGACTTAAGTTTGCTTGAAATAACATGTTACTGTAACTCCTTTGGTAGCTCAACTACACAAGTTTGTGGTGGTTGTGGTCGAGTACTAAATTTTCCCGTTTGAGTGGAATTTTGTTTCATCTCTAAGTCTTCTGCATTAATAAACTTTGAACGTCGTATTTTGTCATTTCTTTGTTAGTTTGGAATGGAACTTTTACATCCCAGAAATGAGTTAATGAAGATAAAATGTAAAGTTCCCTTTTATCTTCTGTACTGTGAGATTCTGGGCAAAACCTGTGTTAAAAAGGCTTTGTCGAAAGTAAGAGTGCTTGGGTGAGGTGTTGACAGCCTGCTGTCAACAAGTGCAAAGCCAGATGGACGCGGTTGCGGTGCACGACTGCTTGTTGTGGGACCTCCTTGTCTTTTGGCTCCTACTTGAAGGGGACGTGCAGCCCTGGACAGTTGGGCGGGGTGGAGGGCTCCTGTGTGGTCTGTACCCAGCTAATGCTTGTGTCGCCTGGGAGCTGGTTACCTCTCCCAGCTGATGCGATTCAGCTTTTGTTCGTTGATCTGTTGGAGGGCGTAATGCACCAGTTCATGTGCTACAGCTGGGGGAGGACAGCCTTGAGAGCATTCTTCATGAACAGGGAGCTTGTGGTTTGCTCTTCTGATACCTCTTGGATAAAACTTTGCCAGCAATTGCAAAACTGCTTACTGCAGTGGTGTGAATTGGTGGCGTTTTGTTGTCTGCTTCTCCCAGCTTGATGGGCGCATACATTAGCAGTAGCTGTTCTGAGTTAGTGGTATTGAGGGAGGTGTAGATTTTGCCCAAACGCTGTAAAGCAGGGGTCAGAAATCTTCTAGAGGAGGTACTAGAGTCAGGTGAAGAGAACATTTGCTCTTGACCAGGCCCTCCCATTACGGGTTTAAAATTACCAAACCAAAGTAGCAACAGTTGACTGCAGGCTGTCCGTAGAGAAATTGATTGTGTGACACTTGAAGGTGACATTTCAGTTTGTGCTGTGGAGCCCAGAGTCCTCCTTCAGCCTAGAGCTGGCTTCCTCCCAAAGGCCCACGGCACCCTGGCTCGCTCAACCAGCGCGAACACACGGACCGTTGCGGCTGGCAGGCGGGGGGGAGGCGCTCTGCCGGCCTCCTGGAAACCCAGGTTCCTCGGCCGTGTGCTCAGTGCTCCGGAGACACCAGGAACTTGCGTCTGCGATGTCAGAGCGCTGGGCTGCTCCGGTGTATTTTTCTGGTGGCTGTTTTGTAGATGAAATGCGGCGTCTGGGGTTTGCTGCTGTTGATGACGACCCAGCGCAGCTTCCTGTAACTCGCCAACAAACTGCGGCTCCGTTGGCCCAGAGCTCAATGTCGTTCTCAGGACGGGTGTATTTCCCCGGGGGGTCTCCCGAGCCGCGCTATGACTTGTACCAGTGAAGACGTGCACATCTGTCAGGGCTCACGGAGCTCTGGGCTGTTCATGCCAGTCAGTCCGACCTTGAGACAGGAACATGCCCAGATCCTTTATACCCCTGTAGCTGCAGAAATCCCCCATCTTTACAGAAGTTGTTAAGCTCACTTTGTAAAAACGTAGTATTTAATGAGAACCAAATGAAAACCGTGCTTGTGGTTCGTCAGATGAATGCCAGAACTGCCTCAACTCCCTCTTGATTCTGTTCTGGCCCTGTTCAAAGGGACTCAGGCTTTGAAGCCTCAAGCTTTCAAGCTTCTGGGGACTCGTACCAGGGATGTCACCAAGAGGCTGCCAAGCCTCGGACAGCCGCCTGGCTCTTACCCACTGCTGCTGCTTCATGTGGGCACCAGGGATACAGCCAGGAGCCGTCTGCAGAGTATCACGAAGGATTTCAGAGCCCTGGGAGCGATGGTAAAGGACTCTGGCGTGCAGGTGGTTTTCTCATCAGCTCTCCTGGTCAAAGGAAAGGGCTTTGAAAGGGCCAGTGAAATCTGGCAGGTCAGCAACTGCTGTCGGGAGCGGTGCCACAGCCAGGGGTTTGGCTGCTTAGACCATGGCGCTCGCTCGGAGAAACCTGGTCTGTTGGGGGCTGAGGGGCTCCGTCTGTCAAAGAAAGGGAAGAGGGTCTTTGGGCATAGGCTTGCTAAGCTGGTGGAGAGGGCTTGAAACTGGAGCCGGAGGGGGGCCAAAATGATGCTCACAGCCCATAAAATCGGTCTCAGAACCTTTAAACGTATAAAACTTGGAACTTGTAAATGAGGCTGTGGAGCCTAACCATGACGGATTGGAGCCTAAAACTGGAACTGTGGGTCCTATAAAAAGGCTGTGGGTGCTAAAAGCCAGGCTTGGAGCCTAAACATGAGGATCTGGGCTCTAGAAATGGGGCTTTCTGCCTAGAAATAGGTTTTGGGGGCTGAAAATGAGGCTTTGGACATGAAGAAAATGAGGCTTTGAGGCCTAAGGGAGGAGTTTGTACGCTAAAAGGAGGGTTTGCATCCTGAAAGGAAGGCTTTGGGACCTCAAAGTGAGACTTTAGCCCTAAAGGAGGGCTCTGGACCCACCAAATAAGGGTTTGGAGATTCACGATTTGGCTTGGACCCTCAAAATGCCTGCCTGGATCTGCAAAATGAGGTTTTGGAGCCTGAACTGAAGGTTTCCAAGCCAAAACGAATAGTTTGGCAAGTAGGAATGAGGCTGTGGACAGCAGCTCTGAGGTTTGGGCTGTAGAAATGAGGCTTTGGCGCATCCAAATGAGACTTTGGGGCTTCAAAATGATGCTCAGGGCCCCTAAAATGAGTCTCCAAACCTTTAAAAGTGTAAACCTGGAAACTTGTATATGAGGTTTGGAGCCTAACCATGAGCATTTGGAGCCTAAAAGTGGAACTGTGGATCCAGTAAAAAGGCTATAGGTGCTAAAAGCCAGGCTTGGAGCCTAAAAAATAGGATTTGAGTCCCTCAAACGGGACTTTCCAGCCTAAAAATGGGGTTTGGGGGCTGAAAATGAGGCTTTGGACATGAAGAAAATGAGGCTTTGAGCCCCAAGGGAGGAGTTTGTACTCTAAAAAAAGGGTTTGGACCCTAAACCTGAGGCTTTGGGATCACAAACTAAGGCTTTGAGCCCTAAAAGAGGGCTTTGGACTCTCCGAAGAAGGGTTTGGACACTCAGGATGTTTCTTGGACCCTAAAGATGCCTGGCAGGATCCTCAAGAGGAGGCTTTGGAGCCTGAAAGTGAGACTTTGCAAAGTAAACCTGACCCTTTGGAGCCTAAAAATGAGGCTTTGGAGCCCAAAATGAGGCTTCCGATTCAAAACCTCCAGTTTGGAAAGTGAGAAGGAAGCTGTGGTCACCATCATTTAGGCTTTGGGCTCTGGAAATGAGGCTTTGGAGCTTCCAGATGAGACTTTGGGGCTTCCAAGTGACCCTCAGGGCCCTTCAAATGAGTCTTTGCACCTTTAAAAGCGTTAACCTTGGAAGCTGGAACTGAGCTTTGGACCCAAACACCGAGGCTCTGGAGCCTCAAACTGGAACTGTGGGTCCTAAAAATAGGCCCTGGGTGTGAAAAGAGAGGCTTCTACCTTAAAAATGCGGATTTGGCCCTACAAATGGGGCTTTCCAGGATAAAAATGGGTCTTTGGTGCTGAAAATGAGAACTTGGACCTGGAGAAACTGAGGCTTTGAGCCCTAAGTGGGGAGTTTGCCCCTTGAAAGGAGGGTCTGGAGCATGAAAATGAAGCTTTCACACCTAGAATCTGAGCTATGGACCCTAAACCTGAGGCTTTGGGATCACAAACTAAGGCTTTGAGCCCTAAAAGAGGGCTTTGGACTCTCCAAAGAAGGGTTTGGACACTCAGGATGTTTCTTGGGCCCTAGAAATTGCTGCCTGGCTCCTACAATTGATGCTTTGGAGCTTGAAAATGAAGCTTCAAAATTAAGTGAGAGTTTGCAAACTGAAATGGAGCCTTTGGTCCATAAAAATGAGGCTTTGGAGCTTGAAATGAGGCTTTGGAAGCCAAAACTAAGACTTTGGAAAGGAAAATTCAATCTTTGGATACTATAAATGTAGCTTTCAACCCTGAACAGAACCTTTCTACCCTAAAACTGAGGGTTAAAAACCCTGCAAATGAAACTGTGGGTGCTAAAAGAAAAGCAGTGGGTAACAAAAGACAGGTTTGGACCAGAAACATGAGAATTCTGGCCCTCAAAATGAGGCTTAGGGCAATAAAAAGGATGGGTTAGGTGCTACATATGACCCTTTGGACCCTGCAAGGGAGGGGAACCTCTTGGTTCCTCTGTGGCCCCTAGAAATGAAGCTTTGATCCCCAACACAGGGCTTTGGGTACTCCGGTGCAGGCGTACAGCTGTAGAAGAGGGCTTTGCCCTCTCTGAAGGATGGTCTGGGCCTTCAAAATAGGGCTTTGGACACTCAAACAGGGCTTTGGAAATGAAAATGAGGGTTTCAAACCCGAGATTCAGTTTTGGTCCCTCAAACCATGCTTTGGTACCAAAACCTGAGGCTTTGCATCACTAACAAGGGCTCTTTGGAGGCTCAAAATGAGGATTTGGGCCCTCAAAACTGCAGCCAGAATCCTCAAAATGAGGCTAGATAGGGAATTCCCGGCATGTATCCTTGCTAAGTCCGTGCTGCCTGCTTTTGGACACATTCTTCTCTTTCAGGTGCCCAGGAACATCACCCAAGAGGACTCTGATGGCCCACTCCTCACCAAAGTGAGCTTTTAGAATCATAGAATCATGAACAGTTTGGGTTGGAAGGGACCTCTAATGGTCGTCTAAAGACACTCAAATCATGAGGCTCAGCTGGAGCAGGTTGCTGAGGACCGTGTCTAGGTGGGTGGATGGAGGCTCCACCACCTCACTGGGGCACCCTGTTCCAGGGGTTGACCATCCTCACAGTCAAAAAGTGTTTACCTGTCCATCACCCCTTGTCTTGTCGCTGGGAACTACCAAGAAGAGTTTGGCTCCCAAGTCTTCATGCCCCCCCATCAGGTATTCATTCACAGTAACAGAATCCCTCCGAGCTTCCTTCTCCAGACTGAACAGTCCCACCTCTCTCAGCATTCCCTCCTATGGAAGGTACGGAAAGTCCCTTACACCACCTTTGTGGCCTTTACTGGGCTTCCTTTAGTAGGTCAACAGCTTCCCTGCCCTGGGCAGCCCAGCACTGCACGCAGCACTGCAGGTGTGGCCTCACCAGCGCCGAGTCGAGGGGAAGGGTCACCTCCCTCCACCTGCCAGCATGGCCTTTCCTCATGCAGCCCAGGAGCTGTTGGCCTTGGCCACGCGGGTGCCATGTTGGCTCAGGCTCAGCTGGTCCTCCGGGACCCCAAGGGCCTTCTCTGCAGAGCTGCTCTGGAGCTGACAAGCCTCCAGCAGGATGTCCGCTGTGCGGCTGGATCACGGGCTCTCCTCCCCCAGGGACATTCCAGCAGCATCACGGTCCTTCTTGGAGATGGGCTCCACCTCTGGCACAGGCCCCACCGTGCTGCAGAGTCCCCTGGCACAGCCAACCCCTCTCCTGCCAGGGCTGCACAGCCCAGGCCTCTTTCTCTCGGCCCTCGGGCACTGCAGCTCTTGCTCTCATGGTGGGAACCTCAGCCATCAGCACGTTGCCACCTGCCATCCCCTCCAGCGTGCCTCTGCTGGCAAGCAAAGCCTTCCCACACACGGCGTCCCATCTCTTGCCACCAGGTTTCCAGGTGACAAGCCCGCCCTTGGCCCTGGTGCCACGTCTGAGGCGCTGCAGCCCAAATGGGCCCCACAGCCTGGGGCACAGAGAGCAGGAGCCCCATGTGCCACCACAGAGCTGTGACAGAAGTGGAAGAAGGGCTGGGGTGGGGAAGGACAGCTCCCACGGCTCTTGGGGTGGGTGGAGAGGCAGGGTCTTTAGGAGAGACCAACGGGAACGATGCAGATCTCCTGTTTGATGTCAGGGCAGCTCAGATACCTGAGCTCTTCTGTTGGACAGGCAAGAGTGTAGGTGAGAGCCTGCGTGTGGGTCAGAGGAGAGCCCAGAAAGGTCACTGTGGTAGGAACTAGTTGTGGTTTGGCCCTGGCCAACAGCTAAACGCCCAGAATCAATTGCTCACTCTCCCCTTGCACCCCCAGCAGGATCGGGGAGAAAATCAGAAGTGAAAAAAGCAGCAAAACTCGTGGGCCAAGACAAAGACAGCTTAAGAGTTGAAGCAAAAGCAGTGTGTGCAAGCAAAGCAAGATGAAGAATTCATTCCCTACTTCCCACGGGCAGGCAGGGGTTCAGCCATTTCCAGGAAAGCAGAGCTTCATCACAGGTATCGGTGCCATGGGGAGACAAACACCATGACCACAAATGTCCTCTTTTCATCCTCCTTTCCTTGGGCTTTTGTTGAGGAGCACCACGTCCTATGGTATGCAATATCCCTCTGGTCATTTTGGGTCAGCTGTCCCGGCTTCTTGGCTACCCCCAGTCCACTTACTGTGGGGGAAGAGGGTGAAAAAGAGAAAGCTTCATGCTCTGCCGGGACTGCTCAGCAGTAGCCAGAACACTGGTTCTGTGTGTTGTCAGTGCTGTGTCAGCGACAGAGCCAAAGCACAGCGCTGTAAGGGCGACTGTGAAGAAAATTAACTCCATCCCAGCCAGACCCGGGACAGAGTTACAGGTCATGCTGTCAGGGTGAGGAATGGAGAAAGTCTCATCATCTGGGACACTGCTTTTCTGGAGGAATCAGTCTCCTTGGTATTCACTGGAGAGCCAAGCAAGGACACAAACAGTCCGGGGGCTTGTGGAGAAGATCCTGACACCAAATGGGCCACCCAGTCTGATGCTGGCCTGGACCTGCTACTCCCAAAAGAGGAAGAGCTGGTCACGGATCAGCCTTGGCTGTAGTGACTGGGAAATTGTGGTGTCCCAGATCTGGAGGGATGTGGGGAAGGCCAGCAGCAGAGCACAGCCCCTGCACATCAGGGAATGAGAACCTGGGCTGTGGAGGGCACAGGCAGGTGGGGTGCCATGGGGCAGGGACAGGGCCCTGAGAGCATCCACAGACCTTCCTGTCCCTCACCAGCCTCCCCTGGGGCCTCCACCCACACCTCTCTCCATCAGCCCAGGAGGCCACTGAAGCCAGGCCTGAGTTTCAGCCCCAGCTTCATCTCTGCTGTAGGTGTAGTGCTCTCCAGACACAGCCATGGACACAGCCTTGCCTGGCCATGGACCTTGTTGATTCAGACTTGCAGACTCACTTCCCACCTTGACTCTCCATGGCTTGTACAATAAATAACACCGTGGCCATCCAAGTCCTAGGGCCTTGCTGCTTCCTTTTTATGCCATCCCTTGGTCAGGTTTTGGAAGGAGGGGAAGGAAAAGCAGGTGAAGTTTCTGGGTGTCAATGACTGAAAGGGGGGGAGCAAAACTGTGATCTTCAGCTCCTTTCTCAGAGACCTTAAATCTTCCACAGGAACCTGAAAGCTCTGAGATCCCTCCACCTCCCTCTCCTTTAGCAATCAGGTTGAGAGTACCCAAGTCAGAGGATTTGTTGACATTCTGTTTACAGCCTGGAGCATCCCCTGGCCTGGGGATATCTCATTTCCTTACCTCTGGCCAAGAATGTCCTTAGTTCATCTGACTACTGCCTATCACTCTCCTGCCCAGCACGACAGTTGCAAGAGTGGCTGCATCTTCCTGAAACCCTCCCCACAGGGACTGGGAGGTGACGCTGAGGCGGGACTATGTGAGGAACTTATGTTAATGAATTCCTGAAAATGATTAGAATAACCCGACCTTTCCTTAGAAATGGAATAAATATGTATAAAAGCTGTAACATAAGGCAAGAATCCTAACGCTTGTGCGCACACAGATGGAAGGAGCCATCCCCTGTGCTGCCCGGCGCCGCAATAAAGAATCCCTGCTTGATAACACTGGGTTGTTATTGAGTTTTCTTCGATTCAGGAGGGAACTTTGCAAAAAATGGCACTCTGAGCAGGGCGGGAGCAGGGCAGGGACAAAACTCAGTGCCTCAAGTGGGGCAGGAGCAAAGCTAGCCACCCTGATTTGGGCAGGGGCATAAAGAGCCACCGGAGCAGGGCTGGAGTAAATCCAGGCAGCCTGTGTGGAGAAGGGGCAAAAGGAGCCTCCCCAAGCAAGGGAGGGGAAGAACCGAGGGGGACATGATGAGCAAAAGGCACCCGAGCAAGACTGTGGCCAAACGGGATGCCCCAGCGGGGGATAAAAAGAAGAAAGTCTCCCCGGGTGGAGCAGGGGCAGAACGAACTGCCCTGAGCTGAGCAGGAGGAAAACCAACTGCCCCGAGTGGACACTGAGAAAACTGGATGACCTCAGTTTGGGGCAGGGGCCAAACCGGCCAGTTCAAGTGGGGCAGGAATAGCAACCAGCTGCCTCGTCGGGGCAGGAGCAAGACTCCCTGCCCGCGGAGCAGGAACAAGGGGTTGGAGCAGATGTCCCGAGCGGGGACAGCCCAAAGCTACGCAGGCCAGGCCGGGCAGGAACAAAACTGCCTCCAGGCACCGCGAGCGGGGATCTGGCTCGACAGAGAAGAAAACGTCAAAGGAAAAACCCATGGAGACCACCAAAGAACCAGAGCCTCCCGCTTTCCTTAGTATTGCAGCCAGCAGGGAAGTACCACATGAGACTTCTGGTAGCGTGGAAGTAGAAGACCTGACCCCAACGGAGGAGGCAGCACCCCAAAGCCTTCCAGGTCAGGGCAAACCAGAGGGCAGTGACTGTGGCTGCAGGAAACCAGCGAGATCTGCAAAGGTGCTCTTGGTAAAAGCCTGGTGTCAGAGGGCCTGCTGACATGCCTGCACGCTGGTGTGGACAGAGGTGGGTGGCTTTGGTGGTTCGTTTACAGCCTGAACTGCAAAAGCCTGGCTGGAGTGGGTGGAAAAGCCAAAGTCTGTGTTTAAGGTGGAGTTTGAGGACTGTGTGATGGGAATGCTGGGCCTGGTCACCTGAGATGCTGGGGGCAGGTGGAGGTGATGGATTCCACGGTCCAGGGCAGGTCTTCTGGAGTCCTGCTGTCTGTGTTCCTACTTACTTCAGAAACTTAACGTCTCCCCTTTTGTCCCTCACGGTCTGAGAGGCAGCTTTTTGACTGAAGGCTCTGTTGGTTCATTTGTCAGCCTGCTGACAGAGGGATGCAGGAGCTCTGTCATCTGTAACCCTGAACAATTCGCTTGTTGCTATGGAAACAGCTCTTGTGGTTGTGAGCGGAGTTCACAGTCCTGTGAGAGGCAGATGGGTGCACTTTGGTCGTGAGCTTTGCTGCAGGTGGTGAGCGAGAACCCTTTACCTCGTGGAAGTATAAATTTGAGATAATTTCTGGAAGATTTCAGTGAGACGTCTTGAAATGTATTTTTCTGATTAGTAGAGCTATAGGTGTAACTAGAACAGTCAGAAAAGAAAAAGATATTTCTGACTTAGGGAAATTGATTAGTGTAAATCTCCTCATCTCTTTCTCTTCTTTTCTACCTCAAGAGATCCTGGCTTTAGAGGTAGTATAAAGACCGGGGGCGAGGAGGAGCTAGTGGCCAATATCATCATTATCCAGGTTAAAATAAACAAATAAATAATCTGTAACACTTTCAGGAATGTCAGGCATCACGAGTTGCAGTACTGAAGGGGTACACAAGTTCCTTCTGAGCCCATATTGTCTGGGTGCCTTTTCTAAAAATGAGAAAAAAAAAATTTCTGCCTTCATCCCTGGAAAAACAAGCTCTGGAAAAGGCAAATCCTCAAATCAAAAAAAAGTGGCCTTTTTCCCGAAGTAGACCAAGTGGGAACAAAAACTGGAAAAAAGCCATTTGGTTTCGGTCGAGTTGCGGATTAACACTGTCCAAAGTTTTAGTTAGGTCAGTGTGGTAACTGAAGCGTGAGCTCTCTTCATTGCAGCCGAGTGAACTGCATCCAACACTCAAATAATCACAATTAGTCAGAATTCCTGAAAATTACCGACCCCACTGGGCTGAGCCATGTTCTGGGTACCTGTTGCTTGTATACCAAAGTAGTTCCTTTGAGATCTTTCCTGGGTTACACTACCATAAACAGATTTAAATGACATTATTTACTCCCTTTAAAAAAAGGTGCAATATTTACCCACTCAAGAGGTGGGGAAGAGGGTTACTTATATTTTGAGAGCACTTTGCAAGCAGCATTTAACGTTCTGTGTAGGTGTTCAGTCATCCTAAACAGAATTAGACTAGAAAGAATGATCTCTCTGCCCGCTTGGAGAGATTGCATATGGAGGAAGATTAAACAATTTTCTAATATTGACAAATAATTGTGATAAATATCTAATTTTTCCATTGTAGAGACAAGATGTTTAAACTGTTCGCATTCATTGTGAATAAATTCAATATATTGGAAGAATAATTAATGATTACAAATGCATTAAAACTTAGCAAGGCTCCACAGAATTACTTTTCCATTATCTAACTTCTCCGGGATGCTGGGTGAATAAAAGCAGAGACATGTTTTTGTTTGTTGGTTTTGG
Organism: Leptosomus discolor; assembly: GCF_034619465.1. NCBI lineage: Eukaryota > Metazoa > Chordata > Aves > Leptosomiformes > Leptosomidae > Leptosomus > Leptosomus discolor. The sequence continues at coordinate 58,520 of NW_028237817.1, forward strand.
GGTGTTGTTCCCTGCCCTCCCCGCCAACTAGGGCTGTATGCTTTAGTGTGGTATATTTTGGAGTAAATGGTGCCAGAACAAATACAAAGCTAATTCCCACCCCAAAGCATCAGGTTTTAGAATATCCCCAGAAGATTGAATCATTTGACATTTTTCTTCTCGTTTGAATTGTTGTTGTTTTCTTTCTGGTGTAAGGACTTTTCTGTGAGGTTTCTTTACTGGGTTTATTGTCCTTTTTTGTTTGTTTCCCTCGCAGAACAGACACATTTCCTGTATGAATCTGTGCAGCGAACAGAAGTCACCAGTCTGACATTGATTTTTTCCCTAATTTTAATGTATGCAGCTGATGTAATCCATGTGTACTGACTGACGAAGGCAGAGGCTGCAGTGTACGTTCTCATCACAAAGATGGATTAACATATACTAGTTTGGTGCTTACAGTGTGTTTGCGTTGCTTCTTTCACAGACTCATCCCAGAAGGGTTTGGGCTGGAAGGGGCCTCCAAGGCCATCCAGTGCCACCCGCTGCCCTGGGCAGGGACACCTCCCACCAGAGCAGGTCGCTCCCAGCCCCGTCCAGCCTGGCCTGGAGCCCTGCCAGGCAGGGGCAGCCCCAGCCGCTCCGGGCAGCCTGGGCCAGCGCCTCGCCGCCCTCCCGGGAAGAGTTTCCTCCTCGCATCTCACGGGAGGGAAGCGCCCCGCAGCCCCCGGCCCCGCCGCTGTCCCGCAGGGCAAACGCCCCCGCAGCGGCCCCGGCCCCGCGCCCGGCGCCCCGCTCCGGTCGGAGCCGTTTCTGCCCGCGCTGCCGGTGCCGCCGGGAGCGCGGCCGCGCTGTTCCCTCGGCTCGGGGCCGGCGCCGTCGGGCCCCGGGGGGCCGCGGGAAGGGGCTGCCAGGCCGGGCGGCGGTGCCGCCTCGGGGGAACCCCCAGAGCGCCCGGCCCGGCCCCGGCCCGCCCGTGCCTTGGCCGAGCTGGGCTCTGCCCACGGGGCGGGGGGAGAGAGCCCGGGAAGGGGCAGTGTCCTCCTTCCCTCTCACGCCGCTTTCGCCGCTCCTGCTCCTTCCCCCGGCCCCTCCTTGCCCTCCTCCGGGGGGGCCAGAGCGGCAGGACCCGGGTGACAGGGCCAGAGCCCCTTCCCGGAGGGGCCCGGGGGGCGAGCGGAGCGGAGCGGGGCGGGGAGGTCGGGGCGAGGGGGCGGGGAGCCGCGGGGCCGCCGGCTGCGGTGCGGGGGAGAGGGGGCCGACTGCTCTCCCCTCCCGCAGGGAAACCAGTGCCGGGGACACGGGGCGAGGAGGGGAGAGGGGGAGCGCCGCTCTCCCGGGCTCCGCCGCTGCAGTGGCCCCCGCGAAAATCAAGTCCCGGAGCTGTCTCGGAATCGGGCGCGCAGCAGCCCACCCACCCTCCGCGGCCCGGCCCGGCCCCCGGCCGTTGCCCCTCGAGACATTTCCCGGGCTGGCCCGGGATAATCGACGGTGGGGCCGGGACGAGGGGACGAGCGGGCGGGGAAGCGCCGCTGCCGCTAGAGCTCGTCACAGCGGAGCGCCGGGTCGGCACGGCAGCGCCGGCGAAGCGCTGCCAGCGGGAGGGGAGAGCTTCGGCCGGCAAGTCGCGGCCGGACGGGATCGGGCCTCTCGCCGGTCCCGGGGAGGCCGGCGGCCGCCCGGCAGCAGTCGCCTCTCGCTCGGGGGCACCCGCGCCCGTCCCCGCCGCGCCCCCTGCAGAGCTCCGCCTTTTACGGCGGCGCCGGGGGGGGCAAAGAAAAGAGGGGGCTGCGGGGACTGCAGGGGCGAGAGCCCCCCCGCCCCGGGCACGGCGGGACCGAGGCACGGCGGGAGCATCCCCGGCACCGGGCAGCCCCGGCGGCGGGTGTCCGTCCGCCCCGCAAACGCCCGGGGAGGGCAGGGTGGGCAGCAGCGGCAGCCCCGAGACCGCCCGCAGCCGTCCCGGGGCGGCAGCGAGCCCCGCCGGCGCTGCCCCGGGATGGGGAGGCGGGGACGGGCGGGTCCCCCCGCGGGAGCTCGGCCGCCGCCGGCCCCGCCGCCCCCCTCCCTCCCCCCGAGCGGCGGGGACAGCCCGGCCGCCCGCCCAGCGCTCGGCTCTCCCGGGGGGCTCCGGGCCGCCCCTGGCAGCGGGGCCGAAGGAGCAGCGGGGCCCCGGGCGGGCTCAGGGAGAGCATCGCTCCGCTCCGCACCCGGCCCCCGGCCCGGCCCCGAGGAGCGGCGCCGAGCGCTGCTTCCCCCGCCTCGGCCGGAGGACTCGGGTCTCACCGCGCCTCGGAAGGGGCAGCGGGATCCGCCGCCGGAGCCCGCGCGCGGTGCCGGCCTTGCCTGGGACAGCGAGCCGGGAACGGCCGTGGGAGCCGGGTCCCGCCACCGGCAGCCGGAGGAGCCGCGGGGGAGAGCGGGAGGCCGGGCCGGGAGGGCGCGGGCTGCGCAGGGGGAGAGAGCGCAGCGGCTGCCGCCCGCCGGGGCTCCTGCCGGCCCGCCGGGAAAGGAGCCCCGGAGCCCGGACAGCGCGCTGGGAGCGCCTGACGTCACCCCGCCGGGCTGTTCGCCCTTTTTTCCCCTCAATCTGGCCAAGCTCAGCAGCAGCTCGTACACAGGAGTTACCCTTCTCCTCCAGCTGTCGAACAGTCGAATACTGTTTTGTTGTTACCTTTGTCGTCGAACTACGAATTCCCGTGGATCAACGGCCAGAAAGTCAGAAGAATTGGTGATTCGGGACTTCAGTACCCCTGGGGAAAAAGGGAAAAGGCCGGTGGTTCAGCCCGGCTCTTCCCTGTCTGATTCGTTACTATTATTCTATCTGGTGATGTGGATGGACGGGGAGACTCACCCCAAGCCCAAACGAGCCGGTTTATAAACACCACCGCCTGAAGGGCTCCGTTTATACTTTGTCAAAACGACAAAACGGTGGAGACGCGCGGGGACAGCGCGATGGCGGGACCGCAGGAAAGGTCCTGTAAGAGCACGACCGGCTTGTTAATCGATTAATGTTTATTGAGTGTAAATATTTGGTAAAGTTTTTAGGAAAACTAGCGATTCTAAATGATTAGACCGGTCAGCAGGGCTTTTGAATAACGCGTCCCATTAAATACATCTAAATATCTCTGTAGCGATTGCTTTATTTGCAGGGCATCCCTCGCACCTTTCTCTCCCGTTCATTTGTTCTTCCGCCGCCGGCAGCTGGTTTCTTCTTGGCGCGTTCGCCTGAATATCAGGATCCCCAAATACGTGTTTCTCCCTGTACTTATAAACCGAACGTTTACAGAAAATGCTCTTTCAGCCTTGAAATCGGGAGCGGTAATCACTTGGAAATTTCGAGTCGGAAGCGAAACTATAAAACTAAGGGGAAACCGAACTGAGTGCGTATACATTTTGCTGGTTGGTGACTTCTGGTTTGTACACAGCATTTAATTTAGACAGGTTTGATTACAGACATATTTTTCCCAATAAAAGCCTTTTCTTTCTGTTTGAAATTCCCCCCCCCCCCCCAGTGCATGATTTTCACGTTTCCTTATTTCCACCGGAAAAAAACGCGATTATTTCCCATCGCTTTCCCCCATCCATCCTCAATCTCGCTACAAAAAGAACGGATATTATTATCACTAATGACGCACCCGAAAGGCGCCTGCGGGGCGCGGGGTGCCGGGGAGCCCGCTCCGCTCCGTCCCCGGCCGCGCTCCCGCTCGGGGGGGGCCGAGGGACGGCCGAGCTCAGGGGACACGCCGAGGGGGCAGGGCCGAGGGCTCGCACCCCGAGGCGCGAATCCTTTTAACGGCAACGACTGACGTGAATCAGCGAGAGACCGGGCCTTCTCCTCGCCCGGCTCCGACCTGGCAGCTCGGCATCGCTCGCCGCCCCAATCCTCTCCCGGTCCCTGCGCCCAGCGGAGACCAGCCGGGAGCCGGGACCCCCGCAGCGCCCGGGGGACAGAGCCGCGTCCCAGCGCCCGCCCCGGCGGCAGCGCTCAGCCCCGGCCCCGCCGTCACCGCCGCGCCCCTCCCCCGGGACGGCGCGGCTCGGCAGTGACCGACTCCGGCCGGAGCGGCTGCCACCTCCCCCCAAACCGCGCTCGGCCCCTCACAGACACCCCGCTCTCTGCCCGCAAACCGCCCGCGCCAGCGCGCCCCGCGGAGGCGTGCGGTGAGCGGAGCGCTCACGGCAGCCGCTCCCGCCGGCCCCTCCCGCGGACGCGGGGCTCGGGGGGTCCCGCTGCCGTCCCCGCCTCCCACCCCCCGCCGTTCCCGGGGCCGGTCCGCCCGCGGCAGAGGCGAGCCCGGCCGGCGGCTGAGGGCGCCGGGCGGGACGTGCCGGGCGCCGGGCGAGTCCCCGCCGGCTGCGGCTCCGCTGGGAGCGCGGGGGCGGGCGGGGCAGGGCGGGAGGGAGGAGACCGGCAGGGCGGGTGTTGGGCTGTGGGGGCTGGAAACGCCCCCGACCAGACCGAGGCGCCGCAGGAGCGTTCCACAGCCACGACCCCCTGTCACTCCTCCGGCCGTTCGGCACCCGAGGCCCGTGCTCAGCCTCCGGCCCGGCAAGTCTCCCCCCGGGGGAGCGGGGACGGTCCCGCAGCTCCACCGCGGCGGGCGGCAGAAACCAGCGCCCCGCGCTCGGCACGGAGCCGCCGTCCTGCCCGGCACCGGAGCGCCCCGGGGCAGCACAGACAGCTACCGCGGCCCTCGCTCCGCACCCTGGAACGCAACAGCTCCGCTATTTCAGTCAGAACTGCTGACAGTGAGGGAGAGTTCAAATCCCTGACAGACAGAGGTGCCTCTCTCAAATCGTCCTTCGCCGGCACAGCCCGGCTCACGCACGGGCAGACCAGGCGCCAGCAGGGGCTCCCCGGGGGCCCGCTCTGTCCCGGGAACCGCGCTGCGCCCCCCTCTCGCTCAGACGGACACGACCAGCGGCAGCACCGCGGGGGCCGGGGCGTCTCTGCGCGTTCGCCGCGGGGAAAGGAGCTTCGTCAGCGCCTGGGCTCTGCCCCAGCCGATGCTGAACCAGACCCGACGGGACCTCCTGGGCTGCAGCATCTCCCCCCGCAGCGAGGAGCAGGCGAGGCGCAGCGGCTCCCGGCCGAGCTCTCACGCAGAGGGTCGCGGCAAGCGGCTGCAGCCTCCCCTCGCCCCGCGGGGAGGAACTTGCCCAACTTTCGCAGTGTCGCAGCCCGGGGCTTCTCCCAAAGCGCCCCCACCCTGCTTCTGCCCTCGCAGTCATAACCCCTTCGTTATCCTTGCCTGCACTTTGAACAGCAAAACCAACAGCCCGCGCCTCTTCCAGACCTAATCCCCTGCCGGCTTTTCCTCTGGGCAGGAACAGCAGCCGTCGGCACAGTTGCCGTTTAACCGCCGCCGGGAGCTCAGCCCCACACAGCCGCTGCTCACTTCCCCCCGGTGGGACGGCGGAGAGAATCGGAGGGGTAAAAGTGAGAGAACTCGTGGGTGGAGATAAAGGCCGTTTAAGAGGCAAAGCAAAAGCTGCGCACACAGGCAAAGCGAGACAAGGACTCCAGTCACCCCTTCCCACCGGCAGGCAGGCGTGCAGCCCCCTCCAGGAGAGCCGGGCTCCACCACGCCTTACGGGTACTTGGGCAGACAAACGCCACCGCTCCCAACGTGTCCCCCTTCCTTCTTCTTCCCCCAGCTCTTTACTGCCGAGCATGACGTCACACGGTACGGCACAGTCCTCCGGTCAGCTGGGGCCCGCTGTCCCGGCTCTGTCCCCTCCCAAATTCTTCCGCACGCCCGGCCTGCTCGCTGCTGGGGCAGTGGGAGAAGCAGAAAAGACCCGGACGCTGTGCGAGCACTGCTCAGCGGGAATGAAAACTTCCCGGGATTATCGGCTCTGATGCCAGCACAAAGCCATGGTCCTTTGGTCATCAAAGAAAAAAAAAAAAAAAAAAAAAGAAAAAGAAAAAAGCGCGGGACAAGCTGTTTTTTCCCCCACAAGGCTCCCAGGCGGGGAGAGCAGGACGGGCTGACCCAAGCTCCAGCCCGGCCATGTCGGAGCCGCCTCACTCCTCGCCACGGCCCGTCCCGATCCTGACGCGAAGCCACCGCAGCCCCAGGGCGCACCCCTGGGGGCCCTGGCTCGGGAGGGAGCGGGGCCGAGCCGGAGCGGCTCCCAGACCGCCTGGCCCGCACGGACGGGGCAGCCCCGCGGAAACCTCTACCGCGCCCTTCGCTCCACACCCGCAGCGAAACCGCTCGCCACCCGGGGGGCCCCTCCCCGCACCCGGGCCGGGCCGGGCGGCTCCCGCACGGTCGCTGCCGCCGCCTGCCGCCCCCCCCGCCGCTACCCGAGGCCCAAAGACGCCCCTGCCCCGGTCCCGCCGCGGGCACCGCGGCCCCGCCTGCCCCGGTCCCCGGCGCTCCCGCTCGGCCGACGGCTCCTCCTGCCCCGCGGGCACCGGCACCCGCGGCCCGGCCGGCCCCGCGCGGGTCCGCGCTGCGCCTGCGCCGCCCCGCGCCCCGGGCAGCGGAGTCCGGCACCGCCCGCCCGCCGGGAGCCCCGCGACGCCGCCGGGGCCGGGGCCGCCGCTCCCCAGCAGCCCCCAGCGAGCAGCCGGTGGCTCCGCCGCTCTCCGCCGCCCAGCCCGGCCGCCAGCCCAGCCCCGGGCCGGCCCCGCTCTCCCCAGCGGCGGCCCCCGCCGCGGCAGCGCCGCCCCGCCCCCGCCGGCCCTCCTCCAGAGCCATCAGCACCGCTGGCACCGCACGTGACGTCAGCTGTAAATTCCAGACCCGACTGCCGAGCTGCAGGCATTCCAGTCACAGCCTTGTCAGGCTCATAAGCCTTCACGGGCTGTTTCACCGCCGTCCTCGGCTCCAGGATCCCTCCCAGCACTCCCGCCAGCACACCCTTTCTTCTTGAAGGCTGCCACAAAGGGAACCAAGGAAAAAATCACGTTCAAAAGCCCAACCTAAAGAGTGAGCAGTAAAAGCAAACCCCAGAACTGTTAAGATAATCGCTGTTCAGAGGACAAATTAATGTGCAAGGTGCCTCAGGCACCAACGGTTTGGCTCTTCCCACAACTAACACGAGCAACCCCGAATGCAGGCAAAGCTCTCAAGGGCAGGGTGAACAGCTTGTTGTTCTTTGTTCTCCTCAGCCCCACTCACCCACTGGTTAGATACCCTTGTTAACTGAAACGGGACTTCAAGACTTACCTGTTCATTCTCAAAATGTTAAATGCTAAAGGAACACTGTTTAAAAATTCTGCAAATATTCTTTACTTGAAGTTTCTGGTTTACATTAAATAGGTGTATGCTGGTGATTGGCTAATTATTTGAAAGAGCTCCAGGCCATATTTATTACTTCCTTAACAAGCAGCCAGCAGACACCTCCTATAAAACGAGAACAACAGAAAGCAGGTCAGGGAGTTTCATCTCCCGAACCAGGACTCTTTGTCTAGGAAAACATTCTGCTCTACAGGCAGAGGAAGAACGAAGTGTTACACACAGATAATTACTGTTTGATCCCCAAACTGCACAAGTAAAACACAGTTTAATTATTGATGAAATGAGCCTTCAGTGTACATGAAAGCATAAATTGTAAATATTTCCTGAACTGCCAGAAGTTCAGCCATCTGACAAATACCAAAAAACATGGGGAAATGGGAGACTGAACCTCCCTCCCTTCTGTCTGCTCGTAATGCAGCAAAAGAGAAACCACAAGATCAAGTTGATGTTCAGCTGCTCGGCCAATAGGAAGGGAAAGTGCCTGTCACAGAGCCCTGATAGCGTCACCTTGACAAAAGCTCCTCCACTAGGTGACACTGGGGTATCATCTCTAATCTGGTACAGTCAGTCAGGAAGGGCTCTGAGAGATGCACGGCCAGATTGGAATGCATCCTGTCTGATAGAGAGGAAAATGAAATATGAAGACAATTCTTTCATTTACAGCCTGAGCAAGGAAACCCACCAACTCACATTAAATGCTGGTAACACCAGCAAGGATACAGTCACAATTATAATCTCAGCCATAAACAAACATACTGTCATTCAAAATTTCTTAGCTACGTACAATTACAAATAACACGTTATAATGACCCATGAGATTTCCAATCAACAGAATCGCTGTTAAGCTCCATCAGAGAGGCCACACAGAGTAACTCATTGCATCTTTCCATTTTGCATAGTTAAGACCAGAATGAACTACAACTGTTAAAAGAGAACAACAATCATTTATTAACATACAGCCGAATAATACCAGTCCAGTTTGGAAAACAGGGAGTACATTTATGTGACATTCTAAGTTATTCTGAAGCAACAGGGAAAACCGGCCTCACCACAAGAATGGGACAGCTGTACACACATGGACATACAGAGTTGATTTTTTTTTTAACAGAACAGAGTCTAATTCTGTGTTTAATTAAAAATACCTATTGATATGCATAGGTATATGTGTGTGCATGCACACCCCCACAGGGTAGACTTTTATCATCTCTATTGTGTAGCAGAAAATGGTGCTATTCACACCTGCCCCTGGTTTCCAATGACACCCAAGGGTTCTCAGTACCTCTGAAAAGACGCTAAAGTCTCCAGGGAATTCAAGTTTGTGAGAAAAGATGAACCACTTACTTCCCTAAGCTTTCAACCTGTCCCAGGCAGGCTGAAAACCAGTAGCTGTGCGCTATCCCACCGGAGGGCTCTAATGGCTGGAAGGCTCACACGAGAACAGCACTGCCGCAGGAGCGGGATTCTGGCTCCGGTACTGAGGGAGCACGTTGCAGGGCTTTCCCTTGAGCTCGCTGCTGGATGCTGGGTGTCCCAGGAACACAATTCGTTGGCTTTGCAATACGCAGCACCAGGGACTCCACACGATACTGCACAACAGGTTGGATACAATCACTGTAATTTCAGAAATGCAGAGTAAACACGGCTGTATCCAACTGTGCGAGTACACACTCACATTTCCTGAACTTAAAGTACGGACAACCAGTTTTCCAAAATAAACAGCCAGACTCTCACTTTTAAGGTACATTTTCTATCAAATACAGTGGATCTTTTCCATGTGTTTCCTCATCATTTAGCCCTAATAACTGAAAATGAAGCACTTCTAATTTTTACCTATGGAAAAATAAACACCCAACAGGCTGCAACAACATGTGCGGATGGCCATGCTGCAGTCAGGGAACAAGCGTTTACTAAACTGTATTTTTGCTGGACTTGCAGAACACTGAAGAAAACACAGTATAACATGCAGCTGGTGAGCATTTTCCCGGTCATCATTCCAGGAATGAGGCACTGCATTATTATTTCAACATCTGGGAAAACAGAGAAATGAAACGGGAGCTGTGTCAGCTGGTAATTGTGCCTCCAAGCTTTTAACCGTGAGGAGTAACTAGAACGTGCTTTGCAGCAAGAGAACTAAGGGAAGAATCCAAGTTAGCCCAGTTCAAAAGTCTGCTGCTTTGCTCTGGGTATCGTGCTTTCTGCCTGAGGATGCCACAAGTAGTATAGGAAGCATAAAAACCCAAAAGTTTAAGAACTGTCACCTTGTTCGAGACATCACAAAATGTTGCATGTGGAGGTAGCAACATGAGAAAAAGCCAGCCCTATTTATTTATTACTCAATGCTTTAGTAAGGCTTTAAAAGCACTGATAGCCAGGTATTCACTGTGTCCATTCACAAGAAAAAACAAAATAGCTGAAAATCTCACACATGGGTGGCAAAGGACTGAAAATCCCAAAATATCAAAGAACAGCCCCAGGTAATCCTGGTTCTTTTCTTTGTAAGCAACTCAATCACGGCTCAAAAGCCCTCTGCCTGACGCACTACACATTCAAGTATTGTACTGAATGGCTTCGGTCTAATTTCTTTAACTCTGACGTTATCAATGAACTCAGAGAACCAGCAGCTTTAACCAGACCCTGCTACCTCACAAACAGGTTGGGGTTTGAAAGTGTAGCTCTGCAGCAGCATGAGCTGCTGCTGCTGCCTTGCACTAAGCTGTGTCCAGTGCTGAGCTCAGGTGTGTGATGAGGTGCTCAGGGACCAGATCTGGCAAGAGCGAGGGGTTTGGGTTGGTTTTGTTTTCTTTTTTCTAGTGTTCAGCAAGTTCTTCAGTCATCTGACTAATAATCCCTAGGTCTATGACCATCTCCCTGTTAGATTTGTTTAGTCTACTATGGAACAGTCATGATAGCTTAATAAAATAAAAGAAAAAAAACACCTTTAAAAACGGTCTTGTAAAACTTTCAACACTGATGAAGAGCTGAAAACTTGTTTCTAGTTTTGATTCCATTAATTTCTACTACGTGGAAATGACTCAGGTATTCCTTCTTGTCACTGAAGACAACAGAATGAGTTAAAAAATTTCAACAAAACAAGGAACAAAATCTGAAATACAAACTAGTTGGATAAACCTCTTTTAATGCAGGTTTATTAAATGCAATTCTTCTGTCACAGAACAGATTGACAGAACAGTCGAGGTTGGAAGGAGCTTCTGGAGACCATCTAGTCCAACCTCCCTGCTCAAAGCCTATGACCTCGTCTAGTCTTTCAGTTGGCTTTGGATTTTTTTAATTTGACTCCAGTTTCTACACAAAGGTATGTTTCACAAATTCATTTTCACAAACGTATGATTTTTGTGTATAGGCACAGATGTGTTTTGCTAACCCATTCGAGCACGGGTGGAAGGAGCCATCCCCCGTGCTGCCCGGCACCGTAATACAGAATCCCCACTTAATAACACTGAGTTGTCAGTGAGTTTTCTTTGAGTCAGTTACAGCACTGCTTCAGCAAATGCTTCCCAGGCTCTGGAGGCGAAGTGGCCTCACGAAAAACTCAGTTTGGGTAAACATCAAGATTTTAACTATGCAGAGGCAAATTAAGCTTCAAAACACACATTTAAAGAGATATACAGACGCACAAGTCAGCAGAGCGTGTGATTCTGTGATTTTTCTGAACACAAATGGCACTAAACACAGGACTAAAACTTTCTTAAAACATATACTTAAACCAAAAAATGGCCCAAGTTTCAGATGCTCAAATGCCTACAACTTCTACAGCCTAAACTTAAGAACATAATAGGTGTAGAACAAGGCTTGAATTTTCCAAATTTGCCAGAAGTAGGGAGGTACTGAGAAGCTACTATAAGCTGTTTTAAAACAAGAATTTTCACCATAGTGAAAAAAACCCCACTGAAACGCAAAATCCAAACCAGTTTGTTTTTTTTTTATGGGGTTCTTTTGGTTGGTTGGTTGGTTTTGGTTGTGGTTTTTGGGTTTGGTTCATTTGTTGGCTGCATTTTTAAATGACAATCAAGTTGAGGACATCAATACCAAGTACAAAAAAAACCCCGCAAACCACCCCCTCTCCCCACTCCCTCTCCCCTAAGTAGAAGTAGGATGAGTTGCCTCCTCTTGTTGTCCCACAAATCCAACTCTTCTGCAATCCTTTCCTCCCTATATCTAAAGTATAAAACGAGCTCGATCTTGTTTAAAAAGCAGTGACCATCAAGACAGAACACAAAGGCTTACAGCACCGTCAAGACTCAATGGTTGAAACCGTTTCCTCAGTTGCAAGTCGTGCCATCCCCTTACCACTATGTACCTCACAGAAACAGTACTTTCCCCTTCTCTCACAGAGGAAAATAAATTCTAGATTGGAAGGTAAAAAAGAACGGGGGGCGGGGGGGGTGTTTGAAGCGGGTAAGCAGAAGCCTCAGCTCTGACCACGGAGGCGAACATGAGGTTTATCACTCACGACGCTGCTCCTGGATCCCACGCTGCCACCGGGAAGGCGAACTCACCCGGGAAAGTCGAGTTTCAGATTGATTTCTGCCCGAGGGAAGGAACCGCAGGGAGATCCTGCCTACGTCAGCTCCCCAGCCACATCCCCCACGGCGCCACACGAGCCTCCCCAGCTCGCGCGCTCCGTTTTGAGATGAAAAACAGCTAAAAAGGAGCTACAAGGCGCTGGCCCAAGGGCACCTCCTACCTGCCAGCTCTGCAGCCTCGTCAGAGGGGGGGGTCAGGCCCCAAGCGCCGGCGGTGGCCGATGACCCTGTGCCCGATCGCGGCTTTGTCTCGGAGCCGCGCGTGCCTCCCGCCCGCCGCCCCGCGAGCGCGTTCATCGCCGCAGCGGGGACCGAAGGCGGAAGCAACCGGCGGGACGCTCGCAGCCCCGGGACCGTTGTCCCGCAGGCGCCGGCACGGCGGGAGACGCGGCCCGGACGCGCCCGCCCTCCCCCGGGCAGCGGAGGGGCCGCCCCGGCCCCGGCCCCCGACCCCCCCCGCCCCGGGCCGCCCTCCCCGCGCCGCGCCGGCGCCTGCGCTCTTGCGCCGCTCGCACTTGCGGTGAGAGCCCGGGGGAAGAGGCGCTGCCGGGGCCGCCTCGCCGTCCGGCGGCGGGGCCGGCGCTGCGGCTGCCGCGACACCAGCCCCGGCCCGGGCCGAGGGAGCTGCAGCCCCGCGGCCGGGAGGCCTCTCCCGGCGGGAGCGCCGCTGCGGGGCCCCGGAGGGGAGCGAGGTAACGCGGCGTCCGCCCGCGGGGCCTCCGGTCCCGCTCTCTGCGTCCCTGCCGCCGGGCCCGCTCCCCTTCCCTGGCCGCCCCGTGCCTTCGGAGAGCCGCCTGCCGGGGACGGCCGCGGCGGGGTGGAGGTGAGAGGGTTTCATCTCGGCGCTGCCGGGGGGGGAGGCAGGGAGGGAGGGAGGGAGGGAAGTGCTTGACGGCCCTTGCCGTAACTGCAGACCGTGGGGGCTGGGAGCTGAACTGGGAAGCCGCAGCTTTCGGGACTTGTCACCTTGGCCGTGACGCCGTACTCGAGGTCACCTCGCCGGGAAGCGAGGGAGGGCAGAGCTGAATCGTTGGACTCGGAGATGCGGTTGTGTTCAACTGGAGCAAAATGACAATCAATGCCCCTGGTTGTGCTTTCTTACAGCACACAGTGGGTTTTCCTTAGGAGAACCCTCGCTGTTGAAAGCTGCGGGAACGGAGCCGATAGTTTTGCATTCAGGTGGCCTCTTAAGTGGCAAATAAATATGTTCCATGGGAAGATAATGTTCTAGCTTTTGGCTTTGTAGGTGAGGTAAAAATTTCAGCTGTTGAGCTGCAGCAGGCACAGTTCTCTGTAGCTTCAGTAATGCCAGTGTCAGTAACCCTTGCTGCTTGTCGGTGTGGGTTTTGAGGGGAGATGGTATTTTACTTGGTATGAAGGACTCGACACTGTTTTACTGTCTGCAGTCCCAATTTGATGCTCTGTTGACCATTCGCAGTGTGTTCAGAAGCGTTCTTAGCCTCACCTTCCTTCAGAGAAGTCCTCTCTGATGTCTCTGGTGTACCTACTGTTCTACAGTTTCCCAAACCTCAACCCAAATCAAAAGGCAGTACCTAGGAATCGTTCCCTTTTGGGTGGAGTTTCTAAGCAGTTTTGTGTAGATGCCTCCAGCAAAGAAGATAAAAATAGCCATTTCAGTTTCTAGGTGCTTTGCCTGAAGTTTCTGCAAAGCTTTAAGCTCGTTCACATCAATCAGCGAGGCTTTAGAATTATCTCTTGTTTTATTTTGTTTTGTGGTTTTGTTTGGATTTTTTTAAACACAACTTTTCCTGTGTCCCTTGAAACAACTCTCCTGGTAGAGGTGGAGGGGGAAGGACTGGCAAGAGTCATGGCTCAGGGGTGGCGTAGCCAGGCACGCTGCTGGATGCAAACTCTAACGGACTGAGGCCCGTGGACTGCAATTAGACAGCCCAAACTGCTACAGCCCCCAAAGGTGTTCCTGGTGCTTCTGAGTGTGGCTGTGCTCGAGGCAGGAGTGTTCGGCCTTCCTGTGAACTGCCAGTTGAGCCCTGTGTTTGAGGGTGCTGTAACACTGGGTAGTATGATGACTTGGGGAACTTTTCTGCCCAGTTAGAATCCCACAACTTTGCAAAGGCAGTAACTTTTGTAATTACGTCTTTTTTTACGAGGTGCTTGGTGGACGAGGAGAAGCTGAGCCTGGAAAGCTGTGGCTGAGCAACCCCGAGGCGATACTTACGGACTGGTCCCACGTGTGGGATTGGAGAGACGGGAGCAGGTCAGTTAACAAACACCTCCATCTCGGGGGGACATGAAACAAGCTTTTTTTGGCAATGAAGGTGGAGGGAAATGGCTAGCTTCATCTAGCTAGAGACTGACTGATTCCAAGTGTGAAAGTCTCCTCAAAAACAAAGAACCTGGAAGTAGTGGAGAACTTGCTGTGCTTCAGAAGGTTTGTTTAAAATTTAGGCACTCATGAATAAGAACCTCTAAATACCTGTAGCCTGTGCACGTAAATACAACATAGGCAGAGAAGTTTCTTGGAAAAGCTTTAGACCTCTACCGTGCTTTACCAGTTCAGCAGTGTCAGCAACTGGGGATTTTAAAAGCTCTGATTCTCAGATCAGAGTTCACGGTACAGGTTTCTGGGTGTGCGCTGTGTGTTTTATTCTGGCAGAAGAACAGGCCTGTATGCTGTGACCCCTGGGGTACCTTGTGGGTGTAGCTATCAGTACACCTTCAAGGTGAAGAGTGTGTGTGTGTCCAGAGAACCCAGTTATTTCCAGGCCCACCCAGTTTCCTGGAGGATGGTGAGGACTGTGCAAGGACTGAGCTGTGAACGGAAGGAGTTTGCCATCAGCTGAAGTAAAGGTCTGCGGGGTTGTTTTGTGATTAGGAAAGATAATTGGCTGCTGGTCTTCCAGTTCCTCGAGCCCCTTGCTTCTGTGAGGAAAAAGGGCAGCTGTCTGGTACAAGACCAGTTGTGCTGGTGGGTTGCTGGGGAGGTGTTCAAACCAGGGCTCGCTTGCCAAGGGCAGCGTCAGGTGGTGAAGAGGGAGACCCCCGGGTCCGAGTTGCCAGGGCCAGGAGCAGCAGTCGGTCTCTGCCCAGACTTCTGGAATGCCGTGGGGACGGGTTTGCTCGTGCCAGGCTGGGGTCTGTTAGATACAGCCTACGCTCAGCCACGGGGAGTGGAATTTCGGGGTGGGATTACTGTGCAGCACAGGGGGGCACAAATTCCTGTGTTTTCATCTCCCCCTTTATCGTAAGACTTAAGTTTTTATACGGTGCTGACTCAGCAGCCTATTTCAGCAGCTTAGAATTAGGAAAGGTTGTTTCACAATTAAAGCCACTGAATTTCGTGCTGCTAGTCAGAAGCTGGAGATGTGAAGTAATTCGAATTCAGATGTTTCATGTGGCTGTAAATGATTCCTGGGTTGTCACCTGGGGGGTCAGTCTGTGGGCGCGGGGGTGGAGGCGGCACAGCAGGAGGTGTGTTCCTGCGGGGCGGGTGGCGAAGGGGTGAGCGTGCGAGGGGAGACCTCTGGGCGTAGTGACAAGGGAGACTTGTGCAGGACTTGCAAAGTGGGGGTTTTATGGTGGTCCTACGCTAGCGTGGTACAAACTGCCTACAACGGCGGGCACTGGTGCTGCGCTGCAGAAGGGAACGTCCTAACCCCTGGCCCGTGTTGCCCCCGAGACTTCCTCATGTCACATCCCACTTCTTCGTTGCCCCTTCTCCATGGGCTCAGGGTTACAGTCTTCCCGTGTCTCAAGTGTGTTTCTGACCGTCAGAACAAATTTCTAACGGGTTTAATATTTAGGAAAATGAATGTAATACTTATTGTAGTTTACTCATGCATTAATTACCGAGTTGGAAAAAAAGCCGTGTTCTTTGAGATGTGAGCCATGTTCAGCGTCCTTGTTGTGATCCATTTTATACTCATGTTGTGTAATGCCGACCTTGGGGATGAAGGTATTTCTGTGTGTTTTATTGACTTACATCTTGAAAGTGAGGTGTTGATATACAGGTTAGATGTTAGGCAGGACAAAAACATAATAGAAAAGGACAGTAATGGTATCTTTCCTCTCACCCAGTTATTATGGTAGAGCAGGTTTTTTTGTTGAGGTTTTTGTTGGTGGTGGGCTGGGTTTTTTTTGTATTTAGAATGGTCTGTCTGTTCCCTGTTTAGACACAGAGGCATGTGAGATGTTAAAGCTGTTGTGACCTGATGCATCTACAGCTCCAAATTAAGTGGATGAGTGGGTTAATTGATACAATATTGAAACAGAGGAACCTATTTTATTGTAGTTCTGGTTTTGCATACATACGAGATATGATGTAATAATATTTATGCAATGCATGAGTAACTATTCATTATTAAAAACTGTAGAGCCTGAGGTTGTCTGGCAGGTATCAGGCTTTCTGTGTGTGTGTGGTTAACTCCTTCAGGCTCATTTTCTTTTAAGAAAATGTTTAGGCTCTGCCATATCACGAATGCGGCATCACAAAGTAAACAGTGAAGTAGTTTAGTTGTCCAGCTGTTAGAAACACAGTAGGAAATCCCTGGCTTCTCAAGCCATAAACTGTGATATGAGTTTGCATAATACAGGCGTTTCTAATTTGTCTTGGTTAGAGAAGACCCTTCACTGTAGTCTGCAAAGGAAGTGTGATTTGGCCATCTTCTATCTGTTTCTATGTGAAACTTTTTAATGGCTTTTTTTGCTTTCTATACCTTTAGTGATGATTGCTAATAAGCTTCAAGAACTTCTTATTACATCTGTGGTTTGTTTTTTTTAAAAAAAAGGAGATAAATGTAATTCTGTCTCTTTTCAGAGGTGTTGGACCCACGCAGTCATTGTCAGAAGTCCTGTAGGTGACTTCAGAGAGGCACCTATCCAATTATTTGCTTGAGAGTTGAAATACAGAAGGAAATCAAGTGTAATCGCCTGTGTCCACGCTGACATTTTCTTTGAGGAGAAAGAAATAGCAGAAACAACTTCTAACCTGCTGTAGAAGAGAGCGGAGTGTCCTTCCTGTTTGGCTCGCAGGCAGCGCGATGCTTGTCTTCCCTGGAGTTGGTAGGGATCAGAACGCCCCTTTCTCACGGGGTCTGACGTGCGTGTCTTGCCTGCAGGAAGGCGCTCAGCTGCCGGGCTGCCTGCCTGCCAGCCACCCACCCTGCCTGTACAGGCTGCTGCTCCTCTGGCGTGGGGAGCTCTGCACCAGCCTCCGTCTGTGTCAGGCTGGGTGTCCAGGCTGGGCAGCTGCTGGGGAGTCAGGGTCAGCCCAGGCTCCTCGTTCCACCTGCGCAGTGAAGGGGCGGATGGGCACGTGGAAGCGGCTGATGCGGATGTTCAGAAGCCGAACGTCCAGCAGCGCTGCAGCTCGTGGCTAGTGCCAGCTGTGGGCGCTGGCTCTGAAGCTGCCTACCTAGTCTTTCTGCCTCTTCTTCTGGAGGGGTTGTGCTCAGCGAGGTGTATGAACAAGGCCTGCCAGTGTTCTTCTCTCTGAGGGCTTTTGTGTGCTCCTGTGCTCAGCCATCGGTTTGTAAAGGTTTGCTGGTACAATCTAGGAAGTTAAAGTGGTTTGTGCTGTGGTGGTTGGGGGAAGTGAAACCCTGACTTTTAATTGAAAATGGTGGAAGGATCAGCTCCTCGAATGGACTGTGCTGGCACTAAGGTTTGACAACTTCTGTAGGTCTTCTGAAGGAGAAATCTCGTTGCATTTGGCAAGACTATGGGCGTCATCTCTTGATGTCCTGCATCTTTCGTAGTAAGAGCTTGAAAGGCAAGGCATCAAACTTTTGTTTGAACCCAAAAATCCGCCTATGATTTTCTGCTGCTCTGTAAAATACAGAGAGTAAAATTTTGACTACAGTAGCAAAGTGAAGTGAAGCACCACTAGAATTCATGTTTGAATGCATCTTAGCTGGTTGAGCCGTTTTATTCCATTTTAGCCCTTTGGTGCTTGGAGCAGACTGGCTTGTCTGTTGACACAGTGTCTTGGACAGAAGTGTAATTTCAGAAATGCTGTAACGCTGCCGTAGTGGTAATACAATGAAAGCAGAGTTAAATTCATGCTTTGAGGTGTAAGGTTGTCGGTATTATTCAATGCGGTAGTCTTTGTATCTCTAAAGGAGTCTCACAATGTTGCTGCTTATATATAGAAACAATAGCTTGTAATTCACTAGGCAATGCTGAAGTATGAAACAAAATTTCGTTACTTTCTAAGGCAGTATTTCCTTTCAACACACCAAAAAAGCCCTTTGAGAAATTGCAAGGCCTGTTTATTAGAGTAAAATCATAATGAAAATGGGGTTTTCTGTTTACATACGGCCTTTTGTTTAGTTGGTGATTCTTGAATTGTTCTTGTTGCTACTTGTGGTGTATGGAGGTATCAAAGTTTTGATTTATTTCCTACCAGCTCTTGGCCATTTCAAGCTCTTGAGTCTTTCCTCAAGATTTCCGTGACTGCTTCAAAATGAGTATGTGACTGTTCAGTTGGGCGTTTCTGTCAGGTGCTTATTCAACTGCAGGAAGACAGAACCAAGCTGTAAATCCAGCCGTAAAGAAATCAGAGGGAGACTAGATGTCATGTTAGGGGAGACATTAACAAACGAGCCGACGTTGCTAAATTATTGCTTTGCTTAACAAGCCTGAGTGCAAAGCAGCTGGGGACACTGAGAGTAAACAGCATACAAGATACCTGTTGGTGTGTGGTGAGTGTTGTAAAACAGATAGGTGAAGTGTTTTTAAAAATCAGAATTCTGATTTGGGTGTGGTTTGAGGCTGCTACGTGACAAACTTTACAGAAATAGGTACACATTTTAAAATTGCATTTGAAGGGTGTTAGCCTGAGAAATGTGTGTTCAGTTGACAGGAGGGCCTTTGGAGAAGGCAGATTAGGAATTTACCTAAAACAAAGCAACGTATAATTTGAGGAATATTATAACTGCTGTCCTTAACTGCCACCTTATATATTTGTCTCTTTTTGAAGGGTTTTGTATTTTACATTATGAAATCACTGATCCAAGAATGAATCTTACTTCAGGGCAGCACAAACACTCAGCCAAAGAAGAGGATGTTCTGAAGTCACTCTTGCGTGCTTTTGATGGTGAGTTTTTCTGAGGCTAGGTGTGATTCAGAGTAGGGGTTTGCAGTCAGCAAAATCTGAATGCATTTCAGGTAGGTGTCTAAGTTTGGTGGCTTCTCCTTGGTTTTCTGAGAGGGGAAAAAAGCAGAGGCAAGTGCTCCAGCTCTAATCCGGCTCCCTTCTAGCAGCAGTAGCTCTGGTCTGGCTCAGTGAGGGGGCCTGCTTCTCTTCTTTCCTCTGTTCTTCCCTTCCCTCCCCTGGCTGGGCTGTGTATCTGATGCCATCCAAGTGTCTGTCTCTCCTCCACTGCTGCTCACTTGAGAAGGAACGAGCTCATGGCAGGAACTCGCTGCTTTCTACACTCAGCGCGGGAGTAACTTTTCGTTTCCCGCAGTGCTCCTGCCCCGTAGCCTCCTTGGTTCACTGTCCCAGTGCTCACGGCCCGGCATCGTTCCAGTTGCCGTCACTTCCCGTGTTCCGTTTTTCAGAAGTGGGCACTTCTTGTCCACAGCCTTCCAGTCCCTTCTGCGGTTTCATAGGGAGGGGCTGAGGCTGCAAAGCGGATACAGGCATTGTGGTGCGGCTTATGCCTCTGCCTTCCTTTCTCACACCCTCTCCCAAACTACCCCAGCGTCCAGCTCCGGACAGGGGGTTATTCTGCGGGCTGCAGCGTGGCCTCGCAGATTGTCGGCATCGTACAGTGTAGCTCCGCTTCCAGCACACCATTTCTGCGCCTCGCACGGGCAGGCTTCTCGTGCTTCTGAAGAGCTCTTTGGAAAATAGTCTCCTGTCCTTTTGTTTCTCTTTTTTCTCCAGAGGTTTATAGCTTCTGTGAGCTGTGAATAGGGCTGGAGTAGGACTGAGGAATTGGAGACCGTGTAGTTATTCTGAGATTGTTTTCAGTGTTGGAATTTTGTCAGTGATGAGATGGGAGGTCATTAGCCTCTACCTTCCCTGGTTCTTAAAAGGATGTGTTGTCTGGTGTGTCGTGGGGGTGTTTTTTGGAGAACCTTCTCCTTTTTTGAGGCGTTTGTTCCATACTTTGTATAGATTGCCTGCTGAGTTGTTTGAGCAATGAGAGGCTGCCTGAATAGACTGCGAGATTCAGCTCTGCTGGCATGAAACTCGTTCAGTAGCAAATTTAGTACCCATCTGTGGTACCGTATATACAGCTTGCTTTAGTTCTGTTTCTTGAATAAACCTTAAAATACTGTGAGAAAATCGATGTTCTAGAATGCAGATATTGCTTTCATAACCGTTCTTCGGTTTGCCACTGTGGGTCACCTCTTGATCAAGTCACTGAATATAGTTGTGCTTTTGTAATTCAACCAAAAAAACACATGTATAACTGACACTGCATGCTTAGAACTCCATCAGCTGCAGACTTCAAAGCGTTTCACAAAGTAGCTGCATCTATACTGGGTCTAACATATAACTTGGGACTGATGTTTATGATCAGTGCCCCTGGAAGCAGGCTAACAGCTTATGTCTCTCAGCTACAACTTCCAGTTCTGTCACATACTTCTTAAGGGTGCTCTTTGGCTGCTTGTTGAAACATCTTCTTTTTCAGGGTGTAAAGTGAACCTCCTCAAAATAACATGCTGGCCTGAAAACAGTTGTCTGTCTTATGTTGTCTCTCTCTGTACAGCCTGTTTGTGTGTCCGGGTGAACACAGTCGCATCCAAATGGTGTGGAAAGGTTGCCAAGTAGCTGTCTTGAAGTTGATGACCCTGCAGCTGTAAAAGTTACTGGCAGGTTTTGGCGCTGTTAGTGAAAACTGATTTAGATTTGAAAAGCAGAAGAAAAGAAAGAGATTAACTCCAGAGCCCATGTCAGCTTGGGTTTGTTCCTCAGTGACAGGTTCTTTTCCTGAAACTTGCAGAGAAAGTAGGAGCAGACCCTGCTTATTTCCATCCCAATTGTGCCTCTGTGCTGTTTGCTGCCTAAACCAGTGTGTGCTACAGCAAGGCTGTATGTCCTGTTTCAGGTGCAATATCAGTACGCGGTACCCAGTGGGAATGTTGAAAGGGCTGTGGGATGTTGCAGCTAATCCATAATGCTTGGCATTGCTCCTCAGGGGAGGTTTGCAATACAAGTTTTCTGAGTTGTGTATGATGAGATGTACAATGAGTCTTTCCTTTTGTGTTTGAAACTGCCGAGGTGGGTTTCTGTGTAGCACAGTTCTGGTTAAGCAGTGGGAACTGGAAACTGATTGGGGCCTCACTTCTGCGGGTCCTGCCTTCAGATCAGCAATGAACACGTTTTTATTGCTGCCACCCCTATTATATTTGTCATCCAGTGGAGGAGGTTGTTTTCTGGAGTTCTCGATACAGCAGCTTTTGTATTTCCTTTTAAAAAGCTGTATGTTTAACCTAGCTAAAATGTTACAAAAGACTTTCATCACAGGTGAATCTTCCTTCATGTTCTTGTGTGGTTTTATCTGTTGACTGTTAAGCAAATGGTTTTGTGGCATTCACATTTGTAAGCAGTGAAACCCAGTGTAGTGTCTGTAGGAAACTGAGAGAGATTACAGGCAGTTTCTTACATTGAGGTAAAATGAAGCTGGTTTTATAAATACTTGGTATCAAATATTTGGATTTTTGAGCTGTTTGAATTAGCTTTGTAGTACTGAGGCTTAATCATCTTTCCTGTTAGGTGTAAATAGCAGCAGGAAAACCAACCCAGTTCTGCTGTGAGTATTATCTGTTCCTCTGTTTCCTACCACAGAAGTGGGTTTTTTACCCTCAGATTAATGTTCAGGTTGGAAGGGACCTCTAGAGATCATTTAGTTAGTCCAAGCGCCCTGCTCCCATCAGGGTCACCTAGACCGGCTCCAGGGATGGAAACGCCACAGCCTGTCTGGGTGAGTTCCAGTGTTTGACCACCCTCACAGAAAAACAAAACAAACAGCAAGAGGGGGGAAAAAAAAAGAAAGAAAGAAACCAAACCCACCCAAAACTTCCTTTTTAAGTTTCTTGTGTTTCCAGTTGTGCCTGTTGCCTCTTGTCCGTTCACTGGGCACCACTTGGGTGAGTCAGACCCACTCTTTTTTACTGCTTCCCGTCAGGTTTTCATACGCATTGATAAGATTCTTTCCCGCCGCCCCCAGTCCTTCTTGAGGCTACAAAATCCTGGCTCACACAGCCTTCCCTTGTATGTCCGATGCTCCGAGCCCTTCATTGGGCTCCAGTATGTCCGTGTTTGCCTTGTACTGGGGAGCCTAGACCTGGGCCCAGCACTCCAGATGTGTCTCACCAGTGCTGAGCAGAGGGAAAGGGTCACGTCCCCCGACCTGCTGGTGCTCTTCCTAATGCAGCCCGGGACACTGTTGGCCGCCTTTGTGGCCGAGGCGCGTTGCTGGCTGCTTCACCCAGGACCCCGGGTCCTGTTCTGCAGAGCTGCTTTCCAGACAGTCTGCCTCCAGCCCGCAGTGAGGGACGGGGTTATTCCTCCCCGCGTGAGGACTTTGCATTTCCCCTTGTAGGGCTTCAGGAGATTCCTCTCTGCCCGTTTCTCCGGCCTGCCGAGGTCCTGCTGAATGTCAGCACAACCCTCTGGTGTGTAAGGCACTCCTCCAAATGTTATCATCTGCAGACCTGCTGAGGGTACACCTGTTCGCTGTCCAGGCCGTTAATGAAGGTGTTCAGCAATACTGGCCTCAGTATTGACCTCTGGAGCACCACTCGTGACTGGCCTCTGTGTTGCATTACCACAAGGCTGCTTCTCCTCGCTTCAGTTTCATTTCTCTCTCCGCTGCATAACAGCCAAATCTGGTTTAGAGCTCTCCAGGGTGTGTTTTGTTGTTACCTCTTCCTTTTTTTAACATGCTGTCCTCTGGGGTGAACGTGTACGCGCTGCATTTCATTTCTGATTACAGCAAGGCTTGTTCTGTAGCTTTTAGAAAACTTTTATGTAGATATCTTGGGTATGGTATGACTAAAGTAATAGTGACAAATCCTGGGTCTGTATTTTCTGATTTTTGATGGTATGTATTACCTGAACAGAAAACACAGGAATGATCTAAAATAACTGAATATAAGTCGTTATTTGACTAAGAAGGTGTTCTGTACCAGAAATACAGTTTTAAATTGTCCCATGTTTTCTTTACTTCAGAAGAGTGGCATATGTTGTGCATAAAGTAATTTAACTTGCCATGGTAATTCAGGTCATTCTTTATTATGTTTTTTTTTAATGGATGCTTCTTAAGGAATTTGTGCATTCACATGTATGTTTGTGAACCTGCAATGCCCGTGCAGAGATGGATTTAGTACCTTTACAGTCTAGATTTCTGGTTTGAGTCTGATGCCTGAAACACCCCCAAAACCCACCAACAAAACCGCCCACCATAGGATAGGTGGGAAGAACAGACTAAAGCTCTGCTAAGCATTTAGAGGTTGTGCCAGCATGTCAGGTTTTGGTGAGCTTGTGTTCTTATGCCAGCAGTTGGAAACCTAATCAAGGAAATACATAGTCGTTTTTAACCACGGCTATATTAAAGATGAAAGACTTAAGAACAGAAACGAGTTGTTTTAGACAGTGTAATGGTGGATAGTCCTCACTCCAAAAGAATTCTGTTCTCTATAAAAGGAGGAATTAAAAGGTGTAGGAAGAGTGATATGTTATGAAAACAGATGGCATGGCAATATTGTTAGTCATCATTTTGAAGTGGGATTTTGTAGGAGGGATTGCCCGAGTGGACAAACAGGAGGAGGGGAGGATGTGTTGAAAGGAAGGCTGGGAGCGGAAAGGGAGATGCAGAGCATGTGAGGTGAGGTGGGGGGGAGGGTGGGGGTGGCTGGAGGAAGAGAGTGCTGAGAGCCAGGGCTGCAGAAAATGCTGATGTGGGAGTTGTAACAACAGGGACCAGTGATCCAAGGTGCTCCCTTTTGGTTTCGCTTGCTTTGATTCACGGGGCTGACTCATCCCCTGGAATTTCTTATCTCCAGACTTGTGGCTGGAAGTAGGTGAAGTGTTAGGTGAGGTTGATTGCTCTGTGCAGTGGGAGAGAAGGAGAACAAAGTCCCCCTGGCTGAGAAGTGTCCAAGAGGTGTTGAACATAGTGGAGAACTACAGTGTTCTCGTGAGCACTGTGCAGTTTGTGAGCACGTTTTGTGTTCCCTGCTTTCGTGAAACTTTGGGCGGTTATTTTTACGTTAAGGGACGTGAAAATGTAAATAAAATGGATTCCAAATATCTAGTGTTCATCTTGCCCGTGTATCAGCAGAAATAAACTAAACCCAGCCAGACTTCAAGCCTGACTGCAGGGTGATGCGTGCACAAGAAAATACTTTTGCTGGCGGAGAAAGCTTGGTGGAGCTGCCTAATCTAGGTGCCTATGTGGCAGACTTAAAAAACAGAACAAAACACAAACACAGTGAGAAACAGGTCACTTCTTCAACTGATCATCTCTTCTTTAGGCTCAGGGGGCTTTCTGTAGCCTGTTTGTTTGTCATGTTCTTCAGTTGCTTCCATAAATACCTTACTTGTTTTGTGGGAGCTTGAGTTGTTGAAAGAAAACCTTAGCAACATCTGATTCTTTCCAAGATAGTCTTTGGCTTTTTCAGAATGTCATTCTCTTGTGGAAACCACTAGCAATGCGATATTTTAATTTTATTAATAATCTGGTTTCTGTCAATAGTCATCTGTCTCATAGTAAACCATTTAATTTCACTGGATGTTTGAATTCTGTAGTTTCTAAAGGTTGAGCGGTTCCATTTTTTCACTTGTAGTACCCTCATGACCAGGGACTTGGTATTTTGATAGCAGAACATTGACGGCGAGAGGCCGAAGCTTATACATTTGACAATAAAATTGTGGAGATAAAATGGTGATGGAAAAGTAACAGTAGATCAGAGTGGCGTTGGCCAAAGACCCTTTAGTAAGAAGTTGGTTTAGGAGAAACCTTGGCGACTAAGATTGCAGCGTAATGCTTTTATTATCTGAAGATAGATAATTTGGTGTAGAAGGGTCAGGAGAAGCACAAGTAATGCTTAAAACTGAGTAGTACAAAACTTTGGCCGTTTTTACAGCTGCTTTGCAGCAGCCATCAGTTGAAACTGGAAGCTTGGTCGTGCAGTTGAATCTGCACCTTCCTCGAAGGTGGATGGCTGAGTTTTCAAATCCAGTAGCTTGCATTATTTTTCTTTTATGTTTCGTTAATAATCCTAGATGTTTCGTGGTGTGCAATAGTGAACAGGAGTTTCCTAGTGCGAGGGTTTGATGCAGCAGCCGTCACACGGCGTAAATGTTGCTTTCTGAAGCCGTCTGATTTCATTGGGCTTGTTTGGACAAAGGCACGGTGTGGCTATTTGTGAGTGCCTTTAGACTAGAAAGTCACTTAGAATTGTGGGGCAGGGGGAAGCAGAGGGGAAAGCCTGATGCGATTTATTTGCTGAGCTGAGGAGGGCTGGGGGGTGTTTTGGTTCGGGTTTTTTCTTCTGGAGGTCGACTCAGTCTGTTGTCCTCAAATGACTGAGTTCTTTGTTAGCAGTAATGGAGGTTTGAGCTGTTCTGGAGCTGAAAGTAGTTTACTGTTTCAGAGTATTTTGTGAGCTGCCTGTGGATGCTGCGATGAGTAACTAAAGAAGGGCAGGGGATTTTCTACCAGTTGTGTGTCCTGAAATGCTGCACACACTGAAGCTCTGCAGAGGAATTCTGCTGTTTCAGCTCCTCAAACCAGGGTACTGCTAGTACTAGAGGTAGTGTATTCATGTGAGGATTATGTTCTGGAGTTGTCTGTGTTAACAGAGACCTTGATCCCTGGCTATTGACCAGTAGCAGCCACAATAACAGGATGAATGTGTCCAAAATGTCACATTTAAATATTTTTGTTAGCTTGCCGTTGTTGTAGGAAATCATGTATTAGATCTATCTTTTTGTTTTAAGACAGTTTCTTAATGGTTGAGACATGATTAAAATTTCAAGGGGCAATCCTTCCGTTGGGTGCAAGGAAGTTTGTCAGGAGATGATCTGCCTGGTCTGGCTCCATAACATCGAGAACGTGGTTTTTCAAAAGTATAGAATGATCACAATTCCTATAAAATCAGTGTATGTCTGGCTGCCTCCAGGAGTTCCACCCTTAATCCTTTTTTCCTAGAAATACGCTACAAATGTTTTTAGTTAGAAACAATAATTGGAGCCTGCATTTTTCTAATGCATAATTGTCAAGGAGAGTTACTTATTTGTAGGAGAGAAGCAGCAGAACCCACGGTCTCATTTGTGAGTCGTGTATGGGCTTAAGTTTTTAGTTCTTCAGGATGGTAACTTTTAAGTGATTGCTGTTGTTCATGCAGTCATAACTTCAGGGTTTTGTCTCCCCCACAACTCCCCAGTTCATGTCCTGAACAGAGTTTTGTACCTCAAGACCTGAAAACCTCCTAATAGCAAGAGTAATCAAAAAGCTTGCCGTGTCAAACCCCTGCCCTTTTAAGCAATATCTCTGTTGTTGGGTGCTTTTACTGGAGTTATTTGAGATTGGATTAAACTCTCGCCAGAGGATGATTCCTTCGCGTTGGCCTTTCCAGACTGTGTTCAGATTGAAAGCTGAGAATTGTGTGCAGAACCTTTGCAAAGGCTCTTGATTTTTTTCTTGCTTTTAATTCTACTCCTGCAAAGAAATTGTTTTCAGTGTTTATCGCCCATACAGACTGCCTGACTGCATTTGTGTCTGAGTGCCACGTATGCAGTTAGCAAATGATTTTTAAAAATTTAAAATAGTTGAGCAATTCTTAATTTGGTATTTTAGATGTGGAATATAGAGCGAGGGATTGGATGACCTGTACAGGGTCGCGAGGGATTTGAAGGGGGGTTCGTCCTCCTTTTCTTGCCTTTAGGTGCCTTAATCACAAGACCATCATTTAAGATAACAGTGTGCAGCAGTGCTTCTAAGAAACCCTCACCAGATCTGTGCCTTTGTGCTGTAACGCTGTGTGCAGATTTGTACAGCTAAACTGATGGGCAATAGACTGGAAACAGGCGCTGTAGAATTGCATTGAAAAGTCGTCAAACCAAAGGTGTTATTAAAAGGTTGTATTTTGAGGGGAGCCAAAGATGTCTGTGTTCATCAATTTCAGCTTGATTTCATTAAAGTTTATGCTTTTTTCATCATGTGTTAAGAACAACTTTGAGTATTCTGTACTGGTAAATGATTTCCAAGACTCACAGCATAGCATTTTGGTTTTTGAAGACTAAAGTTTTGACTGTGCTGTGTCTTGTAATGGTTTTGAACCGTATTCAGATACAAGTCTGCATACGTGCTGGTGCACTTCCACTTTCTGCAAGAACTGTTGGAAGGAGAGTCCCTGACACAGCTTAGCTCACACAGTTCCTTTCTTTTTTTTTTTAAAAAAAAAAAAGCCAAACAAAGCCAAGCCAAACCCTGGACAGGGAAACTTGGCAGACAGTCATATTGGAAAATAATAAACAGGCCTCTGCCAGGAGTGTTTGAATTTGTTACGTTTGTCTGGTCGGGACTCGTAGCTGCTTAGAAATCTCTGAATAGCAACAGAGGAGGCAGAGGAACAATTTTTCTACAGGCACAGGGTTGAAATGATTCTTATTTGGAAGTCTGCCTTTGTCATCAAAGAGCTAGAAATATAGTGGGGTTTTCTCTTAAAGGTTGGTTTTTGTTTTGGTTTGGGTTTTTTTTCTGAAAAATATTCTGAAATGAATATGAAGTTTGCTGGAGCATTCATTTTAGAACAGGACAGTGCAGAAACACCCCGGTGACACTGCTGAATGAGTTTCTGACCAAAGCCACGACAAAATAAATAGCCTGACCTGTGGTTTTAGATCTCAAGGTCTTCTGGTGGTTTCGATGGCAATTCTTTTCTGCTTTTCCTAGAAATAAAGGAATTCTTTGTCTCTTAAAGGGCTAGAGCCCCATGGATTTGAATGGTCAGCTTCTCTGTAGAGTTGCACAAGCCTTAGTCTTACTTTCCGTCAATAGGAGGTTTTCAGGTGGTTGTCCCAGCCACAGCCATCGCTATTAATACTATGCTGTGGCGGTCACCTGTGTGAGAAGTTCCTCTTGGTTTGTGCTTTGCTCTCAATGCACTTTGTGTTTATTTTACTTTTGATATACTCAAGTTAATTGGCCAGGACTTGCAATAATCAGTCAAGTGTTGGCCTTAACTATGCAAAATACTTTTAAAGCACAGATTTTTATTCCTGGTTACAGTCTGTTTATTTCAGTTGTCCCGAGTGTTGGAATGACCACTGGAAGAGTAAGTGTTGACTGAAGAGCAGTCTGATGGTTAGGGTGTGAGAGTTCAGAGTTTGGTTTTTCCATCAATTTCTACTGAGGCTTTGGAAAATGCTTCTAATATCGATAAAAATGTCAAATGAAGTAAAGTCCTAATTTATAATTTGGCACAGTGCTGCACTGGTAATCTGATCTGAATGATTTGAATCTACTTTATAGCATTTTCCCTTCTTGGTCTAATTACAAATGAAAAATAGATCCTTTTCTTCATCGTCCTGAACTTTGCTCTCAACACTTCCAGGTTCTTTTGTTCTGGATGCCTGAACAAGTTTGTGTGTGTCAGTTCTTTCTTAAACTCGTTGTTAGTAACCTCATCGTTATTGTTCAAAGGACTGAATGAAACCTTTCTCTCAAAAGGACCGGGAGCCAGGAGAGCAAAATAATAAAATTGGCTAGAACAAAAGTGATGCCATTAGTACTGGAAATAAAATGCAAATACTTCCAAATCTGAAACACGAGAACGGGAATAGTTGTGTTCTGTGATACTGGTGTTCACAGAGAGTTTTCCAGTCTCAAACTAGAGCCTCTAGTTAAGTAGTACTCTGACTGCTTTACAAAACTGAGTGCGTCCTGACAACCTTTTTATTTTGAGTGAGAGACAGTTGCAACTTTATAGTTCAACAGCCCCAAAACATTTTACTAGTTAGTGATCTTTGTGGACTGTGAGTTCACTGCAGCGATAACTCTCCAACCAACCTCGGGGACAAAAAACTTGGAGGTATGATTTGTCAGTGTACTTCTGAACTTGTACAACTTCTGGATCTGTCTCCTGACACTGGATGATTAGCATGAAGTTGTTGCACGGCTTCAGAAAGACAGCCTGTCTTTTCAGTTCTTGGAAATGTCAGTGATAGTTTCTGAGGAAGACTTAAGTGCTCTTTTGAGGTGTGTCTTCACTAAGCAATGAGCAGTAGGGCTGTTGCAAAGTGTATCACACCGTTGACGTTAACACCCTGCGTGCTTTCGGATCTGGTCACGTCCAGTGACTTTAGGAAAAGTCATAGCTTGGCGTTCAAGTGCATTCCTTACTCAAGCTTGTCATGACGGGGCACGTAAGCTGACATAATGTGCCGGTAAAAGCTCTTAGAACATCTCATTACAAAAAGTAGAATATACCACTAGAGGCACATGGCTGAACAAAACCAGTGTGGAAGGTGCAGAATCACTGAATGGTGTTTTACAAGGTTCACCTGGGTCTTCAGATTTGGTTGTTAATCTTTGGAGTTCTCCATAGGGTAACCAGCTGCAAGGGTATCTAAACACACGGGTATAAAGCAGAGTCTGTTTTGAAAGAGATCGAGACAATCACTTCTCTGACAATGAACAGGAAAATATATTCAGTAGCTTCTAGTCCTCTCTTTTTTTCTTTTAGGGCTAGCTTCTACTATGCCAGTAGCTGTAGCATGGGAAAACAATGGTTTGGGCAGATTACCATGTGTGTATTCTGCCATCAGCGGAAAAAAAAAGACCCAATTAATGCTTATTTCTGTAAGCCCTTGGGTAAAAAGCAATAAAACCACTACAGAAAACCAACTAGTAGGGAATAAACTGGCTTCAAATGTTTACTTTGTAATAGCTTCATCAAAAGTTATATTCATATGCATGAAATGCATAAAACTCCCTCTCATGGCTAATCTATAGTGTTATCCCCAAGTTTTACCTGTTACTGTGATAAGGAGACTTTGTCCTGTTCACTTACAAAGTGTAGAGTGTCCTGGGAGTTAAACGGATTGTATTTTGTTTAGTTTTATCCCCTCTCCATTGCACCTTCCTTTGGCAACTATTTAGTCCAAAAAGTCTCCAGTGTGCTTTATGGGTTTTGGTTTTTTCCAGATCTGTACTACCCCGGCTTTTGTACAGAAACCCTTAGTCCCCATGGACCTTTGAGTAACGCAGTGAGATGTCTGTGTTTTGTTTGGATGTTGATATTTCAGGTGTCAGGTTGTACTGAAGAGCTTAAGGAAGTCCTCTGGGTATCTTAAATGTGGGAAGTCCTCTGTTCTTTATTAAAGCTCTGTTATTAAATATGGAGCCTTTAAACAGATAACAGATAAAAAGCGAGGACGTACTTTGATCCGACTAAATGATGATGATGGTGGTTATAATTTTTTTTCTCAGTGCATTGGAAATGCAAGTTCTCTTCCATTCTTTAAGCAGTCCTGTTGCTTTTGATGATCCATTCCACTCAAAGGCTTAATACTGTAAGATTTGAAATATTTGTAGTGAACTTGTGTAGCTATTTGATTCCTTTTTCTGAACATGGTGATCAGTAGCCATAAATTTTCACAGCCTGAATCAATGAAGTTCTGTTGGTGGAACTTTGTGTGCAGATTTGTGTAATATATGCTGTTCCTTGCCATCTTCAATTTAAGCAGGATTTTGTGTAAAGCCCAACTTCTTAGAATAATAGCAGCAATCCCAGGGGACATAAAAGAAAGTATCTTGGGAACAGAGGTAGACCTGTGTTTTTGATTTTGTTTTCAAATGAGAACCAGTTCTGTAGTTGTAGTTGCCAGGAAACATTCAACACCAAAACCAAGTCAATCCAGTAACACACTGTCTGCTTGAGCTGTCAGAGAGCTTAAAACAATAGCTCTGAGGTATGAACTGACCCATTCTTAAAACTGTGCCAGTAGTGATCATAGAATCATGGAATCATTAGGCTGGAGTAGACCTGTAAGATCATCAAGTCCAACCGTTGACCTAACACCACCATGCGCACTAAACCATGTCTAGAAGCACTACATCAACACGTTTTTTGAGCACCTCCAAGGCTGGTGACTCCACCACTTCCCTCGGCAGCCTGTCCCAATGCTTGATAACCCTTTCGGTAAAGAAATTTATCCTGATGTCCAATCTAAACCTCCCCTGGCACAACATAGAAGAATCATTTTGGTTGGAAAAGACCTTTAAGATCATCAGGTCCAACCGTTATCCTAACACTACCAAGCCGACCACACCTCCAGGGATGGTGACTCCACCACCTCCCTGGGCAGCCTGTTCCAATGTCTGACCACTCTTTCAGTAAAGAAAATTTTCCTCATGTCCAACCTAAACCTCCCCTGGCACAACTTGAGGACATTTCCTCTTGTCCTATGGCTTGTCACTTGGGACAAGAGACCGACCCCACCTCACTCCAGCCTCCTTTCAGGCAGTTGCAGAGAGCAGTAAGGTCTCCCCTCAGCCTCCTCTTCTCCAGACTAAACCACCCCAGCTCCCTCAGCTGCTCCCCATCAGACCTGTTCTCCAGAGCCCTCACCAGCTTCGCTGCCCTTCTCTGGACAAGCTCCAGTACCTCCGTGTCTGTCTTGTCCTGAGGGGCCCAAAACTGCACCCAGCATTCGAGGGGCGGCCTCACCAGTGCCCAGTAGAGGGGCACGATCACCTCCCTCTCCTGCTGGCCACACCATGGCTGACACAGGCCAGGATGCTGTTGGCCGCCTTGCCCACCTGGGCACACTGCCGGCTCATGTTCAGCCGCCTGTCGACCAGCACCCCCAGGTCCCTCTCTGCCGGGCAGCTTCCCAGCCACTCCTCCCCAGCCTGTAGCGCTGCTGGGGGTTGTTGTGGCCGAAGTGCAGGACCTGGCACTTGACCTTGTTGCAACTCGTGGAACTGGCCTTGGCCCAGCGATCCAGCCTGTCCAGATCCCTCTGTAGAGCTTCCCTGCCCTCCAGCAGATCGACGCTCCCACCCAATGTGGTGTCATCTGCAAGCTCCCTGCAGGAGCACTCGATCCCCTCATCCAGCTCATCCATCAAGATGTGACACCAGAGCGGTCCCAATGCTGAGCCCTGGGGGACACCCCTTGTGACCGGCCGCCAGCTGGATTGAACTCCCTTCACCACCACTCTCTGTGCTTGGCCATCCAGCCAGTTTTTAGCCCAGCTTGGAGTGATGATCGGAAATGTCCGAGTACTTTACTGTGTCACTGTTCATTGAGATAGAAGGTAGGACCATATCTATATACATCTTGCATTCTGAAAAATGTAGAGCCCAGACAGGCTGATAGAGTCAATAAAATGAGTAAAAGAACAGGTGTAGGTGGATATTAAACTAAACAGCTGCAAAGTTTTAGGTTTGGAATTGCTTTTTCTGAAGTAAGTATTGTAAAACTTTAGACTTACTGCTATAATTATTGTCAATTCAGGATGCTTCAGTTGCAGGGCGTAGACATGTTAATTGGTGATGTTTAATAGTATTTATTGCCTTGAAGAAAAACTACCTTCACTTACCTTTTCTTTTGCTTCTTTGTTGTTGGGCTTAAGGTTAACTGTGATTGGATGGCTTGAACACTTGTCAGAATACCTTTGTGTAGAAACTGGAGTCAAATAAAAAAATCCAAAGCCAACTGAAAGACTAGACGAGGTCATAGGCTTTGAGCAGGGAGGTTGGACTAGATGGTCTCCAGAAGCTCCTTCCAACCTCAACTGTTCTGTCAATCTGTTCTGTGACAGAAGAACTGCATTTAATAAACCTGCATTAAAAGAGGTTTATCCAACTAGTTTGTATTTCAGATTTTGTTCCTTGTTTTGTTGAAATTTTTTAACTCATTCTGTTGTCTTCAATGACAAGAAGGAATACCTGAGTCATTTCCATGTAGTAGAAATTAATGGAATCAAAACTAAACCCAAGTTTTCAGCTCTTCCTCAGTGTTGAATGAATATCATTGATCTGTTTGAGAAAACCTAAGTGAAGTTACTTGTTCTGCACCTGCTTGGGAGAGATGGTCTCTGTCACAAGCTGGATTTAGAAAAACTCTGTAATTCTAGGCTGCTTGCTTTTCCATTTCCATGGTTTGATTTTCTTTACGAAGGTTTGTGTTAGACATGGTTTCCTTAACATTTAAAAGCATTTAATTGGAATGATGTTAATGGCTTACAGCAAACATAAACCTCAGTGTAAGTTGTTACACGTTCAAATTGGATCATTAAGAGGTTTACTTTAAAAGGAAAGGGTTTGTTTGCAAGTTGCTGAAGTGGAAACAGTTTAGGTTTATGGCTGTCTCCTAATATGACCCTATCAAAAAGTTTTACTCGTTTTGTGGTGTTCAGTTGCTGAGGGTTTTTTGGTATCTGTTTTCCAAGAGGGAAATGGTGACAGTTAAGTGTTGGGATAAAGGACCGGGATTTTACCTGCGTGAAATTCAAGGATAAATTCAGTACAGCTGACAGAGCTGCACTCGGGTTGCTCCTGCTGATGGACTGCAGCTGCTGCCCTCAGGCATTACAGCCTGCTAAGAACTGTCTGAGTCTGAGGAGAGACATACTATTAAGTCAGTAAGTGATGAAATAATCTTCAGCCATAGAAGAAAGGGAAACAGGCACCGCTTAGTTGCATAGTTCAGGTTGAGTTACATTTTATTACGGGCATTTCACAGCTCACTTAGCATGCAGAGTATCCCTGCAGCAGGGTTACGTTTGTCAGGTCTGGTGATTGCAGTGAGCACCAAAGAATTCTAAACTAGGAATACTTCAACACAAGTGAAAATTAAAAATAAATAAATAAATAAATAAATCTGAGTTTGACAGTGCTCTTTTATTCCTGCAGGTGAAACTTTTTAGAATGCAGACGTTTCAACTGGAGTGCTCCTTGTTTGAACGCACACCCCCACGGGCTGTAACCAACATACATCTGGATAAAATGTACGTAGTTACAGATGTTATCAGGTTTAATATACAATGTGTCTTGTGTCCAATTTGAGGGGTTTTGAGCTCTGTGATACAAATTAATTCTTGCATGCTTTTGCACATGTGTTTTTGGTATTGTTATTGATGCATTTCTATGTTTGTATTCTTCTACTGTTTGTTTTATAGCAGCTTTATTGTTCTTTAGCCATGTGCCATGAAGTATAAGCATACTGGCTCTTTCTGGCTTGGTGAACAACAGTATTCGTTCTAGCTGTAATAAAATTAATGAAAGTAATTTATTGAGAGTAGGGGACACAGAAGAGCTGCTTGGTGATTTTTTTTTTTTATTTTTTAAATCCTGAGGGCAATGTACAGAATTCAAAGTAGAAGTTTTCTGATAACTCGGAGCATGTCTTTCACTTATGTGCTTTCACTTGTTTTGAGTTATGTGGCTGCTGAGTAAGAGCTGGAGTTTGATTTTTAGAAAAGTTTAATGACTTTTGGTTTTTCATCCCTTTAAAGAACATAAATATTTCACATGAGAAGCTACGGGTTATAATATTTCTTTATAATTGACGGTGAAATTAGTTTGTATCGGTAATGTATAATGTTGATAGAATTCACCATTATAGCAAGGCAGAGAGCTGCAGAAAGTCAAACAGTGCAGCAGTCATCCATAGGTATGTAAATCACTTGACAGAGTTTGGGTATTCGAACAAAGGGGGATGTTGTTTGTGAGAACAAAGAATGTAAGCAGTGTCCCTGGGGTGGAAAACAGTGACTGTGAAGAGAATTTGGGGACGTTGCAGACAAGCAGCTCAATGAATATCAGAGTGATGCTGAAAGAGCTGATGTCATTTCTGGTTACATTAATAACAGGCGAATGCTGAGGAGGTTGAAGGTAGTGTTTGTGAAACAGATGGGATCAGCACTGTGTCCGACTCCTGCTCCAAT
The DNA here is from genome assembly GCF_034619465.1 of Leptosomus discolor. NCBI lineage: Eukaryota > Metazoa > Chordata > Aves > Leptosomiformes > Leptosomidae > Leptosomus > Leptosomus discolor. The sequence goes on from NW_028237817.1 coordinate 93,199, forward strand.
GTATTTTAAATTATTTTGAAAAAATAGAGAAGGCTCAGAAGAGAGCCCAAAGATGCACTTTGCTCCTCTGGAGGATAATAAGATATATTTTTGTTAGGTTGTGTTAGGAGCTTGTGAAGAAGTGATGAGAAGTTGTAGTCTACTGAAGAAAACCGTGGAAAGAACAAACAACAGCTCAAACAAATATTTAAGCAAAGAAGAGTTTTGGAGAGGGGGTCTGAAGTGGTTTTGAACTGCCTGTTAAAGTGGTAGCCTCCTCCTACAGCCAGCCATGGATCTTTCTAGAATGACTGCTTTGGTCATGTGAGCTGCTGGACGACCAGGTTGACTTCCAGGCCTGTAACATCCTGGAGGGCAGGTAAATTGATCAGATCTTCCCCCATAACCTAAAAAAAAGTACGTTAAATATCAACCGACGGCATCAACCTGATTCAGTTCTGTATCGGTGCGGGGTGATGTCTGGGTGGCAAGTACTGCTTCTAGCTCAGTCTCAGCAGCGCGGAGTGCTGACCCTACTTGTGAAGCAGAAAGATTTGAGTACCAGTTCCCTGTTAGGCTCCTTGTGTCACCTCAGAGCTTACTGACTTGTGCTGATCTGCGCTGTATACAAATAGCTGACCCTGTTATAGTCAAACTAAGAGTCAATCAATACAGGAATAACTTATTCATTTCCGATTGATTAAGGTAGGAAAGCAAAGCAGCGCTGGGCGGCCGAGGGAAGTCGCAGCTTCACCTACGGCTCACAAATTCAGGCGAGCTGAGGGGCCCCTTTCATCTTTGTGGCGGCTGATTCTCCAGGCTTATTGAAACCTCCAGCTTCTTCTGTCTACGTGACCCCTCCAGGCTTGTTCAAACTTGCAGTTAGCTGTACTCTTGCAATAACATAGGAACATAACAGTGAGGTTTAACGTTTCACAATGTCTTCCTCTACATACAAAGAGCTTGTTCTTCTCACTCAACTGCCTTTGATCAACAAACTATCAGTAGTTACCCATTACAACCCCAAGTACTGTGGATTTAGGTAAAATCTGTGGGGAGGATTGTGCTTTCTGTCTCTTGGAGCTCTTAGGAGAGCTCACTGGCTTTGCAGCACCACTCTAATGGTGTTACCCTGGAATAAAGTGAGACAATCAATGCCGAGTATTTCTACAGAAGGACCTCTTCTCTGTTGTTGTTGCTGTTGTGTTGTTGTAGGTACAATCACACACACACAGAGAAAATTTTGAAATACCAATGGGATTCTGGTTTTGCGTGTTTTCTGCATTCTTAAATTCCTTGTGTGTGCCGCTGCTGTGTGTGTCCTGTATCCATGAACCGAGACTGATTTTCGGAAGTCATGTGTGTTAGGTTTTGTGTGTTGGAGGTGCTTCTGCTACCAAACCTTCTCTTGCTTCTCCTTGGGTTCAGCCATATGTAGATGTCGTTCAGGCTGCCTGCTATAAACATTACTCGTGGTTTCTCTGTCTGGGATACGAGGACATGAAGATGCTGCTGAGCAGCCCTCGTCCTGGTCAGCAGCTTTGCAATAAAATCCTTACTTTCAATAGCCACGCTTGTACTGTGGGCAAATTTTACTGGCCCAAGTGCCGATGCGTTCCTCCAGCATTCAGAAAAAGCTCTGTTTGGGTTTTTTCTTGAAAACGTGGGGAAAGCGATCTAGGAGAGTGCTAAGCCTAGTGTCTGTACTTAGCCGATCAACAGAAGCTCTCACTCTGAAGAACGTAGTTAGTGAACAGCTAGATAAATGTGTTGCACCCGAGAAGATTCAAGATGACTTTGTAAAATTAAAAACTGTCACAAAATTTTTTTTGTAGCTTTTTTCAGTCATGAAAATGATGGTGATGAGGGAGATAGGATTTTAAAAATCAAAACAACTGAAAAAGCTGCTTTTGTCAGGGCTCTTGCCAAAGATCCGTACAGAAACTAAGCAGCCATGAAATAAGAAGTGCTTTCCTGTGAGCCTGCTAAAAACTTGGTCCTGTTACTCTGTAATGGTTGAGAAAGAAAATTAAATGTTAGGAATTACGGAGCAAGGAAAATGTAAGCCAATAAATGTAAATGTAAAAATCTGTAGTGTGCTCGCACCTCAAATAACTGCAGTTGTAGCCTCTTCATAACCTTTCCCCCATCAAAATGGATATAGGAGAACTGGTAAAGGTGACACAGGTAATCCAAATGTGTCTGGTAAGTTAGGATTCCAGAACAGACAAAACTGGGTAAGGAAGGTAAAAGCCTGGGAAATCTTGAGGGATATAAAGGGAAATATGCATTGGCTGTTCCAATGCAAGCGCCAGAACTCATCAAATGAAGGCAGCAAATGGCAGCTACCGAATAGGAGCTGATTTTTCACCCACGGGTTGTTGAACTGTGGAGTTCCTTGCCACAAGTCGGTACAAATGCTTAAAGTGTGTGTTGCTTTAAGAGGAGTTAAAGTCTTTGAAGAAAAATCCATTGGGAACTATTAAATTTGTCAGAATCATGCCTGGCCCAGGAAGCTGCAAGTGCTTAGAAGCTGGGAGAGTTCTAGAGAGATTATCAATGGCTGCTTACCCTGTTGTTGAAGCATCGGCTTTTGGGTACTTGATGGAACCCGATACGGGGGTAGTTGCATCTTTGGGCTTCCCCAGCAGAGCAACAGCATCTCTTCTGTTGGCATCCTGCGTGCCTGGCCAGGAGAACACGGTGTTTCAGAAGAGCTGTGTTCACACACTCCTTCCTTGAGGTTTGAACATCTGTGCACTCTTTTGATGTCTTCAGAATTTTTTCGTGCTTTTGACACCTGTGACCTGTTCAGAAAAGGTCTGACTTGTAGACATCTCCCAAGGACAGAAAACCCTAAGAACGGATTTGGATCTTCAGTTGAAAGTTGTTGTCAACTGGACTTTGGTGAATCTTTAAATGTTTAATATACGGAAACAGGAACACATGGCAGTTTAAATACGAATTGGCATCAAAGGTCACAAATTTCCTCCAGCACAAAGGTCTCCAATTTGTTCTTCAGGAATAATAACTGACTGCATGAACCTTGTTATTACCTTCCCCTGATGGCTCAAATGGAGATGATGCACTGATTGCAATAGTAGTGCCTCTGGTACAGTCTTCAGAGGTATTGAAGGCTGTTTGGAAAAAGTTGTGACCCCTCTGTCCTGGTTTGGGCTAAATCAGAACTAATTCTGTTTTAGTGCTTTTAACTTTTCAGTTAAGTCTCCTCTATCTAACAGCATTTTCTGAAACAGCAGCCTGTTTTTCCAGACAGTGACTGCTCCTAGCAGTGATAAGGCCTGGTGTTTATAGTTCGTACCAAGGAATGGGATGCAGAGAGGCCCTTGCTTATACTTGTTCTTATGGCGACCAAGGTCACTGCTAAATCTTGTACTGCGTGTTGGGGTGCCAGGAGTGAAAAGGGTCGCACCTACAGGGAGGAGCGAACTGGACAGGTGACCCAAACCTGACCAACAGAGTATTCCATCCCATAGGTGTCATATTCAGTATAAAGCTGAGAGATCACGAAGGTCTCGTGCTCTTCGTCTCTTCCTCTCTTCTTCGATGGCCGACATCTGAGGAGGACTGATCCGTGCATCCCTGAATCCAGTGCCTGAGTCCAGCTCCTGTATCCCGTTCCTGTCTGCTGCCGAGTCCAGCCTGGGACTGCCCCAGTGCCAGCCCTGCGGTGTGGTGGTGACGTATTGTCATCAGGGTGGGGGGAGTTGGGTTCGGTGTTGGTTTTGTATATATTTGTACATATTGTATAGATTTCATTTTTTTCCTTATTCTTATTATTATCTTTTCTTTTATTGTTATTGTTCCATTAAAGCTGTTTTAGTTTTCTTTTCCAAACTGTAAAGTCTCTCTCCCTTGTTCTCTCTCCTTTTCCCTTTTGGAAGGGGAGAGGGGTTAGTAGAGAGCGTCTGTCATTCGTTAGTGGCCGGCCCAGCCTCAAACCGTGACACCCCTCACATTTCAAGATTTGCCTTTTCTTTGGTAAGAGAAATGGTAAGTGTTGCAGTCAAAAGTTTCTTAGCCCTCCAGTGACCACCAAGGTTTCCTGCTCTGCTGTAGAAGTACGGCTGAGCAATCTCTTCCGTTTGGGACAGGTAACTGATGTGTCTCTGCTTTGGTTCTCAAAGGCTGAGTCGCAGCTCGTGCCTTGCAGGACAGCTGTGTCTGCACTGCAGTTGATGCGTTTAGTTCCATCAGCAAAGCTCTCCATAGTACCCGCCTTTGTGACAGAAGCCGTTGTTCAAGATGCTGGAATTGGGGTGCAGATGAAGAGTTCCTCAAAGAAGAAAGGTCACTTCTCTGGGAGCTGCACGGTTCTTAACGGCGATGTCCCTGTGTGTTTCACAGCTGGGCTTCCTTCCCTGCAGTTGTGAAGTCCCACACAACGTGGGTTCAGTTCTAGCGAAGGGAACCAGGGTTGTAGCCCTTAACATCTTGGGACATAAGATTGGAGTGGTCCTGCAGGACGTAGGTGTGATCTCCACAGCCCTGGTATTCATAGGACCGGTGTTCTTGTGACAGGAGGTAGATGCACACCCAGAAGTGGAATGTGTAACGCTTAAAATGTTTCTAAGAACTCGTGTTCTTGTAAGGTCAGTATTCTTTTCTGCCTGAGCTGCAGGAGGAAGACAAGGAAATGTTGACACTGAGGAGCTCCTCTCAAAAATGTCATGCCCTAAGTGTGAGCTTGCTTTCCGTCTGGGCTATCCAGAACTCACTTTACAAGTAAAGCCTTGAGTTAGAAATCCTTCAGGGCAGAAATAACTTTTTTTTTTTTACGTTGTGCACTCATGTGCATGCAGGTAGCTTTCAAGTAACATTGGGCATTGCTTAACCAATATATTTGCTATGGAAAATATATTGCCATGGACACCATTTCAATGAAAACGAAGGAAGCGTTATCTTGGGTATGCAAGAACAGGAAAACCTGGGGGAATGTTATTTGGAGATTGTGTGGAAGACTGGTAAATACACAATCTTGTGCAATCGGTGACAGTCTTTATGAATTCTTATTTTTCTAGAGAGCTCAAATTGGAAGAGGGATAGCTTGGTCTGGTCTTGACTGTCCTGTAACTTGCCTAAATCTGTTCTCTTTTAACGTCTTTAGATGAAGAGAACCGATTTGCGGCTGAGCTGGATGAATTTGGGTCAGATACAATGAGTGAAATCAATATTGTTGGGCGAATTATCTTAAATGTTTGGAGAACGATGAGAAATGAGGTGAAGTTTCGAAAGGTTAATGTATTTGACTGGCTGGGTTTTTTTTAATTGTAGTAGATTTTGTTGAACATTTCATGTAACTTGTGTAACTGCCTGTTCTCTGTTTGTACACCTTTTCAAACAGAGCATTCTACCACTGGGTCAGACTGGGTTTTGCGTGTCACTGGGATGTAAAATACTGAAGCCCTTACCTTTCAGTCATGTTATGTGATGATGTTCCTTTTCACTCCTTTCTGGGTTTTGAGACCAACTTACCTGATTTCACAACTTGGCAAGTGTGGTGCTTTTACGAAATTAACTACTTGAACTTCCTTTAAGCTGTCAGACTTACTCATTGCTTTGCTGTTTAAGACCTTACATTTAATACTCAGATGGTTCAGTCCTTAGAAGTCCTGTTCTGACCAAATTCAGACTTGACCTTTGTGATTTACTTAATTCAGCGTATTCTTTTCAACTGATGAGGGATATTCTTTCCTGACTTGTAAATAGTTCGGGACTTCTACGTATGTATGTTTACCTTTTTTAGCAAAGAATCCTAATACAAAGTTAATAAATTTGAGTTGTCACAGTTTTTAAAAAGTAGGGATTTCTCTGACGATGAAAGACATGACGCAGGTTAACGCAGCCTCTGTGTTTTTCTAGGTGCATCTAATGAATTACCCTTTTGAAAACGTGGGCTTTCATGTTCTTCATCACCGTTTTCCTTTATTTACTCTCCGAGTGCTGTCTGGTTGGTTTGATAATAAGGCAGATGTCTACGGGTGGAGCTCTTGATCCAGTTTGTTTGTTCCTTTTAAGGCCAGATTCTTAACATGGGAATAGGTGTGAGCTAAAGTGAGCATAGGGAGAAATAATCAGTTTAGCTCAGGTACTGGAACAGTCTGTATGCAGCAACATGAGCTTATTTACTCTGCTGTTGTGCTGTGCTCTGTTGTGTAGTTGTACCCTCAATATTTCATCTCTCTGTATGTTTCTGTTTAAAGCACACACACAAAACCAAAGCAAATCCTCAGTCCCAGTTCCACCGTATCTGAATAGATGGACCATGTTGAAGTTCTGGAAGGTTTTTATTTTGTATGTACTATTCCTCAGAAAGACTTTTAATGAACTGCCAGGTTTCTGTTTTACTTCACGGTGCATGCCAACAAAGCTAGGCTCCAAAGGAGAACAAAACCGTGTGCGAGATGTTAAGGCAGTAACTACAGCGGCTTAAAAACAGCCTTTATACGACACGTATCACACTGGGCTTCACTCTTCGCTGGAGTGATTTGGTGTTGTGTGGTGTGAACAGCTCATAAAGCTGAGTGCTGATCTGAGCGTCATTCATGACATACAGATGATTTCTGTTCAAGTTAAATACTTTACAACTCGGTGGAAACTTGGTTTAGTGCTGAAATTATAAATCTATGTGCAGCTGAGATAGGTGTTGTTAATACAGAAGGTGTTATATTAACAGTTGTTTGGATTGTTAATATTGAAGGGGTTTGTTCCACCAAAGTCCACTCAGTTAAAAAACCCTGTAAACAGGGGAAGAGCAACTGGAGTTTCTGTTTCAGTAGTCCTTTGGGGGAGTGGGGAAAACAGTACAAAGTGTGTCATTGAGATAGGCCTTAACAGCAGTTTGCTGTAGCACCGTCTGTGTCTCTCTTTAGAATACATAAGTGTTTATTTGTGTGTGCCACGTTTTTGAAAGAGCCGTGTGAGAATGTCCTGGGGGGAATTTTGTTTGCTGGTTTGTAACAAGCTGTCATAAAACCACGTTGTTACTAGTAGAAAGAGCAACACTGTCCTGATGGTTTATAACGAGGCGTTGCCTTTCACACATGGAAAGCGGTTGATCATTCTGTTGGCTGGGTCCGTGGGGATCTCCAGTTGTCAGACAAACTGGATTGGATTGAGGGAACGCGTGAGATGGCGAGACTTTTTGGCATTCAGTTCTTACACGTATGAACAAGGGGCTCCCAGGTAAGATCTGGTTTTCCTCACACTTCACAAAAGCAAAACAGTCTTTATACAATCATTCTCCAGTATCTTTTCAGTTAGTGTGTGTGTTTTCATAAGGTCACAGAAAACTGTTTTGCATGACATGAATGTAAAGGAAGGGCATTCAAAAGCGGTACTAATGGACTGAATGGTTAGTCTCAGAGGTTAAAAATAGCTGTTTATTTTTAACAATGAGTGCCCCAGAGGTAATCACACCAGTGAGTCTCTTCTGACTGAGTCTGAGAATGAATGCTTTTTAAAACAATAACCAGTAAATCGAGAACGCCTTAGAAAGATGGGATCGTTTTCTTCCAGGGCAGGCAAAGCTGCATCGAGTGTGTTCTGAGTGACATGTGCTGTGAAGCAGACCTCTGGGTGAGGTCTGATGGTAAGACAAGGAGGGCTCTGGCTTTATTAAGGACATATGTCATGCAAGTCGTGTGTGGTTCTGTTATTTCGATACCAGCATCAGAGGGAGCGGGAGCAGGACAGAGTGATACTTACACTGCTCTTCCTTTGAGACCCCAGCAGTTTCCAGCAATACCAAGGGCTTTCCTTGCCCAGATTCCGAGGGACTGGACTAACTAGACTGTTTTCATGGCTTCTCATGAGCCCTGAACAGCACCTGAAACGAGAGACAACTACTCTCACTCATGTGGTCTGCGCTGCTGTTGTCTTCTTTCCTGCCTTCCTCCTTCTTTCCTACCCTCCTTCTGCTTTCTGTCTTAACAGACTGTAGCTGAGCTGACCAGGACTGATTATTTTGCCAACTTCTGTGGACAAAAAGACAACTTGGAAACTGCTGTCCTGAGCCGACCAGCGTTGTCCTGAGCCAGCCCGAAACGGGAGTGTCTGAAGCTGCCGGTCCTTAACACTCCAACCCAACTCAAGAGCGTTGCCATCTTTTCCCTTTGACTGCAGTTGCCTGGGTCACCTCGTGCCCCAGTGCAGGTTCTTGTTGGTCTTGCTGGTGCTGGCCCTGTGTTTTGGGTGGGGGGCGGCCCTGGCCGCAGAACCCTGGTGGTGTTCAGTTGGTATTTGCCAGTTCAGCTCCCTGACCCGGTTCACCACGTTCCCCAAAAAGTGCCGCTGTTGGAGCGAGGGAGGAGAAACGCAGAGCTAGGGCCAGGGAGGGGGGGCTGGCGTGCTGCCGACGTAGGGGTGCTTGAGCGGTCACGGCTGCAGCCCGCAGAGCCTGTCCTGCCTGTCATTTTCTCAGATGGCCGTGCGTGGGGGTGAGCACAGAAACAGGCTGCATGTCCTGTCCTGACTGCTCTTTGCTCTTTCCTTCTGTGCACTCAGGTTTTGTTCCCACTGAAACTTTCCAGATCACAACAATAGCAGTTGCAGCAATTCCCAGTCACCTCAAATAATTTTTTTTCTCTCAGAAGAATCATCGCTGCCATTTATGTAGATACTCCTTTTCTCCTTAGCTGGAAAAGATGTGAAACGGAATAGCACTAGGAACAGATTTCAGATATTTTGTTTTCCATAATTTTGTATCTCATATGAAGTTTTACAAGACCTTTTTTAAAGGTGGATTTTTCTTTTATTAAGCTATCTTGAATATTCCATAGTAGACTAAACAAATCTAAGAGGGAGATGGTCATAGACCTAGGGATTATTAGTCAGATGACTGAAGAACTTGCTGAACACTAGAAAAAAGAAAACAAAACCAACCCAAACCCCTCGCTCTTGCCAGATCCAGTCCCTGAGCACCTCATCACACACCTGAGCTCAGCACTGGACACAACTTAGTGCAAGGCAGCAGCAGCAGCTCATGCTGCTGTAGGGCTACACTGAGACCCCAACCTGTTTGTGAGGTAGCAGGGTCTGGTTAAAGCTGCTGGTTCTCTGAGTTCATTGATAACGTCAGAGTTAAAGAAATTAGACCGAAGCCATTCAGTACAATACTTGAATGTGCAGTGCGTCAGGCAGAGGGCTTTTGAGCCGTGATTGAGTTGCTTACAAAGAACAGAATCAGGATTACCTGGGGCTGTTCTTGGATATTTTGGGATTTTCAGTCCTTTGCCACCCATGTGTGTAATTTTCAGCTATTTTGGCTTTTATTGTGAATGGACACAGTGAATACCTGGCTATCAGTGCTTTTAAAGCCTTACTAAAGCATTGAATAATAAATAAATAGGGCTGGTTTTTAATCATGTTGCTACGTTTTGTGATGCAACATTTTGTGATGTCTCGAACAAGGTGACAGTTCTTAAACTTTTGGGGGTTTTATGCTTCCTGTACTACTTGTGGCATCCTCAGGCAGAAAGCACGATACCCAGAGCAAAGCAGCAGACTTTTGAACTGGGCTAACTTGGATTCTCCCCTTAGTTCTCTTGCTGCAAAGCACGTTCTAGTTACTCCTCATGGTTAAAAGCTTGGAGGCACAATTACCAGCTGACACAGCTCCCGTGTCATTTCTCTGTTTTCCCAGATGTTGAAATAATAATGCAGTGCCTCGTTTCTGGAATGATGACCGGGAAAATGCTCACCAGCTGCATGTTATACTGTGTTTTCTTCAGTGTTCTGCAAGTCCAACAAAACTACAGTTTAGTAAACACTTGTTCCCTGACTGCAGCATGGCCATCCGCACATGTTGTTGCAGCCTGTTGGGTGCTTATTTTTCCATAGGTAAAAATTAGAAGTACTTCATTTTCAGTTATTAGGGCTAAATGATGAGGAAACACATGGAAAAGTTCCACTGTATGTGATAGAAAATGTACCTTGAAAGCGAGAGCGTGGCTGTTTATTTTGGAAAACTGGTTGTCCGTGCTTTAAGTTCAGGAAATGTGAGTGTGTACTCGCACAGTTGGATACAGCCGTGTTTACTCTGCATTTCTGAAATTACAGTGACTGTATCCAACCTGTTGTGCAGTATCGTGTGGAGTCCCTGGTGCTGCGTATTGCAAAGCCAACGAATTGTGTTCCTGGGACACCCAGCATCCAGCAGCGAGCTCAAGGGAAAGCCCTGCAACGTGCTCCCTCAGTACCGGAGCCAGAATCCCGCTCCTGCGGCAGTGCTGTTCTCGTGTGAGCCTTCCAGCCGTTAGAGCCTTCCGCTGGGATAGCGCACAGCTACTGGTTTTCAGCCTGCCTGGGACAGGTTGAAAGCTTAGGGAAGTAAGTGGTTCATCTTTTCTCACAAACTTGAATTCCATGCTGGGGGGGTGGGGTAAGGGGGTGGTGTATGCACACACATATTCCTATGCACATCAATATGTATTTTTAATTAAACAGAGAATTAGACTCTGTTCTGATAAAAAAAAAAATCAACTCTGTTTGTCCATGTGTGTAGGGCTGTCCCATTCTTGTGGTGAGGCCGTTTTTTTTTTTCAGAAATAGTTAGAATGTCACATAAATGTACTCCCTGTTTTCCAAACTGGACTGGTATTATTTGGCTGTATGTTAATAAATGATTGTTGTTCACTCTTAACAGTTGTAGTTCATTCTGGTCTTAACTATGCAAAATGGAAAGATACAATGAGTTACTCTGTGTGGCCTCTCTTATGGAGCTTAACAGCGATTCTGTTGATTGGAAATCTCATGGGTCATTATAACGTGTTATTTGTAATTGTACGTCGCTAAGAAATTTTGAATGACAGTATGTTTGTTTATAGCTGAGATTATAATTGTGACTGTATCCTTGGTAGTGTTACCAGCATTTAATGTGAGTTGGTGGGTTTCCTTGCTCGGGCTGTAAATTAATGAGTTGTCTTCATATTTCATTTTCCTCTCTATCAGACAGGATGCATTCCAATCTGGCCGTGCATCTCTCAGAGCCCTTCCTGACTGACTGTACCAGATTAGAGATGATACCCCAGTGTCACCTAGTGGAGGAGCTTTTGTCAAGGTGACGATATCAGGGCTCTGTGACAGGCACTTTCCCTTCCTGTTGGCCGAGCAGCTGAACTTCAACTTGATCTTGTGGTTTCTCTTTTGCTGCATTACGAGCAGACAGAAGGGAGGGAGGTTCAGTCTCCCATTTCCCCATGTTTTTTGGTATTTGTCAGATGGCTGAACTTCTGGCAGTTCAGGAAATATTTACACTTTATGCTTTCATGTACCCTGAAGGCTCATTTCATCAATAATTCAACTGTGTTTTACTTGTGCAGTTTGGGGATCAAACAGTAATTATCTGTGTGTAACACGTCATTCTTCCTCTGCCTGTAGAGCAGAATGTCTTCCCAGAAAAAGAGTCCTGGTTCGGGAGATGAAACTCCCTGACCTCTTTCTGTTCTTCTCATTTTATATGAGGTGTCTGCTGGCTGCTTGGTAAGGAAGTAATAAATATGGCCTGGAACTCTTTCAAATAATTAGCCAATCACCAGCATACACCTATTTAACATAAACCACAAACTTCAAGTAAAGAATATTTGCAAGATTTTTAAATGTCAATATTCCTTTAGCATTTACCATTAGGAGAATGAACAGTTAACTCTTGAAGTCCCGTTTCAGTTAACAAGGGTATCTAACCAGTGGGTGAGTGGGGCTGAGGAGAACAAAGAACAACACGCTGTTTACCCTGCCCTTGAGAGCTTTGCCTGCATTCGGGGTTGCTCCTGGTAGTTGTGGGAAGAGCCAAACCGTTGGTGCCTGAGGCACCTTGCAAACTAATTTGTCCTCTGAACAGCGATTATTTTAACAGTTCTGGGGTTTGCTTTTACTGCTCACTCTTTAGGTTGGGCTTTTGAACGTGATTTTTTCCTTGGTTCCCTTTGTGGCAGCCTTCAAGAAGAAAGGGTGTGCTGGCGGGAGTGCTGGGAGGGATCTTGGAGCCGAGGACGGCGGTGCAACAGCCCGTGAAGGCTTATGAGCCTGACAAGGCTGTGACTGGAATGCCTGCAGCTCGGCAGTCGGGTCTGGAATTTACAGCTGACGTCACGTGCGGTGCCAGCGGTGCTGATGGCTCTGGAGGAGGGCCGGCAGGGGCGGGGCGGCGCTGCCGCGGCGGGGGCCGCCGCTGGGGAGAGCGGGGCCGGCCCGGGGCTGGGCTGGCGGCCGGGCTGGGCGGCGGAGAGCGGCGGAGCCACCGGCTGCTCGCTGGGGGCTGCTGGAGAGCCCCGGCCCCGGCCCTAGCGGCGTCGCGGGCCTCCCGGCGGGCGGGCGCTGCCGAACACCGCTGCCCGGGGTGCGGGCTGGTGCCCGCGGGGCAGGAGGAGCCGTCGGCCGAGCGGGAGCGGGGCTTAGGTGTGGAAGAGGCGCGGGCTGTGGGTTTTGCTGTTCAAAGTGCGGGGAAGGGTAACGGAGGGGTTATGACTGCGAGGGCAGAAGGAGGGTGGGGGCGCTTTGGAAGAAGCCCCGGGCTGCGACACTGCGAAAGTTGGGCAAGTTCCTCCCAGTGGGGCAGGGGGAGGCTGCAGCCGCTCGCCGCGACCCTGTGCGTGAGAGCACGGCCGGGAGCCGCTGCGCCTCGCCTGCTCCTCGCTGCGGGGGGAGATGCTGCAGCCCAGGAGGTCCCGTCGGGTCTGGTTCAGCATCGGCTGGGGCAGAGCCCAGGCGCTGACGAACCTCCTTTCCCCGCGGCGAACGCGCAGAGACGCCCCGGCCCCCGCGGTGCTGCCTCTGGTCGTGTCCGTCTGAGCGAGAGGGGTGCGCAGCGCGGTTCCCGGGACAGAGCGGGCCCCCGGGGAGCCCCTGCTGGCGCCTGGTCTGCCCGTGCGTGAGCCGGGCTGTGCCGGCGAAGGACGATTTGAGAGAGGCACCTCTGTCTGTCAGGGATTTGAACTCTCCCTCACTGTCAGCAGTTCTGACTGAAATAGCGGAGCTGTTGCGTTCCAGGGTGCGGAGCGAGGGCCACGGTAGCTGTCTGTGCTGCCCCGGGGCGCTCCGGTGCCGGGCAGGACGGCGGCTCCGTGCCGAGCGCGGGGCGCTGGTTTCTGCCGCCCGCCGCGGTGGAGCTGCGGGACCGTCCCCGCTCCGCCGAGGGGAGCCTTGCCGGGCCGGAGGCTGAGCACGGGCCTCGGGTGCCGAACGGCCGGAGGAGTGACAGGGGGTCGTGGCTGTGGAACGCTCCAGCCCCCGCAGCCCAACCCCCGCCCTGCCGGTCTCCTCCCTCCCGCCCTGCCCCGCCCGCCCCCGCGCTCCCAGCGGAGCCGCAGCCGGCGGGGACTCGCCCGGCACCCGGTACGTCCCGCCCGGCGCCCCCAGCCGCCGGCCGGGCTCGGCTCTGCCGCGGGCGGACCGGCCCCGGGAGCGGCGGGGAGCAGGGGCGGGAGGCGGGGGCGGCAGCGGGACCCCCCGAGCCCCGCGTCCGCGGGAGGGGCCGGCGGGAGCGGCTGCCGTGAGCGCTCCGCTCTCCGCACGCCTCCGCGGGGCGCGCTGGCGCGGGCGGTTTGCGGGCAGAGAGCGGGGTGTCTGTGAGGGGCCGAGCGCGGTTTGGGGGGAGGTGGCAGCCGCTCCGCCCGGAGTCGGTCACTGCCGAGCCGCGCCGTCCCGGGGGAGGGGCGCGGCGGTGACGGCGGGGCCGGGGCTGAGCGCTGCCGCCGGGGCGGGCGCTGGGACGCGGCTCTGTCCCCCGGGCGCTGCGGGGGTCCCGGTTCCCGGCTGGTCTCCGCTGGGCGCAGGCACCGGGAGAGGATTGGGGCGGCGGGCGATGCCGAGCTGCCAGGTCGGAGCCGGGCGAGGAGAAGGCCCGGTCTCTCGCTGATTCACGTCAGTCGTTGCCGTTAAAAGGATTCGCGCCTCGGGGTGCGAGCCCTCGGCCCTGCCCCCTCGGCGTGTCCCCTGAGCTCGGCCGTCCCTCGCCCCCCCCCCGAGCGGGAGCGCGGCCGGGGACGGAGCGGAGCGGGCTCCCCGGCACCCCGCGCCCCGCAGGCGCCTTTCGGGTGCGTCATTAGTGATAATAATATCCGTTCTTTTTGTAGCGAGATTGAGGATGGATGGGGGAAAGCGATGGGAAATAATCGCCTTTTCTTCCGGTGGAAATAAGGAAACGTGAAAATCATGCACTGGGGCGCGGGGGCGGGGGGGCGGGAGGGAGGGAGGAGAAAAGCGTTTGTAATTTGAAACAGAAAGAAAAGGCTTTTATTGGGGAAAATACGTCTCTAATCAAATCTGTCTAAATTAAATGCTGTGTACAAACCAGAAGTCACCAACCAGCAAAATGTATACGCGCTCAGTTCGGTTTCCCCTTAGTTTCATAGTTTTGCTTCCGACTCGAAATTTCCAAGTGATTACCGCTCCGATGTCAAGGCTGAAAGAGCATTTTCTGTAAACGTTCGGTTTATAAGTACAGGGAGAAACACGTATTTGGGGATCCTGATATTCAGGCGAACGCGCCAAGAAGAAACCAGCTGCCGGCGGCGGAAAAACAAATGAACGGGAGAGAAAGGTGCGGGGGATGCCCTGCAAATAAAGCAATCGCTACAGAGATATTTAGATGTATTTAATGGGATGCGTTATTCAAAAGCCCTGCTGACTGGTCTAATCATTTAGAAAAGCTAGTTTTCCTAAAAACTTTACCAAATATTTACACTCAATAAACATTAATCGATTAACAAGCCAGTCGTGCTCTTACAGGACCCTTCCTGTGCTCCCGCCATCGCACTGTCCCCGCGCATCTCCACCGTTTTGTCGTTTTGACAAAGTATAAACGGAGCCCTTCAGGCGGTGGTGTTTACAAACCGGCTCGTTTGGGCTCGGAGTGAGTCTCCCCGTCCATCCACATCACCAGATAGAATAATAGTAACGAATCAGACAGGGAAGATCCGGGCTGAACCACCGGCCTTTTCCCTTTTTCCCCAGGGGTACTGAAGTCCCGAATCACCAATTCTTCTGACTTTCTGGCCGTTGATCCACGGGAATTCGTAGTTCAACGACAAAGGTAACAACAAAACAGTATTCGACTGTTCGACAGCTGGAGGAAAAGGGTAACTCCTGTGTACGAGCTGCTGCTGAGCTTGGCCAGCTTGAGGGGAAAAAAGGGCGAACAGCCCGGCGGGGTGACGTCAGGCGCACCCAGCGCGCTGTCCGGGCTCCGGGGCTCCTTTCCCGGCGGCCCGGCAGGAGCCCCGGCGGGCGGCAGCCGCTGCGCTCTCTCCCCCTGCGCAGCCCGCGCCCTCCCGGCCCGGCCTCCCGCTCTCCCCCGCGGCTCCTCTGGCTGCCGGTGGCGGGACCCGGCTCCCACGGCCGTTGCCGGCTCGCTGTCCCGGGCAAGGCCGGCACCGCGCGCGGGCTCCGGCGGCGGATCCCGCTGCCCCTTGCGAGGCGCGGTGAGACCCGAGTCCTCCGGCCGAGGCGGGGGAAGCCGCGCTCGGCGCCGCTCCTCGGGGCCGGGCAGGGGGCTGGGTGCGGACCGGAGCGATGCTCTCCCTGAGCCCGCCCGGGGCCCCGCTGCTCCTCCGGCCTCGCTGCCAGGGGCGGCCCGGAGCCCCCCGGGAGAGCCGAGCGCTGGGCGGGCGGCCGGGCTGTCCCCGCCGCTCGGGGGGAGGGAGGGGAGCGGCGGGGCCGGCGGAGGCCGAGCTCCCGCGGGGAGACCCGCCCGTCCCCGCCTCCCCATCCCGGGGCAGCGCCGGCGTGGCTCGCTGCTGCCCACCCTGCCCTCCCCGGGCGTTTGCGGGGCGGACGGACACCCGCCGCCGGGGCTGACCTGTGCCGGGGATGCTCCCGCCGCGCCCCGGTCCCGCCGTGCCCGGGGCGGGGGGGCTCTCGCCCCTGCAGCCCCCTCTTTTCTTTGCCCCCCCCCGGCGCCGCCGTAAAAGGTGGAGCTCTGCAGCGGGTGCGGCGGGGACGGGCGCGGGTGCCCCCGAGGGAGAGGCGCCTGCTGCCGGGCGGCCGCTGGCCTCCCCGGGACCGGCGAGAGGCCCGATCCCGTCCGGCCGCGACTTCCCAGCCGAAGCTCTCCCTCCCGCTGGCAGCGCTTCGCCGGCGCTATCGTGCCGACCCGGCGCTCCGCTGTGACGAGCTCTAGCGGCAGCGGCGCTTCCCTGCCCGCTCGTCCCCTCTTCCCGGCCCCGCCGTAGATTACCCGGGGCCGGCCCGGGAAACGCCTGGAGGCGCAACGGCCAGGGGCCAGGCCGGGCCGCGGAGGGTGGGTGGGCTGCTGCGCGCCCGATCCCCAGACAGCTCCGGGACTTGATTTTCGCGGGGGCCACTGCCGCCGCGGAGCCCGGGAGAGCGGCGCTCCCCCCCTCCCCTCCTCGCCCCGTCTCCCCGGCACTGGTTTCCCCGCGGGAGAGGGGAGCAGTCGGGCCCCTCTCCCCTCTCCCCCGCGCCGCAGCCGGCGGCCCCGCGGCTCCCCGCCCCCTCGCCCCGACCTCCCCGCTCCGCTCCGCTGTGCCCGCTATCCGGGCCCCTCCGGGAAGGGGCTCTGGCCCTGTTGCCCGGGTCCTGCCGCTCCGGAGGAGGGCAAGGAGGGGCCGGGGGAAGGAGCAGGAGCGGCGAAAGCGGCGTGAGAGGGAAGGAGGACACTGCCCCTTCCCGGGCTCTCTCCCCCCGCCCCGTGGGCAGAGCCCAGCTCGGCCAAGGCACGGCCGGGCCGGGGCCGGGCCGGGCGCTCTGGGGGTTCCCCCGCGGCGGCACCGCCGCCCGGCCTGGCAGCCCCTTCCCGCGGCCCCCCGGGGCCCGACGGCGCCGGCCCCGAGCCGAGGGAACCGCGCGGCCGCGCTCCCGGCGGCACCGGCAGCGCGGGCAGAAACGGCTCCGACCGGAGCGGGGCGCCGGGCGCGGGGCCGGGGCCGCTGCGGGGGCGTTTGCCCTGCGGGACAGCGGCGGGGCCGGGGGCTGCGGGGCGCTTCCCTCCCGTGAGATGCGGGGAGGAAACTCTTCCCGGGAGGGCGGCGAGGCGCTGGCACAGGCTGCCCGTAGCGGCTGGGGCTGCCCCTGCCTGGCAGGGCTCCAGGCCAGGCTGGACGGGGCTGGGAGCGACTGGTCTGGTGGGAGGTGTCCCTGCCCAGGGCAGCGGGTGGCACTGGGTGGTCTTGGAGGCCCCTTCCAGCCCAAACCCTTCTGGGATGAGTCTGGGAAAGAAGCAGCACAAACACACTGTAAGCACCAAACTAGTATATGTTAATCCAGCTTTGTGATGAGAACGTACACTGCAGCCTCTGCCTTCCTCAGTCAGTACACATGGATTACATCAGCTGCATACATTAAAATTAGGGAAAAAAAATCAATGTCAGACTGGTGACTTCAGCTCTGTTCGCTGCACAGATTCATACAGGAAATGTGTCTGTTCTGCGAGGGAAACAAACAAAAAAGGACAATAAATCCAGTAAAGAAACCTCACACACAAGTCCTTACACCAGAAAGAAAACAACAACACTTCAAAGCAGAAGAAAAATGTCAAATGATTCAGTCTTCTGGGGATATTCTAAAACCTGATGCTTTGGGGTGGGAATTAGCTTTGTATTTGTTCTGGCACCATTTACTCCAAAATATACCACACTAAAGCATACAGCCCTAGTGGGGGGGAGGGCGGGGAACAACATCCCAAAACCAACAAACAAAAACATGGCTCTGCTTTTATTCACTTAACATCCCGGGGAAGTTAGATAATGGAAAAGTAATTCTGTGGAGCCTTGCTAAGTTTTAATGCATTTGTAATCATTAATTATTCTTCCAATACATTTAATTTCTTCACAGTGAATGTGAACAGTTTAAACATCTTGTCTCTACAATGGAAAAATCATATGTTTATCACAATTATTTGTCAATATTAGAAAATTGTTTACTCTTCCTCCATATGCAATCTCTCCAAGCGGGCAGAGAGATCATTCTTTCTAGTCTAATTCTGTTTAGGATGACTGAACATCTACACAGAACGTTAAATGCTGCTTTACCTCTTGAGTGGGTAAATATTGCGCCTTTTTTTTAAAGGGAGTAAATAATGTCATTTAAATCTGTTTATGGTAGTGTAACCCAGGAAAGTTCTCAAAGGAACTACTTTGGTATACAAGCAACAGGTACCCAGAACATGGCTCAGCCCAGTGGGGTCGGTAATTTTCAGGAATTCTGACTAACTGTGATTATTTGAGTGTTGGATCCAGTTCCCTTGGCTGCAATGAAGAGAGCTCACGCTTCAGTTACCACACTGACCTAACTAAAGCTTTGGACAGTGTTAATCCGCAACTCGACCGAAACCAAACAGCTTTTTTCCAGTTTTTGTTCCCACTTGGTCCACTTTGGGAAAAAGGCCACTTTTTTTTGATTTGAGGACTTGCCTTTTCCTGAGCTTCTTTTTCCTGGGATGAAGGCAGAAAATTTTTTCTCATCTTTAGAAAAGGCACCCAAACAAAGTGGGCTCAGAAGGAACTTGTGTACCCCTTCAGTACTGCAACTCGTGATGCCTGACATTCCTGAAAGTGTTACAGATTATTTATTTGTTTATTTTAACCTGGATAATGATGATACTGGCCACTAGCTCCTCCTCGCCCACGGTCTTTATACTACCTCTAAAGTCAGGATCTCTTGAGGTAGAAAAGAAGAGAAAGAGATGAGGAGATTTACACTAATCAATTTCCCTAAGTCAGAAATATCTTTTTCTTTTCTGACTGTTCTAGTTACACCTATAGCTCTACTAATCAGAAAAATACATTTCAAGACATCTCACTGAAATCTTCCAGAAATTATCTCAAATTTATACTTCCACGAGGTAAAGGGTTCTCGCTCACCACCTGCAGCAAAGCTCACCACCAAAGTGCACCCATCTGCCTCTCACAGGACTGTGAACTCCGCTCACAACCACAAGAGCTGTTTCCATAGCAACAAGCGAATTGTTCAGGGTTACAGATGACAGAGCTCCTGCATCCCTCTGTCAGCAGGCTGACAAATGAACCAACAGAGCCTTCAGTCAAAAAGCTGCCTCTCAGACCGTGAGGGACAAAAGGGGAGACGTTAAGTTTCTGAAGTAAGTAGGAACACAGACAGCAGGACTCCAGAAGACCTGCCCTGGACCGTGGAATCCATCACCTCCACCTGCCCCCAGCATCTCAGGTGACCAGGCCCAGCATTCCCATCACACAGTCCTCAAACTCCACCTTAAACACGGACTTTGGCTTTTCCACCCACTCCAGCCAGGCTTTTGCAGTTCAGGCTGTAAACGAACCACCAAAGCCACCCACCTCTGTCCACACCAGCGTGCAGGCATGTCAGCAGGCCCTCTGACACCAGGCTTTTACCAAGAGCACCTTTGCAGATCTCGCTGATTTCCTGCAGCCACAGTCACTGCCCTCTGGTTTGCCCTGACCTGGAAGGCTTTGGGGTGCTGCCTCCTCCGTTGGGGTCAGGGCTTCTACTTCCACGCTACCAGAAGTCTCATGTGGTACTTCCCTGCTGGCTGCAATACTAAGGAAAGCGGGAGGCTCTGGTTCTTTGGTGGTCTCCATGGGTTTTTCCTTTGATGTTTTCTTCTCTGTCGAGCCAGATCCCCGCTCGCGGTGCCTGGAGGCAGTTTTGTTCCTGCCCGGCCTGGCCTGCGTAGCTTTGGGCTGTCCCCGCTCGGGACGTCTGCTCCAACCCCTTGTTCCTGCTCCGCGGGCAGCGAGTCTTGCTCCTGCCCCGACGAGGCAGCTGGTTGCTATTCCTGCCCCACTTGAACTGGCCGGTTTGGCCCCTGCCCCAAACTGAGGTCATCCAGTTTTCCCAGTGTCCACTCGGGGCAGTTGGTTTTCCTCCTGCTCAGCTCAGGGCAGTTCGTTCTGCCCCTGCTCCACCCGGGGAGACTTTCTTCTTTTTATCCCCCGCTGGGGCATCCCGTTTGGCTACAGCCTTGCTCGGGCGCCTTTTGCTCATCGTGTCCCACTCGGTTCTTCCGCTCCCTTGCTTGGGGAGGCTCCTTTTGCCCCTTCTCCACACAGGCTGCCTGGATTTACTCCAGCCCTGCTCCGGTGGCTCTTTATGCCCCTGACCAAATCAGGGTGGCTAGCTTTGCTCCTGCCCCACTTGAGGCACTGAGTTTTGTCCCTGCCCTGCTCCCGCCCTGCTCGGAGTGCCATTTTTTGTCCCAAAAGCCTCATTTTTATGCTCCAGACCCTCCTTTTAGGGTACAAACTCCTCCCTTAGAGAACAAAGCTTCATTTTCTTCATGTCCAAAGCCTCATTTTTAGGGTCCAAACGGTCAGCTTGACTTGCAAAATCTCACTTTCAGGCTCCAGAGCCTCGTTTTTAGGATCCTGCCAGACATTTTTAGGGCCCAAGCTGCATTGTGAGTCCAAACCCGCATTTGGAGGGTCCAAATCCCTCTTTTAGGGCTCAAAGTCTCAGTTTGAGTTCTGAAAGACGCATTTTTACGGTCCAAACCCTCCTTTTAGTGTACAAGCTTCTCCCTTAGGGCTCAAAGCCTCATTTTCTTCATGTCCAACGCCTCAATTTCAGCACCCAAAGACCCATTTTTAGGCTGGAAAGCCTCATTTGTAGGGCCCACATCCTCCTTTTTAGGCTCCAAGCCTGCCTTTTAGCACCCATAGCCTTTCCCCATCTTCCTCCTCCTCACTCTGAAGCTTTTAACGCCACAGCCCTGCACACAGCAGAGCAGCAGCGCAGCAATCCTTGCTGCACTCCGGAGCTCACCTCAGGAAGAGCCATTTGAATCTCTCCACACTGACTCCTGTCTCTGCTGGATCGCATCAATATTTCGTCACGTGAAACCAGCTGCACCCAGGGCACCTCATCCCGCTGCTTCTCCCGCTTACAAAACAACAGGAGCTGCAAAATGGTGTCAGAATGAACAGTCCCGAGCCGTGGGCATTTTTCCCTGTTATCCAGGATATCAAGTGGCCACCAACCATTCCAATAGAGAATGAGGGGGGGCCCAGACATACACACACACAGAGCCCTGCAATCAAAAGCTGGTTGGGGACATGGGGAGTGACACACGTGGGACACGGAGGGACAGGAGGGGACAGAGACACAGAAGTGAGTTTATTGCTTAACTCAGCGAGCGCTCGGCTGGGACGGTCACTGTCCAGGCACAAGCACCTTGTAAACAGCTGAATTAATTCTGCAGTTCCTTGCTGCAGGCAGCGTTCAGGCTTTAGGAGCCTTCATCAGTTGCTTCACACCTTGATGTGGACGACTCAAGGCAGCGGAGCACCGTGCTACAACACACCACTGAATTCCGCCTCGGTCCGGACTACAGCTGACCACAGACCCCCCGTTATTGCTGGGTCTCCGTCTGTCTCACCGCTTCAATTACACTGGAGTTGCATAAAACCCAGATTGTGTTTATGCCTTCCCAGCCTTATCTTCCTCCCCTGATGCTCCTGGTTTCCTAAAATACCTGTCAGCCTAGGAAAGAAATCGTGTGTAAAGACAAAGCTTGATTTGAGGTTATGCTCCATGCCCGGTGTCACTTCAGGACACCTCTCCTAATGAAGCTCATGGGTCACCACCACCTGGACCTGCACATGCAGACAGCGAGGAGACACGGCCAGAAATGAGAGCTTGGCCCTCTGAAACTCCACAGGGCAGAGCTGTGAAAGAGGAAAGAGCAGGTGAGTGCGATGGCTCAATGCTGACCTCTCCATAATGTACTCGTTCGGTTGAAAAGGTTGGGAAAAATGCGGCTCAGCCCCTGTTTTTCCCCAGTGGGACATGGAAAAAAGCGGGTCCTGAGGGGCAGACTGTAACTACGACCTTCTTCAGTGGGGTGTGAAGCAGTTACGCCTGATCCAACAGCGGCGATACCCTCCGTCTTCTGCATTTTTCTATCGGTATTTAGGCACACGTGGACACACGCATATAAAATTTCTCACCAGTTATGTCAAATCTGAACTGGTTTCTGCAGAGTTATTATTATGCTGAAGCTCAGACATACTCTGACGGCTTAGAGGTCTTGCAGTTTCCAAACGGACGAATGGGAAAGAAATCAGCCAACCCGGCCACTCCTCAGAATTGCTGCCCAGATACACACCTGCATAAATCAGCATATTGTCCCCAAAGACACTTCAGAGAAGCATTTCCTGATGGCAAGAAAGAAATTACCTTCCCTGATCAAACTATGAAGAATTATTTAGGGATGGGCAAGAAGAAAGTGTCTTTCCAGACAGCGCTGCTGTTCATATCCAGCGGCTTTACCTCTTCAGGTGCCCGAGGCTGCTGCTGGGAGAGGAGCAGTTTGGGCTCACTGACAGAGGCAGGGTGTGGTGACAGAGCCAGCTCGAGAAGTTCACGCTGGAACATACTGCACTGTAAACATGGATGTACTGCTGGAAAGTTGGATTTTGATGTTTTTTGATAGCTTGGAGGAGACATAAAGGCTGAATAGCCGTGTGTATTTCCTCCTACCCTAATCTGAGGGATTTTTCTCGCTTGTGCATAGTTCTGGAGAACATGGGAGAACCAAGGTGGTGCGGCAGGCAGGTCTGACGGACAGCTGATAACTGAGAGCACTCAAAGCATCACAGTTTACACTCTGCGTGGCCTGCTGCAGCAACAGACTTAGTGCAGAAGAGGTGTGGTAGAGGCTCTCAAGTATAAAGAAGTCAGGTCAGTTTTGCAGAAACAGGTTTTTGAGTACCAGCCAGCTGGGATGACACTTAACAGGCTTTACACAAACATCGTATTTTTAAGTTCTTCCTTCATTTAGGCTTGCATATTGAATGTTTTTCCTGAGATTAAGCTTAAGCCTATATATAGTCCTTAATTTTTTTTTTTTTTAAATACTTCTACACATTTCTTTAATGCAGAGATGGAAACAAAACTATGGAGCTCAGTAACGGCCAGAGAGAAGTACACACATCACAGTTCAAGAGACAGGAGCACCCAGAGGGTGCTGTCACGACTGTACTTGGAGGGACAGCAGGAAAGTACGTACGGCTCTGGGAGAGTCATGGCCAAGGATGGTGATATCACCAGGGGCACCGATTGTGGGTAACGTCAAAACTGTTGGGAGTGTTGGCACATCAGCAAAAAGAACGTACATTCCTGTAAGCAAGAGGAGAAACCCCTTTAAGCTTGTTGTGTATATATTGTTTACAGTTTTCCTGAAATAAATTTGGGTTTCAGTGGGTGTCAATCTGTCAGAGCTTTTCCTATTTTTTTCCCATTTCTACTTTTAAGCAGCAGTTTATTGGTTCAGTGTTCTGTCACATGTAGTTTAGAGGGTGGAGTCTTTTAAATCCTCAGCTGTCAGTGGAAATCCATCAAACAGCTGTAGATTACCTTCTTTCAGACATCTAAGAAAAAAGAATCTTCAATCCAAGGTAAAAGGTTGTGCTGTTGGAATCCCTGCCATGGTGAAATACAGCAGGTGGCCAGCTTTAAGCGTCTGGGTATCAGCTTACTTGTTGCTTGACTTCCTCTGCAGTTCGCCTTAGGCGATTCTTCTTCCCTCAGAATCCCATTTTCTCTCCCTCTCACAGTCAGGAGGCAGCAGCATCAGCAGACCCCAAAGTCTGCTCTGCCAACTGCTCCTCTACGTTCATGAGGCCAGGACAGGGGAGATTGGGGAACAGGTTCATGCTCTGAGCTACTCAGAAATGTGGGAGGAAACACAGCAACAGCACAGCTCATCTCACCCCGTTCTTCCACCTCACGGGCACTTTGAAGCTGACTTGTCTTTTAAACTCCCGCAGTACCTACAAGCTCAGTGCTGCTGCCAGTGTCTGCTCCAGCTCTCCAGTGCAGTGGGTGCTGGGAAATGTCACTCTCTCACACAGCGGAAGGCACTCGCTTTCTTCCCCTTGTTCCTGCGCTTCTCCTCCGGGCAAGCAAGCTCTGCCCTCCCTGTGCCTGCGCCTTGTTACCCCAGGGGCACCCCAGCTTGCAGCAGTGAGACCTGCGCTCACTCACAGCTGGGAGGGGCTTGGTGGGGCGGGTGGGCAGGTCCTGGCACCCCTGAACAGCAGCTCGTAGGGAACGCAGGGCTAAGTCCCTTTCATGAGCATTGATAAGCAAGTCCTGTTTTGTTTTGGTTTTTATTAAATGAAAATAAGGAAAGAGAGACATTCTGAAGCCAGCACGCGACAGCTCTACTGAGTGTTTGCACCAGCACACGGCACGTGTCTGATTAACCCCAGAGGGTGCCCTAAAACTGTGAGGGGGCCCTTCCACTGCCAGCACAGACAGGCCGGCCACCCCGCAGCAGCCTGAGCAACACTCCTGAGAGCAGTTTTGCACACTTCTTTCACGTGATCTTGAGGGAAGAGACGTACATAAGGGTATGTGTGTACGTGTGCAGGAACGGGCACACACCGAAACACAGGAGGTTCCCTCTGAACATCAGGAAACACTTTTGTACTGTGAGGGTGACCGAGCGCTGGAACTGGTTGTGGAGTCTTCATCGTGCCTGTTTTTTCCCTGATAATGTGGGCAGCGTTCTCTGTGGGGAGACCGAAAGGGGCTGAGCCGTAAATGGAAGGGAAATACTATGTAGGAGTAAGTCAGAGGCGACCTTTGGAAGCCAGCCAGGCACGGTTGCTTTGGTTGGCGGGAAGCCGTGGGAACGTTAACAGTTACCAGGGCTCGCAAGAGGGTATAAATAAGTTTGTTACTAAATAAAGTATCTCCGCTGCGTATAAGTAGGTTGTTGCTAAATACAGTATCTCAGCTGGGTATAAATAAGTGTGCCTGCTGAACAAAGGTGTCTCAGTGTGAGCTTTCACCTCAGCCTGAGCCCGTGCCTTCAATTGCCACAATACCACACTAGTACAATAGAGACATCCACAAGAGCCCTGACACACGGCAGCGGGAAAGGAACACAAGCTTGCAGGCGCAGGCTGAGAAACCTCCTGTCTACTCCAACACGTTCCAATGAACATCGCAGCTCCCGGAGGAGGAAGGAGGTGCAGGGACACCCCAAACACATCCATCTCATCATGACTGAAAACAGAAAACACAGCAGCAACGCAAACATGTTCAGAACAAAGGCAGTAACACTCCCCTACCCCCAACGACTCACTCCCAGTTCCAGAAGGGTACTGCAGAAGTCTGTCCCCAAACAGGCCTGAAACACAAACAAGAGTGACAGCACAGTAATGAAATGGTCACCTCCCCTCCAAGCCTTCTAACAAGACACTAGAACAAGAGTGCCCAGCACCAGCTGTTCGTCTGTTTTGTTCACAAACTGACTCCTTGAGACGCCCCTCTTTCATCCTACAACAGAAATCACAAGCTTGAAGTTCTGACACCCAAAGAAATGACGGAGATGGAACAGGGACAGGTTTCAATGGAAAGATCCGGCTCAATCAGAAGGCAGCTCGTCCTTTTCTAACCTCTGGGAGTTTTGGCAGTTTAGCAAACATTTTAAGGAGCTATTACTAAGAGCAAGTGAAAAGTACGTCTTCAGAAACACGGGTATGACACCTGCCAGGCAGTACCTATCCAGATTATTCACAAAAATTTTGGTCTCGAAATTTTCATCAGTTTAAAAACTGTTTCCCCAGCCTGACTTTGATAGATCAAAGCATCTATTAAACAAAACAGAGCCCCA
This sequence comes from Leptosomus discolor, assembly GCF_034619465.1. Lineage (NCBI taxonomy): Eukaryota > Metazoa > Chordata > Aves > Leptosomiformes > Leptosomidae > Leptosomus > Leptosomus discolor. Next base: position 118,775 of record NW_028237817.1, read on the forward strand.
AGAATATCGCACAGCGGTGCACTGCAGAGGTTAGTTCCACTTTGCCTTCAGAACATGTTCTTTGGTGGGTTTTACGTGTGTCTCAAATTCAACTGACTGCACCTTCAATTCTGGAAAATACAACAAGGCAAACAACCCAGGACAACCCGGGTTTCCTTTCAGAGTTAAGACACAGGGGCAGCTCCCCACAGAAACAAACCAACCCACAGTGGAGCACCCACCGCACAGAGGTGTTTTGTGGGAGCCCCGCCTGCACAGCGCTGATGCAGCCCTACATTTCTCATCCCGATATCCAGGACGTGTTCTGGAGGAAGGGGTGCCAGAGCCTGCTGCTGACTCTGCCCGGGAGCAGTTGCCTGCAGGGGGTCATCCCACTGCTCATACCGAATGTCACAGCCCTGGCCCACCCGCACGGCGCTTCCTCAGGGCAACAGCAGTGCAACCACTGGGAGAGGCCGGTGCTGGAAACGGGGGTGTTTCAAACATTGCACAGAACAGGGGTGTCGCAGAAATCACCAGATTTAGGATTTTAGGATACTGCTTAAAAGTCCCCTTACTTTTCCCATTTTGATTGGAATATCAAGAATTCTAATTAGTGGATATTAGTAGGAGAGACTAATGATTATTTTGGGAAAATAAGTCTCAAACGGAATAAATGATCAAATTGTCTGTACTGCCAATGCTGCTAGGATACTCCTGTAAAGTCCCAGACCTGAGGTATTCATTAACCAATGATCTGTTAGTGGTTAGAAACAAGGATAATGTGTTGCAGTCCAAGATGTCTGCTAGACAGGATTTCTGATGGTTTCCGCTGTGTATAATCTTTGAATCGTGACCAAAGGAGGTACGAGCCAAGAGCCTACGAGCCAAGGACATGTTCCTTGACCAAACATGGTCAATTCGAGGAGTGGTCGAGACCTCCGACTCATGGACCACCTACCCAAATTATACCCCCTACTCACAAGGGAACAATACAAGACTACGACAGAGGCTCCATGCTAATTTGCATCAGAAGCGAGAGAAGAAGAACCAATCATCGAGAAAAGGATAATGAATATGCATTGTATAGACTGAACCTCTATGAATTCAATGTATAAATATTTGTTGATTGCAACGTGCAGGTGGATATCTTTGGGAAGGATCCCATGTCCCCGGTGCGCATTGTTAATAAAGGACGTCTCTACTGATCTCACTGTGTGTAGAGGAGCTTTTCTTAACCACTGCAGATTGGCAACAGGGGCGATTCTTTTTCCATTGAAAATGTTAAGAAATGAATAGTCTCAAAGGAGAGCACAAAGTGATTTTCAGGGGTCTGTCACCTATCGGCTGGCTGGCGATTGACCACTCGCTTAACACGAGGATGGCATATCCAGTTTTCTTTTCCTAGAACTTTAACAGCAAAATAGGAACACAATAAGACACTGTACGGCCCCTCCCATGACAGCCCATGCAGGGCTCTATTATAGGAACCACTGCCCCATAGGCACCCCACAGACACCCCCTGTGAGGGGCCCTATAGGCACCACCCCCTCATAGGCACCCCACAGACACCCCATGCAGGGCCCTCAAACGTCATAGGTGCATGATACGTAACGTAACACACATGTCTTTTTTAAATAATTCTTTGTAAGGGCATAGAGAACAGAATGTGAAGCTGTAGTTTCATGACTTTTGACAAATCCATAAGGAGGAAATGATAACACGAGCGTTTGCTGCTATTGTTCACTCGTTAATTAAATGGAGCTAAAGTTGAAATGGAAGCAAGGATGAGCTGTCTTCCCACCAAAGAGCTCACTAGGCCTAATTAGGCTTCTCATCCCAGAGCTCGTTAAGCTGCTCTAGAGCAGACACCACCGCTTTCAAACGGCATCCAGCCCTTTCACCAGGACAACCCTCCCTGCCGCTCCCCGTCCCCTGCCACCCCCACAACAGCTCTGCCACCGCCCACCCTGCGTGTCACCGCCCGCCCTCCCCCGCCGCGCTCAAACCCGGACCTCCGCTCTCCCGCCCGGCAGGGAGCGATCGGGCCTGGCGGCGTCTCGCCGCCCGCCGCAGCCCAGCCCCGCCTCAGGGCGCCAACATGGCGGCAGAGGCTGCCCGTGAGGGCCGCGGCAGCCCCCGCCCCCGCCTCGCCGTGATTGGCTGTCATGGGAAGGCGGGCCGGCAAGACGCTCGGTGATTGGTGGCTGGTTGGGGAGGCTGTTCTGGCGCGCAGCGGTCCGCCAGGCTGCTGCCACGAGGCTGCCGTCCGTCCGTCCGTCCTCCGCGCTGAGGGGACGCGCGTCCCGGCCCGGCCCCGGCGGCGTCGGTAGGTCCGTGCTCCAGCCTCTTCCCCGGCGGTGGTGCTCTGGGGCCGGCTGGGAGGGAAGGGGCAAAAAGGGAAAAAAAAAAAAGAAAGGGCGGGGGCGGCGGTGAGGAGAGACCGAGAGGAGCCACGGGGCCGGGCAGCGGCTGGGGAGGGGAGCCGGGGCCGGGGCAGGCGGGGGGTCGCAAGGGACTCGGCGGAAAAGAGAAGCGATCGCTCGGGGGCGCGTGGCCGGGGAGGGGGTTTGCGGGGCGGGAGCGGCGGGTCCGGCCGTGCCGGTGGCGGGGCGGGAGGGGCGGAGCGGCCCTGGGGCGGCGGGGGGTGCGGGGCGGGCGAGCGCCTGCTGCGGGGCAAGGTCGGCCCTGCGGGGAAACGGGGGTGCGTTTGGGGAGGGTTTGTGTCTGCCCGCTGCGTTTTACTGTGTGCCGGGGGCTGGGAGTGACCTGCGGGGCGGCTCGGCCGCGGAGTGCGGGGGTGCGCCGTAGGGAACTTGCCTTTGGGTTTTTTTAAAGACACGACACCCTCGTGAGTGGAAGGGAGGAGTTCTCCTGGGTGGCTGACGGTGATGAGGAACTTAACAGAAGAAAACTGAAAGCTCTGTGGTGCTTGAATTCTGAGATGACTCCAGTGGCCTTGATGTTTTTAAGTTCTGACCGTGTTGTTACTAGGAAATAGTGTTGAGAAGATGTAAAAAGTAATGTTTGTGTTCTGCAGTGTTGCAAGTGTGACGAGTCCATTTGTACGTGTTATTTGTGTGTGTAAAACGTGCAGTTTGTGGAAAGCTCTAGCATTTGCAGAAGGTTCAGGGAAAAAGACGCTTTAATTGTGTCTTGGGATGTTGTCAAATACCGAGTTTTTAGGCTAAAAATACCTTGTGTTGATCTGTGTGTATATTTTATAAGCAAGTAAATCAGCGTTGATCTATTACACTCTTAGTTAAATAACGACAGAATGACTGTGATTGAAGTTGATTGTATAACATTTCCTCGCTTCTGGTTCTAGTTACCTTAAATGCTGCACTCCTAAAAGCCCTGGCACCGCCTCTGTGGGCGATGAGCTCAGTGCCACAGGGGCCAGTTGCTTCTCCTCCGGTGATTCCGCTGGTTTAGGCAGACTGTTTTGTGAGAGGCTTCTGTGAGAGCTGTGTAGAGCCTGTGTGTGCTGTGCAGAAGGGCAGGTGTGGCGGCCCGTACAGCGGAATTGAAGAGTCTTCCTGGGAGGTTGTCAGTGGGTGGTTTTAGTATAATCTGCCGTGTGTTCTAAAGGTTTTAACAGCCCCCTCGATATCTGATGGGATAGCTAAAAGAGAATAGTTGGGCTCAAATGACAAATGAATCCTGGAATGTTACCGGCCCTGTGTTTTCCTCTCGCTGAGGATAAATATCACTGCTCCCTCCGAAGGTTTTGTTCAGCCTTGCCAAAACCATCGGATGACAAACAGTTACTAGAGATGAGTTTGCAGATGGTGCTAGTAGGAAGGAAGCTTTCTGAAAAAGGAGGTACCTGTAGTGTATGTCGCGGTGTGAATTGTACTGTTTCAAAAATAGTCGTGTGTATGTGTTTTGATATGGGAAAGTAGAAAATATCTGAAAATGTTCTTTTTGAAATATGTGATATACTTTAGTCTCTGCAATATTAGCTAGCTAGCCTTGTCTTTGGTAAACAAGAGCGTGACCCCCTGCCCTTGGCAGGGCTTAAGTAGGGTCTTGATCACTTGAAGGCCTGCTTCATTGTGCTCAAGTAGGGTCTTGATCACTCGAAGGCCTGCTTCATTGTTTTAGGTGAGATGGGGATGGGGGAGGAATTGTATTTGTGCAAGAGACCGTGACCACGGAGGGGGATGTTGCCTTGAGCTGTGGTCGTGGGGTGGGGGTGGGGGGGTGTGTGGAGACGAGACACTGCCCAGCTGTGGCTGAACTGCGCACTCTGGAGGACGGGTTCAAAAGGACAATCATGATGAAGACTATCGAGGAACTCTTACTTCCTCCCCAAGACCACCAAAAGACGCCCGAAGGGGAAGACTGTGCCTGCGCAAGGGGGAGGAGATCTAATTGACATCCGAAGCGGGACAGAGTGATAAATAGGTAAATATGTAAGTTTTGTTGCTTTAAATAAGACGCAATTACCGCGGCTCGGGGTGCAGCATCCTTAGGGTACCTGACCCTCGCTGCACCCAGCGCTGCAGAGCTGTAATAAACAGACCTGCTTCACCATCAGCTTGGGTTGTGGAGTTCTTTCGCAGATCCGTTCAATGACACTTTTGAAATCCTCAAATGCGTCTGAAGTGTCTGTGGGAAGTTTGAGATTTCATTTAAAATGCGGCTCTACTTTTAGCTTCAAATTTAGAGTTTGGGTTTGCATCTGAGCTGCCTGTTTCAGGGTGAGCCTTTTGGTTTGGCTTCAAGCTCACATTTCAAGTTTGGTTTGCATCTGACCTTCCTGTTTCGGGGTGAGCCTTTTTGTTCGGTTTTTACCTCCCCTTTAGAGTTGGGATTTGCATCTGACCTGCCTGTTTCAGGGCGTGCTTTTTGGTTCGTGCTTTAAGCTCACGTTTAGAGTTTGTGTTTGCATCTGACCTGCCTGTTTCTGAGTGGGGTTTTTCGTTCGGCTTTTAGCTTCAAATTTAAAGTTTGGGTTTGCATTGGATCTGCCTGTTTATCTGTGAGCTTTTTCGTTTGGCTTTTAGCTCACCTTTAGGGTTTGGGTTTGCATCTGAGCTGCCTTTTCAGGGTGAGCTTTTTGGTTTAGGCTTTAGCTTGCCTTTAGATTTTGGGTTTGCATCTGACCTGCCAGTTTCAGGGTGAGTCTTTTGGTTCGGCTTCTAGCTCACCTTTAGACTTCGAGTTTGCATCTGACCTGCGTGTTTCACGGTTAGGTTTTTGGTTCGGGGTTTAGCTCACCTTTTAGAGTTACGGTCTGCATCTGAGCTGCCTGTTTCAGGGCGAGCTTTTTTGGTTCGGCTTTTAGCTCACCTTTAGACTTTGGGTTTGCATTTGAACTGCTTGTTTCAGGGTGAGCTTTTTTGTTCGGGCTTTTAGCTTACATTATGTCATTTTAGCTTTAGGCTTCGTTGATGTCTTTTTATGTTTAGATGCTACATAATTATATGTCTATATGTTATGTTTTGTTTTTTAAGTCTAGACTTTATTTTTTATAATGAGGTATAGTTTTTAGGTTTGGGTTTCAGGTTATGATTTTATATCGTTTTAGGGTTAGGTTGGACGGGTGGAATCTGTCGAGGCACAGGCTGCTTTGCCCAAGCCCAAACCCCTGGGGAAATGGAGCCGAGGCAAGAGCAGAGCTCGCTCCCGCTACAAACTGCAAAGGGCACGAGAGCCCGAGAGAGCCAGGGCACAAGCAGCGCCTGGGAGGTGCGAGAGCCGCAGGCAAGAAGCTGGCCAGAATGGCCCAGAGGAGCCCTGGCAAGGGGCCGTGCTCCGTGCTGCGCAGGAAAGCAAAAAACCCCCGGGGACACTTGCTAGCCCACCTCGGGGGTAAAAAAGCCTTCCTCCGCCCAGCTGCAGGGCCCGAGAGGCCGTTGTCGTGGGGCAGGAGCAGCAGGCAGTGACCCAGCCAAACCGGAGCAGAGGGGCCCTCACAAGTGGTGGTGCTCAGTGCTGCAGAGGAAGGCAAAAAATTTCCCCCAGGGCCCAGTGCCAATCTGCCCCGGGGGAAAATTCCTTCCTGACCCCAGCACTGGTGATCGGCTGCTCCCTGAGCATGTGAGCATGACCTGCCTCCTCCTCCTCCTCCTCCCACAGGCTGGTCGCGCCTCCCAGGAGGTGCCTGACCCCTGCTTCTTCCTCAACCTGGAGCCACCTCCGGGGCTGCCCAGAGCGGCCAAATGCCCCCGGCCTGATCGACCTCGGGGGCAAGAATCCCCCTCCACCACGCCTGGCAGGGCACCTGTGGGTGCTCCAAAGCACTGGCACCCCTGCCAGCGTGCCTGCGTCCCCCTTCTTACTGCCGCTGCCCCTGGCTCCGCAGGGGTGAGGATGGCGAGCTCCGCAGTGCTCCTCCAGAAGGCATCCCCTTGCCTGGCCGCTGCTCTCCAGCTGGAAAGGCCCGACAGCCCTGGGCACCTCCGGCTGTCGCTGGTGGTTCTCCTCCCCAGCAGCCCCGTGCGGCCTCCACTCGTCCTCCCTCAGCCCCTCCAAGCCATTCCGCCGGCTCCTCAGGGACCTCCTCGGGGATGTCTCCCTTGGGCTGCCCGGGCCAGCTCTGGCAGGGACAGGGCAGGGGGCTCCCTTGATCCTGCCCCGGGGCATTGTCACGTGGAGGCGTTTCTGGGTGGTGGCATTGTGCCATGGGGGTGATGCAGCCCCCATGCACCGCCCCGCCCACCACCCCTCTGCCCAGCCCCCTTCAGCGGAAGGCCTGGGGGCACACGGGGGGGCGATTTCAACAGCCGCAGCCCAGAGGAAACCCAAAGTCTGGGGGGTAAAATAGTGCTGTACTGCCCTGGAGCAGAACTTGTGATTCTTGGAGTGCAAATTTTCAGCAAGACACAGATCTGTTCCTGTGTTAGGGCTTGTGTCTCTGTTGGGGACACTTCACCCCACGCCAGGAAGACTCTGCTTTAGAATTTTCTTACCGCAGTCCAAAAAGTGGCAAAGTTTTTTGTCTTTAGAAGTGCTCAGCTGATTTATTAAGAGTTTATAAATGGAAAAGGAATGGCTAAGAGGCTTAAAATGGTTAATAAGTGATATTTAGATATATGACATTAGGATATATATATAAGTAAAAGAAATGGTTAGTCTCTTCTTTTTCCCCTTATTCATGTTTTTTCTTTGGTATTTCTTTTTCTATTATTCCGTTCTCTACCTCCTTAACAGTAAAATGCTGTGCTGACCCTGCTGCCTGTAGAAGGGTTCAGGCTCGCTCTTAGTTTTTGGGCTCTGCAGAGCAACAGAAGTTGGCAAGAGGAAAGGAGCTCCCCAGTATAACAACAGTCTGGGGAAGAATCAGCAATTGGAAAAATTCTTCCTGAAGGGAAGCATGTTCTTTATCCTTTTCAGAATGAGCTGTAGTGTTTCTAGACAGAATCATCTTGAAGAGAATAATAAAGACAAAACCCAAAATGTGTGTTATCTTGGATGTCCTTTGTGGTTTGTTAAACATTCTTTTTAGTTTGGAGATTGTTTTTGGCATGTGCTTCTCTGGCAGTAACTGACTTCCTGTGTTGGAAGAGGAAGATAATAGGGGATCTAAAAACCGCTTTTGTGGTCTACCGTGAAGTCTCCATCTGCTAAAGTGTTGTAAAGCAAGAACTGTCACGTAGGGGGTTGTAGAACTCGGCTCTATGGTACTAACACAGAATTGTCTTACTCTTTTGTAGCTGGTTCCTGGAGGAGAAGGACCGGAATTGCTATTGTTGTCATCTCTGAAGACCTGTTATAAATACGTGGGTATATAATCTAAATGGAGCTTTTGGGGTATGAGTGTGGGTGGGATTTGGTGTGGGGTTTTTGTGGGGATTTTTATTCACACACTCTTGCAGCTGACCTTTGAAAAAGGGTCGGGATTCCCTCTTCAGGAGAGGTGCATTGCTAATGGTAATGCTGACTTTGTAAGTTGCAATGGTGGCTTTCTTGTAAAACGCACTAATCTGTTCTGAAGAAAAGGCTTTCTTTTTGTTAGTTACCGTGTTCTGTTACGGAAGTGCACGAGTTAAGTAGTTTTAGAACTGGTTGCTGGAATGGAAAATAATAGTTACGTTTCAGTTGCTCTCAGTCTTCAGGTTTTCTACATCTGTGGCATTTGTTTGTGGCCCAAGTCTCTCTAAAACCCGAGCCCTGAGCCGAGAGACTGCTGTTCGTTAGAGTGCTGGCAGGTACTAAGCTGGATCGTTTGTTGAAAAGCAGCTTCAGGCTGCGTCACCAGAAACCTTGTGGCAGAGCACTGTCGAGTTCTGAAAGCTCTTCAAAGTGCATCCATCTGTTTGATGCTCAGCAGCCTTTTGTTCTGCTGGCCTGGAGGTTCTGCTGTCCCAAAATCAGGGTTCTTTTACCCAGTGTGCAAAGAGCAGACAACCACAGAGTCCAGATACTGGTTTAATTCCAGTCTGCACAAAAAAGGGTGTGAGGTGGTAACTCCATAAAGCTAGCACAGCTTTTGAGAGCTAAAGCTGGATCTTATATACAAAACTACAGTGAAGTCAGCGATGTCACTCCTAACCTTACATATGAAACCAGACCTTTAACATTCTTTTATGTCGATTCTCTTGTTGTCTTTGAGATTAGTTGGGTGCCACCAAGGCAACAGACACACAAGTTGGTTGGATTGCTGGTGATAAACTCGCTGTCTGCAAAGCATGTGCAAGTTTCAGGTAAGAGTAACACAGCCTGGCTATAAAACACACTAAGTTATAAAAGCAACTCGACAGAGATTTCTAAGTTTGCTGGGGAGCACGTGGTGCAAGCGAGTGTTTGAGTCTTACCCAAAGGTCTCCCTGTGGGGGGAAAGAGAGGCTCAGCCTGTCAACTGATCCCAGAAGTTTAAGGGAGTCTGTGACATGTCAGCGATGACATCTTCCCGAACAGCCTCCTCTCTTAAGCTATTTTTATACTATTTTTTACTTTTTGGGCGGAGCTTGAGTGACTCCAGTCGTACAGACCCTCATTATGATTGGTGTCCAACTCTCCCGCTTCACTTTTAGAGGTACAGGCTAGAGACATTCAGGGCTCAAGCTCAGCGAGGGATGGCCGCACCTTGAAGGCGGGTAGCTTTTGGGATGGAGGCGTGTTCTGGGATTATAGTGAGATTATGATGGGCAAAGTCCACCCAAAGGACAGTATTCTCTCAAGGAATGACAGCGTCGGCCCCGGGTAGCAAATACGCAGCTTATTGGTTCCGCAGCACCATCCAGTTCCCATCCCAGGGCGGTACCGCAGAGCCTGGCCGCCCCCACCCTCTGTGCCGTGCCGTTTGTCTCTCAGAGTCAGCACATCAAGCTCCCCTGATGTTGCCAACAGCCAAGGTTGCCTGGGGAGCTCCTGGGGAATGGATTCCTTGTGTACCCGCCGCACTCTGCTTTTGTGCCCTTCCTTAGCGGGGGAACACTGCTGCACTGTTAATCCAAGTCTAATTTCCAGGTCGCCTCTAGCTCTGCTTCCACAGCTGCGCAGAGGGGAAGGATCACTGCCCTCAGCCTGCCAGCAGCACTCCTCGCAAGGCAGCCCTGGGTGCTGTTGGCCGCCTTTGCAGCAAGGGCACGTTGCTGCCTCGTGTTCAACTTGGTGTCCCCCAGGTCCTTTTCTGCAAAGCCACTTTCCAGCCAGGCAGCCCCCAGCATATACTGGTGCCTGGGGTTGTTCCTCTCCAGGGGCAGCTGGGGACTATCCAATCAGCTGTGCTTAGTGGAAAGATCCACTTTCCTGCAAGTGCATTGAGGAGATAGTGCTGGGTACCAGGACCGTCGTGTAAGATGAACGCAGCCAGTTTTCTTGTGGTCCTGTTCTGAGCAATGTTTAATCTGTACTGTAAAGGTATCCCGCGTTTCCTGAGCACTCAAATCTGATAGGCGGGTTTCCTCCGGCTACTCTGAAAGGTCGGTGAAGAAGTATTCCCTGTTTAAGCCTTCCTTGGACACTGAGCTGCCTGTGACTTCTTTAGGAGTGCCGCTTCACATGCTGATGGTGAAGCAAGAAGGAATATGGGTTCTTCTCCTAAGTTTGCAGGATTTGGAAACGAGCTTGGACAAGCGAGCGCCTTGGGATTGGTAGGAGGGAGATTCCAGGTGATAGGTTTGATTTTAGTTCAGTATCCTGTGCCCATGATATAAGTAGAGTTGCCTTCCTCATAGTGGAATGGGAATATTTGTTCCGTCTTTTAAAACCCTTTTTCCCCTCTGGGGGGAACCTTCACTTCCAGGGCCCCAAGGGCGAGAACAGCCTTAATGACCCTGCTCAGCCTCTCCTGGGGTCTCCCCCCAGCCTGGCCCCAGCCCAGGAGCTCCATTGAAGCTCAGCCTGAGGCTATAACCTTCTCCCTGAGCAGTGCTGTGGGAGTGTGGGTCTTCATTGCTCCCGGCCCCAGCATGCTGGCTGTTGGTCTCTCTGTCTGTCTTGTCCTTGTAGGCCTGCCTGGCCCCCACGGGACTGTGTCTGACCTTGGCTGTGCTGGCTGGCCGTGATCCTGACTTACCTTCCTGGCTTGGTATGGGCCCTGCCTTGTCCCCGTGGCTTTGCCTGGTGCTCTGGACTTGTAGCCACCTCTGGGGCTGCCCTGCTGCCTTACTGGGGTGCTGAGGTAGGTCCTGCTGGCCCGGAGATCCCCATCCCGTCAGGAGCAGCCTGCTCTTGCTGTGCCTGGACTGGGAAGCAACCTTTCCTTCTGCTTCTAGAGCTGGCTCAAAGCAGGTTAGATCACAGCCCCGGCGTGCCAATATGACGGCAGGAAGGTTTTGGTTTGGTGTGGGTTTTTTTTGTGGGGAAAGGGGTTATTTCATTGTTTGTTCTTGTTTGAAATCAGAATCTCTAGTTGAGCACAAAGACCTACATTGTGGATTATGAAACCTATTGGAAGTATTGGCGTCCCCTTACTTGGATAGGTTATAAATACTGTTTGAGGGAAGTCTGTCATTTTAGGTGTAGAGTTGACCTTTTTTTGTTTAGGTTTTGCCTGTCGATTTTATGGCATTTTCCATTTAGATTATTTTTCTGAATCTGTTTCTGAGCTGAAGAGCGGTCATAGAGGTACAGAAAGGAGCAGCAGGATTTTATGCCACTTTACAGTGAGATTTTAGGTCTAGATTTTCGATTTCGATTTTCGGTTTAGATTTTGTCCTATTTTCCATTTAGATTTTACGTCATTTTAGGTTTTGTTTTTATGTTTACGTTTTATGTCACTTTACAATTTGATTTTAGGGTTAGATTTTACATTCAGATTTCAAGTTCAACTTTTTAAGTCTAGATTTAACATCTAGTATTTATACAACTTTATGTTTAGATTTTAGGTCTGGATGTTAGGCTGAGATTTGAGATTTAGATTCTGTCTCTTTTTATGTTTAGGTTTTATGTCACTGTATGTTTAGGTTTCTGATTCAGATTTTACATTTAACTTTTCTGTAATTTTCAGTTTAAATTACGCATTTACTTTTTTGGCCTAGCTTTCACATGTTTGTTCTATGTCATTTTACTTTTGTTTTTGTGAATCTGTTTCTGAGCCGATGCTCCCGAGCACTGACACAACTCCCGTGTGTCGCCAGGAGCAGGCTGATGCGTTCTTCAGTTCAGCTTGAAAAGACATCCCTTGCAACCTGGTGAGGGACGGTCACAGGGGTCCAGAGAAGAGCAGCGGGGGGTTATGTCATTTCACGTTCGGGTTTACACCTAGGTGTTAGGTTTAGGGTTTCCGTCGGGACGTTGGGGTTTACGTCGGGAAGTTGGGGTTTGGATCGGTTTAGGGTTCGGAGGTTAGGGTTTATGTCGGGATTTTAGGGTTTGGATCGGTTTAGGCTTTGGATGGGGACGTTTGGCAGGCTTTGGATGGGGACGTTTGGCAGGCTTTGGAGGGGGACGTTTGGCAGGCTTTGGAGGGGGACGTTTGGCAGGCTTTGGAGGGGGACGTTTGGCAGGCTTTGGAGGGGGACGTTTGGCAGGCTTTGGAGGGGGACGTTTGGCAGGCTTTGGAGGGGGACGTTTGGCAGGCTTTGGAGGGGGACGTTTGGCAGGCTTTGGAGGGGGACGTTTGGCAGGCTTTGGAGGGGGACGTTTGGCAGGCTTTGGAGGGGGACGTTTGGCAGGCTTTGGAGGGGGACGTTTGGCAGGCTTTGGAGGGGGACGTTTGGCAGGCTTTGGAGGGGGACGTTTGGCAGGCTTTGGAGGGGGACGTTTGGCAGGCTTTGGAGGGGGACGTTTGGCAGGCTTTGGAGGGGGACGTTTGGCAGGCTTTGGAGGGGGACGTTTGGCAGGCTTTGGAGGGGGACGTTTGGCAGGCTTTGGAGGGGGACGTTTGGCAGGCTTTGGAGGGGGACGTTTGGCAGGCTTTGGAGGGGGACGTTTGGCAGGCTTTGGAGGGGGACGTTTGGCAGGCTTTGGAGGGGGACGTTTGGCAGGCTTTGGAGGGGGACGTTTGGCAGGCTTTGGAGGGGGACGTTTGGCAGGCTTTGGAGGGGGACGTTTGGCAGGCTTTGGAGGGGGACGTTTGGCAGGCTTTGGAGGGGGACGTTTGGCAGGCTTTGGAGGGGGACGTTTGGCAGGCTTTGGAGGGGGACGTTTGGCAGGCTTTGGAGGGGGACGTTTGGCAGGCTTTGGAGGGGGACGTTTGGCAGGCTTTGGAGGGGGACGTTTGGCAGGCTTTGGAGGGGGACGTTTGGCAGGCTTTGGAGGGGGACGTTTGGCAGGCTTTGGAGGGGGACGTTTGGCAGGCTTTGGAGGGGGACGTTTGGCAGGCTTTGGAGGGGGACGTTTGGCAGGCTTTGGAGGGGGACGTTTGGCAGGCTTTGGAGGGGGACGTTTGGCAGGCTTTGGAGGGGGACGTTTGGCAGGCTTTGGAGGGGGACGTTTGGCAGGCTTTGGAGGGGGACGTTTGGCAGGCTTTGGAGGGGGACGTTTGGCAGGCTTTGGAGGGGGACGTTTGGCAGGCTTTGGAGGGGGACGTTTGGCAGGCTTTGGAGGGGGACGTTTGGCAGGCTTTGGAGGGGGACGTTTGGCAGGCTTTGGAGGGGGACGTTTGGCAGGCTTTGGAGGGGGACGTTTGGCAGGCTTTGGAGGGGGACGTTTGGCAGGCTTTGGAGGGGGACGTTTGGCAGGCTTTGGAGGGGGACGTTTGGCAGGCTTTGGAGGGGGACGTTTGGCAGGCTTTGGAGGGGGACGTTTGGCAGGCTTTGGAGGGGGACGTTTGGCAGGCTTTGGAGGGGGACGTTTGGCAGGCTTTGGAGGGGGACGTTTGGCAGGCTTTGGAGGGGGACGTTTGGCAGGCTTTGGAGGGGGACGTTTGGCAGGCTTTGGAGGGGGACGTTTGGCAGGCTTTGGAGGGGGACGTTTGGCAGGCTTTGGAGGGGGACGTTTGGCAGGCTTTGGAGGGGGACGTTTGGCAGGCTTTGGAGGGGGACGTTTGGCAGGCTTTGGAGGGGGACGTTTGGCAGGCTTTGGAGGGGGACGTTTGGCAGGCTTTGGAGGGGGACGTTTGGCAGGCTTTGGAGGGGGACGTTTGGCAGGCTTTGGAGGGGGACGTTTGGCAGGCTTTGGAGGGGGACGTTTGGCAGGCTTTGGAGGGGGACGTTTGGCAGGCTTTGGAGGGGGACGTTTGGCAGGCTTTGGAGGGGGACGTTTGGCAGGCTTTGGAGGGGGACGTTTGGCAGGCTTTGGAGGGGGACGTTTGGCAGGCTTTGGAGGGGGACGTTTGGCAGGCTTTGGAGGGGGACGTTTGGCAGGCTTTGGAGGGGGACGTTTGGCAGGCTTTGGAGGGGGACGTTTGGCAGGCTTTGGATGGGGACAGGGTCTACATCTGGATGTGACGGTTTACCTGGCGTTGGGGTCGTAGGTGGCGTTGGGGTGTACCTCTGGATGTGACGCTTTACCTGGCTTTGGGGTCGTGGATGGCTTTGGGGTCGTGGATGGCTTTGGGGTGTGCCTCTGGATGTGACGGTTTGCCTGGCGTTGGGGTCGGGGATGGCTTTGGGGTGTGCCTCTGGATGTGACGGTTTGCCTGGCGTTGGGGTCGGGGATGGCTTTGGGGTGTGCCTCTGGATGTGACGGTTTGCCTGGCGTTGGGGTCGGGGATGGCTTTGGGGTGTGCCTCTGGATGTGACGGTTTGCCTGGCGTTGGGGTCGGGGATGGCTTTGGGGTGTGCCTCTGGATGTGACGGTTTGCCTGGCGTTGGGGTCGGGGATGGCTTTGGGGTCGGGGATGGCTTTGGGGTGTGCATCTGGATGTGACGGTTTGCCTGGCGTTGGGGTCGTCGAGGGCGTTGGGGTCGTCGAGGGCGTTGGGGTCGTCGAGGGCGTTGGGGTCGTCGAGGGCGTTGGGGTGTGCATCTGGATGTGACGGTTTACATGGCGTTGGGGTCGTCGAGGGCTTTGGGGTCGTCGAGGGCTTTGGGGTGTACATTTGGATGTGACAGTTTACCTGGCTTTGGGGTCGTCGAGGGCTTTGGGGTCGTCGAGGGCTTTGGGGTCGTCGAGGGCTTTGGGGTGTACATTTGGATGTGACGGTTTAGCTGCCTTTGGGGTCGTGGTGGGCTTTGGGGTGTGCATCTGGATGTGACGGTTTAGCTGCCTTTGGGGTCGTCGAGGGCTTTGGGGTGTGCATCTGGATGTGACGGTTTAGCTGCCTTTGGGGTCGTCGAGGGCTTTGGGGTCGTCGAGGGCTTTGGGGTCGTCGAGGGCTTTGGGATGTACATTTGGATGTGACGGTTTACCGGGCTTTGGGGTCGTCGAGGGCTTTGGGGTCGTCGAGGGCTTTGGGGTGTACATCTGGATTTGACGGTTTACCGGGCTTTGGGGTCGTCGAGGGCTTTGGGGTCGTCGAGGGCTTTGGGGTATACATTTGGACGTGACGGTTTACCTGGCGTTGGGGTCGTCGAGGGCGTTGGGGTCGTCGAGGGCGTTGGGGTGTACATTTGGATGTGACGGTTTACCGGGCGTTGGGGTCGTCGAGGGCGTTGGGGTCGTCGAGGGCGTTGGGGTCGTCGAGGGCTTTCGGGTGTACATCTGGATTTGACGGTTTACCGGGCTTTGGGGTCGTCGAGGGCGTTGGGGTGTACATTTGGATGTGACGGTTTACCGGGCTTTGGGGTCGTCGAGGGCTTTGGGGTCGTCGAGGGCTTTGGGGTATACATTTGGACGTGACGGTTTACCTGGCGTTGGGGTCGTCGAGGGCGTTGGGGTCGTCGAGGGCGTTGGGGTGTACATTTGGATGTGACGGTTTACCGGGCGTTGGGGTCGTCGAGGGCGTTGGGGTCGTCGAGGGCGTTGGGGTCGTCGAGGGCGTTGGGGTCGTCGAGGGCGTTGGGGTCGTCGAGGGCGTTGGGGTGTACATTTGGATGTGACGGTTTACCGGGCTTTGGGGTCGTCGAGGGCTTTGGGGTCGTCGAGGGCTTTGGGGTCGTCGAGGGCTTTGGGGTCGTCGAGGGCTTTTGGGTGTACATCTGGATTTGACGGTTTACCGGGCTTTGGGGTCGTCGAGGGCTTTTGGGTGTACATCTGGATTTGACGGTTTACCGGGCTTTGGGGTCGTCGAGGGCTTTCGGGTGTACATCTGGATTTGACGGTTTACCGGGCTTTGGGGTCGTCGAGGGCTTTCGGGTGTACATCTGGATTTGACGGTTTACCGGGCTTTGGGGTCGTCGAGGGCTTTCGGGTGTACATCTGGATTTGACGGTTTATCGGGCTTTGGGGTCGTCGAGGGCTTTCGGGTGTACATCTGGATTTGACGGTTTACCGGGCTTTGGGGTCGTCGAGGGCTTTGGGGTGTACATCTGGATTTGACGGTTTACCGGGCTTTGGGGTTGTCGAGGGCTTTCGGGTGTACATCTGGATTTGACGGTTTACCGGGCTTTGGGGTCGTCGAGGGCTTTGGGGTCGTCGAGGGCTTTGGGGTCGTCGAGGGCTTTGGGGTATACATTTGGACGTGACGGTTTACCGGGCTTTGGGGTCGTCGAGGGCTTTGGGGTGTGCATCTGGATGTGACGGTTTACCTGGCTTTGGGGTCGGAGTTGGCTTTGGGGTCGGGGATGGCTTTGGGGTGTGCATCTGGATCTGATGGTTTGCCTGGCGTTGGGGTCGGGGATGGCTTTGGGGTGTGCATCTGGATGTGACGGTTTGCCTGGCGTTGGGGTCGTCGAGGGCGTTGGGGTCGTCGAGGGCGTTGGGGTCGTCGAGGGCGTTGGGGTCGTCGAGGGCGTTGGGGTCGTCGAGGGCGTTGGGGTCGTCGAGGGCGTTGGGGTCGTCGAGGGCGTTGGGGTCGTCGAGGGCGTTGGGGTCGTCGAGGGCGTTGGGGTCGTCGAGGGCGTTGGGGTGTGCATCTGGATGTGACGGTTTAGCGGGCGTTGGGGTCGTCGAGGGCGTTGGGGTCGTCGAGGGCGTTGGGGTCGTCGAGGGCGTTGGGGTCGTCGAGGGCGTTGGGGTCGTCGAGGGCGTTGGGGTGTGCATCTGGATGTGACGGTTTACCGGGCGTTGGGGTCGTCGAGGGCGTTGGGGTCGTCGAGGGCGTTGGGGTCGTCGAGGGCGTTGGGGTCGTCGAGGGCGTTGGGGTCGTCGAGGGCGTTGGGGTGTGCATCTGGATGTGACGGTTTGCCTGGCGTTGGGGTCGTCGAGGACGTTGGGGTCGTCGAGGGCGTTGGTGTGTGCATCTGGATGTGACCGTTTGCCTGGCGCTGGGGTCGTCGAGGGCGTTGGGGTGTGCATCTGGATGTGACGGTTTGCCTGGCGTTGGGGTCGTCGAGGGCGTTGGGGTCGTCGAGGGCGTTGGGGTGTGCATCTGGATGTGACGGTTTGCCTGGCGTTGGGGTCGTCGAGGGCGTTGGGGTCGTCGAGGGCGTTGGGGTGTGCATCTGGATGTGACGGTTTGCCTGGCGTTGGGGTCGTCGAGGGCGTTGGGGTCGTCGAGGGCGTTGGGGTGTGCATCTGGGTGTGACGGTTTGCCTCGCGTTGGGGTCGTGGAGGGCGTTGGGGTCGTGGAGGGCGTTGGGGTCGTGGAGGGCGTTGGGGTCGTGGAGGGCGTTGGGGTGTGCATCTGGGTGTGACGGTTTGCCTGGCGTTGGGGTCGTGGAGGGCGTTGGGGTCGTGGAGGGCGTTGGGGTCGTGGAGGGCGTTGGGGTGTATATCTGGGTGTGACGGTTTGCCTGGCGTTGGGGTCGTGGAGGGCGTTGGGGTGTACATCTGGGTGTGACGGTTTGCCTGGCGTTGGGGTCGTCGAGGGCGTTGGGGTCGTCGAGGGCGTTGGGGTCGTCGAGGGCGTTGGGGTGTGCACCTGGATGTGCCGGTTTACCTGGCGTTGGGGTCGTCGAGGGCGTTGGGGTGTGCACCTGGATGTGACGGTTTACCTGGCGTTGGGGTCGTCGAGGGCGTTGGGGTGTGCACCTGGATGTGACGGTTTACCTGGCGTTGGGGTCAGGGATGGCTTTGGGGTGTGCATCTGGATGTGACGGTTTACCTGGCTTTGGGGTCAGGGATGGCTTTGGGGTGTACATCTGGATGTGACGGTTTGCCTGGCGTTGGGGTCGTCGAGGGCGTTGGGGTCGTCGAGGGCGTTGGGGTCGTCGAGGGCGTTGGGGTCGTCGAGGGCGTTGGGGTGTGCATCTGGATGTGACGGTTTGCCTGGCGTTGGGGTCGTCGAGGGCGTTGGGGTCGTCGAGGGCGTTGGGGTGTGCATCTGGATGTGACGGTTTGCCTGGCGTTGGGGTCGTCGAGGGCGTTGGGGTCGTGGAGGGCGTTGGGGTGTATATCTGGGTGTGACGGTTTGCCTGGCGTTGGGGTCGTGGAGGGCGTTGGGGTGTACATCTGGGTGTGACGGTTTGCCTGGCGTTGGGGTCGTCGAGGGCGTTGGGGTCGTCGAGGGCGTTGGGGTCGTCGAGGGCGTTGGGGTCGTCGAGGGCGTTGGGGTGTGCACCTGGATGTGCCGGTTTACCTGGCGTTGGGGTCGTCGAGGGCGTTGGGGTGTGCACCTGGATGTGACGGTTTACCTGGCGTTGGGGTCGTCGAGGGCGTTGGGGTGTGCACCTGGATGTGACGGTTTACCTGGCGTTGGGGTCAGGGATGGCTTTGGGGTGTGCATCTGGATGTGACGGTTTACCTGGCTTTGGGGTCAGGGATGGCTTTGGGGTGTACATCTGGATGTGACGGTTTGCCTGGCGTTGGGGTCGTCGAGGGCGTTGGGGTCGTCGAGGGCGTTGGGGTCGTCGAGGGCGTTGGGGTCGTCGAGGGCGTTGGGGTCGTCGAGGGCGTTGGGGTGTGCATCTGGATGTGACGGTTTGCCTGGCGTTGGGGTCGTCGAGGGCGTTGGGGTCGTCGAGGGCGTTGGGGCGTGCATCTGGATGTGACGGTTTGCCTGGCGTTGGGGTCGTCGAGGGCGTTGGGGTCGTCGAGGGCGTTGGGGCGTGCATCTGGATGTGACGGTTTGCCTGGCGTTGGGGTCGTCGAGGGCGTTGGGGCGTGCATCTGGATGTGACGGTTTGCCTGGCGTTGGGGTCGTCGAGGGCGTTGGGGCGTGCATCTGGATGTGACGGTTTGCCTGGCGTTGGGGTTGTCGAGGGCGTTGGGGTTGTCGAGGGCGTTGGGGTTGTCGAGGGCGTTGGGGTTGTCGAGGGCGTTGGGGTTGTCGAGGGCGTTGGGGTGTGCATCTGGATGTGACCGTTTACATGGCGTTGGGGTCGTCGAGGGCGTTGGGGTCGTCGAGGGCGTTGGGGTCGTCGAGGGCGTTGGGGTCGTCGAGGGCGTTGGGGTCGTCGAGGGCGTTGGGGTGTGCATCTGGATGTGACGGTTTGCCTGGCGTTGGGGTCGTCGAGGGCGTTGGGGTCCTCGAGGGCGTTGGGGTGTGCATCTGGATGTGACCGTTTACATGGCGTTGGGGTCGTCGAGGGCGTTGGGGTCGTCGAGGGCGTTGGGGTCGTCGAGGGCGTTGGGGTCGTCGAGGGCGTTGGGGTCGTCGAGGGCGTTGGGGTGTGCATCTGGATGTGACGGTTTGCCTGGCGTTGGGGTCGTCGAGGGCGTTGGGGTCGTCGAGGGCGTTGGGGTCGTCGAGGGCGTTGGGGTCGTCGAGGGCGTTGGGGTCGTCGAGGGCGTTGGGGTGTGCATCTGGATGTGACGGTTTGCCTGGCGTTGGGGTCGTCGAGGGCGTTGGGGTCGTCGAGGGCGTTGGGGTGTGCATCTGGATGTGACGGTTTGCCTGGCGTTGGGGTCGTCGAGGGCGTTGGGGTCGTCGAGGGCGTTGGGTGTGCATCTGGATGTGACGGTTTGCCTGGCGTTGGGGTCGTCGAGGGCGTTGGGGTCGTCGAGGGCGTTGGGGTCGTCGAGGGCGTTGGGGTCGTCGAGGGCGTTGGGGTGTGCATCTGGATGTGACGGTTTGCCTGGCGTTGGGGTCGTCGAGGGCGTTGGGGTCGTCGAGGGCGTTGGGGT
Source organism: Leptosomus discolor (assembly GCF_034619465.1). Classification (NCBI taxonomy): domain Eukaryota; kingdom Metazoa; phylum Chordata; class Aves; order Leptosomiformes; family Leptosomidae; genus Leptosomus; species Leptosomus discolor. The sequence goes on from NW_028237817.1 coordinate 138,140, forward strand.
CGTCGAGGGCGTTGGGGTCGTCGAGGGCGTTGGGGTCGTCGAGGGCGTTGGGGTCGTCGAGGGCGTTGGGGTCGTCGAGGGCGTTGGGGTCGTCGAGGGCGTTGGGGTGTGCATCTGGATGTGACGGTTTGCCGGGCGTTGGGGTCGTCGAGGGCGTTGGGGTCGTCGAGGGCGTTGGGGTCGTCGAGGGCGTTGGGGTCGTCGAGGGCGTTGGGGTGTGCATCTGGATGTGACGGTTTGCCGGGCGTTGGGGTCGTCGAGGGCGTTGGGGTCGTCGAGGGCGTTGGGGTGTGCATCTGGATGTGACGGTTTGCCGGGCGTTGGGGTCATCGAGGGCGTTGGGGTCGTCGAGGGCGTTGGGGTGTGCATCTGGATGTGACGGTTTGCCGGGCGTTGGGGTCGTCGAGGGCGTTGGGGTGTGCATCTGGATGTGACGGTTTGCCGGGCGTTGGGGTCGTCGAGGGCGTTGGGGTCGTCGAGGGCGTTGGGGTGTGCATCTGGATGTGACGGTTTGCCGGGCGTTGGGGTCGTCGAGGGCGTTGGGGTCGTCGAGGGCGTTGGGGTCGTCGAGGGCGTTGGGGTCGTCGAGGGCGTTGGGGTCGTCGAGGGCGTTGGGGTGTGCATCTGGATGTGACGGTTTGCCTGGCGTTGGGGTCGTCGAGGGCGTTGGGGTCGTCGAGGGCGTTGGGGTCGTCGAGGGCGTTGGGGTGTGCATCTGGATGTGACGGTTTGCCGGGCGTTGGGGTCGTCGAGGGCGTTGGGGTCGTCGAGGGCGTTGGGGTCGTCGAGGGCGTTGGGGTCGTCGAGGGCGTTGGGGTCGTCGAGGGCGTTGGGGTGTGCATCTGGATGTGACGGTTTGCCTGGCGTTGGGGTCGTGGAGGGCGTTGGGGTGTGCATCTGGATGTGACGGTTTGCCTGGCGTTGGGGTCGTCGAGGGCGTTGGGGTGTGCATCTGGATGTGACGGTTTGCCTGGCGTTGGGGTCGTCGAGGGCGTTGGGGTGTGCATCTGGATGTGACGGTTTGCCTGGCGTTGGGGTCGTCGAGGGCGTTGGGGTGTGCATCTGGATGTGACGGTTTGCCTGGCGTTGGGGTCGTCGAGGGCGTTGGGGTCGTGGAGGGCGTTGGGGTCGTGGAGGGCGTTGGGGTGTGCATCTGGGTGTGACGGTTTGCCGGGCGTTGGGGTCGTGGAGGGCGTTGGGGTCGTGGAGGGCGTTGGGGTCGTGGAGGGCGTTGGGGTCGTGGAGGGCGTTGGGGTGTACATCTGGGTGTGACGGTTTGCCGGGCGTTGGGGTCGTCGAGGGCGTTGGGGTCGTCGAGGGCGTTGGGGTCGTCGAGGGCGTTGGGGTGTGCATCTGGATGTGACCGTTTACATGGCGTTGGGGTCGTCGAGGGCGTTGGGGTCGTCGAGGGCGTTGGGGTGTGCATCTGGATGTGACGGTTTGCCTGGCGTTGGGGTCGTCGAGGGCGTTGGGGTGTGCATCTGGATGTGACGGTTTGCCTGGCGTTGGGGTCGTCGAGGGCGTTGCGGTCGTGGAGGGCGTTGGGGTGTACATCTGGGTGTGACGGTTTGCCGGGCGTTGGGGTCGTCGAGGGCGTTGGGGTCGTCGAGGGCGTTGGGGTCGTCGAGGGCGTTGGGGTGTGCATCTGGATGTGACGGTTTGCCTGGCGTTGGGGTCGTCGAGGGCGTTGGGGTCGTCGAGGGCGTTGGGGTGTGCATCTGGATGTGACGGTTTGCCTGGCGTTGGGGTCGTCGAGGGCGTTGGGGTGTGCATCTGGATGTGACGGTTTGCCTGGCGTTGGGGTCGTCGAGGGCGTTGGGGTGTGCATCTGGATGTGACGGTTTGCCTGGCGTTGGGGTCGTCGAGGGCGTTGCGGTCGTGGAGGGCGTTGGGGTGTGCATCTGGGTGTGACGGTTTGCCTGGCGTTGGGGTCGTGGAGGGCGTTGGGGTCGTGGAGGGGGTTGGGGTCGTGGAGGGCGTTGGGGTGTGCATCTGGGTGTGACGGTTTGCCGGGCGTTGGGGTCGTGGAGGGCGTTGGGGTCGTGGAGGGCGTTGGGGTGTACATCTGGGTGTGACGGTTTGCCGGGCGTTGGGGTCGTCGAGGGCGTTGGGGTCGTCGAGGGCGTTGGGGTCGTCGAGGGCGTTGGGGTGTGCATCTGGATGTGACCGTTTACATGGCGTTGGGGTCGTCGAGGGCGTTGGGGTCGTCGAGGGCGTTGGGGTCGTCGAGGGCGTTGGGGCGTGCATCTGGATGTGACGGTTTGCCTGGCGTTGGGGTCGTCGAGGGCGTTGGGGTGTGCATCTGGATGTGACGGTTTGCCTGGCGTTGGGGTCGTCGAGGGCGTTGCGGTCGTGGAGGGCGTTGGGGTGTACATCTGGGTGTGACGGTTTGCCGGGCGTTGGGGTCGTCGAGGGCGTTGCGGTCGTGGAGGGCGTTGGGGTGTACATCTGGGTGTGACGGTTTGCCGGGCGTTGGGGTCGTCGAGGGCGTTGGGGTCGTCGAGGGCGTTGGGGTCGTCGAGGGCGTTGGGGTCGTCGAGGGCGTTGGGGTCGTCGAGGGCGTTGGGGTGTGCATCTGGATGTGACCGTTTACATGGCGTTGGGGTCGTCGAGGGCGTTGGGGTCGTCGAGGGCGTTGGGGTCGTCGAGGGCGTTGGGGTGTGCATCTGGATGTGACGGTTTGCCTGGCGTTGGGGTCGTCGAGGGCGTTGGGGTCGTCGAGGGCGTTGGGGTGTGCATCTGGATGTGACGGTTTGCCTGGCGTTGGGGTCGTCGAGGGCGTTGGGGTCGTCGAGGGCGTTGGGGTCGTCGAGGGCGTTGGGGTGTGCATCTGGATGTGACGGTTTGCCGGGCGTTGGGGTCGTCGAGGGCGTTGGGGTGTGCATCTGGATGTGACGGTTTGCCGGGCGTTGGGGTCGTCGAGGGCGTTGGGGTGTGCATCTGGATGTGACGGTTTGCCGGGCGTTGGGGTCGTCGAGGGCGTTGGGGTGTGCATCTGGATGTGACGGTTTGCCGGGCGTTGGGGTCGTCGAGGGCGTTGGGGTCGTCGAGGGCGTTGGGGTGTGCATCTGGATGTGACGGTTTGCCGGGCGTTGGGGTCGTCGAGGGCGTTGGGGTCGTCGAGGGCGTTGGGGTGTGCATCTGGATGTGACGGTTTGCCTGGCGTTGGGGTCGTCGAGGGCGTTGGGGTCGTCGAGGGCGTTGGGGTGTGCATCTGGATGTGACGGTTTGCCTGGCGTTGGGGTCGTCGAGGGCGTTGGGGTCGTCGAGGGCGTTGGGGTGTGCATCTGGATGTGACCGTTTGCCGGGCGTTGGGGTCGTCGAGGGCGTTGGGGTCGTCGAGGGCGTTGGGGTCGTCGAGGGCGTTGGGGTGTGCATCTGGATGTGACGGTTTGCCTGGCGTTGGGGTCGCCGAGGGCGTTGGGGTGTGCATCTGGATGTGACGGTTTGCCGGGCGTTGGGGTCGTCGAGGGCGTTGGGGTCGTCGAGGGCGTTGGGGTGTGCACCTGGATGTGACGGTTTGCCGGGCGTTGGGGTCGTTGGGGTCGTCGAGGGCGTTGGGGTCGTCGAGGGCGTTGGGGTCGTCGAGGGCGTTGGGGTGTGCATCTGGATGTGACGGTTTGCCTGGCGTTGGGGTCGTCGAGGGCGTTGGGGTCGTCGAGGGCGTTGGGGTCGTCGAGGGCGTTGGGGCGTGCATCTGGATGTGACGGTTTGCCTGGCGTTGGGGTCGTCGAGGGCGTTGGGGCGTGCATCTGGATGTGACGGTTTGCCTGGCGTTGGGGTCGTCGAGGGCGTTGGGGCGTGCATCTGGATGTGACGGTTTGCCTGGCGTTGGGGTCGTCGAGGGCGTTGGGGCGTGCATCTGGATGTGACGGTTTGCCTGGCGTTGGGGTCGTCGAGGGCGTTGCGGTCGTGGAGGGCGTTGGGGTGTGCATCTGGGTGTGACGGTTTGCCGGGCGTTGGGGTCGTCGAGGGCGTTGGGGTCGTCGAGGGCGTTGGGGTCGTCGAGGGCGTTGGGGTCGTCGAGGGCGTTGGGGTGTGCATCTGGATGTGACGGTTTGCCGGGCGTTGGGGTCGTCGAGGGCGTTGGGGTCGTCGAGGGCGTTGGGGTGTGCATCTGGATGTGACGGTTTGCCGGGCGTTGGGGTCGTGGAGGGCGTTGGGGTCGTGGAGGGCGTTGGGGTGTACATCTGGGTGTGACGGTTTGCCGGGCGTTGGGGTCGTCGAGGGCGTTGGGGTCGTCGAGGGCGTTGGGGTCGTCGAGGGCGTTGGGGTGTGCATCTGGATGTGACCGTTTACATGGCGTTGGGGTCGTCGAGGGCGTTGGGGTCGTCGAGGGCGTTGGGGTCGTCGAGGGCGTTGGGGTCGTCGAGGGCGTTGGGGCGTGCATCTGGATGTGACGGTTTGCCTGGCGTTGGGGTCGTCGAGGGCGTTGGGGCGTGCATCTGGATGTGACGGTTTGCCTGGCGTTGGGGTCGTCGAGGGCGTTGGGGCGTGCATCTGGATGTGACGGTTTGCCTGGCGTTGGGGTCGTCGAGGGCGTTGGGGCGTGGATGGCGTTGGGGTGTACATCTGGGTGTGACGGTTTGCCTGGCGTTGGGGTAGTGGATGGCATTGGGGTGTACATCTGGGTGTGACGGTTTGCCTGGCGTTGGGGTCGTAGGTGGCTTTGGGGTGTACATCTGGGTGTGGCGGTTTGCCTGGCGTTGGGGTCGTAGGTGGCTTTGGGGTGTACATCTGGGTGTGGCGGTTTGCCTGGCTTTTGGGTCGTAGAGGGCTTTGGGGTGTACATCTGGATGTGAAGGTTTACCTGGCTTTACGGTCTACATCTGCATGTTACTATTTACCTCGCTTTAGGGCCTTCCCTCGCTTTGGGGTCTACATCTTGATGTTAGGGTCTACGTTGGTTTAAGGTTTCCATATGGATGTTAGGGGTTTGCCTCGGTTTAGGGGTTTGCCTCGGTTTAGGGGTTCCACCTGGGTGTTACGGTTTACATCGGTTTAGGGGTTTACATCGGTTTAGGGGTTTACATCGGTTTAGGATTTACACCTGGATGTTACGGATTACATCGGTTTAGGTTTCCACATCGGTTTAGGGTTTAGATCTGGATGTTAGGGTTTCACACTGGTTTAGGGTTTACATCTGGATGTTACGGTTCACCTCGGTTTCGGGGTTCACCTCGGTTTCGGGGTTCACATCTGGATGTTACGGTTCACACCGGTTTAGGGTTTCACACCGGTTTAGGGTTTCACATCTGGATGTTGCGGTTCGCGTCGCTTTAGGGGTTCGCGTCGCTTTAGGGGTTCACATCTGGATGTTGTGGTTCGCGTCGCCTTAGGGGTTCGCGTCGGTTTAGGGTTTACACCTGGATGTTGCGGTTCGCGTCGCCTTAGGGGTTTACGTCGCCTTAGGGGTTACATCTTGATGTTACGGTTCACATCGGTTTAGGGGTTCACATCGGTTTAGGGTTTATAGCTGGATTTTAGGGTTTACATTCGTTTAGGCTTTACATCGGCTTAGGCTTTACGTTTAGATGTTAGAATTTACGTCCAGATGTTATTGTCTACCTTACTTTAGGCTCTACGTTGCTTTAGGCTTTTTATCTAGATGTTGGGGTTTGCATCCCCTTAGGTTTTTCATTGCCTTGGATTTTAGATCTAGATTATAGGTTTCATGTCATTTTTCTGTATATGTTGCCAATCCGATGCTCCTGAGCACTGGCACAACGCCCGTGTGTCACCAGGAGCAGGCTGATGCGCTCTTCAGTTCAGCTTGAAAAGACATCCCTTGCAGCCTGGTGGTCCAGAAAGGAGCAGCGGGGGGTTATGTCATTTCACGTTTGGGTTCTGTTTAGAGTTTAGGTTTGGATTTTAACTTCCTATTTCAGGGTGAGCTTTTCGGTTCATGTTCTAGCCCACGTTGAGGGTTTGGGTTTGCACCTGAGCTGCCTGTTTCAGAGTGAGATTTTTGGTTTCGCTTTTAGTTTCAAATTTAGAGTTTGGGTTTGCATCAGACCTTCCTGTTTCAGGTGATGTGCGGAAAACGCACTCCCCAGTCTGTGAGACTGTAAAGTAGGTATGTGTATTCAGCGCTGGGCAGCACGGGGAGCAGCCCCACCAAAATCGTGCGCGCCCCAACGCGGCAACTTGTCTCTGATTTAAACGGTCAGATGCTACATATACCCAAGGTTTCCCAATACACCTATACATAGGCATAACCTGTCCCTGCTTTGTATTAAAATTAGTTCCAAAAGGTCGTTTCCATAAACTCCTCCTAACTGCGCTTGCGCAGTGCCTCCTTGTGGTGGTCGTCGGGGGGGGGGGGGGGGGGGGGGGTGGGGCAGGTAGGGGGGTCGTGGAGATGAAGGCTGATGGCTCCTCTTTGCCATCGCTACTAACCCCTTGAAGGCTGATGGCTCCTCTTCGTCACCGCTAGTAACCCCTTGTTCTTGCGCAGACTCAGTTGCTCCTTGGCTCTTGCTCAAACCGTAGGGTTGGTTTCAGTCGGTTCTTGAGGCATCGCCCAGGTTCTTATCAGGAACTATCCTTGTGTGGAGCCATAAATCTTCGTGATTCTGTGAGTTTATCAGGAATTGTCTTTTGTAAGGGGCCACAACATTCCTTGCTTCAACTAGTTTGTACAATAGTCAGCAAAATATTAAGCGGTATCCATTAGCCTGATTCTTTCGGTTACACAGTATTCTAGATCATCATTAAGCAATAATATTTTCACCAAGATTTCCTTAGCCCCTTCCCTCACAGGAGGAGTTTTTTGGTTCGTGTTTTAGCTTCAAATTTAGAGTTTGGGTTTGCATCTGACCTGCCTGTTTCAGGGTCAGCTTTTTGCTTTGGCTTTTAGCTTCATATTTAAAGTTCAGGTTTGTGTCTGATCTGCCTGTTTCAGGGTGAGCTTTTTGTTTCAGGCTTTAGCTCACCTTTAGACTTGGGGTTTGCATCTGAGCTGCCCGTTTCAGGGTGAGCTTTTTGGTTCGGCTTTTATCTCAGAAGAAGCAAACAGGTTTGGGTTCAGCCTGATGCTGAGTCAGCTGAGTGCACCGCAGCTGGCAGGGTGGCAGTAGGCCTGTGTCCCTGGTTTACAGGCTGAAAATTCCCAGCTTCCTTAACCTCAACTGTTGATTACGGCTCCTCGAGAAGCCTCAGGTCAACTGTGAGGAAGGGAACTGGATTTCTTATCTCTGATCAAATTCACATTCAGCGATTCCTGCCCTTGCCCAGATTATTTGAGATGCTCTTTTTCTTCATACATGCCTCATCTGCTGCGGGAGTTGAGATCAGCACTTGGAGCTTCAAGGCATCTTCAGGTGTCTGAGTCAACCCGCAGGAGGTTAAAATCAGGCACCTGGAGTTGGTCCCGTCTGTGTTTACTCCTGGAGTCTTGGGCAGAGGCTGTTGCCCCTGAGCTGGGAACAGTGAACAGCTTGTGATGGACTGCCTGAAGTTCCCCAGTTCCCAGCTGGTTTTATGAAGGTGAATCATCCCCAGCAGGGACAGGATCCCTCTGCTGTTGTGTGTGGAATCACAGAGTGCAGTGAGAGCTCTCAGCTGCATCCAGACAGGAGAGCTGATAAGCAAGACCTGTGTTTGCAGGTCAGGTTTTTAGCTGATGGCACACAGTAAGTGTTGGGTTTAATAGTCACATTTAGACCCCATCCAGGGAGTTCTGCGAAGCCTGGAAACCAAAGGATGCTCTTTCACATTTTTCTGAATGCTTGTTTTAATAGTGCAAGGCACGCAGCAGTTTCCGTTCCTGACAGGAGTTGAAATACCTAAACATACTCTAAGGGCATTAAAGGATCGTTGATCATAGAGTTAACACCAGTCTGAATGTAGATATGATTGTTGTTTTCCATGTGTGGAGCAAATGCATCCCCTGTTGCTCACGTTCTTTCCAGCCGATGCAGAACTCACAGGAATGAACCATTTTCCAGCCAAGAGTGGCCTGGATATTTCTGTGACAGTGTTTGTTTTCTCTCACTGGGATTTCCTTCCACCAGGCATAGGCCTGGGGCCTGAGGGACAAATACTGGTGCGATAAATATCCTTTGAAATGCTGGTTAGACCTCCCCAGTTCCAGTTTTAAGAAAACCCAACAAACCAAATCCCAGGCATTTCTGTTTGCTTTTGCATTTATTAACCACCCTGCATCAATTTTCTTCAAAACTGTAGCCATTTTCCAAATGCTGCGAATCTTTTACAGTCTCAGGCTTCTAAATCATCCATATGTTGTTCTGTCATGTATCTGGGTGCCCCGGATGACTTTAGGGTCTCATTTTCACAGACTGCAGCTGTATGCCAGATCCCTTCTTGTTTCTGGGTACGTTAAAGAAATCCATGAGCTTGTTGCCCCTTTGCAGCTACTGCAAACACTTCTTTCCTTTGTACTGTACTTGCTTTTCTCTGCCAGCTGGATCACAGGAAAGCAAAAGAGACACGGCAAGAAGGTGCTTCAGCTTCCCCTAGATCTTTTTCTGTGGTCGTAGAACTGTTTAAAAGGTGCAGTACCCAGCTACAGATGACTCTGCTGATTGGAGTTCTGTGAAGAAAGGAGCAGCTGAAAGAGCTCCCTTTGTCCTGGCACTCCTGTTTCACAGCCAGGCGAATGGAGCCGGAATAAAATTCCCAAGGCTGACATGGGTGCTGTGTTCCTTTACCGCAGGAGAAGGGACGTCCCTGGGGCAGCACCATTTAACCGCAGTGAGGACAGGCCCTCCGGCTCACCGCTGTGCCCGGTGCCTGAGGGCAGCTGCAGAGGGACGGGACAGGACTGATTTTGTGACACTTCTCTTGTGGGAAAAGTAGAGAAACTTCCTTTTATTGTTTTTCCTCTAGGATAGTTCATTTGCCTTTTTAGGCCTGGAATTTTTCCTCTGTGTTTAAGAGGATAAGAGCAAAGTCCCTTTGGCCACCGTCTCTTTAAACGCCAGTAGCGCAGAGCTGTTCTTGTCATGGCAGACGTTTTTATGGAAGACTCCTAGGCCTATTTCTGTTATTATTGCTGTATATTTGAGACATAGACTGGAAGTTTAGGTGCAAACGGTTCAAAACGTTTGTCTTGCGTTTCTAAAGAACGTCTTGCAGAAGCAGAATGAACTCATCTGTCCAGCTTCTCAGCATGTGAGACCTTGGTTCCAAGTGAACTGCCCTGGATAATGCTCGCTCCATGTTTTGCAAAATTCTGTTCTAATTCCTTGGCCTGAGGTCTGTCAGGAAGACTTGCTGATCTGGAATTTGGAGACTGCTGAAAGACAGAGTTGCGGTGGCTCCTGTCTGCCCAGTGATGCTTTTTCTTCGTAGTATATTTGTGTTCGCAGCTTGCACGTCTGTGTAGAAAATGAGATTCCAAATGTTTCTGTTTATCCAAGGAATAAGCTGATGGATCTACTTTTTTTTTCATCTGGTTACCATTTTTATCTAGAACAGGGCAAAAATCTGGACTAGGTTTGTTTTAAGGAAGCTGTACTTTAGGGAGCAGTGAGCACTGCAGGGATGCATTTTATGTAATCATCCTTTGAAATAATACAGCTGGCCCGAATTCACTCTTTAAAATAGCCAGTAAAGTTGGTGTCGATGCATGGAGAAACAAAATGTGCTTTTGCTGATGGAGTTCATACTAACTGGGTCAGCCACTGCAATCAGCTGTTAAGGCAAGTTCATGTTGATGTTGGAGTAGCTGTGGCTGCATCAGGTTTTTTTTTGTAGGTATAGAAAAATCATCTCTAACCCTCTTCCAGGGAAGAAACTGGCACCGAAGACTGGACCTTAAAAAATGGTCTCTCTGTGAGCAGTTCTGGGTAAGAAAGAAACAGGTGGAGTCTCGTGTTTCTGTTCTCTCTAGGTGACGTATCTGATAGCAACCAACGGGACACCAGAGCTGCAGAACCCCGAGCAACTGTGCGCTGAGTTTCGGGCCTTTTTGAGCTGCTGCCTGGAGGTGGACGTGGGCAGGCGAGGGTCTGCCCAGGACCTTCTGCCGGTAAAACGCGAAGCGGCTGCAGGTGAAAGAGCTGCGCTTTGTCCTGGTTTTGTCATCAGCTGAACTCGAAGGCATCAGATGGAGCCCCCTCATACAGCCTGGTCTGTACTTGCAGGCCGGTAACGGGCTTTGGTACCGAATGGAAGAGGCCTCAACAGCCCTTCCTGACACCAAACCGGTGCTCAGTCAAGGCGCTTACGTGCTGTTTTGTATCAGGTGATAACAACTACCGGTCGCTGGGCAGGGCGGGACCTGCACCTCTGAGCACACTGACGTATCTGGTGCCCACGTGGAGGGGACAGCAGAAGTGACCCTGGACTGCTCTTCCGGACCCACCTGGGTATAGCCCGCGGGCATCTGGAGAACCAGCGTGCCTGTGAGGTCAGACATACTGCATTTGGCTCCCGAGGAAAGGCACAAAAGATTTCAGCCACGTATTTCAGCCATTAACTTTGAAGTGCGCTGCAGTTAGACAGGTCGCTGTCCTCGAAGGCTCACCATCCGCTCCAGCCTTGCAGGCTCTTTCACCAGTGGGTTCCTGAAGCCACACTTGAGAAGACAGGCCTTGTTTTCCTTCATTTCTTAACCCAGAAAGCAAACAGGGTATATAACTCTCCCTCTCATCTCAAAGACAGAGAAAGGTGTTTTGAAATGTATTCACACAAGAGCTGTATCCTAGAGGCACGACAGGTGAGGTACTAGAGACACGACACCTCCCAAAACAGGTCCATCCACCCTTCTCCACTTCGGCTTCTTCCCCGCGCACGGAGAACGAGGAAACGCAAGAGTGTGCAGACTCGGTAACTCAATGGCACCGGGGGTACGCTGGAGGGGCTTGGTGGGGCGTGGGGCCTGGCAGGTCTCTGAGGTGACAGAGCCCTGCCCTGCTGTGCTGTGCCACGCCAGCTGTGGGCAACACTCTGGCAGCGGTGGCGGCAGCAGCAGCAGCCGGTAGCAGCATGGTGCGAGCGTGTGGGGCCCGGGTCCTTACCCGCCTCCTTCTCCTCCTCCTGGTGGTCCTGCAAGCCCGCAGGCTGCTCCAAGACGAGCACAGGGAGCAGGTAGGCAGGCAGAGGGCCAGCACCCAGCCCCGAGGAGTGCAGTGTGGCATCCAGTGCACCTCAGTGGGGCGGCGGCGGGGCCAAAGCTAAGGCTGGGTCTGGGAGAGCAGCTGGGCCGGGCCGGGCAAGCCAGGCAGGCACCGCAGTGCGGGCAGAGGGGGCAGACACCCTGCGGGGAGCTGTAGAGGGGCTGTGGCTGCTTTGGGGGCATTTTCTGGTGGGAGTGGCCGTGCAGGGTAAGAAACCCAGCACTAAGTCCCTGTGGGGACACCCAGCCCCGTGCCACAGTGCCCTGCCCCAGGGCAGCCTGCCCCCGCTGTGTGCCAGGGCGGGTGAGCGCGTGGCACCGCGGGAGCCAGACAACAGCCCACGGCAGCGTTTCTTCCTGGGCTGGCTGCAGCCGTGCCCAGGGCCATGGCTCTGCCACTCCCTGGCTGGATCCCAGCTGTCAGCCTCGTGGCCACCCCAGAGGGGCACGCTCAGGAGAGGTCTGCTCGGGAAAACAGGAGCATTTCTGCTCCAGTCCTGCAGTCCTGCTCCCCTCGGATGAACCACAGGTCCCCAGCCTGCAGGAACAGGCAGGGGTAGCGCTGCTGCCGCCTGGAACAGCCTATTGTCGCTTTTTCCTCCAGTTCCCAGGGGTGGGCTTCCTCTGTGTGCATGGAAACTTCTCTGAGCTCTGCTGGATTGCAGGCGATGGCCTTGGCCTGGCTTATCAAGCTTCTCAGCTAGAGCCTGATTAGGAGCCTTGGGAGTTCCAGGGAGCTGACAGCTCCACACCACTGCAGGCAGCCGGTAACTATCTGCAAGAGGCACCTGAGCAGAAGGCGAGAGGAGCGCTCTGGAGCAGTCCTGTGTCTGAGCTGCGTTCGCTGGCATTCAGACCTGAAGCAGCACATTGAAACGTTTCACAGGAGCTGCTCTGTCCTGTGTTCATTCACGGACACGGTTGCAGGCGAGGGCTGTCCAGCTTCCCGGCTGGGTTCCAGGGCTGAGCTGCAGAGAGGTCGCGCGGGTGCGTCATGGCCTTGTCCTTAAACCTTCGGGAGCTGCCAGCTCCAAGCCCAAAGTCAGCTAGGTGCCTCTGCGGGGGTGAGAACGCAGCCCTGCGCGCCTGTGCTGTGTCATGATGTGGCCCCTTTCTGTGTTCTGCTGTTCAGTTATGGCCCCGTGGGTCAGAACACATGACGGTAACTTCTTGTGGGTGTTTGGTTGCAGATGCGGCCACCGGGAGGGCTTTTCCAACTCCTCAGCTGGATCCCAGGCTGATTCCTAGCTGGCATCCCAGGGGTGAGTAGTCCAGCTTTGCTGACTTTACAGGGTAAGAACGCATTTTCAGTATTTTAGTCGTGTGACATTTACCTTCATACTTTCTGTTAATGTTGTCAAAGAGGGAAGTAGAAAGCTAGAATAGGGAGCTATTCCCAAAAAACCTCCCAAGTTCCAAAGGAAATCCCGATAGCTTCGGAGAAAGCAGCACCCGGTCAGTGTATTTCCCTCTGGTAACCGTCCGACTTTGGAAGCTGAGGTTCAGATCCATGCGTGGACGTGCTGTAGCCTGCACAGCAGGAAGGGGTCAGTCAGAGCCTCGCTGCAGCGACGCTCCATTTCATGCCTTGCGTGAGCTGGTGAGCCACAGAGATGGCCCAGCACAGCGTCTGCTACCAGTTGTGGTTCCAGCTGAGTCCCAGGGGCAGCTGCTGCGCCAGTTGCACTGGTCAGAGGTGCTTTGTGCAGATGCTGGTATCCAGATGTCGGGAACCAGATGGTTTGGCCATCACAATGATGTCATCGATGTATTGCAGGTGTTGTGGAGCTTCACCTGTTCCAGTGTAGTCTGAATCCGTCCATGGCAAATGGTGGGACTGTGTTTCCACCCCTGGGGCAGTCGATTCCAGGGGTACTGGACACCCCTCCAAGTGAAAGCAGACGGTGCCCTGCACTCTGCTGCCAAAGGGATTGAGAAAAACGCATGAGCGATACCAGTTGTGGCGTACCCCTTGGCTGCCTTTGACGCCAGTTGGGATTGAAGTTCTAGCGTGGCTGGCACGGCAGCACTCAGGGGTGGCGTGACTTCATTCAGGCCACCATAGTCTACTGTTAGTCTCCACTCTCCATTAGATTTTCACACTGGCCACATGGGGCTGTTAAAGGGTGAGCGAGTTGTGCCGATCACCCCTTGACTCTCCGGTTGATGAATCAGCTCATGGGTGGGAATCGGAGAGTCTTGGTTGGTGCAACATTGCTGCCGATGTACTGTTGTGGTAGCGATTGGCACCCGTTATTCTTCAGCCTTCAGCAGCCCCACCACAGAAGTTGTCCTCCTGGGCAAGGTGGACAACTATTCAACTTCCTCCGTCTCCAAGGCAGCTATACCAAAGGCCCACAGGTACCCTCTTGGGTTCTTGAAATACCCCCTCCTGAGGTAGTCTGTGCCAAGGATGCGCGGAGCCTTTGGGCCAGTCACAATGGGGTGTTTATGCCAGTCATTCCCAGTTAGACTCAGGTCAGCTTCCAGTACAGTTAGCTGTTGGGATGCGCCTGTCACTCCAGAAAGACGAAAGGGTTCTGCCCCTCTATAGCTCGATGGCATTAGGGTACAGTGTGCACCAGCGTCTCCTGGAGCCTTAGACTCCTGTGGGTCTGACGTGCCAGGCCATCGGGCCCACGCAGTCCAGTAAAGCCGGTTGTCCCTTTCCTCCCCCTGGCTGGAGGCAGGGCCCCTCTAATCCTCATCAGAGTCGCTCCTTGTGAAAATTACTCAGAAGGTCCAGAGACCTTCTCTTCCCCTTGAGGGCACTGAGCAGTGCTGAGAAGGGCTCGGTAGGCATGGGCCAGGCCCCAGCATATTGCAGTGATTTGTGTCTCTGGAATTGCCAGGGTGACAGCATACCTTTTCCAAGTATTTTACTAGTTTTTCAGGATTCTGTATTTGTTCAGGGGTGAAATTCCAAAACAGTGGGGATAACCACTGTCCCAGGCACTTGCCCGTACTCTCCTACACACCCTGCCACTCATAATTATCCATCCTCAGGGCAGATCTCTGGGTGGTGTTCTTAGCAAAAGTTTGTTTAACCATGAACAATACCCTGGGACACATTCAGGAGATACAGCAAGAACATGCTGGCTTGGGCATCCCAGGGATATTTGGAATTCTCAAAAGCTGCTATAATGAGCCTGAATGTGGAAGGAGAGGTGGAAGAGTGGGAGAAAGTGACCTCCTTTGTCCCTCCTGTGGGCTGGGTGCGATGAGTAACAAATGCCGTGAGAAGGTGCCTGGGGGCTGGGCATGACAGCAATGCCACATACAAATACCAGCTTAACCTCGTGACCAGTGATGCAGTGGCCAGGGATGCAATCAGACCCTAAGTCGACATCAGCCGGTGCAGCAAGATGCTAGTCCTGATCCCCCTCCCAGAGGTCCCGACCATCAGCGCAGGGAGCACACAGTGCCTGTACGAGTTGACACAGCACCGCTGCGTGAGCAGCCGAACCAGCGTGACCAGCGGTGATTTAACTGCTGTCACAGAGGGGTGTGACAGACCTTTCAACGCGCTCTGGCCAGATCTGCCGTTATCTCAACCCCTCGTGCCCCATGTCGGGCACCAAAAAGGACGCGTGGTTTGGGCCCGGCTGGGAGCAGGCACCACGCGGCCGCTCACTCACCCCTCGCCCTGTGGCGGGGTGGGGAGGAGAATGGGGAGAAAAGAGTGAAACCCCGCGGGTTGAGATAAGAACAGTTTTAATGGAACAGCACAAAGAGAGAAGAAACAACGGTAACAACAACAATACTAATGAGGTAATACATACAGCGAGTGACGTGGAATGCAACCTATGTCCCTGAAGAGGAAGGAAAAGACTGAAAATGTAGCTGAAGGTACACTTGGACGAAAATTATCAAAGATCACAGAGCACTGCACATCTATACATTCATAGCAAGTTTATGTAATCTGTGTGTAAAACTTGGTGCCATGATATAGTTTTTATGTTGTGTTCTTGAGATGAAACAGCAAGAGCAACTAGGATTATTTTTTACCTTTAAAAAAACAGCTTTGTTCTAGCACTCTTGTAAGTCTGTTTTTAAATACGTCTTTGTGGACTTGTAATCATACTTAGAGTATCTTTATTTCCTTAATTTAAATGCAGTGCCTCCCATTTTGAGACAACATGGGACTGGAGAGGGGTTGTTGAGAAGGCAGCCTCTCTGTGAGAGTCCCTGCTTGCACAGGGCCAATTCCAGCCAGTGAAAAAACCCCACATAACACAGGCATCCGAGAGCAGTGGTTGCTTACTGATGTGTCCCTCTTTTTAATGAAGCTGGACAAGGAGGCTTTTTCAGCTTTGTGGGTTTTTGTCCCCATGCATGCGACTTAGGTTTTTAAACATTCCTCTGCACTTAGGAGTTTTGTCAACTTTTGCTCTGAAGGAAAGTAGAAACCTCTGGATTCCAAGAATTTGCAACATGCTAATGGAATAATCATACTGTGTAACTTTCCGTGTCTGTGTGCCTGAGATGAACATAGAATATAATTTGGAGGTATGAAAGGCTGCTTCCCCAAGTACCATGCAGCGAGCTAGAAAGCTGTCTGACCTGACAGCATGGTGGAGGTGATTCTCTTTCCATTCCCAGGGGGGCTTTTCAGCCTTCCAAGTGTATTCCATGGCCTGAGGAGGATCGTTAAGAGGATCAGCGTTGGGGACCCATTTCCTCAGTCATCTGCAGGGCACCTGAAGAAATGACTCATCCAACAGTGCTTTAACGTTCTTGGCCCTAACCTGTAACTGCGGGGTGCCAAATGTTCGCTTTTGCAATACATAGTTACAATTTGTGAAGAGAGGGTTTCCTTTTCCCCAGTTGATTCAACCTCAGATTGAACACACACTCCCTTTGAAAATCCAGTTCCTCCGATCTCCTTTTTTGCTGTTTAAATTTCCGTGTTTCCTTTCAGATCCTAAGAAAGAGCAAATCCCACTTGCAGGTTGGTGGGGTTTATTTATGGGTTTCCTGTGTGTGTATGTTTGGGGTTATTTGTTTGGTTGGCTTTTTGTTTGGGTGGTTGTTGTTGTTGTCATTTACTGTCTCTGTCTTACCTAGAGCAGTTTGCCTGTCTTCAGTATTCAGTGCAGCCCTGTAAGATGCAGGGGTTTTGTTTGTTTGCTTTCCTCTAGCAAACCATGTGGCTTCCACGGTACCAAAGAAAACCAAATTGGAGTGGCTTGAGTTTGTTCTTGGTGAGAACCCCTTTAATAAACTCCAGTGATCAACTTCTCTTTATGGTATGAATCCAACCTTCTTACATGATTTTTGTCTGTCCCACCTTATCTTGCAAGCAGGAATCATCAGGATTCAAATATTTCATTGGTCAAAAAGGGGGGGGGGTGGCGAAGTTACGGCGTTAATCCCACTCAATCTGCATATTGCGGTCACTAGAGGTCAGACATACTTCACTGGATAAAGTAGTAACTGCAAGCTAGTAATTAGAGCTGAAGAAGCAGAAATAGTTGCTAAGTGAAAACAAACATTTTTGCTTTTTTTAAATAAAGCAAATAGAAACATTACCATTTTCATTTTACTTAAAGATGCTTCATTGTGGATGTCATTGTTGCTGTGTTTTCTGAATTGCTTCACTGCTCTGAAATTTGCTTGCTCTCGTTTATTTGAAATAACATTGACAGGATTGGTGGGCAAGCTTGATTCCCTTCCGTCTCCCACTTTGTATGCACATTGCCTCATAGAAACCGTGTGTTTGCATATGTTCTGTGCTCAAAGTCTACTGAGTCCACTGTATTTTCCATTCAGTGAACTAACAAAAGAATATTGAGATAGAAATGAGTTGCCTGATATTTGAGGCCAAAATCACCGTTATTGCACTACATCTCTGTAATTCTTTTCCCAGTGTGAAGCTTGAAGACTGTTCTGCCATGCAGGTGGGAAGCATTTTGCCCTGGTATGAAGAGTTGACATGCACCAACAGAGGTATGACACTGGAAAATACCTTACAATTAATGGCTTTAGTCATTTTCTTTTAAATGACATTGAGATTAATGCAAAGCAACCCTCTCTCAGTCTTAGAATTTCATGCCTACTTACTTGTCTTGGCTGTGCTTTCCCCTTTAAATCCCCCAAATGCAGGTATGTTAATGAAATACAGTAACAGAATTGATTTGCTCAACATTGTCTTGTGGATCATAAACATAACTCTCTTTTTTTTTTGCTTGTTATCTTAGATTTCAAAACCAGCGAGAGAACATCTGGGAAGTCCCTACATTGTAGTAAAAGGCTCATTTAGTAGTGGTGTTAGCAGTTGGATTAGTTGATAGAGACATTAAGTGTGCTGAGGCCTAGCATAAGAGTGCTGGGGGGGTGTGGATTATCAGCTATTTGTAATAAAATTCACAAGAGTTTATAAAAATAGCCTTCAAAGAGGTGTTGCTATTAACAGCTCCTCCTTTCTTGGGTTTCATGCTATCTAATGACTGATTTAAAGATTCAGCTCTTCAAATTATGTTCATTTAAATTCTTGATTTTAAAATTCTTGACTTTAATTAAAGTAACCGCCCGATGGTTCTCTTATTTGAAACCCAAAAAATATCTTGCAAGTCCTTGAAGCTTCAGAGTTAGACGCCAAACTGTGGAGTTCATAATGACTGTTATTTGAAACCATACAATTGTTGACTCAGTCCTGGAATCTCCTCTGGTCTTAAGATGTTCTCTCTGTAAGATTCTGTCTTCTACCTACCCTATAAATAGTGCAAGTATCTTGATAGATGAACAACACCGAAAGGGCCTTTCTTTATCTTTCTTTTTCCCTGAGCTCCCTCTGTATTGGTGCCTCTTCATTGCCAGCTGTTCTGGGGTGAAGGCTGGTAAACATCCCCCTGTGCAGGCCCTGGGCAAAGAGCAGTGACCTCAGTTACGCACAGCCGTACCCCTCCATTTGGCAAAGACCTGTTGGGAGATGGAACGTTCAGCAGAGCCGAAGCGAAGGCCATGCACGCTGCTCACACAGGAGATTCAAAATGCGGTAGGATTTCCTCCTTTTTGTACAAAGAACTCTTTCAACATCCTCTGTTTTCTGCCTTTGTTTCTTAGCTGAATCATTCCTGCAGCTCGGGTGGTCGGACACTAAATTGGTGTGGCTCTTCGATAAGGGCTAAGGTGTGAGATGAGTAACAGTTAAGAAGAATATATGCAAACAGAAGATATTTTCTCACCTCCTCTCACTTAGGAGCATGTTACCAGCTGCCTGTAACAACAGCAGGTACAGCACAGTCGGATCAAAATTATGATACGTGAAGGTGATACTGGACTGCAGCGCTGTGCTTGGCTGAGCAGAGCTGCCGCGGCAGCCTTCAGGAGGTGTTTGCTGGAGAGGCTGATTGCTGCAAGACATATCATGAAGACACCTTCCTTTGAACAAACACTTGAGAAGTCACAAAGGCTTTTGAAGACTAGTTGACACTTGTATTTCAAGTTGTCTTTTCTGGGTCTCCTTGTCTCCCTTTCTACCTCCGCCCCCCTGCCTTCCTTTTTTGCTCAGCTTTGTGGTTCCTGGACTGCTCAGCTCTTGCTTTTCTGATGGTCGTGTTCACTCGCCTTGCTCTGACTGCCCTCTCTCTAGCCACAAGAAGCTGGATGTACGCTTCTCTCCTCCTTATTGAAGACTTTGCTTTAATGTTTTGCTTATTTTTTTAATCTAGTTTCATGAATATTTCGAAGGAATGATGAAACTTGGGTGAATCAGGGCTGAAAATAAAAGAACAGTGTCTTACCCATTTAATGCACTATTAAGAAATGATGTTCAGGAAAACAAGCAATATCGCTACATTCAGGTATTCTGGTATTATCAGATGATTAACTTTCATTTGCACGAAACATTTCATGCTCTAGGTTAACATTTTTTCAGTGCAAAATGTGTTGGACTATGGATTGTGCTGATGATCTACAGCTGCTTGCAATGGAGGCCTTTTTGAGAACGCTTGGAGAACTAAAGAGAATTGGCTAAGTGGAATTAAAATTGGCCTTATTCTGGTGGACAGTTATCTGTTTAGAGTGCCCAGAAGCTTTTCATTGAACAGCGATATATTGTATATGTAGTACTAAATAAATATCAGGTACTGCAGCAAGATTACAGAGCTATTTTAGGCTGGGGAGGACATTAAAATGAACAGATTTGGAATTTGATGTACACACCTTCAGGACCTGTCTTCCCAAGCTTCAGGTGTGCGTGCACAGGCGTCTTCCTGGTCTCAGTAAGTTCATGGCCACTGTGCAGGTCCTTGTTTGATGGTTCCTGTGTTCCCACACAGGTAACCGGGAGCTCTTGCTGTTCTCTCTCAGCAGGTGTTGCGTAGCAGTAGCAGCACGTACAGCAATGCTGTGGCTCTGCTGTGCCCACTCTACAGACAAGCATGTGCACTGTCAACCACCTCTTTCCTCTGCAGAACGGTTCCTCACTTGTGGGAGCAGGTCCCATACGCTGGCTTGGAAGAGCTTGGCAAGGCAAAGAGGCTGGTCCCCAGTAGTTCAGAGTGGTCTGAAAGGGCCCAGGAGCACACCTAAGGGAGGAGATAACCGCTGTGTTTTCAACTCTCTTTTCACAGCCAAGTTTCCAAACTTGTGCAAGCTGTGTAAACGTCCAAGTGAAAGCAACTTCTGCTCATATGGAAACACTATGCCTTATGCCAAGCTTTGTCGTAATGAGAAATTCAGTTGCATGACTTTATTTGAGGGCATAAGCTGAATTAACCTAGGAAAGTCAGGTTTTTCCTTTTGAAATGCATAATCTGTTGGATATCACCAGATCAGCCCTTTCAGCGCTCACCCTGTTCCACCCAAAGGGAAAGCTGTGTAGAAAGAAGGAGGAAAATTTCTTTTGAAACTCAGGATAAACCCATTCTCTTCTCAGCCCTATCTCCCCCTCTCTCTCCATCTAGCATGGAGCAGGTGGCAGAAACCTGTCCTAATCCTGGTGGATGCATGGGCATGTCAGGTGTTGAGATGAGATGCCTCTATGTTATTTTCTCCCCCCTGTCCGGCCCTGCCCCCCCCAGCCTCTTAGAATTAAAGTCTCTTAGGAGGCAAGACTTGGGATCCATCAGGAGGTGATAGTGAAAAGCACTTCCCATACTTGTATCACCCTCTGATTTTCAGACAAAGTCCATGTGGATAAGCCCCTGACAAGTTGGAAAGGGATTGCATTTTCTGTTTGTGTGATTCTGAACTATAGCCAGAATCATAACATCTAATGTGATTAGCTGGGATAGTTCTCAGCTCTCTAGCACCTTTAGGAGCCTTTTCCAATTTGGAAGCTGGTTACTGTTTTGTGTAGCTTTGTGTATCAGATACTCTTTAAGCTGTGAGGTCCTTAGGCAAAGGGTTATGTTGCTGGAGTGTTTGGAATACTTTGGTATCGTACAGCTCCTGAAAAAGCTTTTTACTAGGGGATGAAGTTTGTTGCATCAGTGGCTCTGAGTGAGCTGGTAAATGAAAGCGAAGCTGGCTGCT
Source organism: Leptosomus discolor (assembly GCF_034619465.1). Classification (NCBI taxonomy): domain Eukaryota; kingdom Metazoa; phylum Chordata; class Aves; order Leptosomiformes; family Leptosomidae; genus Leptosomus; species Leptosomus discolor. Next base: position 158,703 of record NW_028237817.1, read on the forward strand.
GTGAGCTGTAGGGATACACAGGCAGGTTTGCTCGCAGTTCCCACTTGCTTGACAGCACTTCTTAAACTTGGTCCCTTCAAAAGGACATTTGAAGTGTTGGCAGGTGCTAAGCAAACGGGGAAGCAGCATCCTGACGAGCACTGGGAGCGGCCATTCTCTTTTCATTTACTTGGGTCTCCGTGGTGCTTCTGTTTCCCGTGGAGATGGTGGCCTCCTGGGTCCTGGGGGTTCCTGAGCCCATGTCCTCAGGCTCGGGCGGGTACCTCCAGCCTGTAGCTCTTCCAGACTGTAACATCTTCACCAGGAATAATCTCTTTGCTAGAGGTTAGGTGAATACTTCAAGATCTTGAAGTATTTCATCTCTAGTTAGCGTTGGTTTGAGCAGCAGTTGCCATTTATCAAGGAGTCCTGGTAGGAAGAAGGTGGGTAAATTTTACTCCTGTCAAGCCAGAGGTAATAGTTTATAGAGCTCAGGGGATGCAAGTTGTTTATTGATAACATGGGGCAGATTGTATACGTACTGTGAATCGGTGTAGTCAGCTGAAGAAAGGGCCTTGCTGAGGTTGTGACCTGTGACTTAAAGTAGGTAACAAGATTGAAGAGTGTGCTGGTTAGCTGTGGCATCTAGTACTACTGCACTGTTCAGGAAGATGCCTGCTTCCTCATTTTCCTCCAACTCAAGCTGATATTTCTATCTTTAATCCCATTTTAGATTAAGCCTCCGTGAATCCAGTGTTGTATTTCCTTCATGCAGTAATTGAGGAGTGCAGGGTACATGTTGAGCTCCAGGCAATCCTTGTTTGCTTTTGACTCTGGGCAGCAGCTTTCTTGGGTTGGAATCATAGACTGGTTTGGGTGGAAGGGACCTCAAGATCATCTAGTTCCAACCCCCTGCCATGGCAGGGACACCTCCCACCAGACCAGGCTGCTCAAGGCTCCATCCAACCTGGCCTTGAACACTGCCAGGGATGGAGCAGCCACAGATTCCTTAGGCAACCTGTGCCAGTGTCTCACCACTCTTAGGGTGAAGAACTTCCTCCTTGTATCTGGTGTAAACCTGCCCTCTCCCAACGTCTATGGTGGTTGACATAACTCTATGTTAGAGTGAGCTGGATAACCAGTGTCTGGCCAGCATCTGATTCTGTGTCTGAGCCTTTTAACGGTGTGTTCAGTTGTGAACACTGAGGTTGGGTAATGTCACTGCAAGCCTGTATCTCAAACGGGGGCTGTAGTGGGATAGCCCACTGCGGTCACTTGCCAGCTACTGCTGTGTCCCCCTTTGTGTAGTCAGAGATGCATGAAGAGCTGGCCATTACGTGTTGGGTGCATGACCAGGTGTGTGGTGGGACACACCATGCACATTGTTTTCACTCATGGAGGCCTCTCTGTGGTCACGGCGGTCTTTGGAATGTGGACACCTGGTGAGTGTTGTGGTGTGAACATCAGTCTGGCACTGATGGGATGGACCTTGCAGCAGACCATGGTTGAGGATATGGTTCAGCAGACAGTTTTGATAACTGAGTATCTGCAGCTTCCGCAGGGAATACTCTTGTCCCAGTGGTGAGGTAAAGTGGGTATATTCCGCAAACCTCCTCCACTGAATCTTCTGCATTCAAATCTCCGATCGTTTGCCTTTCATAAGCCAAAAATGTGCTTGACCTGGCTTTTGCTGTAGACTGAAGTGCTGTACAGCTCAGCTACTCAAATTGCAGTAACTTAGTCCTGTTTCTAAGCTCATAAATCTGTTTAACCTAAATCGAAGTAGTGAATGATTTGCCTTGTGAGGCTTCAGCTTCGTGGTTTCTTTCATCTGAAATCAGTCTGGGTTTTGTGACACACTGGCAGCCACATATGTCATGGATGTAAATTCTAACATTAGAATTATTCAGGTTGGAAAAGACCTTTGAAATCATCGAGTCCAACCATCAACCCTACTGTACCAAGGACACCCCTAAACCATATCTCCAAGCACCACATCTAAACGACCTTTAAACACATTGAGGGATGGTGACTCGACCTCCTCCCTGGGCAGCCTATTCCAATGTCTGGCAACCCTTTCAGTGAACAAATTTTTCCTAATGTCAAGCCTAAACCTACCCTGGTGCAGCTTGAGCCTGTTTCCTCTTGTTCTGTCATTAATTACCCATGAGAAGAGACCAGCACCTGCCTCTCTACAATGTCCTCTCAGGCAGTTGTAGAGAGCAGTAAGGTCTCCCCTCAGCCTCCTTTGCTTAAGACTAAACAGCCCCAGTTCCCTCAGCAGCTCTTCATAAGACTTGTTCTCTAGGCCCTTCACCAGCTTTGTTGCCCTTCTCTGCGCTCTCTCCAGCACCTCAATGACCTTCTTGTATTGAGGTGCCCAGAACTGGACACAGTGCTCGAGGTGTGGCCTCACCAGTGCTGAGTAGACAGGGACAATCACCTCCCTACTCCTGCTGGCCGCACTATTTCTAATACAAGCCAGGATGCCATCGGCTTTTTTGGCCACCTGGGCACACCGCTGACTCATTTTCAGCTACCTGTCAATCAATATCAACATTCAGTACAGCTTTATTTCCCTGGCATCCTCTGAGCTTCGTGGTGTTGAGGAAGCAGCCTAAGCTAACTGAGAATCAACAGCTCTGAGACTGAAATAAGAATTGGAGGCTGCTGAGTTGGTTTTGATTTACTAATGTGAGCTCCTGTGTAAAGAAGGGCTTGTTCTTGTATATGTAGTATAACTTCCATGGCCTAAACAAGCAGGAAATTTTAGAAGCCTGCAGAGTTGAATTTCTGTAACAGCCTGTGAAAAGTTATGTGACAAAGGTGATCTGGGGAAAGCAAAATGTCAAATATCAAACACTCACTGAGGGATGTAACTGGCTTCTAATTTGATGTAAGGCTTACGTACAGCGTGTCATGTCACCAATCCCTAGCAGGCTGCAGCACAAATGGTCTTACATGTCTTTGTGACACATGGAATTCTGGATTTGATGTGCTTTGCATGTTTCACACCATGTCTGCCTGGCATGCAGTGCAGGTCTGATGCCTGTTTGGGCACGCTGCATTGCATGTGCATGTTTAGCCATTTTTCTGGATGTCTAGTCAGCTCCATTCCTTATTCTTGGAGAATAAGAGGATGTTTGAGGTGGGAGACAGAAGACCTGAACTAATTGTTCCCATTATGAGAGTGATATGATAAATCACCAACTTGAGCTGAGTATCAAAGTTTTGGGCCTGTGTAAGATCACCAGTTGGGTTAGTGTAAAACACAAACCTCATGACACGGCACTGTGGATTTTTGGCTTTATCTGGTGTGAGGAATGCTTAGAATAGGCTTTATTACGGACTTTAACGTGTCAGAATTTTCTCATTGTAAGAAGTGATTAAGTTGTACTGGAAAAGCTCTAAATCATGAACTGACATTTGTGCCTTGTTTTGTTTCTATAGACAAGATGGATATGATTTTTTTCTCTTTTAATTTTTTAGTCCTGAAATCAGCTGTCTTATGGCTCAGATTCGGTCCATCTGAATGCTTAAACTTAGGCATCTACTTACCATTGCAGGAGCCAGAGTCACATAATAAAATAACAGTAATGATAGAAATAACAAACGTTTTAAAATTTAAAAAGGGGGGAAAGTTATTTTTAAATGCCAAATTGAAATAAAAGAGAAAATAGCCACTAGATGACACCTGAAACCTGTGTAATGAGATAGTACTGTTTTCAAAATCATTACAAATTTTGATAGACCTAAAAGGATTTTAAGTGGATCTGCATAGTTCTGAGAGATGGTGGTGTTTCCAAAAACAGAGTCAAAGTTCCTTCAGCTGTATCTCCTTCTTCTGTGATCAAATTAAACCCTGCACTAAGGAATCTAATCTGCATTAAAAGCTCATTCCTGATGCTTAAAATGCTGCCTTCAGAAAAAAAAGAGAAATACAGGTATTACTGATCTATGTGGAAAATGTTTCAGGGTCTGTATGTGAGTGCTTCCTCAGTTCTGGACCCCTGTTTTCATTGCTGTCATGCAACTATTTAGTCTGTCAAAATTTCTCCCTTACTTTAACCTGCTGAAAGTCAGTGGGTTTTGGGTTGTGCTGCTGCTGTGCTCTGTACTGCTCTGCAGACAAGCGCTTGTCTCCTGTCTGAGAGGTGGATGCATTTCACAGCCTGCTCTGTGTTCTGGAGGAGAAGTGTGCTATTGAGAAACGGCTCTGGGGGGAAGCCCTGCAAAGCACTGACTCTGCCTCCCTGCATTTGGGATTTCGGACGTTTGTTCTGCTCACCCTCCCGGGGTTCTTGGCACTCTCTCCTGTTGTGGCAGCAGACATAGGAGCAAAAAGAACCGCTGCTTTGGAGCAAAAGGATGACAAAGCTTTCTGGCTGGGTGGGTCCTGCCTCCTTCACCTAGGAGCAGGGCCAGGTTTAGGAGCGCAGGTGTCCCAGTGTATCCATCCCCGGGGTGACTGACCTCTTGTGGGGGGCTTGGTGCTGCTCTCCGGTGCCCATCTCCTTGGCGTTGCCACTGGTGTCTGGAAAGGCAGCTCTCACTCCAAGAAGCAGCTGTCTTCTGTGCTTTATGACCCGGAATTTTGACTGGAGTCTCGTTAACGTTTCGGTGCAGTAAGTGTAGCTGTGGCCTGTGACTTGCCGGGTTTCTTGTTGTTCCTGCCTCTGCAGCTGCTGAAGGCTGCAATGAGCCCTGCAATAGCAGGTGGCCTGTTTTGCTTAAGACATGAGTCTTCAGCCAACTGTTTTTTTTCAAGTGACTGTGGAAGAAAGCCACACAATCTGAAAAAAAAAAAGTCAATGCAAAAGGGTTATGACTGGCTACTTCAGACTCTTTAGATGGCGTCCTCCTGTGGTGAGCAGTGTTCCCCTCAGCTGCACCAGTGAGCCGCTCTGCAGACAGTTGCAGGCCATCATTTGGGCAGGTTGGCTGGTGTTCTGTTTCCATGGTGCATGCTGCTTGTGGCTGGGGTTTTGTTTTAAGTTTACTTTTAAAAGGGTGAGCCTTCGGTGTAAGCTTCCCTTTGCCTCCCTGCCCGCCCCACCCTTGCCTGCTCCCCCTGGGCTGGCACCTGGAACCCCCAGGGCTGGGTTCCAAAGCCGCATTAGAAGTAAGCACCTCCAACCCCTTCCCCTGCTGCCCAGGCTTGGCCTCTGCTCTGTGTCCTCCCTCTCCTCCAACCCCGAGCTCACGGGGAGCCTGCTCCGAGTAAGCCTCGAGCACCTCGTTGGCTTTCCTCTGGGCCTGCGAAGGTCTCCTGTGAGGGCATGGCTCAGCAGAGCTGCTGAACGCCAGCGTGGCTTCTCCTCTCCCCTGTCATTTCCCTCTTCCCAAAACACTGGGTGGTGGCTCGATATGGCTGAAGAGGTGACCCGGGGGTGCAGGAGCCCCAAAGCAGGCAACGTGCCCAGCCCCTCACCCGGGGGTTGGGGACAGCAGGAGCGGTGCCTGGCTGGCCGATGGGACCTGTCCCCCCGCACCCCAGCAGCTGCACCAGCTGGCGCCCAGCCGTGCCCCTCGCTGTGCCCGGGAGCACTGCCAGCCTGGGGGGCAGCCAGCCGGTGGGGTGCCCTGCCCTGGGCTGCCCTGCAGCCCTTGCCTGCCTGCTCCTCCCTGCCTGCCTGCCTGGGGCCAGCACCCCAGCCGCTCCCTTTCGGCCCCGCTGTATCCAGTGCGGGCACCAGTGCCGTGATGCGGTTACTGGCCATTGCATCGCAGCCCCGGCACGGGTCACCTTTGGCACTGGGTAGCGGCCGCATTTCTGCTGCCTCCTCCTCCTTTTCCCCGACCAATTGCCCATGGCGTGCCAATCCCTCCTGCTCCCACACTGCTGTGCCATTTGGGCAGGCTTGTTTCCCGTGCCACCTCCTTCCCTTCCGCACTTAATGCTCACCTACTGCGGAGCTGCTGGGCTGGGGGACGTGTACCGTGTTGGAGTGGCGTCGGTGTTTTGTTTTGGTGTGGAAGCGGTGTGTTTCTGCCAAGCAGCGACTCCATTGCCCGAGCAGAGCGAGCGTTTCCTGCAGGGTGGGTGGCTTGCCATTTCATCCGCGAGAGGTTCCTTAAAGCTTGGTTCAAAATAGAGCCAAACCTGCTGTGCCCAGCCTCAGCAACTCCATTGGGAAAGTGCTGGGCACTTTGTTATTTTTACAAAATGGATAATTAGTGTTTGAGGTCCTGACTTTTTTCAGGGATTAGGTGTATTTAGGATAAAGCATAGTAGAAAATAAAGGCTTAACCATATCCTAAACCATATCTCACTTTATAAAGGTTATTTCTGTAGGTCCAGGAGCCGACTCCCACAAGGCTGGGAGCTGGTACCTTCCAGCACTGACAGGTTTAAGATAAATGTACTGATTTGTTTTACCTAATAAGTGACTGTTGGCATTCAGCCTGGGGAACGACCATTCAGATGGAGGGAAAAAGACGGCAAACAGCAACATAATGAAAGACTTCAGAGAACTGGGGCGGTGGTTGTATTTATAAAGCTTGTCCAAACTCCTGTCCTACTTGTGTTCAGGACATTTTGAGTCCTTTTTAAAAATACTTTTTTAGTTACATACTTGCAATGTCATGCACCACTTAGTTTTCATAATGAGATTAATTTTTTCTATGTTTTGCCTATGGAGTAGGGACAATGACCCATGATGACCTGGGTGGTTTGTCCAGCAGTGACGTTGTCCAGCAGTGACGTTGCCCTGCGTGCCTCAGCCACGGGGGTCCCGGGGCGCTGGGTGACCCCTGACAGACACTTCCCTTCCGCTGCTCCTGTGCCGCTGCCTGCGAGTGAGTGCTCCCACGGGCTCGGCCTCTGGTTGCCTTCCCCTCAGCAGAGCCACCCACTTGTGCTCTGCGTTAAGGATGTGGAAAATAAGGCTAATTGCTGATGTCTTTTTTTTGTATTCAAAGCCCGTTATTTTGTCTCTGTCAAGCTAAATGATGAGCTTTCACAGAGCTTTTCCTTTATTTTTCTTTGCCCTATTTCTTCATTCTTTTCTTTTCCTTTGCCCTTTTTTTACTCTTTTTGCTTCCATCATCTTTCCCTGACTTTCTACTGTTTTCTCTTTCCTTTTTTTTTTTTATTTTTTTGAGTGTATTTTCTAGATTACAGCTGCCAAGTAGTTTGCCCTACTGACAACAAGCACTTGCTGGCAGCCTGATGATGGTACACTCTTACCTTGGTTTTCCAGTACCGTACCTAATGTGGCACTCACAAATTTGGGTTAAATACGGAATTCAGGTCCAGTCATCTGTGTGTATTCTCTGGCAGGGGTGTAAGGAAGACCCGATGGTCGAGATCTATGCTAAGTTTTGTCTCTTTAATTTCCTGATAGCTGTGCTCATGCACTGTAACAATAGGATCCAGTTCCTAAGTGTGTCTTTTGAGGGCAATTTTGTAGCAGGCAGGATTTGCCTGTCTGCCACTTATTTCAATGAGGACATTCCTGAAGGCTGAAGAAATCCCTACAAGGTAAAATATTGTTTTATTATATTTCTTCATGTTGTCTTCTTTAAAAGAAGAGAAATAGAAAGAAAAACAAAAAAGAAATCTTTGTTTTAAATCAGCTATCATTAAAAGACTTTGCAGTAGATTACGTATCTTCTCCTGACTTTTCAAGCTTTATTTTTTTTGTATTATGGTTGAGTCTTATGGAAAGGTTCATGTTCATTGAGTACAGTTGCCTGAAATGGTGACACAAGCACATCTGGGCAGAGTATTCCTTGCACAGAATAAGCAAGCTTTTTCTATGCATTGAATGGATGAGGTGTTCTTGTTCGGTTCTTGTGCCATCCTGTGCACTCGCTGTCTGTGTGGTTTCCATTTTAAAAGCAGATTTGGAGAAAGCCAGCACTTGAAACGCCCTTTAGAGTATTAGGTACGAAAGATTCACTTAAAACAATTTTAAAAGTGCTGTTGATATCCTTTTGATCTTGGGGCTTAATTTTACGTGTTAGAGAACAAAGAAAGCAAGCAACTCAGATCTGAGTTTTAAGTCAGTTTAAAATAATTTCTGAAGATGGAAGAGCATGTCATTAAAAATTAAGTGAGACCTGTTGCTGTGTTGCCAAGCATTTCATGTCGTGACAGTCTGTCCCAAACCTCTGCTAGCAAACAGGGCTCCACCACGTCCTCCATTAAACCATCACATTGCTGAAAATTAGAAAGCTCATTAATGGCTTTCGGCTGTGCAACAATAAAGAATATATTCACTGACTAGTTAGTAATTAGCATCAACCAGTTCTTGTTCTTCATTATAGAAATATTCTGGTTCAGTTATTCCAGAGTGAAAAGAAATTTATTTTAAAAAAACTTGTTGCATGATGTAGGTGTATTTTACTGTCAGCAATCTCCTTTTGCATTTATTTGAAAATTCAAATACCTCTTCAGCCCACTAGACCTGTGAGAACATGAACTCATGTCCCAGTTGCCTGCTTCTTTGTTGGAACAGCTCAGGTCACTGACTCGGTCACCCCCAGTACACCAAGCCATTAGTGCCGTAGTTTGGTCCCCTTTTCTCTCTTTGGTATTTGTTTTTATAAGGTAGTAGAGAATTAGATCGTGTAAAACGGAGCAGAAGGTGTGGGAAATCCACTTGAAACTTTCCCTTTGTTCCTTTGTACCGGTTATCTTCATGGAGTCAGCTGAGGGCCCAGCTGGACTCCAGGAAATGGGGTTTTAAGGTAACAGGAAACCAGAAATTCATTTCCACTGTCCTCATGGAGGTGAGATGAGCGTTGCTGAAGTTCAGACATTCTTCCACAGAGAACCTTCCCACAGGGAAGTCAAAACCACCGTAGTCAAAATTCACATCTCCAGGGTTCTGCTTCTGCAGGTCTTGGATTTCTTTCTAGCCTGTATCACTGTGTGCCTTACAGCGCCTGGTTGCTTTTGAAGAGCTTTGTAAGGATTTCTGTGTCTGTAGACATAGTTTGGGAAATGCCTGGTGAGTGCAGCTGGTTCAGCACAACCACTAGCAGCATTCTTGGTGACAGGTCAACTGTGGGGTGAGCTTGTCCCAAAACGAGGACCGCAGAAGTCAGTCTGCTGTCTGTTATCAGGTTTTGTAAATAACAGAGGATGATAGGAGGAAAACAAAACTTAATGTTCATGAAGGTAATCAAACACTTGTTTTTAATGAACACTCAAAGAAAAAGAAGACCTGCATACAGTTGTCTCATTGAAATAGAAACATATGCTGTAAAAAACCTGAACAATTATTCTTCTCCCCTGCTCCACCCCATCATCCAGCTCTTTTCTTAAGGAATCTATTTTTTTCTCTCTGAAGCCCTATTAGGTATACGTATTTCTGAGTCATCCAATAAAACTGTCATTCTTTGGTTAATGTTTCAAGGACTAGAAAGGAAATAATACAGCCAGCACACACACACACACACACAAAAAAAGAAATGGAATTGTTAAATTTTTTTACTGGTGTAATATTTCTCTTCTATTTGATCTGTATCTGCACCAAAGGGAGGTGTAGAACATCACCCTGAAGGTATCTCTTGCTGTCAGTGGATCATGAATGTCAGCCTTGACAAGCATCCTCTGGTGATGTTATAAAGCATCTATGGCTTCCTGTAAGCAAAGCTGTCCGTACTTTTGTCTTGTCTTGTTGGAGTATTCCTACTTTTTCCATAGCATCTCTCCCTTGTCATCCTTACGCTGAGAAATGTCTTGTAAAATCTCATTAGCTGGTTTTAATTGTCTGCCCTCCTGCTAACTTTTAAAAGCCATTGCGTCTGCCTTAAAAGATACATGGTATTTTTACTCGTACTTTAGAAGAAAAGACTTTTTTTGTGATCTGGTTCATAAATTCCAGTTATTGCAGACTTTGCACTGTGGGTGTCGTGTATCCTTGTCTACATTGAGCCTGTAGCCGGGGCTAAGCTGTAACAGTCACTCTGTCACCTGGTGAACCCTCACCAGCCAGGGAGGGGAATTGGGGAAAAGGAGAGCAGACCTGGGGTAGAAGTGCAGCAGATTTAGTGAAAACGCCACCAATACCAACAGAGACGTGCTTAGCCAAGGGAATATGCAGCTGTCCCCATTGGCCAGAGGGCAGTCCTGAGGAGAAGCCAGAGGAACCCCACAGGAGCTCCCTCTCCTCAGCAAACCTTCCCCCTTTAGAATGACCATGCCATCATGGTGTGGGCTACCCCTGGAGCTAACTCGGGTCGGCTGCCCTGGCTGCCCTGGAACTGCCTAGTGTGGCTGGGCTGTGATTCTGTCCCAGCCAAACCGGGACAAGCTTCTATACTTTTAAGCCCCAAATCCTGCAAAGACTCTGACTTTCCAGGGAACTATTTAACGGCCAAGCTTAAACCCATGCTTCGGTTCTGGTACAGTCCAGGTCCAGCTCTCTTTCCAAAAGCCTGCTGCTAGGGATGCTTGCCAGCACTCAGGGATCCCTGAGAGGGAGAGCAGGAGTCGGTATTTTGGCTTGCTTCTGTCTGCCAGCTTCCCATCTCCCGTACAAAACAAGCAACTAACAAGGTACTGATGATGTGTTGAGGGGAAAAAAAATCGGGTAAATAAATAGAATCTGAAAAGTCCTCTAAATGGATTCCACTGATGTTTTGCCATTCAAAAAGTAAATAATGCCAGTAAAACTTGTGCTGTCATATAATCATATGTGCATTCACGTGACCATGGAGTGCCTTGTCTAAGTAGTTACGCTGTGTCTTGCCAAAATCTTCCATACAAAAAAAATGAATGAAAGTGTCCATGTTAGCTGTGTTTTGCATTTGATTGGATTTATTTTCTTTTGATGGGACAGCTTCTCTCATAATTATATTAATAGTATGTGAATATATCAACAATTATGACAGAAGTGCCCATGAAGTGTGGTAGCAATATGGTAGATGAAGCAATCCAAAGGAAAACAAGTTCATCACACTATGTCAGCATCCCTTTTTTAAGAGGAAAAGTCCTATGCGATGTACTAGAGAATTAGAACATTTTTCATTATGCCAATCCTACATTTGACTGAGAGAGGCATCAGCAACAAGTGAATCCCAAAAAAGTCTCTGAAATGCAGGTCAAAACTTAGGAGAACTTGAATAAGCAAAAATGGGGGGGAAAAGATTTGGAAACACAGATTTATTAAAATACAGGGGCTGAAATATTTTACCTGTTCATGCTATGAACGACCCCCTATTTTATAGGAGAGAAGAGAGGGCACAGAGGATAGATTATGTAGCTCGACATACTTAAGGGGCGGGGGGCTTCCAGGCCATGCTGCAAAGGTAAAGTTTGAAGTCAGTCTGTGGCCTCAGTCCTTCCATCAGTGGGGCTAAATCCTGAGGATTTTTGTTGTTGACGATTGCAGAGATTCACTCCAAAGTTGAAGCAGAGAGCGACCGTGTGTCTTCCTGTAGTAAGTGGTGCCTGTGTAACAGCCAGGATCTGACTTACTCTGTGTCTCGGATCTCCTAAATGTGTGTTCAGCCTAGAGGATGATGACCCATCTTGCTCAAAAGCCTCTTTAGAGTAGAACTGCTGCTTCAGGGTGATGACTCGGGTTAAATGGTTCACAATTTAAGAAAACAACCTTCTGAACACCACTTGAATTCTTGGAGCTGAGCATACATTTTTATTTCCGCACTAATGTGCAGTAAGCTTTGGTTCATTTATTTTAGGGGAGAGAGCGGCTTTGCAATGGCATCCGCCAGCTCCCTCAACACTTGTGGGTGCATCCCATCAGGGCCCATGGATTTGTGGGTGTCTAGTTTACCTAGAAGATCCCTAACCCAATCCTTCTCGACCAAGGGGTAGTCTTCCTTTCTTCTGACTTCTTTCCCTAGTGCCAGGGTCAGGGACTCCTGAGGGTCAGCTTTAGTAGTAAAGACTGAGGCAAAGGCAACACTTAACAACTCCACCTTCTCCATATCCTCTGTCACCAGGGCACCCACCTCATTCAGCAATGGGCCCACAGTTTCCTTCGTCTTTCTTTTACTGCCAGTGTGTTTGAAGAAGCCCTTCTTGTTGTTTTTGACATCCTTGGCTAGCTTTAATTCCAAGTGGGCCTTAGCTTTCCTGGTTGCATCCCTGCGTTCTCTGGCAGTGTTTCTATATCCCTCCCAAGTGACTAGCCCCTTTTTCCACCTGCTGTACATTTCTTTCTTCCCTTTGAGTTTTACTAGAAGCTCCTTGCCCATCCAAGCAGGCCTCCTGCCTCCTTTGCTCCACTTCTTCCTCATAGGAATGCACCCATCTTGAGCTTGGAGGAAGTGCTGCTTGAATAGCAACCAGCTCTCTTGGGCCCCTCTGCTTTCTAGAGCCCCAGCCCACAGGATTCTTCCAAGTAGGTTTTTGAGGAGGCTGAAGTTGGCTCTCCAAGTCCAGGGTTGCCATCCTACTTAGTGCCCTGCTTCTTCCATGCAGGACCCTAAACTCCACCATCTCGTGGTCACTACAGCAAGGGTGCCCCCAACCTTCACATCTCCAACCAATCCTTCTTTGTTTGTCAGTATGAGGTCAAGCAGCACCCCTCTCCTCATTGCTTCCTCCACCACCTGTGTCAGAAAGTATCCTCAGTGCTCTGTAGGAACCTCTTGGACTGTGGCTGCTTGGCTGGGTTGCTTTTCCAGCAAATGTCAGGGTAGTTGAAGTCCCCCATGAGACCCAGAGCCTGTGATTGTGAGGCCACTTTCAGCTGGCTGTAGAAGGCCTCATTGACTTCCTCCTCCTGGTCAGGTGGCCTGTAGTAAACACCCACAATAGTGTCACCCACATTAGCCTGCCCCTTAAGTTTCACCCGTAAGCTCTCAACTTGTTCCTCCCCTAGGCAAAGCTCGATACATTCCAGATCCTTTTTCACAGAGGGCAACTCCCCCATCTCGCCTGGCTGGCCTGTCTTTCCTGAAGAGCCCGTAGCCATCCATGACAGTGTTCCCGTCATTGAGCTGTCCCACCATGTCTCCGTTAGTGCTATGAGATCACGGCCCTGCAGCCGCACACAGATCTCTAACTCCTCCTGTTTGCTCCCTGTGCTGTGTGCGTTGGTGTACAGGCATTTTGGGGAGGTAACTGAGCACGCAGGTTTCCCTGGAGGGACGGCGGAGGATCTACCATAGCTAGACATGCCCTGGAGGCAGCTGGCCTTCTGGTTTTCTTCTGGAGAGGCAGCTGTGGGACACTTGTTGTTGCTCTGCTTCGCCTGGTCTATTCCCCAGTCAAATGAAACGGCAGGGGCATTGCCACCCTGGACCCCATGCCTGGGCACATTCAGTTTGAAGCCCTCCTTACCAAGCTGGCTGGCCTTTTACCAAAGATACCCTTGCCTCTGCCAGACAGGTGAACTCCATCCCTCCCCAACAGGTTAATGTCAAAGGATGCCCCACTGTCATACACCCCAAAGCCCTCACAACGGCACCAGCCGCACAACCAAGAGTTGATGTGCATTATCTGTTGATTTGCGGCTGCCTCTTTCCCCCTAACTGGTAAAATGCAGGAAAAGGTAACTCGGGCACCTGAATTTTGCACTGTTGACCCCAGGACTTTGTAGTCTTCTTTGATTCTACACAGGTTGTGACTTGTTAGGTCATTCATGCCCACATGAAAGAGGAACAGTGGGTAGCAGTCCATGCTCTTGACAAGCTGCGGTACCTTCTCAGCTCCGTCTCGGATCTCACCCCTTCCCTTTTGTTGCTGCTAGGTGTCACTCCTTGGCGCAGATGGTTTAGAGCGGGATGCTGATGGAACCGAAGAGAAGTCCTCAGAGCAACGAGCTCGCCGACCAGTGAATGCGTTTTTCTTGTTCTGCAAACACCATCGCGCTCTCGTGCATAAAGAACACCCTTGGCTCAATAGCCGTGATGCAACCAAGGTCCTGGCGGGTCGGTGGGCTGTTGTAGAGACAGAAGAAGAGCAGAAATACACTAACATGGCCAAGGAGGTGTGTTCTGCCGGGATGTAAAGGGAGTTCATTACCTATTTGCCTGTTTTCTGTTTCTCTGTGTATTCAATATTTTCTGTGAGGTCTTCCTCTTCCCTGAGTTCCTCAGCTTCCCCAGTGGGATTCTGGTGCCCAGAGCAGCTGCTGTTCTTGCTTTGAATCACGTGGTCCTTCGGACCAGAATGAAAAGAAATTGGTCTGTGTACACAAACTAACCTGGCTCGAGTAGTCATTGGCACAAATCTACGTATTTTGTGGTAGATATCACCTGGTAATTCCTGCGGTACGAGCATTATCACGGGGACAGTGCATGGGCAGGGGCCACTGAACACAGTAACATACAGTTCAGTGTCAGCTGACCAGTGATCCTTCGCTCAGGCTGTGCATTTGCTATCGGTAATACAGGTTGCTGTTATAATACAGGTGGACAAAAGAAAAAGCGTAGTCAACAAATGTAGTTGCTTTTTACTTTTGATGCTAAAGAATTTAAAAATTCTTAGTGTTTCATGAAGTACTCTCCCTATGTATTGTTCCCCAGTTTCCGACAGAGCAACGTTTTGTGAAGCAGAGTCCGGTGTCTGAATCAGAGAGCAACCCATTGTCAGAGTCCTTTAACTGGGAGCAAGGAAAAGAGATTTATCCCCATATTTCACAAAGTATCTTTAGGTCAACTTCAAATTTAAATGAGGCCTTTTAAGAAATAGCTTGCTTGGTAAGCTGGCCCCAAGAAGGCTGCAGATCTCAGTAGCAGAGTGAGGGGGACACAGCCAGGCACTCAGGCTGATAACATCACCCCAGAACAGATCCCTGTAGTTACCCACGTGATGTAGGTTGTGGGTAACCACTGAACTCGATCTTAGGAAAAATGATGGAGGGCCAGTCAGAAGGAAGGACATCTCTCATTTGTCCAGTAAGGGTGGAGCGCTACAAGAAGCACAGAGAGCTGTGAAATGATGGAGAAACCATTCTCTGTACCTGTACCTGTCACCCGAAGTTGTCTGTTACTGTTAACACACGGGTACAAGGTTTGGCGGTTCAGTACTTTGTGTGAGCACGGAAGAGCCCACAGGGAAATTGAAGTGTTCTGCATGGCAGGTCATTTTTGAAGCGGGGTCTGGAATGCCTCTGTAGTTCCCTGTCTGTGACACAGTGTAGAAATACCTGAGTATCAGCTTTGTCCAGCTGTTCCTGGTTTGTTCTGCATTCCCACTCACAAATTGGTGATGCTTTCTGAAAGGTGTGGGAAAAGGGCAGTTAGGAGATCCATCACTATTTTTCTTAGCCTTTTGTCTTGAATGAAGGAAACTCATTCATTAACAAGGAAAATAATTGCAGGAGTTCTGCATGGAGTGACAGATTTGAAACTATTAATGATACTGCTGTAGAAATCATTGCTCCTGTAGCGATTTATTTCTTTTTCTTGTCATGAAGAACAAATTGCATACTCACAGTCAAAGCAAAACAATAAATCTAAGTAGTTTGCATCATTACAACTGGTTCCAAGAATGTGTAGAAGAGAGGTAGCATATAATTGTTATTCTTTAAACACCTGCCCTGGAGAGCTCGTGCTGTGCCTGTAGAACTCAGTGTTGGCTTCTGTTGGTGGTTTCCTTAGCAGCAGGCTTTCTATTTGTATCCTGCAGACTCCCTTGATCAACTTAACTTTTAAAGTTCCACGATCTAGGATATAAGCCCGTTAGCTGAGAGGATTTATCAAGTGGAACCACAAGCGTTCCTGCCGTTCGTTAGCGTTTCCCTTCACCGAGGGGAAAATGAAATCTGGCCACTCGTAAACGTGCTCCAGCGTTTTTAGTTACTCCCATAACAGGGATAGTGTTCTTCTGTTAACTCTCACAGGCCTTACTGGGAATATCCAGCTGCCTTGGAAAATCGCCAGCCAGGTTACGGTTGCTCAAGCCCCGTTTCCCTTGCAAGAAAGCCCGTCATTTTTAAACACGGCCGTGCGTCAGCAAGACCCCGGCAGTGGGGATTGTTCCTGCAGGGAGCAGCCTGATGAATCCCGGCTGCTGCTGCTCAGTGACGGAGCTGGACGGGTCTGCCCGTGAGTGCTTGGCCAGCGGTTCCGCAGGTACAGGCAGCCCAGCTGGGAGCTCCTGTCCTTGCTGTGCTGCTGCTTTGGCAGCCGCCTGCGGTAGGAGGGGACAAGTGTTGCCCTCCCGCAGTTTGCTCCCTCCCCTTTGGGGAGGTCGGTTGATGTTCAGCCCTGGCTTTGCAGAGCAAATCCATTCATACAGCAGCTCACGTGAACTGCTCCTGTTGGGAACCGACGGAAAGCTGATCGCTGCCTTGTCTGGCGAATGGCAGGCGTTCAGGTTCTCCTGTGATGGACAGCCTGTCAGCTCGTCGGATTTCTCTGTGGAACAGTTCGGTTACTCGAAGCAGCAAGGCTGATACGAAGAGCTCACACACCTCATTGCTAGCGGTTCTGTGCTTTCCACTCTGCAGGCTGGAAACGTGATTCCTGCGTGGGCTGTGGCTTTAACGAGGGGAGGCAAAGCTGCTTCGCTGTGTATTTCCCTCCCACCTCTTCCCTTACCCCCTCCTCTTCCCTTCCCTCCACCAGGCTATTTTTGTGGCCTACTGAGCTCCCAAACCGAACTGGGGGAAAGGGGCGAGGTGAGAAGTGTTGCAGTCCTCAGGCTGCAGATTAAAGACACGGGCCCTATTCAGAAAAGGCGGGGGGTGTGGGGGGGTCAGCGGGCCCTGCAGGGTTTTGTTGTTTACAGCCGTTCCTGTAAATCCAGGCTTTCACACGGCGGGTTCACTCGGCGCTGAGCTGCTTGGCCACTGAATAGTTTTCCCCCTTGCTGCAGCCTGCAGGCAGCAAATGCCGGCTGGCAGGTTCAGATGGAAATGGAAGCAAGCGACACACGTGCGATGGTGATCCTGCCGCAAGGCGTGCGGGGTGTTGGGCTGGGAACCACTGCAGGGACTCCATCAGAGGGCCAGGTTCCCGGAGCTGTTTCTGTGTGGGACACCCAAGGGGTTTTCTTCCTTCTGCACGTGTTTCTGTGCAGGCACACGCGTGAAACGTAGGTGCTTCTCTGTGCCGTGGTGGGGCCTGGCGGCAGCTGGTGGATGGGAACATGTGCAAGCCCAGGAGAACTTCCTGCAGCTGCCCTGCCGTGTGCTTCAGGGTAAAACAGCTCTTCTGGTCCTTTGCTGCCATCGAGAGCTGCTGAGTGCCCGGGAAGGTGGTGGGTG
The DNA here is from genome assembly GCF_034619465.1 of Leptosomus discolor. Classification (NCBI taxonomy): domain Eukaryota; kingdom Metazoa; phylum Chordata; class Aves; order Leptosomiformes; family Leptosomidae; genus Leptosomus; species Leptosomus discolor. The sequence continues at coordinate 175,820 of NW_028237817.1, forward strand.
TTGGGTTCCTCCTCCCTGGGGTCAGCACTGGTCCTTGCTGGGTGGCCTCCCACAGCAGCCAGTGCTGTACAACCCTGTCAGCCGTCAGGCAGACATCTGCAGCAAGATCAGCAAGATACTTGGAAAACATCACTGTTGCATTTTGTGAACGAAATAGGTCCCCATCCTTTCCCTACTCCCCAAACTGTTGAGAATCCAGAGCTTTTCCCCCACCCTGCTATGTGTAGCCTGGCTTTGTTTGTTTTGGTGCCTGCTACCAAGAATATAGCAAACAAGTGAGATGTGTGCTGTGTGCTCTGGGCCAAAGAAAGTTTTAAATGGTCCCAGTTTATTGTACGCAGCCATGCAGCACGGTACATTTGGAAGGAACGCTGGGATCATGTATCAGAAATTACTGAAAACAAAATGATACTGGTAGTGGTTTACATTTGGTGCCTGGTTTGGGAAAGCATATACTCCAATATTCTAAAATACAGATCTCCTAGAGAACAATGAGTGCAAGTTAGGGAGCATCATGCTGCATTTATTGCTAAATGTATGTTTTAATTGCATTCAAACTAGAAAGTAAACCAAGATTGTACCTGCAAAAGAACTGGAATGGTGTCTGTTTCCCAGAGTGAGCGTACAAGCACTGGAGAGCAGCTTGCAGGACCAGAACTTCAGCCTGCTCTGGGTGATAGAGCCTCAGGAGAGGGAAGAGAAAACCCACTTTTTTAAATACAGCTCTACTGACCTTATTATTTCTTCCTATTAAATTGTGTTGTCAGTGAGACTCTCGGCATGTGATTGAACTGTTAAAAATCAAGATATTTAAGGATTATTTACTGTATTAAATCCTCTTACAAGGGGTGCGCTCTGTTGCCCTGTGAATAGTATAATGCTATGACTGGCGTAACGGGTCCTTTTCCTTTTCTTTTCTAGCACAAGGATGAATTTATGAAGGCAAATCCCGGGTACAAGTGGTGCCCAACAACAAACCAACCTGTGAAAACCAAGACATCCGCTGTTAGAAACAGGAAAAAGCTGCGGGCCTTGGCATCAGACTCTGCAAAAGATTTACCAAGCCAGAGGGAAGTGACAGAAAGTGAAGAAATGCCCCAGTTTAACTTGGGGATGGCGGGTGAGATTTCCATCCATGTTACTCAGACGCAGTGTCCTTGTTTTGTTGGAGGGTGGGTGCGGCATTGAAACGGAACTGTGACACCGCTTTGCCTTACTGCACATGGGACTGCCGTGCAAATACCTTTCCTGTCCCTAATTAAGCTGCCAGGCTCTGGTTAAACCTCTGCATAACAACTTTCTAAAATTTTCCTTCGTGCATGATTGCTGTCGGGTGTCGAGTCCAGATCTATGGCGGCATATCATAACCCACACTGCCTTTGGGGTCCAGATTTGGTTGATTTTTAATCCCAGCTTGTCTGTTAGGGATGTTCATTTTCTCATCAAAAAGGGAAATGCTGGTTGTGTGCATTCTGTTTCACTGTCACAGAGCGGTGTTCTGTCGTTAGGAATTTGCGTTTACGCCAAGAACTTATGGGTGTCTGTGAAGTTGGAGGTGTTGACATTCTTGTGGATGAATGTACAGGTGGAGCTAACCTTTATTTAACCTGTATTTAAATCAAGAGAAGTGTAATTTAATTTCACTTACACTATGCTCTTTTCCCCATTATACCTTGGAGGGGCAGATTCGAACCTTTGAAACATTTAAAAAAAAATAATAATCTGTGAATAAGTGTAGGTGAAGTGCCTGAACTGGTGAAAGGCAGATCATCTCTCACTGATACCCACAAATAGAACTGTTGCAACCACGACCAGGAAATACAGAGACATTAATGTTAAATACTGTCAGCTTAAGAACGTAACGGTCAAGGTAGAATATAATTTTCCCCCCACCATCCTTTTTTCTTTTTTTTTTCCTTTTTTTTTTTTGTGCTTTAAAGTTTCTAATTTTATAAATACTGATGTATTTGAAACTTTGACGTATCCTACCTGGTTTATGACAGCTTATGTGGCAGATAGGACTTTTCTGCTTAGAGAGGTCATGGGCTGGAGGGTGGAAAATGCTTTTCTGGAACAGGTGTAAAAGGATAAAAAGGCTTGTAAGCCTTTTTGCTAGTATAGTGGTTGTGAAAATGCCAGTCATGAAATTCCTTCTGGCTATGAAGGAACTGGGAAATGTGATCAAAATAACGTTTTTCATGATACCTAGTTATGATATATGGGAGACCCATTCTAAAAATCGCAGTCCCCTTCATCAGGCCTGCTTTTGCTCTCAGAGAGTAACATTTATGGTCCTTAAGGTTTATTGGCGTAACACGAAGAACAAGGAATAGGTCCTGATCCGCCAGTCTGCCGTTCCCCACTGCTCCTGCTGGGCTATCCCCGTGTAGAGTTTCTGAGTACAGAGAGGTCTTGAATCAAAGTAGAGGACAGAGAATGTCAGAATTAATTAGAAACTAATCTTATCCCTTGTTTTATCTACAGAGCCATTCACTTCTGAAGACGGCCCTTTTGTGCTCCATGTGATTTAATTGATTGATTGATTGATTGATTTACTGCAGGCTGAGTCAGTGAGCGTAGTAATTGCCAGGGTCTCACCCCAGCCCTAATGCCAATGAGTGCTGGCTACTGCTTAGGGATAACAACAGCTCCTGAAGTCACGGCAGCTCCTGACAGAGATGTTGGCACATCCAAATCACGACCAGCCTGCCACGCCAAAGGGATGAGCGTTTTGTCAGCTGTGTGCCAGTTCATGCTGAATCTGGTTTGTGGTGTTCTGCTCCCCTCAGCTTCCTGTGATAGTGCAACTCAACGCTGACTCTTCTATCCAGCACAACCTCTTTTAAAACCCAGGCTGTATACCAGCTGATGAGCTAAAAGGTAGCTGAACTACCTCAGAAACACTTTCACCTTTGACATGTCACTGGCTGTCTTGCACCTTCAAGGCATGTAGCTTCCTTAGGACAGGGATGATATGATTCCAGAATAATTCCAGGAAATTTGTTTTACTTGTTGGTAACTGTTCATCCTGTCTTGATTGCTTTTTGCATATTGCATTTCATTTTGTAAAATGGAATAGAGAGAGAGTAAGATCTTGCTTTCTTTTTTTAAAATCCCCCAGAGGCCAGATCTCTCCTCTATTTTGGCATTCCAACAGGAACCACTCCACCTTTAAGTTTCTCATGCTGACTTATCATTGTGTCAAGAACCTGAGGTGTGGCACCAGCACTGGGCTTCTCACCTGCAGACCCGCTGGTGGTGTCCTTGCTCGTCCAGCCCAGGAGTTGTAACTGAGCAGGTTTTCCTCATGACGTGGCTCACCTGTGATGTGTTGGGGCAGAAGGCAAAGCCCATTGCTGTTTGCAGGGGGGTGTTACCGGTGCAGCATCTGCCCTCGCAGCTGCAGAGCTAAGTGGGCAACAGCTTTCCCATATGAATGTGCAAGATTCCCAGTGCTTTCACATTTCTGCATCAGGAGAAAACCATCTGGGCCAAAAAGCTTTCTAGTGAGGCAAAGAGTGGAAAAAACACACTTCCTAGAATAGCCAGTATCCTGAGAGAGATGCAGTTTTTGTTTGTAGAGAGAAGCTTCATTCTGCTCCCAGGAGGAAGTTAGTTGAAACTGGTACCTGCTGGCCTTCTTTCTGCATAGTTCTTCCTCAGTTCTTTCTTTCCCCTGATGGAAAACCTGCCGTGATGGACAAGCCATCCTGCCGAGTTTCTGACCAGACCAACACTAACAGAGTATGTCATTCCCAAACAGTGAGATGCTTCCAAGCTTCATCAGTAGGAAAAGCTGTTGAGAAAGTCACGAATCATTTACCATTCTGCAACTCAAATTCTTGACTATTTTCTCACTACTGTTGCTTTAACTGTGAATTGCTTTAAAACAGCACTTAAAACTTGTAGTTTTTCATACCAGTAAGTTCTTGGTGCCATAAGAGAAATGTTGTGCTGAGACGGCCCTACAAACAGGTGGCAATGTTGGTACGTATGCGTTTTGTCTTCTCTTAGACGAAGCTACTGTGTCATTTGAAACCTTAGTGGAAGGATGTTTGGTTTTCTCAAGATCAGACATCTAAGTGCCAGCCCTCTGCTACAGCTGCAGCAGAAGTATTCAAGTTGCTTACGCACCAAAATAAACTTTCCCTTCCCGCTTAGCTGTCATTTTTTTCTCCCTTCCTCTTGATTTTTATATTTAAATTAACAGTTTAAGTGTTTGCTTACTTGGGGAAAGCCCCAGTGCTATCTTTGTCCTGTTACAATAAGCTACTTACTTGAAGGGCAGAGACCCCCGAGAACACATTCAGAAGGGGGAAAGAATTTGAGAGCCGTAAGCTGGATGTGCTTCAGCTGGCCAGAACTGAGGAGGGGGGAGGAGACCTGCAGGTAGCTGAAGGGAAGCACTTGAGAGCAGCTGGGAGACACCAGTGTGCTGTGGGGATAAGAAAGTGCTGCCCTGCAGTGTGTCAGGGCAAGTGTTTTCAGGAGCCCTTGAGAAGAGTTATTGCCCCTGAACAGCGCCCAGCTGGGCTGATGTGGTTTCCCTGCTGACCCTTCACGTACCAGCAAGACGAACTCCCCCTGGAAAAACTGGAGAGGAGAGCTGCAGGGATCGCTGGGACATGGGGGGTGGACCTGTGTGATGACACCAGGAGTTCTTGATTTGCTTAGGCTAGAAAAGCAAGTGGAAGAAGAGTGGGGTGAGTGCTGTAAATGCAGACGAGGGAAATAACGCTTTAGGGAGAACAGTTACTAAGCTAAAAGATAGGGGCACCAGAAAAAATGTGTACCGCCTGGCCCTGAGTGAATTTAAGCTGAAAACTACAAGAAGACTCATAATGGTTAGAAGATTTGGGTTCTGCAACGGCCTTCCAATGGGAATAAAGAAAGGAGAAAGCAACCAGCCAACCCCTTCTTGCTCAATACGGAGTTCAGTAAGTCTATGATGAGCCTGGAGGCCTCTTCCAATCTCTCCTTCCTCCGAAAGAACTGCCTCTTCAGGCATTGTCTTTCAAGATACGTGTTCCCTTTTCACTTTTTCATTGCTCGGATGTCCCTTGTTTGAAGGACTGAACTGTTTGCTGATCAAGTATTTTGATGGCAAAAAGTGCTCTGCTGACAGGATCACTTCACTTGTGGATCGTGCTTCGGGACTTGCTGAGCCTTCCCATTTTCTGTCTCTATTTCTTCCATCACTGCTTGTTACTAGATCCTACTCTTCTGACAGTGCCTTGTCTCTTTGTAGACACGTAATACCTTTTGTTCCTTTTTTTTTATTTAAAAGTAAAAGGTTTAAAAAACCAAACCAAACCAACAAAAACCTGTACACCTTCTACCTGTTCATCACAGCAGCGGTTTGAAGCCAGATGCTCTTTAGGCTGTGTTCTTAAGAGGATGAGCCGCTCTTCTGTCCTTGAGATAATGGATGAGCTTGGGTTCCTCACATGGCCTTCCTCTGCTGCTGTTCACCGCTGCTCTAAGAGGGTATGGAAGAACCTACTCGGTGTCTGTGAGCGTGAGGTGCTGTCTGAGGGAGCCCTTTTGGCAGCATCTCTGGTATTGAATTAAACAGCACCAGCGAGTGCTCCCGTGAACTGGACCTTGATCATCTGCAGTGCTAAATCATTTGGAGGTTTACAGTTACAGGTTTGGCCAATGTCATTTAAAAAGCTCAACAAATTCCCTGGCACCACTGACGAGTGGGAAGGGGCCTGGGGATTTCCCAGGGGGCATTTTCAACGCAGCTACTCTGCACCCAAATTTTGCACAACAAAATGCCACCAAATGGACAAGAGTAACACCTTCAGGAATGTCAGGCATCACGAGTTGCAGTACTGAAGGGGTACACAAGTTCCTTCTGAGCCCACATTGTCTGGGTGCCTTTTCTAAAGATGAGAAAAAATGTTCTGCCTTCATCCCAGGAAAAAGAATGTCAGGAAAAGGCAAATCCTCAAATCGTGAAGAAAAGTGGCCTTTTCCACGAAGTGGACCGAGTGGGAACAAAAACCAGGAAAAGCCATTCGGATTCAGTCGAGTTGCGGATTAACACTGTCCAAAGCTTTAGTTAGGTCAGTGTGGTAACTGAAGCGTGAGCTCTCTTCATTGCAGCCGAGGGAACTGCATCCAACACTCAAATAATCACAGTTAGTCAGAATTCCTGAAAATTACCGACCCCACTGGGCTGAGCCATGTTCTGGGTACCTGTTGCTTGTATACCAAAGTAGTTCCTTTGAGATCTTTCCTGGGTTACACTACCATGAACAGATTTAAATGACATTATTTACTCACTTAAAAAAAAAAAAAAAAAGGCACAATATTTACCCGCTCAAGAGGTGGTGAAGAGGGTTACTTATATTTTGAGAGCACTTTGCAAGCAGCATTTAACGTTCTGTGTAGATGTTCAGTCATCCTAAACAGAATTAGACTAGAAAGAATGATCTCTCTGCCCGCTTGGAGAGATTGCCTATGGAGGAAGAGTAAACAGCTTTCTAATACTGACAAATAATTGTGATAAACATATAATTTTTCCATTGTAGAGACAAGATGTTTAAACTGTTCACATTCACTGTGAAGAAATTCAATGTATTGGAAGAATAATTAATGATTACAAATGCATTAAAACTTAGCAAAGCTCCACAGAATTACTTTTCCGTTATCTAACTTCTCCGGGGTGTTAAGTGAATAAAAGCAGAGCCATGTTTTTGTTTGTTGGTTTTGGGGTGTTGTTCCTCGCCCTCCCCCCCAACTAGGGCTGTATGCTTTAGTGTGGTATATTTTGGAGTAAATGGTGCCAGAACAAATACAAAGCTAATTCCCACCCCAAAGCATCAGGTTTTAGAATATCCCCAGAAGATTGAATCATTTGACATTTTTCTTCTGCTTTGAATTGTTGTTGTTTTCTTTCTGGTGTAAGGACTTTTCTGTGAGGTTTATTTACTGGCTTTATTGTCCTTTTTTGTTTGTTTCCCTCACAGAACAGACACATTTCCTGTATGAATCTGTGCAGCGAACAGAGCTGAAGTCACCAGTCTGACATTGATTTTTTTCCCTAATTTTAATGTATGCAGCTGATGTAATCCATGTGTACTGACTGAGGAAGGCAGAGGCTGCAGTGTACGTTCTCATCACAAAGCTGGATTAACATATACTAGTTTGGTGCTTACAGTGTGTTTGCGCTGCTTCTTTCACAGACTCATCCCAGAAGGGTTTGGGCTGGAAGGGGCCTCCAAGGCCACCCAGTGCCACCCGCTGCCCTGGGCAGGGACACCTCCCACCAGCCCAGTCGCTCCCAGCCCCGTCCAGCCTGGCCTGGAGCCCTGCCAGGCAGGGGCAGCCCCAGCCGCTCCGGGCAGCCTGTGCCAGCGCCTCGCCGCCCTCCCGGGAAGAGTTTCCTCCTCGCATCTCACGGGAGGGAAGCGCCCCGCAGCCCCCGGCCCCGCCGCTGTCCCGCAGGGCAAACGCCCCCGCAGCGGCCCCGGCCCCGCGCCCGGCGCCCCGCTCCGGTCGGAGCCGTTTCTGCCCGCGCTGCCGGTGCCGCCGGGAGCGCGGCCGCGCGGTTCCATCGGCTCGGGGCCGGCTCCGTCGGGCCCCGAGGGGCCGCGGGAAGGGGCTGCCAGGCCGGGCGGCGGTGCCGCCGCGGGGGAACCCCCAGAGCGCCCGGCCCGGCCCCGGCCCGGCCGTGCCTTGGCCGAGCTGGGCTCTGCCCACGGGGCGGGGGGAGAGAGCCCGGGAAGGGGCAGTGTCCTCCTTCCCTCTCACGCCGCTTTCGCCGCTCCTGCTCCTTCCACCGGGCCCTCCTTGCCCTCCTCCGGGGGGGCCAGAGCCCCTTCCCGGAGGGGCCCGGGGGGCGAGCGGAGCGGAGCGGAGCGGGGAGGTCGGGGCGAGGGGGCAGGGAGCCGCGGGGCCGCCGGCTGCGGCGCGGGGGAGAGGGGAGAGGGGAGAGAGGAGAGGGGGCCGACTGCTCCCCTCTCCCGCGGGGAAACCAGTGCCGGGGACACGGGGCGAGGAGGGGAGGGGGGGAGCGCCGCTCTCCCGGGCTCCGCGGCGGCAGTGGCCCCCGCGAAAATCAAGTCCCGGAGCTGTCTCGGGATCGGGCGCGCAGCAGCCCACCCACCTCCCGCGGCGGAGGACCGAGGCGCGGCGGGAGCATCCCCGGCACAGGTCAGCCCCGGCGGCGGGTGTCCGTCCGCCCCGCAAACGCCCGGGGAGGGCAGGGTGGGCAGCAGCGGCAGCCCCGAGACCGCCCGCAGCCGTCCCGGGGCGGGCGAGCCCCGCCGGCGCTGCCCCGGGACGGGGAGGCGAGGACGGGCGGGTCCCCCCGCGGGAGCTCGGCCGCCGCCGGCCCCGCCGCTCCCCTCCCTCCCCCCGAGCGGCGCGGACAGCCCGGCCGCCCGCCCAGAGCTCGGCTCTCCCGGGGGGCTCCGGGCCGCCCCTGGCAGCGGGGCCAGAGGAGCAGCGGGGCCCCGGGCGGGCTCAGGGAGAGCATCGCTCCGCACCCGGCCCCCGGCCCGGCCCCGAGGAGCGGCGCCGAGCGCGGCTTCCCCCGCCTCGGCCGGAGGACTCGGGTCTCACCGCGCCTCGCAAGGGGCAGCGGGATCCGCCGCCGGAGCCCGCGCGCGGTGCCGGCCTTGCCCGGGACAGCGAGCCGGGAACGGCCGTGGGAGCCGGGTCCCGCCACCGGCAGCCAGAGGAGCCGCGGGGGAGAGCGGGAGGCCGGGCCGGGAGGGCGCGGGCTGCGCAGGGGGAGAGAGCGCAGCGGCTGCCGCCCGCCGGGGCTCCTGCCGGCCCGCCGGGAAAGGAGCCCCGGAGCCCGGGCAGCGCGCTGGGTGCGCCTGACGTCACCCCGCCGGGCTGTTCGCCCTTTTTTCCCCTCAATCTGGCCAAGCTCAGCAGCAGCTCGTACACAGGAGTTACCCTTTTCCTCCAGCTGTCGAACAGTCGAATACTGTTTTGTTGTTACCTTTGTCGTTGAACTACGAATTCCCGTGGATCAACGGCCAGAAGGTCAGAAGAATTGGTGATTCGGGACTTCAGTACCCCTGGGGAAAAAGGGAAAAGGCCGGTGGTTCAGCCCGGCTCTTCCCTGTCTGATTCGTTACTATTATTCTATCTGGTGATGTGGATGGACGGGGAGACTCACTCCGAGCCCAAACGAGCCGGTTTATAAACACCACCGCCTGAAGGGCTCCGTTTATACTTTGTCAAAACGACAAAACGGTGGAGACGCGCGGGGACAGCGCGATGGCGGGAGCGCAGGAAAGGTCCTGTAAGAGCATGACCGGCTTGTTAATCGATTAATGTTTATTGAGTGTAAATATTTGGTAAAGTTTTTAGGAAAACAGGCGATTCTAAATGATTAGACCAGTCAGCAGGGCTTTTGAATAACGCATCCCATTAAATACATCTAAATATCTCTGTAGCGATTGCTTTATTCGCAGGGCATCCCCCGCACCTTTCTCTCCCGTTCATTTGTTTTTCCGCCGCCGGCAGCCGGTTTCTTCTTGGCGCGTTCGCCTGAATATCAGGATCCCCAAATACGTGTTTCTCCCTATACTTATAAACCGAACGTTTACAGAAAATGCTCTTTCAGCCTTGAAATCGGAGCGGTAATCACTTGGAAATTTCGAGTCGGAAGCAAAACTATGAAACTAAGGGGAAACCGAACTGAGCGCGTATACATTTTGCTGGTTGGTGACTTCTGGTTTGTAGACAGCATTTAGTTTAGACAGATTTGATTAGAGACGTATTTTCCCCAATAAAAGCTTTTTCTTTCTGTTTCAAATTACAAACGCTTTTCTCCTCCCTCCCTCCCGACCCCCCGCCCCCGCGCCCCAGTGCATGATTTTCACGTTTCCTTATTTCCACCGGAAAAAAGGCGATTATTTCCCATCGCTTTCCCCCATCCATCCTCAATCTCGCTACAAAAAGAACTGATATTATTATCACTAATGACGCACCCGAAAGGCGCCTGCGGGGCGCGGGGGGCCGGGGAGCCCGCTCCGCTCCGTCCCCGGCCACGCTCCCGCTCGTGGGGGGGGCGAGGGACGGCCGAGCTCAGGGGACACGCCGAGGGGGCAGGGCCGAGGGCTCGCACCCCGAGGCCCGAACCCTTTTAACGACGGCGCGGCTCGGCAGTGACCGACTCCGGCCACCTCCCCCCAAACCGCGCTCGGCCCCTCACAGACACCCCGCTCTCTGCCCGCAAGCCGCCCGCGCCAGCGCGCCCCGCGGAGGCGTGCGGAGAGCGGAGCGCTCACGGCAGCCGCTCCCGCCGCCCCCTCCCGCGGACGCGGGGCTCGGGGGGTCCCGCTGCCGCCCCCGCCTCCCGCCCCTGCTCCCGGCCGCTCCCGGGGCCGGTCCGCCCGCGGCAGAGCGGGACGTACCGGACGCCGGGCGAGTCCCCGCCGGCTGCGGCTCCGCTGGGAGCGCGGAGGCGCGCGGGGCAGGGCGGGAGGGAGGAGACCGGCAGGGCGGGGGTTGGGCTGCGGGGGCTGGAGCGTTCCACAGCCACGACCCCCTGTCACTCCTCCGGCCGTTCGGCACCCGAGGCCCGTGCTCAGCCTCCGGCCCGGCAAGTCTCCCCCCGGGGGAGCGGGGACGGTCCCGCAGCTCCACCGCGGCGGGCGGCAGAAACCAGCGCCCCGCGCTCGGCACGGAGCCGCCGTCCTGCCCGGCACCGGAGCGCCCCGGGGCAGCACAGACAGCTACCGCGGCCCTCGCTCCGCACCCTGGAACGCAACAGCTCCGCTATTTCAGTCAGAACTGCTGACAGTGAGGGAGAGTTCAAATCCCTGACAGACAGAGGTGCCTCTCTCAAACGGTCCTTCGCCGGCACAGCCCGGCTCACGCACGGGCAGACCAGGCGCCAGCAGGGGCTCCCCGGGGGCCCGCTCTGTCCCGGGAACCGCGCTGCGCACCCCTCTCGCTCAGACGGACACGACCAGCGGCAGCACCGCGGGGGCCGGGGCGTCTCTGCGCGTTCGCCGCGGGGAAAGGAGGTTCGTCAGCGCCTGGGCTCTGCCCCAGCCGATGCTGAACCAGACCCGACGGGACCTCCTGGGCTGCAGCATCTCCCCCCGCAGCGAGGAGCAGGCGAGGCGCAGCGGCTCCCGGCCGGGCTCTCACGCAGAGGGTCGCGGCGAGCGGCTGCAGCCTCCCCCTGCCCCGCGGGGAGGAACTTGCCCAACTTTCGCAGTGTCGCAGCCCCGGGCTTCTTCCAAAGGCCCCCACCCTCCTTCTGCCCTCGCAGTCATAACCCCTTCGTTATCCTTGCCTGCACTTTGAACAGCAAACCCAACAGCCCGCGCCTCTTCCACACCTAAGCCCCGCTCCCGCTCGGCCGACGCCTCCTCCTGCCCCGCGGGCACCAGCCCGCACCCCGGGCAGCGGAGTCCGGCACCGCCCGCCCGCCGGGAGCCCCGCGACGCCGCCGGGGCCGGGGCCGCCGCTCCCCAGCAGCCCCCAGCGAGCAGCCGGTGGCTCCGCCGCTCTCCGCCGCCCAGCCCGGCCGCCAGCCCAGCCCCGGGCCGGCCCCGCTCTCCCCAGCGGCGGCCCCCGCCGCGGCAGCGCCGCCCCGCCCCCGCCGGCCCTCCTCCAGAGCCATCAGCACCGCTGGCACCGCACGTGACGTCAGCTGTAAATTCCAGACCCGACTGCCGAGCTGCAGGCATTCCAGTCACAGCCTTGTCAGGCTCATAAGCCTTCACGGGCTGTTGCACCGCCGTCCTCGGCTCCAAGATCCCTCCCAGCACTCCCGCCCGCACACCCTTTCTTCTTGAAGGCTGCCAGAAAGGGAACCAAGGAAAAAAATCACGTTCAAAAGCCCAACCTAAAGAGTGAGCAGTAAAAGCAAACCCCAGAACTGTTAAGATAATCGCTGTTCAGAGGACAAATTAATGTGCAAGGTGCCTCGGGCACCAATGATTTGGCTCTTCCCATAACTACCACGAGCAACTCCGAATGCAGGCAAAGCTCTCAAGGGCAGGGTAAACAGCTTGTTGTTCTTTGTTCTCCTCAGCCCCACTCACCCACTAGTTAGATACCCTTGTTAACTGAAACGGGACTTCAAGAGTTAACTGTTCATTCTCAAAATGGTAAATGCTAAAGGAACATTAAAAATTCTGCAAATATTCTTTACTTGAAGTTTGTGGTTTACGTTAAATAGGTGTATGCTGGTGACTGGCTAATTATTTGAAAGAGCTCCAGGCCATATTTATTACTTCCTTACCAAGCAGCCAGCAGACACCTCATATAAAATGAGAACAACAGAAAGAGGTCAGGGAGTTTCATCTCCCAAACCAGGACTCTTTTTCTGGGAAGGCATTCTGCTCTACAGGCAGAGGAAGAATGACGTGTTACACACAGATAATTACTGTTTGATCCCCAAACTGCACAAGTAAAACACAGTTGAACTATTGATGAAATGAGCCTTCAGGGTACATGAAAGCATAAAGTGTAAATACTTCCTGAACTGCCAGAAGTTCAGCCGTCTGACAAATATCAAAAAACATGGGGAAATGGGAGACTGAACCTCCCCCCCTTCTGTCTGCTCGTAATGCAGCAAAAGAGAAACTACAAGATCAAGTTGATCTTCAGCTGCTCGGCCAACAGGAAGGGAAAGTGCCTGTCACAGAGCCCTGACATCATCACCTTGACAAAAGCTCCTCCACTGGGTGACACTGGGGTATCATCTCTAATCTGGTACAGTCAGTCAGGAAGTGCTCTGAGAGATGCACGGCCAGATTGGAATGCATCCTGTCTGATAAAGAGGAAAATGAAATATGAAGACAATTCTTTCATTTACAGCCCGAGCAAGGAAACCCACCAACTCACATTAAATGCTGGTAACACTACCAAGGATACAGTCACAATTATAATCTCAGCCATAAACAAACATACTGTCATTCAAAATTTCTTAGCGACGTACAATTACAAATAACATGTTATAATGACCCATGAGATTTCCAATCAACAGAATCGCTGTTAAGCTCCATAAGAGAGGCCACACAGAGTAACCCATTGTATCTTTCCATTTTGCACAGTTAAGACCAGAATGAACTACAACTGTCAAAAGAGAACAACAATCATTTATTAACATACAGCCAAATAATACCAGTCCAGTGTTGAAAGCAGGGAGTACATTTATGTGACATTCTAACTATTTCTGAAAAAAAAACGGCCTCACCACAAGAATGGGACAGCTGTACACACATGGACATACAGAGTTGATTTTTTTTTTTTTTATCAGAACAGAGTCTAATTCTCTGTTTAATTAAAAATACATATTGATGTGCATAGGAATATGTGTGTGCACACACCACCCCCTTACCCCACCCCCCACCCCCCCCAGCATGGAATTCAAATTTGTGAGAAAAGATGAACCACTTACTTCCCTAAGCTTTCAACCTGTCCCAGGCAGGCTGAAAACCAGTAGCTGTGCGCTATCCCAGCGGAAGGCTCTAACGGCTGGAAGGCTCACACGAGAACAGCACTGCCGCAGGAGCGGGATTCTGGCTCCGGTACTGAGGGAGCACGTTGCAGGGCTTTCCCTTGAGCTCGCTGCTGGATGCTGGGTGTCCCAGGAACACAATTTGTTGGCTTTGCAATACGCAGCACCAGGGACTCCACACGATACTGCACAACAGGTTGGATACAGTCACTGTAATTTCAGAAATGCAGAGTAAACACGGCTGTATCCAACTGTGCGAGTACACACTCACATTTCCTGAATTTAAAGCACGGACAACCAGTTTTCCAAAATAAACAGCCACACTCTCACTTTTAAGGTACATTTTCTATCACATACAGTGGAACTTTCCCATGTGTTTCCTCATCATTTAGCCCTAATAACTGAAAATCAAGTACTTCTAATTTTTACCTATGGAAAAATAAACACCCAACAGGCTGCAACAACATGTGCGGATGGCAATGCTGCAGTCAGGGAACAAGCGTTTACTGAACTGTATTTTTGTTGGACTTGCAGAACACTGAAGAAAACACAGTATAACATGCAGCTGGTGAGCATTTTCCCGGTCATCATTCCAGGAATGAGGCACTGCATTATGATTTCAACATCTGGGAAAACAGAGAAATGACACGGGAGCTGTGTCAGCTGGTAATTGTGCCTCCAAGCTTTTAACCGTGAGGAGTAACTAGAACGTGCTTTGCAGCAAGAGAACTAAGGGAAGAATCCAAGTTAGCCCAGTCCAAAAGTCTGCTGCTTTGCTCTGGGTATCGTGCTTTCTGCCTGAGGATGCCACAAGTAGTACAGGAAGCATAAAACCCCCAAAAGTTTAAGAACTGTCACCTTGTTCGAGACATCACAAAATGTTGCATGTAGAAATAGCAACATGAGAAAAAAACAGCCCTATTTATTTATTACTCAATGCTTTAGTAAGGCTTTAAAAGCACTGATAGCCAGGTATTCACTGTGTCCATTCACAAGAAAAAACAAAGTAGCTGAAAATTACACACATGGGTGGCAAAGGACTGAAAATCCCAAAATATCAAAGAACAGCCCCAGGTAATCCTGATTCTGTTCTTTGTAAGCAACTCAATCACGGCTCCAAAGGCCTCTGCCTGACGAACTACACATTCAAGTATTGTACTGAATGGCTTCGGTCTAATTTCTTTAACTCTGACGTTATCAATGAACTCAGAGAACCAGCAGCTTTAACCAGACCCTGCTACCTCACAAACAGGTTGGGGTTTGAAAGTGTAGCTCTGCAGCAGCATGAGCTGCTGCTGCTGCCTTGCACTAAGCTGTGTCCAGTGCTGAGCTCAGGTGTGTGATGAGGTGCTCAGGGACTGGATCTGGCAAGAGCGAGGGGTTTGGGTTGGTTTTGTTTTCTTTTTTCTAGTGTTCAGCAAGTTCTTCAGTCATCTGACTAATAATCCCTAGGTCTATGACCATCTCCCTCTTAGATTTGTTTAGTCTACTATGGAACAGTCATGATAGCTTAATAAAAGAAAAATCCACCTTTAAAAAAGGTCTTGTAAAACTTCATATGAGATACAAAAATATGGAAAACAAAATATCTGAAATCTGTTCTTAGTGCTATTCCGTTTCACATCTTTTCCAGCTAAGGAGAAAAGGAGTATCTACATAAATGGCAGCGATGATTCTTCTGAGAGAAAAAAAATTGTTTGAGGTGACTGGGAATTGCTGCAACTGCTATTGTTGTGATCTGGAAAGTTTCAGTGGGAACAAAACCTGAGTGCACAGAAGGAAAGAGCAAAGAGCAGTCAGGACAGGACATGCAGCCTGTTTCTGTGCTCACCCCCACGCACGGCCATCTGAGAAAATGACAGGCAGGACAGGCTCTGCGGGCTGCAGCCGTGACCGCTCAAGCACCCCTACGTCGGCAGCACGCCAGCCCCCCCTCCCTGGCCCTAGCTCTGCGTTTCTCCTCCCTCGCTCTAACAGCGGCACTTTTCGGGGAACGTGGTGAACCGGGTCAGGGAGCTGAACTGGCAAATACCAACTGAACACCACCGGGGTTCTGCGGCCAGGGCCGCCCCCCGCCCAAAACACAGGGCCAGCACCAGCAAGACCAACAAGAACCTGCACTGGGGCACGAGGTGACCCAGGCAACTGCAGTCCAAGGGGAAAGATGGCAACGCTCTTGAGTTGGGTTGGAGTGTTAAGGACCGGCAGCTTCAGACACTCCCGTTTCGGGCTGGCTCAGGACAACGCTGGTCGGCTCAGGACAGCAATTTCCAAGTTGTCTTTTTGTCCACAGAAGTTGGCAAAATAATCAGTCCTGGTCAGCTCAGCTACAGTCTGTTAAGACAGAAAGCAGAAGGAGGGCAGGAAAGAAGACAACAGCAGCGCAGACCACATGAGTGAGAGTAGTTGTCTCTCGTTTCAGGTGCTGTTCAGGGCTCATGAGAAGCCATGAAAACAGTCTGGTTGGTCCAGTCCCTCGGAATCTGGGCAAGGAAAGCCCTTGGTATTGCTGGAAACTGCTGGGGTCTCAAAGGAAGAGCAGTGTAAGTATCCCTCTGTTCTGCTCCCTCTCCCTCTGATGCTGGTATCGAAATAACAGAACCACACATGACTTGCATGACACATGTCCTTAATAAAGCCAGAGCCCTTCTTGTCTTACCATCAGACCTCACCCAGAGGTCTGCTTCACAGCACGTGTCACTCAGAACACACTTGATGCAGCTTTGCCTGCCCTGGAAGAAAATCATCTCCTCTTTCTAAGGCGTTCTCAACTTACTGGTTATTGTTTTAAAAAGCATTCATTCTCAGACTCAGTCAGTAGAAGAGACTCACTGGCGTGATTACCTCTGGGGCACTCATTGTTAAAAATAAACAGCTATTTTTAACCTCTGAGACTAACCATTCAGTCCATTAGTACCGCTTTTGAATGCCCTTCCTTTACATTTCATGTCATGCGAAACAGTTTTCTGTGACCTTATGAAAATACACACACTAACTGAAAAGGTACTGGAGAATGATTGTATAAAGACTGTTTTGCTTTTGTGAAGTGTAAGGAAATCCAGATCTTACCTGGGAGCCCCTTGTTCATACGTGTAAGAACTGAATGCCAAAAAGTCTCGCCATCTCACGCGTTCCCTCAATCCAATCCAGTTTGTCTGACAACTGGAGATCCCCACGGACCCAGCCAACAGAATGATCGACCGCTTTCCATGTGTGAAAGGCAACGCCTCGTTATAAACCATCAGGACAGTGTTGCTCTTTCTACTAGTAACAACGTGGTTTTATGACAGCTTGTTACAAACCAGCAAACAAAATTCCCCCCAGGACATTCTCACATGGCTCTTTCAAAAACGTGACACACACAAATAAACACTTATGTATTCTAAAGAGAGACACAGACGGTGCTACAACAAACTGCTGTTAAGGCCTATCTCAATGACACACTTTGTACTGTTTTCCCCACTCCCCCAAAGGACTACTGAAACAGAAACTCCAGTTGCTCTTCCCCTGTTTACAGGGTTTTTTAACTGAGTGGACTTTGGTGGAACAAACCCCTTCAATATTAACAATCCAAACAACTGTTAATATAACACCTTCTGTATTAACAACACCTATCTCAGCTGCACTTAAATTTATAATTTCAGCACTAAACCAAGTTTCCACCAAGTTGCAAAGTATTTAACTTGAACAGAAATCATCTGTATGTCATGAATGACGCTCAGATCAGCACTCAGCTTTATGAGCTGTTCACACCACACAACTCCAAATCACTCCAGCGAAGAGTGAAGCCCAGTGTGATACATGTCATATAAAGGCTGTTTTTAAGCAGCTGTAGTTACTGCCTTAACATCTCGCACACGGTTTTGTTCTCCTTTGGAGCCTAGCTTTGTTGGCATGCACCGTGAAGTAAAACAGAAACCTGGCAGTTCATTAAAAGTCTTTCTGAGGAATAGTACATACAAAATAAAAACCTTCCAGAACTTCAACATGGCCCATCTATTCAGATATGGTGGAACTGTGACTGAGCATTTGCTTTGGTTTTGTGTACTTGAAACAGAAACATACAGAGAGATGAAATATTGAGGGTACAACTACACAACAGAGCACAGCACAACAGCAGAGTAAATAAGCTCATGTTGCTGCATACAGACTGTTCCAGTACCTGAGCTAAACTGATTATTTCTCCCTATGCTCACTTTAGCTCACACCTATTCCCATGTTAAGAATCTGGCCTTAAAAGGAACAAACAAACTGGATCAAGAGCTCCACCCGTAGACATCTGCCTTATTATCAAACCAACCAGACAGCACTCGGAGAGTAAATAAAGGAAAACGGTGATGAAGAACATGAAAGCCCATGTTTTCAAAAGGGTAATTCATTAGATGCACCTAGAAAAACACAGAGGCTGCGTTAACCTGCGTCATGTCTTTCATCGTCAGAGAAATCCCTACTTTTTAAAAACTGTGACAACCCAATTTATTAACTTTGTATTAGGATTCTTTGCTAAAAAAGGTAAACGTACATACGTAGAAGTCCCGAACTATTTACAAGTCAGGAAAGAATATCCCTCATCAGTTGAAAAGAATACGCTGAATTAAGTAAATCACAAAGGTCAGGTCTGAATTTGGTCAGAACAGGACTTCTAAGGACTGAACCATCTGAGTATTAAATGTAAGGTCTTAAACAGCAAAGCAATGAGTAAGTCTGAGAGCTTAAAGGAAGTTCAAGTAGTTAATTTCGTAAAAGCACCACACTTGACAAGTTGTGAAAACGGGTAAGTTGTTCTCAAAACCCAGAAAGGAGTGAAAAGGAACATCATCACGTAACATGACTGAAAGGTAAGGGCTTCAGTATTTTACATCCCAGTGACACGCAAAACCCAGTCTGACCCAGTGGTAGAATGCTCTGTTTGAAAAGGTGTACAAACAGAGAACAGACAGTTACACAAGTTACATGAAATGTTCAACAAAATCTACTACAATTAAAAAAACCCCAGCCAGTCAAATACATTAACCTTTTGAAACTTTACCTCATTTCTCATCGTCCTCCAAACATTTAAGATAATTCGCCCAA
Source organism: Leptosomus discolor (assembly GCF_034619465.1). Lineage (NCBI taxonomy): Eukaryota > Metazoa > Chordata > Aves > Leptosomiformes > Leptosomidae > Leptosomus > Leptosomus discolor. The sequence goes on from NW_028237817.1 coordinate 194,343, forward strand.
CAATATTGATTTCACTCATTGTATCTGACCCAAATTCATCCAGCTCAGCCGCAAATCGGTTCTCTTCATCTAAAGACGTTAAAAGAGAACAGATTTAGGCAAGTTACAGGACAGTCAAGACCGGATCAAGCTATCCCTCTTCCAATTTGAGCTCTCTAGAAAAATAAGAATTCATAAAGACTGTCACCGATTGCACAGGATTGTGTATTTACCAGTCTTCCACACGATCTCCAAATAACACTCCCCCCAGGTTTTCCTGCTCTTGCACACCCAAGATAACGCTTCCTTCATTTTCATTGGAATGGTGTCCATGGCAATATATTTTCCATAGCAAATATATTGGTTAAGCAATGCCCAATGTTACTTGAAAGCTACCTGCATGCACATGAGTGCACAACGTAAAAAAAAAAGTTATTTCTGCCCTGAAGGATTTCTAACTCAAGGCTTTACTTGTAAAGTGAGTTCTGGATAGCCCAGACGGAAAGCAAGCTCACACTTAGGGCATGACATTTTTGAGAGGAGCTCCTCAGTGTCAACATTTCCTTGTCTTCCTCCTGCAGCTCAGGCAGAAAAGAATACTGACCTTACAAGAACACGAGTTCTTAGAAACATTTTGAGCGTTACACATTCCACTTCTGGGTGTGCATCTACCTCCTGTCACAAGAACACCGGTCCTATGAATACCAGGGCTGTGGAGATCACACCTACGTCCTGCACGACCACTCCAATCTTATGTCCCAAGATGTTAAGGGCTACAACCCTGGTTCCCTTCACTAGAACTGAACCCACGTTGTGTGGGACTTCACAACTGCAGGGAAGGAAGCCCAGCTGTGAAACACACAGGGACATCGCCGTTAAGAACCGTGCAGCTCCCAGAGAAGTGACCTTTCTTCTTTGAGGAACTCTTCATCTGCACCCCAATTCCAGCATCTTGAACAACGGCTTCTGTCACAAAGGCGGGTACTATGGAGAGCTTTGCTGATGGAACTAAACGCATCAACTGCAGTGCAGACACAGCTGTCCTGCAAGGCACGAGCTGCGACTCAGCCTTTGAGAACCAAAGCAGAGACACATCAGTTACCTGTCCCAAACGGAAGAGATTGCTCAGCCGTACTTCTACAGCAGAGCAGGAAACCTTGGTGGTCACTGGAGGGCTAAGAAACTTTTGACTGCAACACTTACCATTTCTCTTACTAAAGAAAAGGTAAGTCTTGAAGTGTGAGGGGTGTCACGGTTTGAGGCTGGGCCGGCCACTAACGAATGACAGATGCTCTCTACTAACCCCTCTCCCCTTCCAAAAGGGAAAAGGAGAGAGAACAAGGGAGAGAGACTTTACAGTTTGGAAAAGAAAACTAAAACAGCTTTAATGGAACAATAACAATAAAAGAAAAGATAATAATAAGAATAAGGAAAAATGAAATATATACAATATGTACAAATATATACAAAACCAACACCGAACCCAACTCCCCCCACCCTGATGATAATACGTCACCACCACACCGCAGGGCTGGCACTGGGGCAGTCCCAGGCTGGACTCGGCAGCAGACAGGGACGGGATACAGGAGCTGGACTCAGGCACTGGATTCAGGGATGCACGGATCAGTCCTCCTCAGATGTCGGCCATCGAAGAAGAGAGGAAGAGACGAAGAGCACGAGACCCTCGTGATCTCTCAGCTTTATCCTGAATATGACACCTATGGGATGGAATACTCTGTTGGTCAGGTTTGGGTCACCTGTCCAGTTCGCTCCTCCCTGTAGGTGCGACCCTTTTCACTCCTGGCACCCCAACACGCAGTACAAGATTTAGCAGTGACCTTGGTCGCCATAAGAACAAGTATAAGCAAGGGCCTCTCTGCATCCCATTCCTTGGTACGAACTATAAACACCAGGCCTTATCACTGCTGGGAGCAGTCACTGTCTGGAAAAACAGGCTGCTGTTTCAGAAAATGCTGTTAGATAGAGGAGACTTAACTGAAAAGTTAAAAGCACTAAAACAGAATTAGTTCTGATTTAGCCCAAACCAGGACAGAGGGGTCACAACTTTTTCCGAACAGCCTTCAATACCTCTGAAGACTGTACCAGAGGCACTACTGTTGCAATCAGTGCATCATCTCCATTTGAGCCATCAGGGGAAGGTAATAACAAGGTTCATGCAGTCAGTTATTATTCCTGAAGAACAAATTGGAGACCTTTGTGCTGGAGGAAATTTGTGACCTTTGATGCCAATTCGTATTTAAACTGCCATGTGTTCCTGTTTTCATATATTAAACATTTAAAAATTCACCAAAGTCCAGTTGACAACAACTTTCAACTGAAGATCCAAATCCGTTCTTAGGGTTTTCTGTCCTTGGGAGATGTCTACAAGTCAGACCTTTTCTGAACAGGTCACAGGTATCAAAAGCACGAAAAAATTCTGAAGGCATCAAAAGAGTGCACAGATGTTCAAACCTCAAGGAAGGAGTGTGTGAACACAGCTCTTCTGAAACACCGTGTTCTCCTGGCCAGGCACGCAGGATGCCAACAGAAGAGATGCTGTTGCTCTGCTGGGGAAGCCCAAAGATGCAACTACCCCCGTATCGGGTTCCATCGAGTACCCAAAAGCCGATGCTTCAACAACAGGGTAAGCAGCCATTGATAATGTCTCTAGAACTCTCCCAGCTTCTAAGCACTTGCAGCTTCCTGGGCCAGGCATGATTCTGACAAATTTAATAGTTCCCAATGGATTTTTCTTCAAAGACTTTAACTCCTCTTAAAGCAGCACACACTTTAAGCATTTGTACCGACTTGTGGCAAGGAACTCCGCAGTTCAACAACCCGTGGGTGAAAAATCAGCTCCTATTCGGTAGCTGCCATTTGCTGCCTTCATTTGATGAGTTCTGGCGCTTGCATTGGAACAGCCAATGCATATTTCCCTTTATATCCCTCAAGATTTCCCAGGCTTTTACCTTCCTTACCTAGTTTTGTCTGCTCTGGAATCCTAACTTACCAGACACATTTGGATTACCCGTGTCACCTTTACCAGTTCTCCTATATCCATTTTGATGAGGGAAAGGTTATGAAGAGGCTACAACTGCAGTTATTTGAGGTGCGAGCACACTACAGATTTTTACATTTACATTTATTGGCTTATATTTTCCTTGCTCTGTAATTCCTAACATTTAATTTTCTTTCTCAGCCATTACAGAGTAACAGGACCAAGTTTTTAGCAGGCTCACAGGAAAGCACTTCTTATTTCATGGCTGCTTAGTTTCTGTACGGATCTTTGGCAAGAGCCCTGACAAAAGCAGCTTTTTCAGTTGTTTTGATTTTTAAAATCCTATCTCCCTCATCACCATCATCTTCATGACTGAAAAAAGCTACAAAAAAATTTTTGTGACAGTTTTTAATTTTACAAAGTCATCTTGAATCTTCTCGGGTGCAACACATTTATCTAGCTGTTCACTAACTACGTTCTTCAGAGTGAGAGCTTCTGTTGATTGGCTAAGTACAGACACTAGGCTTAGCACTCTCCTAGATCGCTTTCCCCACGTTTTCAAGAAAAAACCCAAACAGAGCTTTTTCTGAATGCTGGAGGAACGCATCGGCACTTGGGCCAGTAAAATTTGCCCACAGTACAAGCGTGGCTATTGAAAGTAAGGATTTTATTGCAAAGCTGCTGACCAGGACGAGGGCTGCTCAGCAGCATCTTCATGTCCTCGTATCCCAGACAGAGAAACCACGAGTAATGTTTATAGCAGGCAGCCTGAACGACATCTACATATGGCTGAACCCAAGGAGAAGCAAGAGAAGGTTTGGTAGCAGAAGCACCTCCAACACACAAAACCTAACACACATGACTTCCGAAAATCAGTCTCGGTTCATGGATACAGGACACACACAGCAGCGGCACACACAAGGAATTTAAGAATGCAGAAAACACGCAAAACCAGAATCCCATTGGTATTTCAAAATTTTCTCTGTGTGTGTGTGATTGTACCTACAACAACACAACAGCAACAACAACAGAGAAGAGGTCCTTCTGTAGAAATACTCGGCATTGATTGTCTCACTTTATTCCAGGGTAACACCATTAGAGTGGTGCTGCAAAGCCAGTGAGCTCTCCTAAGAGCTCCAAGAGACAGAAAGCACAATCCTCCCCACAGATTTTACCTAAATCCACAGTACTTGGGGTTGTAATGGGTAACTACTGATAGTTTGTTGATCAAAGGCAGTTGAGCGAGAAGAACAAGCTCTTTGTATGTAGAGGAAGACATTGTGAAACGTTAAACCTCACTGTTATGTTCCTATGTTATCGCAAGAGTACAGCTAACTGCAAGTTTGAACAAGCCTGGAGGGGTCACGTAGACAGAAGAAGCTGGAGGTTTCAATAAGCCTGGAGAATCAGCCGCCACAAAGATGAAAGGGGCCCCTCAGCTCGCCTGAATTTGTGAGCCGTAGGTGAAGCTGCGACTTCCCTCGGCCGCCCAGCGCTGCTTTGCTTTCCTACCTTAATCAATCGGAAATGAATAAGTTATTCCTGTATTGATTGACTCTTAGTTTGACTATAACAGGGTCAGCTATTTGTATACAGCGCAGATCAGCACAAGTCAGTAAGCTCTGAGGTGACACAAGGAGCCTAACAGGGAACTGGTACTCAAATCTTTCTGCTTCACAAGTAGGGTCAGCACTCCACGCTGCTGAGACTGAGCTAGAAGCAGTACTTGCCACCCAGACATCACCCCGCACCGATACAGAACTGAATCAGGTTGATGCCGTCGGTTGATATTTAACGTACTTTTTTTTTAGGTTATGGGGGAAGATCTGATCAATTTACCTGCCCTCCAGGATGTTACAGGCCTGGAAGTCAACCTGGTCGTCCAGCAGCTCACATGACCAAAGCAGTCATTCTAGAAAGATCCATGGCTGGCTGTAGGAGGAGGCTACCACTTTAACAGGCAGTTCAAAACCACTTCAGACCCCCTCTCCAAAACTCTTCTTTGCTTAAATATTTGTTTGAGCTGTTGTTTGTTCTTTCCACGGTTTTCTTCAGTAGACTACAACTTCTCATCACTTCTTCACAAGCTCCTAACACAACCTAACAAAAATATATCTTATTATCCTCCAGAGGAGCAAAGTGCATCTTTGGGCTCTCTTCTGAGCCTTCTCTATTTTTTCAAAATAATTTAAAATACATTGGAGCAGGAGTCGGACACAGTGCTGATCCCATCTGTTTCACAAACACTACCTTCAACCTCCTCAGCATTCGCCTGTTATTAATGTAACCAGAAATGACATCAGCTCTTTCAGCATCACTCTGATATTCATTGAGCTGCTTGTCTGCAACGTCCCCAAATTCTCTTCACAGTCACTGTTTTCCACCCCAGGGACACTGCTTACATTCTTTGTTCTCACAAACAACATCCCCCTTTGTTCGAATACCCAAACTCTGTCAAGTGATTTACATACCTATGGATGACCGCTGCACTGTTTGACTTTCTGCAGCTCTCTGCCTTGCTATAATGGTGAATTCTATCAACATTATACGTTACCGATACAAACTAATTTCACCGTCAATTATAAAGAAATATTATAACCCGTAGTTTCTCATGTGAAATATTTATGTTCTTTAAAGGGATGAAAAACCAAAAGTCATTAAACTTTTCTAAAAATCAAACTCCAGCTCTTACTCAGCAGCCACATAACTCAAAACAAGTGAAAGCACATAAGTGAAAGACATGCTCCGAGTTATCAGAAAACTTCTACTTTGAATTCTGTACATTGCCCTCAGGATTTAAAAAATAAAAAAAAAAATAATAAAAAAAAATCACCAAGCAGCTCTTCTGTGTCCCCTACTCTCAATAAATTACTTTCATTAATTTTATTACAGCTAGAACGAATACTGTTGTTCACCAAGCCAGAAAGAGCCAGTATGCTTATACTTCATGGCACATGGCTAAAGAACAATAAAGCTGCTATAAAACAAACAGTAGAAGAATACAAACATAGAAATGCATCAATAACAATACCAAAAACACATGTGCAAAAGCATGCAAGAATTAATTTGTATCACAGAGCTCAAAACCCCTCAAATTGGACACAAGACACATTGTATATTAAACCCGATAACATCTGTAACTACGTACATTTTATCCAGATGTATGTTGGTTACAGCCCGTGGGGGTGTGCGTTCAAACAAGGAGCACTCCAGTTGAAACGTCTGCATTCTAAAAAGTTTCACCTGCAGGAATAAAAGAGCACTGTCAAACTCAGATTTTTATTTTTATTTTTATTTTTTTTTAATTTTCGCTTGTGTTGAAGTATTCCTAGTTTAGAATTCTTTGGTGCTCACTGCAATCACCAGACCTGACAAACGTAACCCTGCTGCAGGGATACTCTGCATGCTAAGTGAGCTGTGAAATGCCCGTAATAAAATGTAACTCAACCTGAACTATGCAACTAAGCGGTGCCTGTTTCCCTTTCTTCTATGGCTGAAGATTATTTCATCACTTACTGACTTAATAGTATGTCTCTCCTCAGACTCAGACAGTTCTTAGCAGGCTGTAATGCCTGAGGGCAGCAGCTGCAGTCCATCAGCAGGAGCAACCCGAGTGCAGCTCTGTCAGCTGTACTGAATTTATCCTTGAATTTCACGCAGGTAAAATCCCGGTCCTTTATCCCAACACTTAACTGTCACCATTTCCCTCTTGGAAAACAGATACCAAAAAACCCTCAGCAACTGAACACCACAAAACGAGTAAAACTTTTTGATAGGGTCATATTAGGAGACAGCCATAAACCTAAACTGTTTCCACTTCAGCAACTTGCAAACAAACCCTTTCCTTTTAAAGTAAACCTCTTAATGATCCAATTTGAACGTGTAACAACTTACACTGAGGTTTATGTTTGCTGTAAGCCATTAACATCATTCCAATTAAATGCTTTTAAATGTTAAGGAAACCATGTCTAACACAAACCTTCGTAAAGAAAATCAAACCATGGAAATGGAAAAGCAAGCAGCCTAGAATTACAGAGTTTTTCTAAATCCAGCTTGTGACAGAGACCATCTCTCCCAAGCAGGTGCAGAACAAGTAACTTCACTTAGGTTTTCTCAAACAGATCAATGATATTCATTCAACACTGAGGAAGAGCTGAAAACTTGGGTTTAGTTTTGATTCCATTAATTTCTACTACATGGAAATGACTCAGGTATTCCTTCTTGTCATTGAAGACAACAGAATGAGTTAAAAAATTTCAACAAAACAAGGAACAAAATCTGAAATACAAACTAGTTGGATAAACCTCTTTTAATGCAGGTTTATTAAATGCAGTTCTTCTGTCACAGAACAGATTGACAGAACAGTTGAGGTTGGAAGGAGCTTCTGGAGACCATCTAGTCCAACCTCCCTGCTCAAAGCCTATGACCTCGTCTAGTCTTTCAGTTGGCTTTGGATTTTTTTATTTGACTCCAGTTTCTACACAAAGGTATTCTGACAAGTGTTCAAGCCATCCAATCACAGTTAACCTTAAGCCCAACAACAAAGAAGCAAAAGAAAAGGTAAGTGAAGGTAGTTTTTCTTCAAGGCAATAAATACTATTAAACATCACCAATTAACATGTCTACGCCCTGCAACTGAAGCATCCTGAATTGACAATAATTATAGCAGTAAGTCTAAAGTTTTACAATACTTACTTCAGAAAAAGCAATTCCAAACCTAAGACTTTGCAGCTGTTTAGTTTAATATCCACCTACACCTGTTCTTTTACTCATTTTATTGACTCTATCAGCCTGTCTGGGCTCTACATTTTTCAGAATGCAAGATGTATATAGATATGGTCCTACCTTCTATCTCAATGAACAGTGACACAGTAAAGTACTTGGACATTTCCGATCATCACTCCAAGCTGGGCTAAAAACTGGCTGGATGGCCAAGCACAGAGAGTGGTGGTGAAGGGAGTTCAATCCAGCTGGCGGCCGGTCACAAGGGGTGTCCCCCAGGGCTCAGCATTGGGACCGCTCTGGTGTCACATCTTGATGGATGAGCTGGATGAGGGGATCGAGTGCTCCCGCAGGGAGCTTGCAGATGACACCACGTTGGGTGGGAGTGTCGATCTGCTGGAGGGCAGGGAAGCTCTACAGAGGGATCTGGACAGGCTGGATCGCTGGGCCAAGGCCAGTTCCACGAGTTGCAACAAGGTCAAGTGCCAGGTCCTGCACTTCGGCCACAACAACCCCCAGCAGCGCTACAGGCTGGGGAGGAGTGGCTGGGAAGCTGCCCGGCAGAGAGGGACCTGGGGGTGCTGGTCGACAGGCGGCTGAACGTGAGCCGGCAGTGTGCCCAGGTGGGCAAGGCGGCCAACAGCATCCTGGCCTGTGTCAGCCATGGTGTGGCCAGCAGGAGAGGGAGGTGATCGTGCTCCTCTACTGGGCACTGGTGAGGCCGCCCCTCGAATGCTGGGTGCGGTTTTGGGCCCCTCAGGACAAGACAGACACGGAGGTGCTGGAGCGTGTCCAGAGAAGGGCAGCGAAGCTGGTGAGGGCTCTGGAGAGCAGGTCTGATGGGGAGCAGCTGAGGGAGCTGGGGTGGTTTAGTCTGGAGAAGAGGAGGCTGAGGGGAGACCTTACTGCTCTCTGCAACTGCCTGAAAGGAGGCTGGAGTGAGGTGGGGTCGGTCTCTTGTCCCAAGTGACAAGCCATAGGACAAGAGGAAATGTCCTCAAGTTGTGCCAGGGGAGGTTTAGATTGGACATGAGGAAAATTTTCTTTACTGAAAGAGTGTTCAGACATTGGAACAGGCTGCCCAGGGAGGTGGTGGAGTCACCATCCCTGGAGGTGTTCAAAGACGTACCCACGTGGTGCTCAGGGTCCTGGTTTAGTGGCGGGCTTGGTAGTGTTAGGATAACGGTTGGACCTGATGATCTTAAAGGTCTTTTCCAACCAAAATGATTCTTCTATGTTGCGCCAGGGAGGTTTAGATTGGACATCAGGATAAATTTCTTTACTGAAAGGGTTATCCAGCATTGGGACAGGCTGCCGAGGGAAGTGGTGGAGTCACCAGCCTTGGAGGTGTTCAAAAAACGTGTTGATGTAGTGCTTCTAGACATGGTTTAGTGCGCATGGTGGTGTTAGGTCAACGGTTGGACTTGATGATCTTAGAGGTCTACTCCAGCCTAATGATTCCATCATTCTATGATCACTACTGGCACAGTTTTAAGAATGGGTCAGTTCATACCTCAGAGCTATTGTTTTAAGCTCTCTGACAGCTCAAGCAGACAGTGTGTTACTGGATTGACTTGGTTTTGGTGTTGAATGTTTCCTGGCAACTACAACTACAGAACTGGTTCTCATTTGAAAACAAAATCAAAAACACAGGTCTACCTCTGTTCCCAAGATACTTTCTTTCATGTCCTCTAGGATTGCTGCTATTATTCTAAGAAGTTTGGCTTTACACAAAATCCTGCTTAAATTGAAGATGGCAAGGAACAGCATGTATTACACAAATCTGCACACAAAGTTCCACCAACAGAACTTCATTGATTCAGGTTGTGAAAATTTATGGCTACTGATCACCATGTTCAGAAAAAGGAATCAAATAGCTACACAAGTTCACTACAAATATTTCAAATCTTACTGTATTAAGCCTTTGAGTGGAATGGATCATCAAAAGCAACAGGACTGCTTAAAGAATGGAAGAGAACTTGCATTTCCAATGCACTGAGAAAAAAAATAATAACCACCATCATCATCATTTAGTCGGATCAAAGTAAGTCCTCGCTTTTTATCTGTTATCTGTTTAAAGGCTCCATATTTAATAACAGAGCTTTAATAAAGAACAGAGGACTTCCCACATTTAAGATACCCACAGGACTTCCTTAAGCTCCTCAGTACAACCTGACACCTGAAATAACAACATCCAAACAAAACACAGACATCTCACTGCGTTACTCAAAGGTCCATGGGGACTAAGGGTTTCTGTACAAAAGCCGGGGTAGTACAGATCTGGAAAAAAACAAAAACCATAAAGCACACTGGAGACTTTTTGGACTAAATAGTTGCCAAAGGAAGGTGCAATGGAGAGGGGATAAAACTAAACAAAATACAATCCGTTTAACTCCCAGGACACTCTACACTTTGTAAGTGAACAGGACAAAGTCTCCTTATCACAGTAACAGGTAAAACTTGGGGATAACACTATAGATTAGCCATGAGAGGTAGTTTTATGCATTTTATGCATATGAATATAACTTTTGATGAAGCTATTACAAAGTAAACATTTGAAGCCAGTTTGTTCCCTACTAGTTGGTTTTCTGTAGTGGTTTTATTGCTTTTTACCCAAGGGCTTACAGAAATAAGCATTAATTAGGTCTTTTTTTTCCGCTGATGGCAGAATACACACATGGTAATCTGCCCAAACCATTGTTTTCCCATGCTACAGCTACTGGCATAGTAGAAGCTAGCCCTAAAAGAAAAAAAGAGAGGACTAGAAGCTACTGAATATATTTTCCTGTTCATTGTCAGAGAAGTGATTGTCTCGATCTCTTTCAAAACAGACTTTGCTTTATGCCTGTGTGTTTAGATACCCTTGCAGCTGGTTACCCTATGGAGAACTCCAAAGATTAACAGCCAAATCTGAAGACCCAGGTGAACCTTGTAAAACACCATTCAGTGATTCTGCACCTTCCACACTGGTTTTGTTCAGCCATGTGCCTCTAGTGGTATATTCTACTTTTTGTAGTGAGATGCTCTAAGAGCTTTTACCGGCACATTATGTCAGCTTACGTGCCCCGTCATGACAAGCTTGAGTAAGGAATGCACTTGAACGCCAAGCTATGACTTTTCCTAAAGTCACTGGACGTGACCAGATCCGAAAGCACGCAGGGTGTTAACGACAACGGTGTGATACACTTTGCAACAGCCCTACTGCTCATTGCTTAGTGAAGACACACCTCAAAAGAGCACTTAAGTCTTCCTCAGAAACTATCACTGACATTTCCAAGAACTGAAAAGACAGGCTGTCTTTCTGAAGCCGTGCAACAACTTCATGCTAATCATCCAGTGTCAGGAGACAGATCAAGAAGTTGCACAAGTTCAGAAGTACACTGACAAATCATACCTCCAAGTTTTTTGTCCCCGAGGTCGGTTGGAGAGTTATCGCTGCAGTGAACTCACAGTCCACAAAGATCACTAACTAGTAAAATGTTTTGGGGCTGTTGAACTATAAAGTTGCAACTGTCTCTCACTCAAAATAAAAAGGTTGTCAGGACGCACTCAGTTTTGTAAAGCAGTCAGAGTACTACTTAACTAGAGGCTCTAGTTTGAGACTGGAAAACTCTCTGTGAACACCAGTATCACAGAACACAACTATTCCCGTTCTCGTGTTTCAGATTTGGAAGTGTTTGCATTTTATTTCCAGTACTAATGGCATCACTTTTGTTCTAGCCAATTTTATTATTTTGCTGTCCTGGCTCCCGGTCCTTTTGAGAGAAAGGTTTCATTCAGTCCTTTGAACAATAACGATGAGGTTACTAACAATGAGTTTAAGAAAGAATTGACACACACAAACTTGTTCAGGCATCCAGAACAAAAGAACCTGGAAGTGTTGAGAGCAAAGTTCAGGACGATGAAGAAAAGGATCTATTTTTCATTTGTAATTAGACCAAGAAGGGAAAATGCTATAAAGTAGATTCAAATCATTTAGATCAGATTACGAGTGCAGCACTGTGCCAAATTATAAATTAGGACTTTACTTCATGTGACATTTTTATCGATATTAGAAGCATTTTCCAAAGCCTCAGTAGAAATTGATGGAAAAACCAAACTCTGAACTCTCACACCCTAACCATCAGACTGCTCTTCAGTCAACACTTACTCTTCCAGTGGTCATTCCAACACTTGGGACAACTGAAATAAACAGACTGTAACCAGGAATAAAAATCTGTGCTTTAAAAGTATTTTGCATAGTTAAGGCCAACACTTGACTGATTATTGCAAGTCCTGGCCAATTAACTTGAGTATATCAAAAGTAAAATAAACACAAAGTGCATTGAGAGCAAAGCACAAACCAAGAGGAACTTCTCACACAGGTGACCGCCACAGCATAGTATTAATAGCGATGGCTGGGGCTGGGACAACCACCTGAAAACCTCCTATTGACGGAAAGTAAGACTAAGGCTTGTGCAACTCTACAGAGAAGCTGGCCATTCAAATCCCTGGGGCTCTAGCCCTTTAAGAGACAAAGAATTCCTTTATTTCTAGGAAAAGCAGAAAAGAATTGCCATGGAAACCACCAGAAGACCTTGAGGTCTAAAACCACAGGTCAGGCTATTTATTTTGTCGTGGCTTTGGTCAGAAACTCATTCATCAGTGTCACCGGGGTGTTTCTGCACTGTCCTGTTCTAAAATGAATGCTCCAGCAAACTTCATATTCATTTCAGAATATTTTTCAGAAAAAAAAACCCAAACGAAAACAAAAACCAACCTTTAAGAGAAAACCCCACTATATTTCTAGCTCTTTGATGACAAAGGCAGACTTCCAAATAAGAATCATTTCAACCCTGTGCCTGTAGAAAAATTGTTCCTCTGCCTCCTCTGTTGCTATTCAGAGATTTCTAAGCAGCTACGAGTCCCGACCAGACAAACGTAACAAATTCAAACACTCCTGGCAGAGGCCTGTTTATTATTTTCCAATATGACTGTCTGCCAAGTTTCCCTGTCCAGGGTTTGGCTTGGCTTTGTTTGGCTTTTTTTTTTTTAAAAAAAAAAAGAAAGGAACTGTGTGAGCTAAGCTGTGTCAGGGACTCTCCTTCCAACAGTTCTTGCAGAAAGTGGAAGTGCACCAGCACGTATGCAGACTTGTATCTGAATACGGTTCAAAACCATTACAAGACACAGCACAGTCAAAACTTTAGTCTTCAAAAACCAAAATGCTATGCTGTGAGTCTTGGAAATCATTTACCAGTACAGAATACTCAAAGTTGTTCTTAACACATGATGAAAAAAGCATAAACTTTAATGAAATCAAGCTGAAATTGATGAACACAGACATCTTTGGCTCCCCTCAAAATACAACCTTTTAATAACACCTTTGGTTTGATGACTTTTCAATGCAATCCTACAGCGCCTGTTTCCAGTCTATTGCCCATCAGTTTAGCTGTACAAATCTGCACACAGCGTTACAGCACAAAGGCACAGATCTGGTGAGGGTTTCTTAGAAGCACTGCTGCACACTGTTATCTTAAATGATGGTCTTGTGATTAAGGCACCTAAAGGCAAGAAAAGGAGGACGAACCCCCCTTCAAATCCCTCACGACCCTGTACAGGTCATCCAATCCCTCGCTCTATATTCCACATCTAAAATACCAAATTAAGAATTGCTCAAATATTTTAAATTTTTTAAAATCATTTGCTAACTGCATACGTGGCACTCGGACACAAATGCAGTCAGGCAGTCTGTATGGGCGATAAACACTGAAAACAATTTCTTTGCAGGAGTAGAATGAAAAGCAAGAAAAAAATCAAGAGCCTTTGCAAAGGTTCTGCACACAATTCTCAGCTTTCAATCTGAACACAGTCTGGAAAGGCCAACGTGAAGGAATCATCCTCTGGCGAGAGTTTAATCCAATTTCAAATAACTCCAGTAAAAGCACCCAACAACAGAGATATTGCTTAAAAGGGCAGTGGTTTGACACGGCAAGCCTTTTGATGACTCTTGCTATTAGGAGGTTTTCAGGTCTTGAGGTACAAAACTCTGTTCAGGACATGAACTGGGGAGTTGTGGGGGAGACAAAACCCTGAAGTTATGACTGCATGAACAACAGCAATCACTTAAAAGTTACCATCCTGAAGAACTAAAAACTTAAGCCCATACACGACTCACAAATGAGACCGTGGGTTCTGCTGCTTCTCTCCTACAAATAAGTAACTCTCCTTGACAATTATGCATTAGAAAAATGCAGGGCTCCAATTATTGTTTCTAACTAAAAACATTTGTAGCGTATTTCTAGGAAAAAAGGATTAAGGGTGGAACTCCTGGAGGCAGCCAGACATACACTGATTTTATAGGAATTGTGATCATTCTATACTTTTGAAAAACCACGTTCTCGGTGTTATGGAGCCACACCAGGCAGATCATCTCCTGACAAACTTCCTTGCACCCAACGGAAGGATTGCCCCTTGAAATTTTAATCATGTCTCAACTATTAAGAAACTGTCTTAAAACAAAAAGATAGATCTAATACATCATTTCCTACAACAACGGCAAGCTAACAAAAATATTTAAATGTGACATTTTGGACACATTCATCCTGTTATTGTGGCTGCTACTGGTCAATAGCCAGGGATCAAGGTCTCTGTTAACACAGACAACTCCAGAACATAATCCTCACATGAATACACTACCTCTAGTGCTAGCAGTACCCTGGTTTGAGGAGCTGAAACAGCAGAATTCTTCTGCAGAGCTTCAGTGCGTGCAGTATTTCAGGACACACAACTGGTAGAAAATCCCCTGCCCTTCTTTAGTTACTCATCGCAGCATCCACAGGCAGATCACAAAATACTCTGAAACAGTAAACTACTTTCAGCTCCAGAACAGCTCAAACCTCCATTAGGGCTAACAAAGAACTCAGTCATTTGAGGACAACAGACTGAGTCGACCTCCAGAAGAAAAAACCCGAACCAAAACACCCCCCAGCCCTCCTCAGCTCAGCAAATAAATCGCATCAGGCTTTCCCCTCTGCTTCCCCCTGCCCCACAATTCTAAGTGACTTTCTAGTCTAAAGGCACTCACAAATAGCCACACCGTGCCTTTGTCCAAACAAGCCCAATGAAATCAGACGGCTTCAGAAAGCAACATTTACGCCGTGTGACGGCTGCTGCATCAAACCCTCGCACTAGGAAACTCCTGTTCACTATTGCACACCACGAAACATCTAGGATTATTAACGAAACATAAAAGAAAAATAATGCAAGCTACTGGATTTGAAAACTCAGCCATCCACCTTCGAGGCAGGTGCAGATTCAACTGCATGACCAAGCTTCCAGTTTCAACTGATGGCTGCTGCAAAGCAGCTGTAAAAACGGCCAAAGTTTTGCCCTACTCAGTTTGAAGCATTACTTGTGCTTCTCCTGACCCTTCTACACCAAATTATCTATCTTCAGATAATCAAAGCATTACGCTGCAATCTTAGTCGCCAAGGTTTCTCCTAAACCAACTTCTTACTAAAGGGTCTTTGGCCAACGCCACTCTGATCTACTGTTACTTTTCCATCACCATTTTATCTCCACAACTTTATTGTCAAATGTATAAGCTTCGGCCTCTCGCCGTCAATGTTCTGCTATCAAAATACCAAGTCCCTGGTCATGAGGGTACTACAAGTAAAAAAATGGAACCGCTCAACCTTTAAAAACTACAGAATTCAAACATCCAGTGAAATTAAATGGTTTACTACGAGACAGATGACTATTGACAGAAACCAGATTATTAATAAAATTAAAATATCGCATTGCTAGTGGTTTCCACAAGAGAATGACATTCTGAAAAAGCCGAAGACTATCTTGGAAAGAATCAGATGTTGCTAAGGTTTTCTTTCAACAACTCAAGCTCCCACAAAACAAGTAAGGTATTTATGGAAGCAACTGAAGAACATGACAAACAAACAGGCTACAGAAAGCCCCCTGAGCCTAAAGAAGAGATGATCAGTTGAAGAAGTGACCTGTTTCTCACTGTGTTTGTGTTTTGTTCTGTTTTTTAAATCTGCCACATAGGCACCTAGATTAGGCAGCTCCACCAAGCTTTCTCCGCCAGCAAAAGTATTTTCTTGTGCACGCATCACCCTGCAGTCAGGCTTGAAGTCTGGCTGGTTTTAGTTTATTTCTGCTGATAGACGGGCAAGATGAACACTAGATATTTGGAATCCATTTTATTTACATTTTCACGTCCCCTAACCTAAAAATAACCGCCCAAATTTTCACGAAAGCAGGCAACACAAAACGTGCTCACAAACTGCACAGTGCTCACGAGAACACTGTAGTTCTCCACTATGTTCAACACCTCTTGGACACTTCTCAGCCAGGGGGACTTTGTTCTCCTTCTCTCCCACTGCACAGAGCAATCAACCTCACCTAACACTTCACCTACTTCCAGCCACAAGTCTGGAGATAAGAAATTCCAGGGGATGAGTCAGCCCCGTGAACCAAAGCAAGCGAAACCAAAAGGGAGCACCTTGGATCACTGGTCCCTGTTGTTGCAACTCCCACGTCAGCATTTTCTGCAGCCCTGGCTCTCAGCACTCTCTTCCTCCAGCCACCCCCACCCTCCCCCCCACCTCACCTCACATGCTCTGCATCTCCCTTTCCGCTCCCAGCCTTCCTTTCAACACATCCTCCCCTCCTCCTGTTTGTCCACTCGGGCAATCCCTCCTACAAAATCCCACTTCAAAATGACGACTAACAATATTGCCATGCCATCTGTTTTCGTAACATATCACTCTTCCTACACCTTTTAACTCCTCCTTTTATAGAGAACAGAATTCTTTTGGAGTGAGGACTATCCACCATTACACTGTCTAAAACAACTCATTTCTGTTCTTAAGTCTTTCATCTTTAATATAGCCGTGGTTAAAAACGACTATGTATTTCCTTGATTAGGTTTCCAACTGCTGGCATAAGAACACAAGCTCACCAAAACCTGACATGCTGGCACAACCTCTAAATGCTTAGCAGAGCTTTAGTCTGTTCTTCCCACCTATCCTATGGTGGGCGGTTTTGTTGGTGGGTTTTGGGGGTGTTTCAGGCATCAGACTCAAACCAGAAATCTAGACTGTAAAGGTACTAAATCCATCTCTGCATGGGCATTGCAGGTTCACAAACATACATGTGAATGCACAAATTCCTTAAGAACCATCCACTAAAAAAGAACATAATAAAGAATGACCTGAATTACCATGGCAAGTTAAATTACTTTATGCACAACATATGCCACTCTTCTGAAGTAAAGAAAACATGGGACAATTTAAAACTGTATTTCTGGTACAGAACACCTTCTTAGTCAAATGACGACTTATATTCAGTTATTTTAGATCATTCCTGTGTTTTCTGTTCAGGTAATACATACCATCAAAAATCAGAAAATACAGACCCAGGATTTATCACTTTTACTTTAGTCATACCCAAGATATCTGCATAGACGTTTTCTAAAAGCTACAAAACAAGCCTTGCTGTAATCAGAAATGAAATGCATCACGTACACGTTCACCCCAGAGGACGGCATGTTAAAAAAAGGAAGAGGTAACAACAAAACACACACTGGAGAGCTCTAAACCAGATTTGGCTGTTATGCAGCGGAGAGAGAAATGAAACTGAAGTGAGGAGAAGCAGCCTTGTGGTAATGCAACACAGAGGCCAGTCACTAGTGGTGCTCCAGAGGTCAACACTGAGGCCAATATTGCTGAACACCTTCATTAATGGCCTGGACAGCGAACAGGTGTACCCTCAGCAGGTCTGCAGATGATAACATTTGGAGGAGTGCCTTACACACCAGAGGGTTGTGCTGACATTCAGCAGGACCTCGGCAGGCCGGAGAAACGGGCAGAGAGGAATCTCCTGAAGCCCTACAAGGGGAAATGCAAAGTCCTCACGCGGGGAGGAATAACCCCGTCCCTCACTGCGGGCTGGAGGCAGACTGTCTGGAAAGCAGCTCTGCAGAACAGGACCCGGGGTCCTGGGTGAAGCAGCCAGCAACGCGCCTCGGCCACAAAGGCGGCCAACAGTGTCCCGGGCTGCATTAGGAAGAGCACCAGCAGGTCGAGGGACGTGACCCTTTCCCTCTGCTCAGCACTGGTGAGACACATCTGGAGTGCTGGGCCCAGGTCTAGGCTCCCCAGTACAAGGCAAACACGGACATACTGGAGCCCGATGAAGGGCTTGGAGCATCGGGCATACAAGGGAAGGCTGTGTGAGCCAGGATTTTGTAGCCTCAAGAAGGACTGGGGGCGGCGGGAAAGAATCTTATCGATGCGTATAAAAACCTGATGGGAAGCAGTAAAAAAGAGTGGGTCTGACTCACCCAAGTGGTGCCCAGTGAACGGACAAGAGGCAACAGGCACAACTGGAAACACAAGAAACTTAAAAAGGAAGTTTTGGGTGGGTTTGGTTTCTTTCTTCCCCCCCGCTCCTTGCTGTTTGTTTTGTTTTTCTATGAGGGTGGTCAAACACTGGAACTTACCCAGACAGGTTGTGGTGTTTCCATCCCTGGAGCTGGTCTAGGTGACCCTGATGGGAGCAGGGCGCCTGGACCAACTAAATGATCTCTAGAGGTCCCTTCCAACCTGAACATTAATCTGAGGGTAAAAAACCCACTTCTGTGGTAGGAAACAGAGGAACAGATAATACTCGCAGCAGAACTGGGTTAGTTTTCCTGCTGCTGTTTACACCTAACAGTAAAGATGATTAAGCCTCAGTACTACAAAGCTAATTCAAACAGCTCAAAAATCCAAATATTTGATACCAAGTATTTATAAAACCAGCTTCATTTTACCTCAATGTAAGAAACTGCCTGTAATCTCTCTCAGTTTCCCACAGACAGCACACCAGGTTTCACTGCTTACAAATGTGAATGCCACAAAACCGTTTGCTTAACGGTCGATGGATAAAACCACACAAGAACATGAAGGAAGATTCACCTGTGATGAAAGTCTTTTGTAACATTTTAGCTAGGTTAAACATACAGCTTTTTAAAAGGAAATACAAAAGCTGCTGTATCGAGAACTCCAGAAAACAACCTCCTCCACTGGATGACAAATATAATAGGGGTGGCAGCAATAAAAACGTGTTCATTACTGATCTGAAGGCAGGACCCGCAGAAGTGAGGCCCGAATCAGTTTCCAGTTCCCACTGCTTAACCAGAACTGTGCTACACAGAAACCCACCTCGGCAGTTTCAAACACAAAAGGAAAGACTCATTGTACATCTCATCATACACAACTCAGAAAACTTGTATTGCAAACCTCCCCTGAGGAGCAATGCCAAGCATTATGGATTAGCTGCAACATCCCACAGCCCTTTCAACATTCCCACTGGGTACTGCGTACTGATATTGCACCTGAAACAGGACATACAGCCTTGCTGTAGCACACACTGGTTTAGGCAGCAAACAGCACAGAGGCACAACTGGGATGGAAATAAGCAGGGTCTGCTCCTACTTTCTCTGCAAGTTTCAGGAAAAGAACCTGTCACTGAGGAACAAACCCAAGCTGACATGGGCTCTGGAGTTAATCTCTTTCTTTTCTTCTGCTTTTCAAATCTAAATCAGTTTTCACTAACAGCGCCAAAACCTGCCAGTAACTTTTACAGCTGCAGGGTCATCAACTTCAAGACAGCTACTTGGCAACCTTTCCACACCATTTGGATGCGACTGTGTTCACCCAGACACACAAACAGGCTGTACAGAGAGAGACAACATAAGACAGACAACTGTTTTCAGGCCAGCATGTTATTTTGAGGAGGTTCACTTTACACCCTGAAAAAGAAGATGTTTCAACAAGCAGCCAAAGAGCACCCTTAAGAAGTATGTGACAGAACTGGAAGTTGTAGCTGAGAGAGATAAGCTGTTAGCCTGCTTCCAGGGGCACTGATCATAAACATCAGTCCCAAGTTATATGTTAGACCCAGTATAGACGCAGCTACTTTGTGAAACGCTTTGAAGTCTGCAGCTGATGGAGTTCTAAGCATGCAGTGTCAGTTATACATGTGTTTTTTTGGTTGAATTACAAAAGCACAACTATATTCAGTGACTTGATCAAGAGGTGACCCACAGTGGCAAACCGAAGAACGGTTATGAAAGCAATATCTGCATTCTAGAACATCGATTTTCTCACAGTATTTTAAGGTTTATTCAAGAAACAGAACTAAAGCAAGCTGTATATACGGTACCACAGATGGGTACTAAATTTGCTACTGAACGAGTTTCATGCCAGCAGAGCTGAATCTCGCAGTCTATTCAGGCAGCCTCTCATTGCTCAAACAACTCAGCAGGCAATCTATACAAAGTATGGAACAAACGCCTCAAAAAAGGAGAAGGTTCTCCAAAAAACACCCCCACGACACACCAGACAACACATCCTTTTAAGAACCAGGGAAGGTAGAGGCTAATGACCTCCCATCTCATCACTGACAAAATTCCAACACTGAAAACAATCTCAGAATAACTACACGGTCTCCAATTCCTCAGTCCTACTCCAGCCCTATTCACAGCTCACAGAAGCTATAAACCTCTGGAGAAAAAAGAGAAACAAAAGGACAGGAGACTATTTTCCAAAGAGCTCTTCAGAAGCACGAGAAGCCTGCCCGTGCGAGGCGCAGAAATGGTGTGCTGGAAGCGGAGCTACACTGTACGATGCCGACAATCTGCGAGGCCACGCTGCAGCCCGCAGAATAACCCCCTGTCCGGAGCTGGACGCTGGGGTAGTTTGGGAGAGGGTGTGAGAAAGGAAGGCAGAGGCATAAGCCGCACCACAATGCCTGTATCCGCTTTGCAGCCTCAGCCCCTCCCTATGAAACCGCAGAAGGGACTGGAAGGCTGTGGACAAGAAGTGCCCACTTCTGAAAAACGGAACACGGGAAGTGACGGCAACTGGAACGATGCTGGGCCGTGAGCACTGGGACAGTGAACCAAGGAGGCTACGGGGCAGGAGCACTGCGGGAAATGAAAAGTTAATCCCGCGCTGAGTGTAGAAAGCAGCGAGTTCCTGCCATGAGCTCGTTCCTTCTCAAGTGAGCAGCAGTGGAGGAGAGACAGACACTTGGATGGCATCAGATACACAGCCCAGCCAGGGGAGGGAAGGGAAGAACAGAGGAAAGAAGAGAAGCAGGCCCCCTCACTGAGCCAGACCAGAGCTACTGCTGCTAGAAGGGAGCCGGATTAGAGCTGGAGCACTTGCCTCTGCTTTTTTCCCCTCTCAGAAAACCAAGGAGAAGCCACCAAACTTAGACACCTACCTGAAATGCATTCAGATTTTGCTGACTGCAAACCCCTACTCTGAATCACACCTAGCCTCAGAAAAACTCGCCATCAAAAGCACGCAAGAGTGACTTCAGAACATCCTCCTCTTTGGCTGAGTGTTTGTGCTGCCCTGAAGTAAGATTCATTCTTGGATCAGTGATTTCATAATGTAAAACACAAAACCCTTCAAAAAGAGACAAATACATAAGGTGGCAGTGGAGGACAGCAGTTATAATATTCCTCAAATTACACGTTGCTTTGTCTTAGGTAAATTCCTAATCTGCCTTCTCCAAAGGCCCTCCTGTCAACTGAACACACATTTCTCAGGCTAACACCCTTCAAATGCAATTTTAAAACGTGTACCTATTTCTGTAAAATTTGTCACGTAGCAGCCTCAAATCAGAATTCTGATTTTTAAAAACACTTCACCTATCTGTTTTACAACACTCATCACACCCCAACAGGTATCTTGTATGCTGTTTACTCTCAGTGTCCTCAGCTGCTTTGCACTCAGGCTTGTTAAGCAAAGCAATAATTTAGCAACGTCGGCTCGTTTGTTAATGTCTCCCCTAACATGACATCTAGTCTCCCCCTGATTTCTTTACGGCTGGATTTACAACTTGGTTCTGTCTTCCTGCAGCTGAATAAGCACCTGACAGAAACGCCCAACTGAACAGTCACATACTCATTTTGAAGCAGTCACGGAAATCTTGAGGAAAGACTCAAGAGCTTGAAATGGCCAAGAGCTGGTAGGAAATAAATCAAAACTTTGATACCTCCATACACCACAAGTTAGCAACAAGAACAATTCAAGAATCACCAACTAAACAAAAGGCCGTATGTAAACAGAAAACCCCATTTTCATTATGATTTTTCTCTAATAAACAGGCCTTGCAATTTCTCAAAGGGTTTTTTTTGTGTGTTGAAAGGAAATACTGCCTTAGAAGGTAACGAAATTTTGTTTCATAGTTCAGCATTGCCTAGTGAATTACAAGCTATTGTTTCTATATATAAGCAGCAACATTGTGAGACTCCTTTAGAGATACAAAGACTACCGCATCAAATAATACCGACAACCTTACACCTCAAAGCATGAATTTAACTCTGCTTTCATTGTATTACCACCACGGCAGCGTTACAGCATTTCTGAAATTACACTTTTGTCCAAGTCACTGTGTCAACAGACAAGCCAGTCTGCTCCAAGCACCGAAGGGCTAAAATGGAATAAAACGGCTCAATCAGCTAAGATGCACTCAAACATGAATTCTAGTGGTGCTTCACTTCACTTTGCTACTGTAGTCAAAATTTTACTCTCTGTATTTTACAGAACAACAGAAAATCGTAGGCGGATTTTTGGGTTCAAACAAAAGTTTGATGCCTTGCCTTTCAAGCTCTTACTACGTAAAGATGCAGGACATCAAGAGATGACGCCCATAGTCTTGCCAAATGCAACAAGATTTCTCCTTCAGAAGACCCACAGAAGCTGTCAAACCTTAGTGCCAGCACAGTCCATTCGAGGAGCTGATCCTTCCACCATTTTCAATTAAAAGTCAGGGTTTCACTTCCCCCAACCACCACAGCACAAACCACTTTAACTTCCTAGATTGTACCAGCAAACCTTTACAAACCGATGGCTGAGCACAGGAGCACACAAAAGCCCTCAGAGAGAAGAACACTGGCAGGCCTTGTTCATACACCTCGCTGAGCACAACCCCTCCAGAAGAAGAGGCAGAAAGACTAGGTAGGCAGCTTCAGAGCCAGCGCCCACAGCTGGCACTAGCCACGAGCTGCAGCGCTGCTGGACGTTCAGCTTCTGAACATCCGCATCAGCCGCTTCCACGTGCCCATCCGCCCCTTCACTGCGCAGGTGGAACGAGGAGCCTGGGCTGACCCTGACTCCCCAGCAGCTGCCCAGCCTGGACACCCAGCCTGACACAGACGGAGGCTGGTGCAGAGCTCCCCACGCCAGAGGAGCAGCAGCCTGTACAGGCAGGGTGGGTGGCTGGCAGGCAGGCAGCCCGGCAGCTGAGCGCCTTCCTGCAGGCAAGACACGCACGTCAGACCCCGTGAGAAAGGGGCGTTCTGATCCCTACCAACTCCAGGGAAGACAAGCATCGTGCTGCCTGCGAGCCAAACAGGAAGGACACTCCGCTCTCTTCTACAGCAGGTTAGAAGTTGTTTCTGCTATTTCTTTCTCCTCAAAGAAAATGTCAGCATGGACACAAGCGATTACACTTGATTTCGTTCTGTATTTCAACTCTCAAGCAAATAATTGGATAGGTGCCTCTCTGAAGTCACCTACAGGACTTCTGACAATGACTGCGTGGGTCCAACACCTCTGAAAAGAGACAGAATTACATTTATCTCCTTTTTTTTTTAAAAAAAAAAAAAAAACAAACCACAGATGTAATAAGAAGTTCTTGAAGCTTATTAGCAATCATCACTAAAGGTACAGAAAGCAAAAAAAGCCATTAAAAAGTTTCACATGGAAACAGATAGAAAATGGCCAAATCACACTTCCTTTGCAGACTATAGTGAAGTGTCTTCTCTAACCAAGACAAATTAGAAACGCCTGTATTATGCAAACTCATATCACAGTTTACAGCTTGAGAAGCCAGGGATTTCCTACTGTGTTTCTAACAGCTGGACAACTAAACTACTTCACTGTTTACTTCGTGATGCCGCATTCGTGATATGGCAGAGCCTAAACATTTTCTTAAAAGAAAATGAGCCTGAAGGAGTTAACCTTACACACAGAAAGCCTGATACCTGCCAGACAACCTCAGGCTCTACAGTTTTTAATAATGAATAGTTACTCATGCATTGCATAAATATTATTACATCATATCTCGTATGTATGCAAAATCAGAACTACAATAAAATAGGTTCCTCTGTTTCAATATTGTATCAATTAACCCACTCATCCACTTAATTTGGAGCTGTAGATGCATCAGGTCACAACAGCTTTAACATCTCACATGCCTCTGTGTCTAAACAGGAACAGACAGACCATTCTAAATACAAAAAAACCCAACCCACCAACAACAAAAGCCCCAACAAAAAAAACTTGCTCTACCATAATAACTGGGTGAGAGGAAAGATACCATTACTGTGCTTTTTTATTATGTTTTTGTCTTGCCTAACATCTAACGTACATATCAACACCTCACTTTCAAGATGTAAGGCAATAAAACACGCAGAAATACCTTCATCCCCAAGGTCGGCATTACACAACGTGAGTATAAAATGGATCACAACAAGGACGCTGAACATGGCTCACATCTCAAAGAACACGGCTTTTTTTCCAACTCGGTAATTAATGCATGAGTAAACTACAATAAGTATTACATTCATTTTCCTAAATATTAAACCCGTTAGAAATTTGTTCTGACGGTCAGAAACACACTTGAGACACGGGAAGACTGTAACCCTGAGCCCATGGAGAAGGGGCAACGAAGAAGCGGGATGTGACATGAGGAAGTCTCGGGGGCAACACGGGCCAGGGGTTAGGACGTTCCCTTCTGCAGCGCAGCACCAGTGCCCGCCGTTGTAAGCAGTTTGTACCACGCTAGCGTAGGACCACCATAAAACCCCCACTTTGCAAGTCCTGCACAAGTCTCCCTTGTGACTACGCCCAGAGGTCTCCCCTCGCACGCTCACCCTTTCGCCACCCGCCCCGCAGGAACACACCTCCTGCTGTGCCGCCTCCACCCCCGTGCCCACAGACTGACCCCCCAGGTGACAACCCAGGAATCATTTACAGCCACATGAAACATCTGAATTCGAATTACTTCACATCTCCAGCTTCTGACTAGCAGCACGAAATTCAGTGGCTTTAATTGTGAAACAACCTTTCCTAATTCTAAGCTGCTGAAATAGGCTGCTGAGTCAGCACCGTATAAAAACTTAAGTCTTACGCTAAAGGGGGAGATGAAAACACAGGAATTTGTGCCTCCCTGTGCTGCACAGTAATCCCACCCCGAAATTCCACTCCCCGTGGCTGAGCGTAGGCTGTATCTAACAGACCCCAGCCTGGCACGAGCAAACCTGTCCCCACGGCATTCCAGAAGTCTGGGCAGAGACCGACTGCTGCTCCTGGCCCCGGCAACTCGGACCCGGGGGTCTCCCTCTTCACCACCTGACGTTGCCCTTGGCAAGCGAGCCCTGGTTTGAACACCTCCCCAGCAACCCACCAGCACAACTGGTCTTGTACCAGACAGCTGCCCTTTTTCCTGACAGAAGCAAGGGGCTCGAGGAACTGGAAGACCAGCAGCCAATTATCTTTCCTAATCACAAAACAACCCCGCAGACCTTTACTTCAGCTGATGGCAAACTCCTTCCGTTCACAGCTCAGTCCTTGCACAGTCCTCACCATCCTCCAGGAAACTGGGTGGGCCTGGAAATAACTGGGTTCTCTGGACATACACACACTCTTCACCTTGAAGGTGTACTGATAGCTACACCCACAAGGTACCGCAGGGGTCACAGCATACAGGCCTGTTCTTCTGCCAGAATAAAACACACAGCGCACACCCAGAAACCTGTACCGTGAACTCTGATCTGAGAATCAGAGCTTTTAAAATCCCCAGTTGCTGACACTGCTGAACTGGTAAAGCACGGTAGAGGTCTAAAGCTTTTCCAAGAAACTTCTCTGCCTACGTTGTATTTACGTGCACAGGCTACAGGTATTTAGAGGTTCTTATTCGTGAGTGCCTAAATTTTAAACAAACCTTCTGAAGCACAGCAAGTTCTCCACTACTTCAGGGTTCTTTGTTTTCGAGGAGACTTTCACACTTGGAATCAGCCTGTCTCTAGCTAGATGAAGCTAGCCATTTCTATACCCCTTCATTGCCAAAAAAGCTTGTTTCATGTCCCCCCGAGATGAAGGTGTTTGTTAACTGACCTGCTCCCGTCTCTCCAATCCCACACGTGGGACCAGTCCGTAAGCATCGCCTCGGGGTTGCTCAGCCACAGCTCTCCAGGCTCAGCTTCTCCTCGTCCACCAAGCACCTCGTAAAAAAAGACGTAATTACAAAAGTTACTGCCTTTGCAAAGTTGTGGGATTCTAACTGGGCAGAAAAGTTCCCCAAGTCATCATACTACCCACTGTTACAGCACCCTCAAACACAGGGCTCAACTGGCGGTTCACAGGAAGGCCGAACACTCCTGCCTCGAGCACAGCCACACTCAGAAGCACCAGGAACACCTTTGGGGGCTGTAGCAGTTTGGGCTGTCTAATTGCAGTCCACGGGCCTCAGTCCGTTAGAGTTTGCATCCAGCAGCGTGCCTGGCTACGTCACCCCTGAGCCATGACTCTTGCCAGTCCTTCTCCCTCCACCTCTACCAGGAGAGTTGTTTCAAGGGACACAGGAAAAGTTGTGTTTAAAAAAATCCAAACAAAACCACAAAACAAAATAAAACAAGAGATAATTCTAAAGCCTCACTGATTTACGTGAGCGAGCTTAAAGCTTTGCAGAAACTTCAGGCAAAGCACCTAGAAACTGAAATGACTATTTTTATCTTCTTTGCTGGAGGCATCTACACAAAACTGCTTAGAAACTCCACCCAAAAGGGAACGATTCCTAGGTACTGCCTTTTGATTTGGGTTGAGGTTTGGGAAACTGTAGAACAGTAGGTACACCAGAGACATCAGAGAGGACTTCTCTGAAGGAAGGTGAGGCTAAGAACGCTTCTGAACACACTGCGAATGGTCAACAGAGCATCAAATTGGGACTGCAGACAGTAAAACAGTGTCGAGTCCTTCATACCAAGTAAAATACCATCTCCCCTCAAAACCCACACCGACAAGCAGCAAGGGTTACTGACACTGGCATTACTGAAGCTACAGAGAACTGTGCCTGCTGCAGCTCAACAGCTGAAATTTTTACCTCACCTACAAAGCCAAAAGCTAGAACATTATCTTCCCATGGAACATATTTATTTGCCACTTAAGAGGCCACCTGAATGCAAAACTATCGGCTCCGTTCTCGCAGCTTTCAACAGCGAGGGTTCTCCTAAGGAAAACCCACTGTGTGCTGTAAGAAAGCACAACCAGGGGCATTGATTGTCATTTTGCTTCAGTTAAACACAACCGCATCTCCGAGTCCAACGATTCAGCTCTGCCCTCCCTCGCTTCCCGGCGAGGTGACCTCGAGTACGGCGTCACGGCCAAGGTGACAAGTCCCGAAAGCTGCGGCTTCCCAGTTCAGCTCCCAGCCCCCACGGTCTGCAGTTACGGCAAGGGCCGTCAAGCACTTCCCTCCCTCCCTCCCTCCCTGCCTCCCCCCCCGGCAGCGCCGAGATGAAACCCTCTCACCTCCACCCCGCCGCGGCCGTCCCCGGCAGGCGGCTCTCCGAAGGCACGGGGCGGCCAGGGAAGGGGAGCGGGCCCGGCGGCAGGGACGCAGAGAGCGGGACCGGAGGCCCCGCGGGCGGACGCCGCGTTACCTCGCTCCCCTCCGGGGCCCCGCAGCGGCGCTCCCGCCGGGAGAGGCCTCCCGGCCGCGGGGCTGCAGCTCCCTCGGCCCGGGCCGGGGCTGGTGTCGCGGCAGCCGCAGCGCCGGCCCCGCCGCCGGACGGCGAGGCGGCCCCGGCAGCGCCTCTTCCCCCGGGCTCTCACCGCAAGTGCGAGCGGCGCAAGAGCGCAGGCGCCGGCGCGGCGCGGGGAGGGCGGCCCGGGGCGGGGGGGGTCGGGGGTCGGGGCCGGGGCGGCCCCTCCGCTGCCCGGGGGAGGGCGGGCGCGTCCGGGCCGCGTCTCCCGCCGTGCCGGCGCCTGCGGGACAACGGTCCCGGGGCTGCGAGCGTCCCGCCGGTTGCTTCCGCCTTCGGTCCCCGCTGCGGCGATGAACGCGCTCGCGGGGCGGCGGGCGGGAGGCACGCGCGGCTCCGAGACAAAGCCGCGATCGGGCACAGGGTCATCGGCCACGGCCGGGGCTTGGGGCCTGACCCCCCCCTCTGACGAGGCTGCAGAGCTGGCAGGTAGGAGGTGCCCTTGGGCCAGCGCCTTGTAGCTCCTTTTTAGCTGTTTTTCATCTCAAAACGGAGCGCGCGAGCTGGGGAGGCTCGTGTGGCGCCGTGGGGGATGTGGCTGGGGAGCTGACGTAGGCAGGATCTCCCTGCGGTTCCTTCCCTCGGGCAGAAATCAATCTGAAACTCGACTTTCCCGGGTGAGTTCGCCTTCCCGGTGGCAGCGTGGGATCCAGGAGCAGCGTCGTGAGTGATAAACCTCATGTTCGCCTCCGTGGTCAGAGCTGAGGCTTCTGCTTACCCGCTTCAAACACCCCCTCCACCCCCCGTTCTTTTTTACCTTCCAATCTAGAATTTATTTTCCTCTGTGAGAGAAGGGGAAAGTACTGTTTCTGGGAGGTACATAGTGGTAAGGGGATGGCACGACTTGCAACTGAGGAAACGGTTTCAACCATTGAGTCTTGACGGTGCTGTAAGCCTTTGTGTTCTGTCTTGATGGTCACTGCTTTTTAAACAAGATCGAGCTCGTTTTATACTTTAGATATAGGGAGGAAAGGATTGCGGAAGAGTTGGATTTGTGGGACAACAAGGGGAGGCAACTCATCCTACTTCTACTTACGGGAGAGGGAGTGGGGAGAGGGAGTGGTTTGCGGGGTTTTTTTTTGTACTTGGTATTGATGTCCTCAACTTGATTGTCATTTAAAAATGCAGCCAACAAATGAACCAAACCCAAAAACCACAACCAAAAACCAACCAACCAACCAAAAGAACCCCATAAAAAAAACCAAACTGGTTTGGATTTTGAGTTTCAGTGGGTTTTTTTTCACTATGGTAAAAATTCTTGTTTTAAGACAGCTTATAGTAGCTTCTCAGTACCTCCCTACTTCTGGCAAATTTGGAAAATTCAAGCCTTGTTCTACACCTATTATGTTCTTAAGTTTAGGCTGTAGAAGTTGTAGGCATTTGAGCATCTGAAACTTGGGCCATTTTTTGGTTTAAGTATATGTTTTAAGAAAGTTTTAGTCCTGTGTTTAGTGCCATTTGTGTTCAGAAAAATCACAGAATCACACGCTCTGCTGACTTGTGCGTCGGTGTATCTCTTTAAATGTGTGTTTTGAGGCTTAATTTGCCTCTGCATAGTTAAAATCTTGATGTTTACCCAAACTGAGTTTTTCGTGAGGCCACTTCGCCTCCAGAGCCTGGGAAGCATTTGCTGAAGCAGTGCTGTAACTGACTCAAAGAAAACTCACTGACAACTCAGTGTTATTAAGCAGGGATTCTGTATTACGGTGCCGGGCAGCACGGGGGATGGCTCCTTCCACCCGTGCTCCAATGGGTTAGCAAAACACATCAGTTCCTATACACAAAAATCATACGTTTGTGAAAATGAATTTGTGAAACATACCTTTGTGTAGAAACTGGAGTCAAATTAAAAAAATCCAAAGCCAACTGAAAGACTAGACGAGGTCATAGGCTTTGAGCAGGGAGGTTGGACTAGATGGTCTCCAGAAGCTCCTTCCAACCTCGACTGTTCTGTCAATCTGTTCTGTGACAGAAGAATTGCATTTAATAAACCTGCATTAAAATAGGTTTCCAACTAGTTTGTATTTCAGATTTTGTTCCTTGTTTTGTTGAAATTTTTTAACTCATTCTGTTGTCTTCAATGACAAGAAGGAATACCTGAGTCATTTCCACGTAGTAGAAATTAATGGAATCAAAACTAAAAACAAGTTTTCAGCTCTTCCTCAGTGTTGAAAGTTTTACAAGACCTTTTTTAAAGGTGTTTTTTTGCTTTTATTTTATTAAGCTATCTTGAATATTCCATAGTAGACTAAACAAATCTAAGAGGGAGATGGTCATAGACCTAGGGATTATTAGTCAGATGACTGAAGAACTTGCTGAACACTAGAAAAAAGAAAACAAAACCAACCCAAACCCCTCGCTCTTGCCAGATCCAGTCCCTGAGCACCTCATCACACACCTGAGCTCAGCACTGGACACAGCTTAGTGCAAGGCAGCAGCAGCAGCTCATGCTGCTGCAGAGCTACACTTTCAAACCCCAACCTGTTTGTGAGGTAGCAGGGTCTGGTTAAAGCTGTTGGTTCTCTGAGTTCATTGATAACGTCAGAGTTAAAGAAATTAGACCGAAGCCATTCAGTACAATACTTGAATATGTAGTGCGTCAGGCAGAGGCCTTTGGAGCCGTGATTGAGTTGCTTACAAAGAACAGAACCAGGATTACATGGGGCTGTTCTTTGATATTTTGGGATTTTCAGTCCTTTGCCATCCATGTGTGTAATTTTCAGCTACTTTGGTTTTTCTTGTGAATGGACACAGTGAATACCTGGCTATCAGTGCTTTTAAAGCCTTACTAAAGCATTGAATAATAAATAAATAGGGCTGGTTTTTCTCATGTTGCTACCTCCACATGCAACATTTTGTGATGTCTCGAACAAGGTGACAGTTCTTAAACTTTTGGGTTTTTATGCTTCCTATACTACTTGTGGCATCCTCAGGCAGAAAGCACGATACCCAGAGCAAAGCAGCAGACTTTTGGACTGGGCTAACTTGGATTCTTCCCTTAGTTCTCTTGCTGCAAAGCACGTTCTAGTTACTCCTCACGGTTAAAAGCTTGGAGGCACAATTACCAGCTGACACAGCTCCCGTGTCATTTCTCTGTTTTCCCAGATGTTGAAATCATAATGCAGTGCCTCATTCCTGCAATGATGACCGGGAAAATGGTCACCAGCTGCATGTTATACTGTGTTTTCTTCAGTGTTCTGCAAGTCCAACAAAAATACAGTTCAGTAAACGCTTGTTCCCTGACTGCAGCATGGCCATCCGCACATGTTGTTGCAGCCTGTTGGGTGTTTATTTTTCCATAGGTAAAAATTAGAAGTACTTGATTTTCAGTTATTAGGGCTAAATGATGAGGAAACACATGGAAAAGTTCCACTGTATGTGATAGAAAATGTACCTTAAAAGTGAGAGTGTGGCTGTTTATTTTGGAAAACTGGTTGTCTGTGCTTTAAGTTCAGGAAATGTGAGTGTGTACTCGCACAGTTGGATACAGCCGTGTTTACTCTGCATTTCTGAAATTACAGTGACTGTATCCAACCTGTTGTGCAGTATCGTGTGGAGTCCCTGGTGCTGCGTATTGCAAAGCCAACAAATTGTGTTCCTGGGACACCCAGCATCCAGCAGCGAGCTCAAGGGAAAGCCCTGCAACGTGCTCCCTCAGTACCGGAGCCAGAATCCCGCTCCTGCGGCAGTGCTGTTCTCGTGTGAGCCTTCCAGCCGTTAGAGCCCTCCGGTGGGATAGCGCACAGCTACTGGTTTTCAGCCTGCCTGGGACAGGTTGAAAGCTTAGGGAAGTAAGTGGTTCATCTTTTCTCACAAACTTGAATTCCCTGGAGACTTTAGCATCTTTTCAGAGGTACTGAGAACCCTTGGGTGTCATTGGAAACCATGGGCAGGTGTGAATAGCACCATTTTCTGCTACACAATAGAGATGATAAAAGTCTACCCTGTGGGTGTGTGTGTGCACACACATATACCTATGCACATCAATAGGTATTTTTAATTAAACACAGAATTAGACTCTGTTCTGTTAAAAAAAAAATCAACTCTGTATGTCCATGTGTGTACAGCTGTCCCATTCTTGTGGTGAGGCCGGTTTTCCCTGTTGCTTCAGAATAACTTAGAATGTCACATAAATGTACTCCCTGTTTTCCAAACTGGACTGGTATTATTCGGCTGTATGTTAATAAATGATTGTTGTTCTCTTTTAACAGTTGTAGTTCATTCTGGTCTTAACTATGCAAAATGGAAAGATACAATGAGTTACTCTGTGTGGCCTCTCTGATGGAGCTTAACAGCGATTCTGTTGATTGGAAATCTCATGGGTCATTATAACGTGTTATTTGTAATTGTACGTCGCTAAGAAATTTTGAATGACAGTATGTTTGTTTATGGCTGAGATTATAATTGTGACTGTATCCTTGCTGGTGTTACCAGCATTTAATGTGAGTTGGTGGGTTTCCTTGCTCGGGCTGTAAATGAATGAATTGTCTTCATATTTCATTTTCCTCTCTATCAGACAGGATGCATTCCAATCTGGCTGTGCATCTCTCAGAGCCCTTCCTGACTGACTGTACCAGATTAGAGATGATACCCCAGTGTCACCCAGTGGAGGAGCTTTTGTCAAGGTGACGCTATCAGGGGTCTGTGACAGGCACTTTCCCTTCCTGTTGGCCGAGCAGCTGAATACCAACTTGATCTTGTGGTTTCTCTTTTGCTGC
The DNA here is from genome assembly GCF_034619465.1 of Leptosomus discolor. NCBI lineage: Eukaryota > Metazoa > Chordata > Aves > Leptosomiformes > Leptosomidae > Leptosomus > Leptosomus discolor. Next base: position 226,585 of record NW_028237817.1, read on the forward strand.
ATTACGAGCAGACAGAAGGGGGGGAGGTTCAGTCTCCCGTTTCCCCATGTTTTTTGGTATTTTTCAGACAGCTCAACTTCTGGCAGTTCAGGCAATATTTACGCTTTATGCTTTCATGTACACTGAAGGCTCATTTCATCAATAATTCAACTGTGTTTTACTTGTGCAGTTTGGGGATCAAACAGTAATTATCTGTGTGTAACACGTCATTCTTCCTCTGCTTGTAGAGCAGAATGTCTTCCCAGACAAAGAGTCCTGGTTCGGGAGATGAAACTCCCTGACCTGCTTTCTGTTGTTCTCGTTTTATATGAGGTGTCTGCTGGCTGCTTGGTAAGGAAGTAATAAATATGGCCTGGAGCTCTTTCAAATAATTAGCCAGTCACCAGCATACTTTATTGTTTGCCCATAAAGTAGTGTGCGATAGGGAAAGAGGGTGAAAGGAAAGGAGAAGGTAAAGTGAAAAGAGGACAGAAATGGATAGCTACCACCACGGGTCCAAGGCGTCCCTATGGTCCCAGGTCCAGGCAGCATCCTGCCGGTCCTAACGATCGTCATGACCCTTGGTGGGGGGAGCTTCCAAAGTTCGGGTGCTGAGGAGCCCTTTTTTATGCCCAGCAGCAGCCCTTGCTCCTCCTCTGTATCTCCGTCTCTTCTTGGCTGCATCGATGCTGATCGATCCTTCTTGATTACGGTTCTCAGGCTCGTCCCTGGCACCGGAGAACAGCACAGCACTCGTGAGACAAACAGAGCCCTCTTGCCTCTGGCAAGGCTCCCTCCTTTGGCTGTTATCTCCCCCCACAAGGTTTCTAGAAGGGAGAAGCAGATACCAGCATCTCTTATCCTTTTGCTGTTTTCTGCCAGATGAACAAGTTGCTCAGCTCTCGTCCTTGCTCTGTCCGGGGCACAATGACCTCACAGGCCTGGCATTCCCTTCCCAGGATCAGCAACTGCTGCTCAGGCAGCAGACAAAAATGTCAAATGTGTTTGACAATGTTTCTCTGGGCAGTCTGGGGTGCAGCCACGAGTGCTTGGCTTTGGAACGCGGAGCTGGTGGTACGTTTTGCCGCTGTTGAGGAAGGTGCAGGCCTAAAGATGCTTGGGAGTTAGCCTGGTTCTCAGCTACTGCTGGACTTTCCCCTTTCCGCGTGAGCTCAGTAACCAGTTTCCCGGTTTCCAGAGGGTCGTCTGGATGTGTGTTTGGTGGTGGTTCATGGTGTTCTGCTGCTGTCTCTGGCAATCTGTTGCATTGCTCATGGAGAGGCTCTTGTACTAGTGCTGTCAAGGTGTCGATTGCAAAATTTACAGACTCTCCTTCTCTGAGATGAGAGTCCAGAAATACTAATGGCTTCCCAATTGGAAATGCAGTTTGCTTTTTGTTTTGAGCAGTAGCGTGTTTGCATATGCTGGACGTCGAACATACAGATTGTGTCAGTGTTGGAAAATATTCTTTGGAGCAGCACGTGTGGTTTCTGTTTATACAGGTCTTCACCTGAATCTGCTGGGATTTGGTGATTGAAATCATTTGCACTACTATGTTATAGACTGTTTTGAATTGATTTTTTTTACTTCTCCCCCCACCCCCAGAAACGGCACTAAACCAATTGATGACTGACATATGAAGTAACTTCCAGTGCCTTGGTCTTCTGCGACCCTACTGCTGGGCAAAGGGAGAAGCTTGTGTTGTAAGAGGACCAGATGCCATGTGGTATCGAGGTAGAGTTGTAGGACTCAGCAGTGCCTATCTCCAGGTAAGTTTGATTATATGGGGGGAGGGGGCATGTGCGTATGAACAGGCGCACGTGTATGGTTTTAAAAAAAAAAAAAAAAAGGCAAATAATCCAGTCGTCTACCGTCAGTTTATGATCACACCTTTTTTTCATTCAGCTGACCTGACTTTCCAGATGCTCATTCTGCTTAAAAGTGTGGTAACTGTCCGGATGTTAACGTTTCTGTTAAAGATGAATTCTACGTACCTATCTCAGTTGTCACAATCTTTCCCCTAGTTTTCCTGGTGATGATAAATGTTCTTAAGTAAAAAGCTCCCCTTGATCCCCTGTAAGTAATCCCTTGCAGGTTTTTTCTTCTTTTGCTGTTGTTGTTACCATGTGTGGAACGCTTTGAAAATACTTGGGTTTAGCTTCCCCCCACCCAGAGAGTCGGGGCTGGCTGTGTGTTTTGAATGCTTTCTGCTGCACAGGTACAGAGCTCCTTTTTCGAATGAGCAGTTAATCCTACCTAAACTCTTGAGTCTGCTTGCCCTCTTTCAACGTAGATTTGCAAGTCTGACTCCAGCCTGGTTCACGCATTCTTTATGTCTTTCACTTCTAAACTGCTGTGGGTTATTGCACAACACGTGGGGTCTCTTGCAAGACAAGTTTGGAAAGTGAACTTCTGACCTGCCATAGCGGTTTTTTAATCCTTTCCTTCATTTCCACCTCATCACATCACCTGCTCTCAGCAGACCGTTATTTCTTCCCCCAGAGAAGTGAATGCTGTCAATGAACGCGTTCTCTGAGTAAACTTGACTGAATTATTTCAGGAAAGCTTTTCTTTTCCTATAGGTGCAGTACATAGACCATGGTTACATGGAGAGGGTTATTCCGTGTCTTCTGTATCCAGCCGCGCTGTATGCTGGTGTTCCTGCGTTTTGCATACCCTGTGAGCTCCACAAGACAGTACCGGTGAGCAACGGTGACTTGGGAGAGGTTTTAGCTGGTAGTTACTCAAACTGGTACGCTGTTGAGTCCCACCAAGGTTGAGGCTAGTTGCTGGCGTGTTTTCTTGCCTGCAAGGATGGGGAGAACAGCTGGAGGATGGTTTCAGCAAGGGAGGCTTTTACCAGGAGCTGCTGGATTACTTTATGAAGTGACCGTGCTTCAGAAGCAGCTGTCCTTGGAATTAAATCTTTGTGAGAGGGGACGCTGCGGTAGTTGGCAGGATGATACTCAGGAGTGGTAGTTTGTTTTGCAGTAGCAGCGAGAAGAAGGGGGGCCTGGATTTCTTAATGCAGAATAGCCAGAAAATTGTCAGTCTTCAAGTCCTGCAAAAACGTTTCTGTCATTCTGCAGGTAGCTGTGAGGGAAACCCTCTGTTACCGCTGCTCAGCTCATGGGAGTGAGTGGTTTAGGGGTTTTGTTAGTCGGTAATTGGTATGTAAACAACGTTCTCGGGTGTCATCACACCTTAGTCCCATTTGAATGGTGCATTTAGTAAAGGTGAATTACTGAAACGACTGGGTCACTTTTGAACTTGTTCTTAAAGAAAACCTTTTTATTGCTGAGCGCAGTTCAACGGATAGATTCAGACAGACAGGCTTATCGGCCTGCGGGTTGGGCCGCAGACAGATATTGCAGGGAAACACAGAAGTCTTTAAAGTGTCCTGTGTTTCCTGTTGTCTGTTATCTCCGAGTGTAATTCTGTGTCTTTGGGTTCGGCTTTGGGTGATTGTGCGCACAGACCTTGTTATGCCTGGGGTAAAGGTCAGCCTTGGCAAGCAGCATCTCTTTCTAAGCCACTTCAACATCTGAACTGGCTGGTGGGCTTTGTCACACGGAAAGTTTTAGTGTCCCAAAGAGCAGGTAACGTTTAAACTGTTGTAGACAACTCAAACCAGTGATGGGTGTTTTCAACCAAGTTTTTCAATGATAGTCGCCTATTTTCATGCCCCTGTGTTGAGGATGGTGTGGGGCTTAGTGTCAGCGTCTTAACGTGTGGCGATTTCTTGCTTTCACCCAACAGATCGTCAGCTTTTGGCAGCAAGGTGCAGTGGATTGCCTTCAAGAACTACTTACACATGAGGAGGTTGAAATCCATGTTCAGGTAGCTTAATGTATTCACGGGTGTGGAATGAGGCTTACTTTCTGTTATCTTGCTTTAATTTCCTTTTAACTTGCATCAGGAATAATAGGTGAAGGAGTACAGCAGTAAATGTGTTGCGTAGAAAGATCAAAATCCCAAACTAAAGTTTTCTCCCGTGACTTTACCTTTGTTATAATTTTCAGGCCCGAAACGCGTCCTTTAGAGGTCAAAAATGCTTTTTGGTGCTGTTTGTATTCTGTGTTGTCGTTCTGACAAGCAACCTACCTACCAACAGCATAAATTCTTGTCAATTCAATTTTAAGTTATTAAAATTGGGCGTAATCGAGTATGGACATGCTTAAATTAATGTATGACACTACAGGGAAACAGATAATCTGTATTGTCTGAAAACCTGCAGTTTCAGATAATTTAATTTCTAATGGTATATTGTGGAAGAGAAGGGTTTATCGCTGAGTGAGCGAACGTGGGATGGTGTTTCGGTGTTGGACCGAGTGGTCGGGGCTGCTGTTCCAGGGACGGGCACGTTCCCATTTGTGTCGTTACCTGACGTTAACGACCATCCTTGGGGGTTTCGTCCTGTTGGCGAATGAGTGGGGCGCACGTAGGACTGACAGGTTGGAACTTCCGGGTCGCTGTTTCTAAAACCTCAGTCACACTGTGCCTGTTCTAATCTTATTTTGTCCTGTGTAAGTAGGAATTACCAGATAACCCGTGGGGCAAATTGTCCGTCAGCCTGTGTTTTGGTGGAACGTCGCTTTCTTCCTTCATGGCACGTCAGAAGTTCTGTGTTGCTGAAGAGGGTCAGGACATAACAAAGCTGGTGAGCTTTTTTGTGTGTGTAGGTGTGTCTCTTGCTGCTGTCCCTCTGACATTAAAAAGACTGCTCAGTTGCTCGTCTCTGCTTCAGAGGATCGTTTTCCCCTTCAGAGGACGCTGCTGTCACTGCTGATGTAATCGTGGCGTGCATGGCAGTGATGCAGTTAGAAGAATCTCTCAGCGTGCGTTAGAACTGAGTAACGGTGAAACCCCAATGGTGAATCAGTCTCTTGTTGCGTTTTGGTAAAGTCAGCACGTGACACGCGACTTTCTGCAAACTGTCTTGAAATGGGATTGTACCCTTAGAACAAAAATGAAATTTGGAAAACAGCCACCAAGCTGCGTAAGGCGGTTGTAAGCAAGGAGCGTTCGGAAAGCCCGGAATGCTCTCCGCAAGGCATGTAGCATTAAGCAGACCCGATCCAGAAATAAGCGGTTCAGAAGAATGTGTAAGAAAATGAGTGTTGGAGGTGTTCATTTGTGGACCAGAAAAGGGCAAGGCGTCCAGAGCTCGAGCTGGTTCCGGGAGCCGAGCCTCGGGAACAGCAGAAGGGGGAAGCCTGCAGCTCTGAGAATGTTCAGCCGCGATCAGCTCTGGGTTTAGCTGCAGAGAGGCTCAGCAGCCCTCCATCCTCACAAGCCAGCTGCTACGCTGCGTTGGCTGAAGGATACCGTTACTATGTAAAGTACAGCCATTACCCATGTTATTATTTTATAGTAACTTTACTTCCTTGCTTCACATGCGTGTTTTCGGGTAGGTAACCTGGTAAGGACTGTGGTCTGTTCTGGGAGTGTTGTCGTGCTGTTAACAGTGGTAATGAGCTGCTTATGCAGAGCCCGCTACACCGGTGTCTTGCTTCAGAGTGTGTTCCTGTCTGCGAGATGCGCTTCTGCTGAGCTGACAGGCGAGTTCAGGAGCTGGTCTTTGTTACCGTAGCACCATCCCAGCTTAGTCATTAGCCAGGAGATTCCCTGGCAGGCAGTAGGGTGTTGGAGAGCACCCCAGAACCCCAGGCGTGGTGAGCTCACGGCAGTGAGTCTCGTCTCGTTCTGGGTGAACGTGTGCACGTGAACGTGTCTTCGTGTGCATACGCGTAGGTACAGGTGCTGCCTTGTGCTCCTAGATTCAGGCCTGGGGGACTGTGACCTTGCTTCATTTGACAGACGAGTTTTTAATCTCTTTGTTCTGAGCTGAGGTTTAACTAACCGTCATTTCTAGAATTACTTTTTCTACAGCAGTTGACGACAAACCCTTTCCAAGCGTCTGAGCCAAAATAAGTCCCCAGTTCCTCCTACGGCCTGTTTTTGTATTTAACCGCGCTGCCTGTCAGCCCCTCCGTAGGGAGGTACTTGAGGTCTGCAGGTTTTAAGCTCATGATCTGAGCGAGCCCTTGGCCAGCCTGGTCCCTTGTAATCTGCCCCTGGAAATGGCAATGCTGGCTTTTGGAACAGTCCGTCAGCTCGGGTCGGAGGAGAGCTGCGCTTCAAACTGCTGTTGACACCCTGGGCACGTTCATTCAGTGAGCCCCTGCCTTCTGAATGACAGCCAAGGCCGTGCTGAACAGACTTGACGCACAGCCGTTTGTGATGGGACTGACTTGTAGTCGTCTGAGCGCTTCCAGCCTCACCAGGAGCTGTTCAGCCACCAGCCGTTCTAGGAGGGACCAGCGTCTCCTCAGGCAGAGGGAGAACCCTTTAGGCAGAAGCAGCAGCGTGCGAAGGGCTGGTTCCTTCTCCTCTGATTCCACATGGGCTTCCATGGTAGGAGAGCAGATGCTGCAGTTGGTGTTGCAGCACTGCCGGCAGCGTTGCAGACCCCAGCCCTGGGACTGCGAGGTGGTTGGGCCCTGCGGCTTGCAGGAAGGCTTATTCCTCCTGTCCCTGTTCCCCACTTTTACACAGGCAGTTAATTCCCTCTGGAACCGGTGATCTGTACGACTGAAAGACCTGCCCGATCCCCTGAGCTGTTGTTTCCTTGTTAGAAATTTATCAGGCCAGGCCTGGATGAAGGACGGGGCTGTCACGTGACTGTGGCCGTATGCTGAAGGCCAGCTGTGTGGGTCGTGGGTCCCGCCATCTGTGACACCAAGAAGACCTGTTCTGTGGCTGATGTTCGCAACAAGTCCAGTGGAAAGGCGTTCTGCAAACACCTGGGTAGAAAGCCCTTTCTGCTTCCCTTTTGTCAACAGGAGAGGGAAGTCTACGGTACCCTGTCCGTGTCGGGGAAGTACAGAATCTGAGACTTGCCAGACTGTCACTTCGATCTTCCTCACCCTAAAGACGTCTTTAATGCCTCAGCCTACTGGCTGGGCTCATGTAGGCTGCTCAAGGCCAAAGCTTTGCGTGTGGTGAAGGAGGTACGAGGTGACACGCTGCCCTGCAGCCTGCCCTTTGCTTTCTTTGGATTGAATTCCTCGTGCTGAAAAGCGCTCCTGTGTTGCCTTATTAAGTGTGCAGTGTTAGGTGATGTGTGAATTATCTATTAAACATTCAGGGGTTTGGCTGTGGCTTCAAAGATGCATTAAGGAATGTGAGGCCTTTTCAGGTGTTTCAAGAACAGGCACAAAGGCGGAAAGGCAGAGGGACAGCCGTTTGAAATGGGTAGCTCCTTGAGCGGTCTTGGCAGGACACCTTTTTAGGGTCAGTGTTTGCAACTGGGCTGTCCACGCCCCGGTGTGGCAGATCTGGCAGTAAGCACCCTGCTGGCAGCGAGGAAGGGCTGGTAACACAACAGCAGAGCTGCGAGGGCAGTTTTTCTTTCAAAGACGCGCACGAGAGGTGACCAAGGTGCCCGGCTGGGCGATGTGCAGTGCTCTGTTGGGAACAAGCAGGAATTTCAGAGGAATCTTCAGAGCCAGGTGCAGTCAGGTGGCCCGTCACAATATTCCTAGTGGTTTGGCAGAAATCTGGCACTTTGTGTGTGTCTGTGATCTAGTTAGATGTCCTTTCTTTACCGGTATTTATCAAGATGGGTTTGTTGGGGTTTTTAAGCTGTTTTATTTTGCAGTTATCGGTATCTGATTGCTTCCACTTTTTGTTTTGGGCAGAATGAAAACTGTTCAAGTAGATGTGTAAAAAATAAAATTATTTCAGAGAAATTGTGCCTTTTGTTACGTATGACATTAAAGTACGAGAGAGGACAGGAGCTGTACCCCGGAGCTATGGTCCAGCTGAGCTATGTGCTATCCATCCTTACTTTAAAGGCATAATGGAATGTGCCAAGGTTGATTTTGTCCTGAGCCAAGTGAGCGCACGGCACGTAGAGCTGAACCTGTACAATATGAGGGTCTAGAAGACGACAGACCGGAGCGTGCTGTGCTGCCCAGACAATGGGTATCTGTACCCTGCAAAGTCTGTGATCTGTTTTGAACGTGGGATGATGCTGGCGGCTAAGGAGTCAAATTATCCTTTGCCTTTCTCGTAAGGGATAGCTTGCTCTGGCAAACTGCAGTAGCCTTGGGCACGGCATTCGGGTTAATCCGTGCCAATAAATTGCTGTTATCTTCGTTTTTCTTTCTAAATATTTTCTCTCTTTAAAGGGAATGCCATATTCAGTGCACTTTTGAATTAACAGCAGCCAAGTTAGCAAGTCAGTGTGTTAGGACCATTTCAAAGATAGATGCTTTCTATTTTAAAAGTGTTAATTAACTAGTTCTCTTCTGTTATCTTTTAGCTTAAGTTTTTGTTGGAAATGTTGATTAATATCTTTTTCATCAAGGACATGCTGGTTACATTCTCAGATAACTCCTTTGTGCCAGGAATCATCCCAAAGCTAGTTTCCATTTTGTTACTAAACATGATGCCTGACCAAAACCTCTCTTGGTCTAGGAGCTACTCGAAGAAGACGTTCCTGGTTTGCCTTCGTACCTGTTGCCACCGCTACCTGGTCCAGGAGATCCCTTTCCTGTCAGAGTCACCCACGTGGTGTCCCCTGAGGAGGTACGTTTTGTGAACATCTTGGATCTGTTGCAGTCAGGAAATGTTGCAGTCCCGCCCTGCTGGTGAAAAGGGCGGGACAGCTAAGAGTTTTAGGTGATAGAAAACAGTGGGTAAGGTGGCAAAAGGCTGCTGAGTTGTTGATGCAGATGGTTGTGCACTGCAGCTGTCTGCATGAACTCTTGCTTGAAATACCCTCTTCAGTGAGGGCGGAGAAATACTGACCGTTTCCCTGAAAAGGTAACTTTAAGAATTACAGTACTGCAGTCTGGTGCTTACCTTGTATCATCAGAAAATAGGTCATTGGATTTTCACTTGGTGGAACAATGGTGATTTATCTCTTCCTTGTCCTTCAAAGGTTAAATTACTGGAACATTGTAGAGTGAGGTGAACATTTTCTGCATGTTACAGTTGTATTTTACGTCTAAGTGATTGCTTTAAATTCAGCACCATGGCCTAACAGAAATTCACCCCACCAATTCGCGTGACTATAAGTATTTTGGGGGGGGGATGGCATAGGGTGTGCCTATCCGTTAGTACCCTGTACATTATCCGGGATTGATTTTCCAGGTAGGCAGCGATGAAGTTGTAACCAGAAGTCGAAGGGCAATCAAGAGAGACTTCAGGGTCTTGGGAGGAGTGGTGAAGGGATCAGGAACACAAGTAGTGTTCTCCTTTCCTTCCAGTTGCAGGGAGTGACGAGGGAAGAGACAGGAACAGCCATCAGATGAATACCTGGCTCCGAGCCCTGTGTCACTGGCAGAATTTTGGGGGTTTTGATCACAGGACCCCAGGCAAGTTGTTGTTGTTTTCTTACCGGAGAGGAATATAAAATGTTTTTGAAAACAAACCAACCCAACAAAACCCTGGGGTGGTGTTTGAGCTGTGGTTGCTCCTGAGCATTAGTCTGGGAAGCACATAGCCACGTGATGTCACATCGAAAAGGGATTGTTCGTGTAACGTTACAGGCCTTTGCTTGCAAAATTAAAATAAAGAAGAAAAAAAAAGATAATGGAAAAAATAATTGATTTTACTTTAAGATCTTAGAGTCAGGTCTCAAAATAAGTCTGTTGGGGTTTGGTTTGGTTTGGCTCTTTGTATACTGCCAAAAGAAAAAAGAAAAAAAAAAAAAAGATGAAAAATTTTACTTCACAAATTCCTCACGAAGTCTTGTTTAATGCGGTTGCTGTTTCTGATGGTCGTTGTCTGGGCTTTGATTCTTCTGCATAGGCATAGGGGGAAAATCACACATCTGAGGGTTTTTAATTCTTGTAATGCCCAATTTAGAGGTTTCTATGAACTTGTCCTCTGGCCTTAACAGTAGTGGGGAGCTGTCAAGCCTGAAGGGCCCTGCTTTTGTAGCTGTAAGAATGGTAACACCTGCCTTGTCCAAATACTGCTGCTGTAACAGAAATAACCCATCCGTTCTTGTGAAATCGGTTTTGTCTTGATTCTCAAGGGAAAGAGGCTCCAAGTTAGACATCCTAATCGTATGTCTTGCATGTGTGGTTTTGTGATCTGGTTTTACAGTGCTATTAAATTAATAATTTGCTTTCAGTGCTGAGACTTGTTTTCGGAGTTTATGTTTTCTTCCGGGAAAAACAGAATAATCTTTCTTTTGCATGGTTAGACTTCTGTGGTACAGAAAGCTGTTTAATGATCTTTTCTCACTGAAGTGTGCACCTGTCAGCAAGGAAGTTGATTAAAAATAAATACACCTTGTGCATGGTCTAAGTAGAGCCTGTCCCTCAGCACTGCCCCAGCAAAGACCCTTCGGACGAGAGGGGTGTCGTGGGCACTGGCAGTTCCCGCTGGCCCTCGGCCCTCACTCCAGCTGCACTTCCATGGCCGGGGAAACACCAGGTTTGGGCACACGGCCCCGCTGCTGGGGCAGGTGCTGCTGGCGGCAGCGGGGTGACCCGCCTCGTCCCGAGGAGCCAGCAGGGATCGGGGCTTGCGCTGGCAGGAGCGGGCCAGCCTGCAAGGAACGGCGCGCCGGTGGAGACGCCTGGGGTTGGTGCAGCTGGGCGGTCCCGGGGGTTTTTAGGGCACAACCCAGTGCGGCTTCGGTTCAGGGAAGTGTTTCAGCGAGCCTGACCTTTAAATGATGCAAGTGCCCACACTGAGCTGAGCGTGGTTGCTCACACGCTCCCCATGAACTGGGAGTCCAGCATCATCCTGGTCAGCGCTCCTGACTGCCGAGCTGCACCGACTCCTCCCCGTTGTATCAACGTCCAAAATGATTTTACTCTCCTGTGGCAAATCACTGCGCCTGGAGCAGCCCCCCCCACGGCGGTATGACCGGAGCTTTGGTCGGAAGGGAAGAGCGATCGAGTGGGGGGTTTCACCGATCCCCCGCTGTGGCTCGTGGCCCTGCCCTGAAAAGCCCCGGCAGCGTCCAGGGGTTGCCAAAGTGTGGCGGAGATCAGGTCATCCCAGCGCGGCCAACCCCCCACCAACCGGCCTCGGCTGCAAAAGCCTGATCGCAGGGCTCAGTAGCCCGTTTGGCACTTGCCCCCCGCTCGTGAGGGAGGAGAAACCGCGCCCGGGGGGGCGACCACCAGCCCCCCCGCCCCCCCCCGGTCCCGCCGGTGCCCTCCGGCGGCGCCTGGCACGCGCGGAGGTGGCCGCGGCCCGTCGCGCGACCCAGACCCTCTGCCGCGACCACCGCCCCCGCCGCCGGCACCGCCCCTTCTGCGGCCCCCGCCCCGCCTCTCTGCTCGCCTCCGCGGCCCGAACCTGCCCCCGCCCAACGCGGCCGGGCCGGGGGTGTTCGGGGGGCGGGCGGGGGCGTTACGGCGAGTGGCAGCCACCGGCCCGGCCCTCCGCGGCGAGGGTTCACCCCCACCCGAGCCCCAAAACCAGCCGGGGCTGGGGGGAGCACTCCAAGGCGCGACTGGGAGAAGTGGGGCTGCTGGAGTTGTTGGGGGAGGGGGCGGGGAGGTGAGGGGGAGGTGGATCCGTGACTTGGTTTCCCCTGCTGAGCCGGGCTGGGGTTTTGGGGGGGGAGCACCAGTGGGTCCGTGCCTCAGTTTCTCCAGTTGGGAGCTGGTTTGGGGCACCTTGGAGAGGTGGAGGATGAGTCCGTGCCTCAGTTTCCCCTGCTGACAGCAAAGTAGGATCCCATTTGCAGGGATGAGGGACTGACTTTTCCTCCCACCCCGTGCCTCAGTTTCCCCTTGACCGTGGGGCAGACCCCACCCCAAGGCCTAGTTCTGAGGAGGTCCAGCCAGCAGCCTCCGGTCTTCCCAGTTTAACACTAAACAGGCTTTCAGGGAAGGTGTGGTACCGCATCCCTTGGGGTGCTGGCCGTGACACCGCCGCGTGCCTCAGTTTCCCCTGCAAGGCTCCTGGGAGCCCCGGCCTTGGTCCCCACTGAGCTCTAGGGCTTCTCACCCTTTTATTTCCCTTAAAATCTCCCTTTTTTTTTTTTTTTTTTTCTTTGTTTGGGCTTGTTTTGGTTTGGTTGGTTGTTTTTTAAGCTATTTAACCCGAGGGGGCAGTGGCCCTGCCTGCTGAGGCACGGGTGCATCCCCCGGGCTGGGGTGGCAGGGGGTGGGACACAGGTCTGTCCGCGTCCCCGTGCCTCAGTTTCCCCTGCCAACAATAAACGCTGCGTCCTGCGAGGCCGTGGCCTCCGCGTCATCTTTTGTGTCTCACCCTGCCTGGGTGGTCCCCCAGCACCAAGGCACCCATGGATGTGGGGGTGCAGGATGAGAGATACACCCTGGTTTGGGGTGCAAGTTGTGGAGTTAACCATATTTAGGGGTGCAGGGTGGGGGATTTAACTGGACTTGGGGGTGCAGGTGGGAATATAACCAGATTTTGGGGGTGCAGGGATGGGAGAAACAAAGATGCCACAGCATCCACCCCGGCAGCCTGGCTCAGCGGCACCTGTGGGGGGGGGGGTGTGTGTGCTGAGTGCCCTCTAGTGCCCCTTGAAACAGCCCCGAACTCCCCATTTCTTCTCTGTCCTTTCTGCTCTGTCCGGGTTTTCCTGCCTCTCTTCCCCTTTGGACCGGGGTCACACGGGGGAGGGGAAGAAGGGACTCGCAACTGCCCATCCTCTTGTTCGTCACCCCCCAACATCCAGGCAGATGTTTCTTTTCCTTTTTCTCCTTTTCCTCCGCACATGGCATTAACATCTCTCCTTTTAATCTACATTTTTTCTCAGCATTGGGGTTTCGGGAGCTGGGGGTGGATCAGGCCCCTGCAGCTCGCTCCTGCACTGCCGCAATCGAACGTGCCCGGCATGGCTCAGGGCCCGCTGCCAGCCGCAGCCAAGCAGGGCATCACCGAAGGGACTGGCGACCTGGAGAACAGACAGACCATAAGCTGCACCCATTCACCCCGTAACGCTCCAGTCTGGCCAGTCCGTAAGCCTGATGGATGGTGGTGTTAAATTAACGGTTATAGCAAACTGACCGGTAATAGCCCGTCCCTGACAGCTCCATCCCGAGGGTACCCTCAGTGGTAACAGCAATACAGGCGGCCGCCTGTTGGTGGGTGGCCGCTTTGGGTGGTAAGGACCTGGTTTTTATGATTTCCGTAAGAGAAGAGGTGGTTGTACTGGTCCTTTGCAGCCATCGCATGGAAAGGGATCTCTGTTGGTAGCAGTGGAGGTGGTGTGTGGACTGACCGTGGCTACAGCTGTTAGAACTGCCTCTGGAGACCAGGCAGGGCAAGCACAGAGAAAGTGGTTTAGTATTTTACCCACTCCTGAGTGCATCCGAAGTGACAATGGGCCACACTTTATGGCCACAGCGGTGCAGCACTGGGCTCGAGGGGAGGGCATCAGGTGGGTGTTCATCCACGGTCTCATACTCAGGCTGACCATGCAGTCGAATGAACCCGTGGTTTGATTGAAAGATGTGCCGATGTCTGACACCGTAACTGGGATGTACAGCCACCACAGGCGGTCTTTATTGACAAGAACCGCTGGGGGCGTCATGGAAACCCCAAAATTTGAGCGTTTTGTCCTATGGGACCATTAATGGGCATCGCCCCTGTACCAGATGATAAAAGGGACACTGTGGACATACGTGGGCCAACCTGTAATGGTGAGGCTGCCCTCCCTCGGCATTGTGCCCATGACCCTGGCGAAACCCAGAGGCATATTTGCCTGGGAAGCCCTGGATGGGAGTGGGAAATCCACCGTATTGGTGCCGGTGGATAATCCCTGACTTCTAACCCTGAAGCCCAGTTTCCAAGCTGAGGTCAGCCGTGTTGTCTTACAGGGACAGCGGATCGCCCTGGTGTCCCTGCTGGCCATGGTGACAACCAGGACCTGGATGACCATGTGGTGGCAAAAATGCCAGTGGGTTTCACCTGAGCGATGAACTTATTCCTTCCTACCTGCTCATGACACTGTGGAGTGGGGACTGGAATGGCACTACCCTGCGTTTCAACATTCCCAGGGCAACAGCCGAGTGTGGTGCTCAGTGGAACACAATGCTGTGTGACCAAAGGAGAAGGAGTGTGTGGAATAGGGCTGCATCCACATCCGAGATGTATCGATGCCACCTCGGGATCAGAGCAACGAAATGAAGAAAGTGGTAAAAGGCTGGGAGGCAGTTGTTGCTGTACCGGGGACTAATGGGTCGGGGAAAGTTTTGGAATGTTTGGATTTTACTAGGTGACTGCAGTTATGATTATTGTAATTTGTATTGTAATAAGCCAGAGTAGGCGTGCAGTACTGAAACCTGTTAATGGTAGAGTGCACCCCCTTGAAACCTGTTCTGTCCGTGTTGGACAGAAGGATAATTGAGGAATGATGATCCACAGCGAGCACGAAAGCTCCCCGAGGTCACGCTCGCCTTTAACGCTGGAGGCAAGAGGTGGCTGCACGACCGCTCCCAGGAAACCAGTTGAGTAACGGCTGTGGTCATGGGTGGGTTGTGGCAGATGCACCCGCCCTGGCAAAGAGCCAACATTGACAGGGACTTGCCAAAGACAACGATCGGAGTTCAGCCGGTAAGATCTCATCATGGCGTTTACCTCACGGTTTTGGCACTTGGCCCCAGCTCATGAGAGCTGACCCCAGCCCGAGCCGAGGGGGCGCAGCCGGAGCCCAACCAAGAGGTGCTGGGAGCCACTCCGGGCCTCCGGGGAGCAGCGGGGCTGCGGCTAGGGACTCTCCCGGGGGCTGGGACGTGCCCGAGGACGCTGCCCGGGGCTGAGGGCCCTCACCCCCCGGGGGCCTTAGGTGAGTGGAGACCCCGCAGATTCTGTCCGTGAGCAAGCCCTCGCCCGTCGGTGAGTGGTTGCAGGGTCGGGGCACCGGGCGTGGGCCAGTTCCCCCTCTGTGAGTGGGGTCATCGTGCCGAAAGGATCGATGGTGAAACTTGGGCATTCTTGGGCCAAACCGCGGAGTGTGATATTCCCAGCTGACCCCGAGCTGTACTGCACTCTGGTGGAGTGCTGGCTGCGTGGGGTGGGAATAAATCCCCATTCTGAGCGGCTGCTCCGTCCAGTTTGTAGGTACCTCCAGGACATGGGGATGCTGGGTCCCCCTTGTGCTCCCCAAACTCCTGACCCCCCCCCCCCCAAGCAAGCGCTCGGCTGGGGCTGTCGCTGCCTCAGGCACAAGCACCTTGTAAAGAGCTGAATTAGTTCTGTGATTCCTTGCTGTAGGCAGCATTCAGGCTTTGTGAACCTTCATCCATTGCCTCACACCTTGGCATGGGTGACTCAAGGCAGTCGAGCACCGCGCTACAACACAGTGTTAATCGATCGGAGCCTTTTCTAATCTTTTTCCCATTTCCACTTTCAAGCAGCAGTTTATTAGTTCAGTGCTCTGTAGTTTAGAGGGGGGTTTCAAATCCTCAGCTGTCAGTGAAAAATCCATCAAACAGCTGAGGTAGATTACCTTATTTTAGTCATCTAAGAAAAAAGAATCTTCAAGGTAAAAGGTTGTGCTGTTGGAATCCCTGCCGTGGTGAAATACAGCAGAGGGCTGGCTTTAAGAGTGCGGCTGTCGGTTTACTTGGTGCTTGACTTCCTCTGCAGTTCGCCTCAGGCCATTCTTCTTCCCTCCTCATCTGATTTTCTCTCCCCCTCGGAGTTCAGAGGCAGCAGCATTAGCAGCCCCCAAAGTCTGCTCTGCCAACCGCTCTTCTATGTTCATGAGCCAGGACAGGAGAGACGGGAGGACAGGTTCATGCTCCGAGCTTCTCAGCAACGGGGGAGGAAGCACAGCACAGCTCAGCTCAGACCCTTCTTCCACCTCACGGGCACTTTGAAGCTGACCTGTCTTCTGAACTCCTGCAGTACCTACAAGCTCAGTGCTGCTGCCAGTGTCTGCTCCAGCTCTCCAGTGCAGTGGGTGCTGGGAAATGCCACCCTCTCGCCCGGCAGAAGGCACTGGCTTCCTTCCCCTTGTCCCCCTGCTCCTCCTCAGGGCAAGCGAGCTCTGCCCTCACTGGGCCCGTGCATTGTTACCCCAGGGGCACCCCAGCTTGCAGCAGTGAGACCTGCGCTCACTCACAGCTGGGAGGGGCTTGGGGGGGCAGTTCCTGGCAGTCCTGAACGTCAGCTCGTAGCCAGTGCCGGGCTAAGTCCCTTTCATGATCATCAATAAGCAAGTCCTGTTTGGGTTTGGTTTTTTTTAAATGATAATAAGGAAAGTGACACATGACGTGCGGAAAAGACTCTACAACCTGCAAGGTTACACAGTAGGTGTGTTTATTGCGCGCAGATGCACGGGGGATCGCTCCACCACACACGGGCATACCCACCGTGGCCGCTTGTCCAGGATTTATACAGTTAAAACATCACCTATTTCGAAATGCCTGTACATATTCATGACCTGTCCCCAAAAAGGCCATTCCTTCCTGTCACTCCATTTCCATAATCTCCGCCTCGGGCTCCTCCTCGGGGCGCTTGCACAGTTCCTCCTGGTGGTTCTGGGCAGGGGTCTTCAGGGATGAAGGCCATAGGTCTTCCTCGCTGTGTACTCCTCCCCTCTCCCCTGGAATCTCTAATTTGGCTGAGCTTGCAGTCCCAGACCGGTTTCAGCCTGGTCTGTCCTTGTGTGCACAGCTGGCTGTCTCCTCTTTGTTCTTGTTTAGAGATGGATGTTAGCGAGCCCTCCTTAGCCCTTAGCTCCTCCTGCCTTTGACGCCTTTGAGCCATGAATTATGTCCTTGTTTCTGTCCTTTCTGTTTCCCTTATCAGCTTCTTTCTCAAGCATTCCGGCCTCCTCCTCAGGTGGCTTGCAGGCGTTAGTGATTAATTGTTTACTTACATGCGTGTTAGTTCTAGAGAAAGCAAGTTTCAATAGTTTTAGCATTTTCTATATAGCTCCCTATTAATATATGTTCAGGTATAAAGTATATTTTCTATCTGGCCCCCTATCAGACAGAGGCTGCTAGGAATAAAAACAGCCAGCACCATGCCTTTCCAAAAACCCAAGCAACCCCTCCTCCACAAGGATAAACACAGTCAACTTGAACTCCCATCCAGAAATCCAGGAAACTCAGCCATCAGATCTGAAAATACCAGATTTCACCACATCCAGTTCACAGGCACTGAGTCCAAGTATTTAGACCTCCAGAAACACACCCGTGCAGAAGCTACAAGAATCAAAATAAACTCAAGAAATTTTATAAATCAATTAATGAATCAACAATATTAGGTAAGCATCTTCTCCCACGTGTAGACAGGCAGTAGCCTCGTCCCTCATCCTCCTGGCTATGAGTGACGAGTGGACAGCACATTCAAACATTAGCCCCCATACCCCCCTCTGCATGTCCCCTGTATCCCCTCAGTGGGTCACGCAGCTTGTTTTGCAGAGTTGGCACAAACTGAACTTGGAGCAGGTCCTGTTCTCACTCCAGGTGTGATGGTCCTGAGAGTGCCCTGCAGGAGAGCACAGCTGATGGTGCTGCAGAAATCCCCAGATTTAGGATGTTAGAAGTGTGTGTTTTGAGCCTCGTAACCATAGAAACCTCACCAGGTGGTTACAGTTTAAAAACCAGAGAAACTTGAAACCTGCCGTGCACCAGTGATACTGCTTGGAAATCCCCTTACTTTTCCCATCTTGATTTGAATATCAAGAATCCGAATTAGTGGATATTAGTAGGAGAGACTAATGATTATTTTGGGAAAATAAGTCTCAAATGGAATAAATGATCAAATGTAAAATAAAATTTGTATTGCCAATGCTGCTAGCATAAAGTCCCTGACCTAAGGTGTTTATTAACCAATGATCTGTTAGTGGTTAGAAACAAGGATAACGTGTTGCAGTCCAAGGTGTCTGCTAGACAGGATTTATGATGGTTCCCGCTGCCCAGGGGTGGAGGGTGGGAGCTCCAATCTTTGAATCGTGACCAAAGGAGGTACAAGCCAAGAGCCTACGAGCCAAGGACATGTTCCTTGACCAAACACGGTCAATTTGAGGAGTGGTTGAGACCTCCGACTCACGGACCACCTACCCAAATTATACCCCCTACTCACAAGGGAACAACAGAAGACTACGACAGAGGCTGCATGCTAATTTGCATCAGAAGCGAGAGAAGAAGAACCAATCATTGAGAGGATGAAATTGAATATGCATTGTATAGACTGAATCTGTATGAATTTAATGTATAAATATTTGTTGACTGCAACGTGCAGGCGGACATCTTGGGGAAGGATCCCATGTCCCCGGTGCGCATCGTTAATAAAGGACGTCTCTACTGATCTCACTGTGTGTAGAGGAGTTTTTCTTACCCACTGCCGATTGGCAACACGTGTGCCAGAAGATTGTTTTTCACAGTTTCTTTTAGGAATTGAAAAAAAAATCTCGGAAAGGTTACAGTCACAAATGAGCTCTGCAGCTGAACATGTTTTTCACCCCATAAAGATGGCTGCCTGCGCAACTTGGTTTCATGAGGAAAAGGGGATGTGACAGCCCCAGCAGCCAGGGGCTGCCTTTACAGTTGGGAAGCGTCGCCATTTGCCTCGCCGTGCTTTGGGCACGGACCCCGGTGTTCTGGGCCTGAAAAGGAGCAACATCTCCACCACCCCAGGGTAACCCCCGCTCCCTCCTTTTCCAAAGCCTCTGCTGTTTCCATGGCGCTCCGTTGGCACCGTGTCTTGGTTTGAAAAGACAGGTGTCTGTGGAGGAAGGCAGGAGCCTCCCTTGAAATGGAGAGTGTAACCCCCTTCCCTCCAAACTATTATAATTTTGAAATTAACGGGCCTTCAGGCAAAGATATGGGGAATAGGAATAACAGTTCTTTACTAATATATATATGTATATAACACAAGGCAGGGAAAAAAACAAACAACCCACTAGTTTACACTGACAAGAGTCAGGAATACAACCTGACACCCTGTTAGGGTGGCAGTAGCAGTCCGATAAGATGCTGGCTGCAGTCCTCCTGAAGTGATGGGTGTAGTGCTGTGGAAGCAGCAATCAGGTAAAAGAGTCTGGTCTTCCTCCGAAGGTCCAGTGGTCGGCAGGTAGCTCTCGTCCTCTGGAACTCCAGTGGGGGGGGAAAGCTCCTCTGGGAATCCAGTGGAAGAAAGGCGGCTAGCGTGTTCAAAATCTCCGTTTTTATTTGGCATGGACTGCTTGGCTCCTTCCCCCCCCCTCCCCGGGCGGAGCATCTCACAATGGGATGGGGAGTCGTGAGGCAGTTCCTTGATGGGCCATTAACAGGAGATAGCCCAGGAGCGAGTTACCGATGGGTCAGGCGATAAGGCATTGTTGTGCCCATTGACAGGAGATAGTCCAGAGGGGGGGAGGCAGGGAACACCGCCCCACCTGGTCTCAACAGCTCCTGAAGATGGTAATAGAATATATTTTTTTTTCTTTTGGCACATTTTACACTGTAACCCAGGACATAATCCACCCCTTATTCTATTACCATCTACACCATACCCAACCCAATGCCCCCTTACAGATACATATATACATATATACACAATGAAACCTTACACAGAGTTCTCACTTAAAATTAGGTCTCCTTGTGGTACACAACGGGTTTCCCCATTTTTCTGCATTACCCACCAAGTGTAACCAGGTCCTTGAGCAAAAACAACCCCACGGAGGGGTGTGCCTTTGCCTGATGTGGGATTAATCCAAACAGTCTTTCCTAACATACCTCTCGTGTGTACCACAGGGACTTTATCTCCGTCCACTGTGTGCAAGGGTCCAGACTGGGCGGGACCAGCTCGATTGATGGACCCTCGGGTATTGACCATCCAGGTGGCCTTTGCTAAGTTCAGTTCCCAATTTTTGAAAGTCCCCCCTCCAAGTGCTTTTAGGGTAGTCTTAAGTAGCCCGTTGCACCGTTCAACTTTCCCGGCAGCTGGTGCATGATAAGGGATATGATATATCCATTCGATTCCATGTTCTCTGGCCCAAGTGCTTATGAGGCTGTTCTTGAAATGTGTCCCGTTGTCTGACTCGATTCTCTCAGGGGTGCCATGTCTCCAAAGAACTTGCTTTTCCAGGCCCAAGATGGTGTTCCGGGCAGTAGCATGAGGCACAGGGTAGGTCTCCAGCCACCCAGTGGTTGCTTCCACCATGGTCAGCACGTATCGCTTGCCTTGACGGGTTTGGGGAAGAGTGATGTAGTCAATTTGCCAGGCTTCCCCATACCTGTACTTCGACCATCGTCCACCGTACCACAGAGGCTTCACCCGCTTGGCCTGCTTGATTGCAGCGCAGGTCTCACAGTCTTGGATAACCTGGGAGATACTGTTCATGGTTAGATCCACCCCTCGGTCCCGTGCCCATTTATAAGTGGCCTCTCTGCCTTGATGGCCTGAGGCATCATGGGCCCATCGAGCTAAGAACAACTCTCCTTTATGTTGCCAATCTAAGTCTATCTGGGACACCTCTATTTTTGCAGCCTGATCTACCTGTTCATTGTTACGATGTTCTTCGTTAGCCCGACTCCTGGGGACATGAGCATCTACATGACGGACCCTCACAGGTAGCTTCTTTACCCGAGTGGCAATATCTTTCCACTCATCAGCAGCCCAAATTGGTTTTCCCCTACGCTGCCAGTTGGCCTTTTTCCACCTTTCCAGCCAGCCCCACAGAGCATTGGCTACCATCCATGAATCAGTATAAAGGTAGAGCTTTGGCCACTTCTCTCTTTCAGCAATGTCCAGGGCCAGTTGAACGGCTTTGAGTTCAGCAAGTTGACTTGATCCACCTTCTCCTTCAGTAGCTTGTGCGACCTGTCGTGTGGGGCTCCATACGGCTGCTTTCCACTTCCGGTTCATCCCTACGATGCGACAGGAACCGTCAGTGAAAAGAGCATATCGTGTTTCCTCTGCTGGTAGTTGGTTGTACGGTGGAGCTTCTTCAGCCCGCATCACTTGTTCCTGCTCCTCTTCGTCAGTGAGGCCAAAGTCTTCACCTTCCGGCCAGTTCGTAATTATCTCCAAAATCCCAGGGCGATTTGGGTTTCCAATACGGGCGCGCTGTGTGATGAGGGCAATCCATTTGCTCCATGTGGCGTCAGTGGCGTGGTGGGTGGAGGGAACCTTTCCTTTAAACATCCACCCCAGCACCGGTAGTCGGGGTGCCAGGAGGAGTTGTGCTTCGGTGCCAATCACTTCCGAGGCAGCTTGGACTCCTTCATAGGCTGCTAGGATTTCCTTCTCTGTGGGAGTGTAGTTGGCCTCAGACCCTCTATAACTTCGACTCCAGAATCCCAGTGGTCGGCCACGAGTCTCTCCAGGCACCTTCTGCCAAAGGCTCCAGGACAAACCATTGTTCCCGGCCGCAGAGTAGAGCACGTTCCTCACCTCTGGTCCCGTCCTGACTGGGCCAAGGGCTAGCGCATGAGCGATCTCCCGCTTGATTTGGGCAAAAGCTTGTTGCTGTTCAGGGCCCCAGTGGAAATTGTTCTTCTTGCGGGTAACCAGGTACAGAGGGCTCACGATCTGGCTGTACTCAGGAATGTGCATTCTCCAAAAACCTATGGCGCCTAGGAAAGCCTGTGTTTCCTTCTTGCTGGTTGGTGGAGACATCGCAGTGATCTTATTGATGACCTCGGTGGGGATCTGACGCCGTCCGTCTTGCCACTTTACCCCCAGGAACTGGATCTCTCGGGCAGGTCCCTTGACTTTGCTCTTCTTGATGGCAAAACCAGCTTCCAGGAGAATCTGGATGATCTTCTCTCCTTTCCCAAATACTTCCTTTGCTGTGTTCCCCCACACAATGATGTCATCGATGTACTGCAGATGTTCCGGAGCTTCACCCTTTTCCAGTGCAGCCTGGATCAGTCCATGGCAGATGGTGGGACTGTGCTTCCACCCCTGGGGCAGTCGGTTCCAGGTGTACTGTACGCCCCTCCAGGTGAAGGCAAACTGAGGCCTACATTCTGCTGCCAGAGGAATGGAGAAAAAAGCATTGGCAATGTCAATAGTGGCATACCACTTTGCTGCCTTGGACTCCAGCTCGTACTGGAGTTCCAGCATGTCCGGCACGGCAGCGCTCAACGGTGGAGTCACTTCATTCAAGCCACGATAGTCCACAGTCAATCTCCATTCTCCGTCAGACTTGCGCACAGGCCAAATGGGGCTGTTGAAGGGTGAGTGGGTCTTGCTGACCACCCCTTGACTCTCCAGCTCGCGGATCATTTTGTGGATGGGGATCACGGCATCTCGATTCGTCCGATACTGCCGGCGGTGCACTGTCGAGGTGGCAATTGGCACTTGTTGCTCTTCCACCTTCAAGAGTCCTACTGCAGATGGGTTTTCTGATAGTCCGGGCAAGGTGTTCAATTGCCTAATGCTCTCTGCCTCCACAGCAGCTATCCCAAATGCCCACCTGAGACCTTTTGGGTCCTTGTAATAGCCGTTCCGGAGGAAGTCTATGCCCAGAATACACGGGGCCTCTGGGCCAGTCACAATCGGATGTTTCTGCCACTCCTTCCCAGTAAGGCTCACCTCGGCTTCCAACAGAGTCAATTGCTGCGATCCCCCCGTTACCCCGGCAATGGAAACAGGTTCTGCCCCCACATGTCCCGATGGCATTAGGGTACACTGCGCACCAGTATCAACTAACGCTTTGTATTTTTGTGGCTCTGACGTGCCAGGCCATCGGATCCACACCGTCCAAAATATCCGGTTTTCCCGTGCCTCTCCCTGGCTAGAGGCAGGGCCCCTCTAGCACTGGTTACCATTCCCTTCCTGGACATACATACTAGAGGTTCCTTCAAGGGGATCTGTCAGATCATCCTCCCTTCTGTAATATCTGGCAGCTCGGTCCTGGGAGGTTGAGGCTACCTTCACTTTAGTGTTACTCCCCCGGTTAGTGTTTCCCTCCTTGAGTTGACGCACCCGTGCTGCCAGGACAGAAGTGGGTTTCCCATCCCACCTTCCCATGTCTTCCCCATGGTCGCGCAGGAAGTACCATAGCTCAGCTCGTGGGGTGTACCCTCTCCCTCTAGCTGGGGGACGTTGGGCTCCGACTTTGGGGCCTGTGACTTGTACCGGTGCCAAATGGGAACTGCTCCTCCTCACCTCCTGCTTTATTTCCCTCATCTCCTCTTGTAGGCTCTTAATCACAGCAGAAACGTTAGCCTGCATTGGGCCATTGATCATGCTTTCAAAATTTCTAAGCTTGCTCGTGACAGAACCCACTGTCTCTCGGTCGTTATCTGCATTAATCATTGCAATGAAGGTGGAGTATTCGGATGGCCCTAGATGTGCCAGATTCCACAACATTTGCCCTGTGCACCTGACTTTGTCAGGGTCATTACCATGCTGTCCATCCCTCCCAAAGAGTACCTCCAATACTGCCACTTCTCTCAGCTGCTGGATCCCTTCCTCAAGGGTCTTCCAGCGCATTCTATGATGGTGCTCCTGCATTCTCTCTCTGTGGACAAACCTCTCTCTCACACTCATTAAAAGCCGCTCCCAGAGGGAAAGGGTCCCTGGCTCCCTTACAAATACCAGATTGACACCTGAGTCCTGAGTCAAGGGTCCCAAATTCCTTGCCTCACTGCCATCCAGTTGCACACCCGTACCCATAAGATCCCAGACCCGAAGTAACCAGGTTGTAAAAGCCTCACGCCCCCGCCGTACGATGTCTTTGTGCAGATTACGGAGACTGTCGTACGTCAGGGACTCTGTGATTATCTCAACCACGGGCTCGCCTGCAGGTTCTGAGGGCCCTCCTTTCTTAACTGAGTGGTCTGATTTCATCTTAGATTTCCTCGTTTCCACAGGGGCGACTGCTGCTGGCTCTGACTGCCCTTGCGTTTCAGCTGGAACCTGGACGGTTGTAACGTCTGTGGGTTCTACTGCTGCACCATTAGACTCTCCCTCTTCAAGGCAGGAGGAGGGATTCCCAGCAGCTGAGAGAATGCACTCCTTCAGCATCTGGCCCATCTCACGTATCTCCTTCACCCAATCCGAGTGGTTCATTTCTGATGTGAGCTGTGAGGCAGGGTCAGATTCTGGAGCAGCATTCCTAGTCAGGGTAGTTATCCAAGCCAATCTCCCCTGATCTCTGAATACTGAATAAAACAGGATTATCAGCAACACCAGCCACTGTATGATATCATTAGCACTTAGGAAAGCTCTGAATCCTTCGAAAACTGGTGGAGTAGACCCAAAGAGCTGGGTTAGGGGTTGGGAGAAAGTTTCTCCCGGTGTCATTTCCTCACAGTAGGTACCATTATTAAAGTAACCCCAAAAGCATACATTTAGTGTTTGATAGCTCCGAATCCATGTGCCCGCCTTCCAGAGGAAGTTAATAAGCCATGAATTCCTCACCTTATTAATCCATAAAACAAACTGGATAACAGTCACGGTAACCTTAGTTATAGGACCCATGTTTAGATAAGGGCCTGCAAATGGGAGAAATACAGCCACCACCACATGCCACACGAACCGGGATAAGCTAGCCCACATGATGCCACTTAACAAGGAATCTATATCCAATGCACAAAAACCGTTATTCCTTTATCTCTCGATGCCCTCGAGCCCCACGTTGGGCGCCAAAATCTGTCTTGGTTTGAAAAGACAGGTGTCTGTGGAGGAAGGCAGGAGCCTCCCTTGAAATGGAGAGTGTAACCCCCTTCCCTCCAAACTATTATAATTTTGAAATTAACGGGCCTTCAGGCAAAGATATGGGGAATAGGAATAACAGTTCTTTACTAATATATATATGTATATAACACAAGGCAGGGAAAAAAACAAACAACCCACTAGTTTACACTGACAAGAGTCAGGAATACAACCTGACACCCTGTTAGGGTGGCAGTAGCAGTCCGATAAGATGCTGGCTGCAGTCCTCCTGAAGTGATGGGTGTAGTGCTGTGGAAGCAGCAATCAGGTAAAAGAGTCTGGTCTTCCTCCGAAGGTCCAGTGGTCGGCAGGTAGCTCTCGTCCTCTGGAACTCCAGTGGGGGGGGAAAGCTCCTCTGGGAATCCAGTGGAAGAAAGGCGGCTAGCGTGTTCAAAATCTCCGTTTTTATTTGGCATGGACTGCTTGGCTCCTTCCCCCCCCCCTCCCCGGGCGGAGCATCTCACAATGGGATGGGGAGTCGTGAGGCAGTTCCTTGATGGGCCATTAACAGGAGATAGCCCAGGAGTGAGTTACCGATGGGTCAGGCGATAAGGCATTGTTGTGCCCATTGACAGGAGATAGTCCAGAGGGGGGGAGGCAGGGAACACCGCCCCACCTGGTCTCAACAGCTCCTGAAGATGGTAATAGAATATATTTTTTTTTTCTTTTGGCACATTTTACACTGTAACCCAGGACACACCGTCCAGCCCAGCCTCTGGCTCCGGTTCCGCTCGGGCTGCGGCTGCCGAAACCAGCCTCGCTGCGCCTCTGGGCAAGGGTTTGTCTACCCCAGATCAAGTCCCCCGTCCTCCCCACTGCACGGCCTCATGGCCGCTGGCTCTGGCGCAGAGAGGGCACGGCGGGTAGGGGGGTCACTGGGCCACACGGTGGGTTTCTGCCCCGGCCGGAGAGAAGAGCAGCAGCACTGGCTTTGTCCCTGGGAGCCGAGGGGCAGAGGAGGCGTCGGGGCCGCCCAGCAGCTGTGCCCAGCACATGGCCACCAAGGGCAGGGAGAGCCCCCTGGGCCTCCTGGGCACACGGGGCTGCCTTGGGGCCAGCCCCCCCAAAGGCCTTCCTCCGAAGGATGCTGGGCAGAGGGGCGGCGGGCAGGGCTGCGGCAGGCGGGGCTGCGCAGGGGGGGCCCCATGTCACAGTGCCCACACCCGGCAACGCAGCAGTCACAATGCTGCGGGGCAGGATAAAAGGAGCGTCCCCCCCCGTGTCCTGCTGCCAGACTGCCCAGCTTCGCCCTCGGGACAGAGCTGGCTCGGGGCAGCCCCAAGACATCTCAGAGGAAGCCCAGGAGGAGCCCCTGGAATTGCTTGGAGGGAGGAAGCCTGGAGGCTGGAGGAGGCGCCTGGAGTTTCTCAGCTGCAGGGCCAGCTCCAGGGAAGCCCGTGCACCTGCCCCAGCAGTGGCCATCCGCCTTCTCCATGGCCTTTCCTGAGCAGGCAGAGGACACCACCGACAACCAAATGCTGGCCTGGCTTGACACTGCCTCCGACATCTCTGACAGCCCTGGCTGGACCGCCTTCCTCCAGGAGCTCCCCGACCTCTCTGAGTACGTGGTGGAGGGCAGCTGCTGCAAGGAGAGCCTGGCGGAGGTGATGCTGGGGGACACCGACCCCTT
The DNA here is from genome assembly GCF_034619465.1 of Leptosomus discolor. Classification (NCBI taxonomy): domain Eukaryota; kingdom Metazoa; phylum Chordata; class Aves; order Leptosomiformes; family Leptosomidae; genus Leptosomus; species Leptosomus discolor. The sequence goes on from NW_028237817.1 coordinate 252,809, forward strand.
CTCCCTGCGCTTCCCGCTGCTGACCAGCCCCACAGCAGCCCCCCAGCGTGATCCGCTCTGCACGGCCCAGCAGCTGGAGAAGGTGCCGCAGCGGCAGCCCCAGGAGGTTGTGAGCCGCTTGCCGCTGATGCCGGCTGTCGTCTCCGGCCAGGCACTGCCCAGAGCGGGAGAGGCAGGCAGCAAGCAGGCCAAGCGCCCTGCACCGGCCGACGCGTCCGAGACGCAAGAGAGCTCCCCGCAGGACGACGACCCACCCAAGAAGAAGAAGAAGAAGGCGGCGACGTGCCAGGTGGACAAAGAGTCCAAAGCCCTGTGCGAGGGGCAGCCAGGCAGGGGCAGCGCGGCGGTGGGCAGCAGCAAGCAGCAGGCGGGCAGCAGCAGGCGACAAGCGGGTGGCATCAAGCACAGGGCATCTGAGGACACCACTGTGCCCACCTTGGGGCCCAAGCGACCCAAAAGCCCTGGGGACACCTGGGGACAAAGCGCCCCATGCCCTTCTCACCCACCGCTGATCAAGAAGGAGAAAGCGCCGGGGGAGCCGAGGACGCCCCGCACTGAGCTGAAGGCGCGCTTGATGGATGCCATCCGGATTTTCCGCCCACTGGGGCAAAGAGTGAAACCGGTGGGGGTGGAGCGTCAACTGCGCCGTCTGGAGCCCCAGACCAGCCCCCAGGTGCCCCCCCGGGTCCCCCAGCCCCTTCTGGTGGCCCCAAGATGCCCCAGCATGCGGCCAGCTGCCTCCAAGCCCCCAGCTGATGGCAAGAAGGAGACGGCACCAGTGGTGGCATCGAGTGGCAAGGAGCGCACCCGGGAGGCTGCCAAACACATGCAGCCCAGCCGGCCGCGCCTGTCACCCGTGGAGGGGCAAAACCCACGGAAGCCGCCACAGCTGCTGCGCCCTCCCGCAGCTCCATACTGTCCCTGGGGGGACCCTTGTGGCTACGCCTACCCCGCTGGAGGAGCAGGAGGCGTCGGTGCCCCTCACACCTGAGCAGCAGCCCGAGCGGGAGCTGGCCCAGGAGGAGCGGGAGCGGGCGGCCCTGCAGATGGCACAGGGCCGGGCGCAGTTCTTTCTGCAGAGGCGCATCGTCATGGAGATATCCGACGAGTACGGCTACTCACGCCACACGGGTCCTGCACGAATCTGCCCCCCACCCACGTGCAGAGACGATCTGGAATAGGAGACCTGACCCCACCTGCCCCATCCCCAGCCCTCTCCCAGATCCCTCGTTCTTTCCCAATCCATTAAAGAGTTGGATGTTTGCTTGGCAGCGCCTCTCTCCGCCTGCAGTCATTTGGGCAGCGGGCGGGGGAGTGGCACCCTCACAGGAATGAGATACTGACAACGTCAACCACCCTCTCTTGATAAAGGCCCTGTGCTGTTGCAGTCATTGCCTTCTGCTGCGGGGGGATGGCCTGCCTCACTGTGGTCTTCACCAAGGGCTGCGGGGGAATCTCTGCTCGGGCACCTGGAGCACCCCAGCACCTCCTCCCCCTCCTGCTTCACTGACCTTGGTGGATGCAGAAAAGTTTCTCTCACATCTTCTCACACCTCCCTCTCGCTGCAATTGCTGCTGCCCAGCAACTTTTTCTCCTCTTAAAGACATTCTCCCCGAGGCGCTACCGCTGTCACTTAGGGGTTCAGCCTTGGCCACGGGGGAAGCTTCTAGCAGCTTCTCACGGAAGTCACCCCTGCAGCCCCCCACTACCAAAACCTTGCCCCGCAAACCCATCACAGCTCTGCTCAGCAGCCGTAACTAAAAGATCCCTGTATTATTATCGACACACTTTCCAGCGCAAATCCAAAACACAGCCCCACACCAGTCCAGTCTGAACCCGGTCAGTCAGCAGCAGGAGCTCCCCAGACCCTTCTACAACAACCCCGCACATGCTGGGAGAGGAAGTTCTTCACCCCGTGGCACACTGCGAGCTGGAGCCCCTGCCCGGCAGCTCTGCTCCCTGGGAACCATCACCCTCCGGGAGTACCAAGACGACAGCTCCTGGTCACAGGCCCTGAGAGCAGCTTCCTCCGACCGTTCCCCGCTACACACGGACGGAACAGCCCTGGCTTCTCCCATGCCCATCTCCGTGCTCGGGAGGAGCTGTTCACCCACCCTGCCAGCCAGCCTTGCTGCCTGAAAAACCTGTGCTGTGCTGCTCACGGCCACCACAACTGTCACACTGCGGCTGTCCCCACACCGCTCTTCCTCATTCTGAGTGACGCTGCCTATTTCTGTGTACTCCCACCTGTGTGCAGCCAGCGGTTGCCTTCCATCTCATAACAATTTTGGAAAATCACACATTTTTTTTCCTGAATTTCTGTTCTGAGCTCACTACAGGACAGGCCCAGAGTCCATGAGTATGGCTGGTAAAGTCTGAAGCAATACAGAATTGCGCAAGGATGATAAATACCCAATGGTTCAGCTCGTTTCAATCGTTTAAGGCAAGGCTTTTAACTAGAACGAGAAAATTCAAAACTAGTGCTAACCTACACACCCTCCTTAATCGGCACCTCTGGCTTTATCAGTTCTGCGCATTTTGTTCTGACCTTGGCAGTACATATCAAGGTTTTCATGTCTAAAAGAAACAAGATCAGTTACAAATATGCAGAAAACCAGACATCCACATACATGGTGCCCACACAGTAACATTACTGTTTTCCTACACCCAAAGCTACTAAGGATTAACTGAACACAACCATCTCTTGTCACCTGTTGTCACAAGAGGCACGTGCTGCTTCGGTGTCGATTTTTCAGGCTGTTACCAATGAGAAAATGGAAGCGTGTTTTATTGTAGGAGGAAACCCTGAAGCGGAAACTTAGTTCAGGGCCTCATTTGCCTCTCTAGGCACCCACATGGTGAACAGCCCAGGAAACAGCACAGAAGTGAGCAGCAAAGCAAACCCAGGACACCCCAAGAGACCCCGTGACTACACGAGTCCCTCTCTCCTTTTCACCCCCGAGGTCCCAAAGCAGCAGGGCAGAAGCAAGGAGAGTACTCATGCGCTCAGGTTGTAGCAGGGAGGAGAGGGCAGAAACAGCCTGGCAGCCAGATGAGTAACAAGGATCCTGCTCTGAACTGGAGTTGTTCGTGCCCAAGTCCAGCACTGATCCAGACACGAAACTGAGGGGGTCAGTGAACCCCAGGTGCCACACCCACTACACCTTCTTCCCTCGCCTCACTGATGAATTGTTTTCCAGGCTCCTCCACCTCACCCCGGCTCAGACACCTGCAGGCTGGCTCAGGGCTGGCAGGGGGCTGGTGACCCTGGGGGCAGCAGCAGGAGCCGCTCTGACCCTGGTTGTGGGGCTGTCCCTGGGGCTGAGCACACGGGCCCAAAGCTGGTAAACTGGGCCCCGGTGGGGCCTGTGGGCCCTGCAGTCTCCGGGTCCCTCCCCCCAGGCACATCCACGCTGGGATTTACCTGCTCCTGCAGCACCCCTAGTCCTGGTCCTGTCCCTGTCCCTGTCCCCAGCTGCCCCCGGCCTGTCTCTCCTCCATTTCTCTTCAGGCCCCTCGGCCTCTGCCCCTTCTCGCCCCCAGGCCTCTCCTCACCTCAGCAGCTCCCCAGCCAGCCAGGACGTGGGGCCTGCGGAGGCAGCCTTCAGGAAGGGCCATTTCCCTGGAGCGGAGCCCGCGGCAGCGCAGGGAGGGGCACAGCTCTGCCCGCCCTCGGTCCGCTCGGGGGCCTGGGCCTGCTCAGGGAGGGAGGGGGACAGGAGCGGAGCTGCCCTGGGCTTGCTCTGGGTTGTCGAGTCTTTCCCAAAAGGCGGCTCTGTCTGTGCTCCAGCCACAGCCCCAGGCAGCAGGAGCTGTGTGACGGCAGCCGCTGGCATCGGCCAGGCCCTGCCCCGTCACACTGCCCGTGCTGAGCCCAGCGCCCGGGGCCTTCCTCAGGCCTCGCCTTCCCCCGGGCCATGGGGAGGAGGGACGCCCTGTCCTGGCATGGCCTAGGGCAGCCTCCCGTGGCCAGAAGAAAGGACGGAGCCCCCCTCACTCTCCCCACAGGGCTGGCCACCGTCCTTGGCTCCTGTCCCTGGGGCTCCCCGGCACTGGCAGGCCCCACAGGGTTTCAGAGCCAAGGAAAGGCCAGGGTGCCAGGGGCTGCTGGGGCGCTGGGCAGCTTTGGGCTTCTCCGAAGCTGAGGGGTGGCTGCTCCTTTCCTTCTGCAGGCGCAGTTATTTGCTGCCTCCTTCATGGTCAAAACCTGTTTCTCCTCATAGCACATGAACTGGACAGAGGCCACATCCCTGTAAGTCTGGGAGGACTTCAGGCAAATGTAGAAGTCAAAGATGCATGCAGATAGGAAGAAAGTGAAAAGCAGCCGTGTCCAGGTTTTTCTGCTGTTTCATGTCTGAACTCAGGCATTTGTGTGCATCCCAGCACCAAAGTGTGCTTTTTTCCTTCCAAGCTGCACAGCTTTTCACCAGCAAAAGTGAGTTGGGCTGAGCTGGCCTTCAGGATACCTCGGCTCCTTCCTCTTTTAATTGTGTGCCTATACTTCCGTTTTCTTCCCAGCAAATTTTTTTTCTTCCCCCTTCCCCTCCCAGTTCCCTCCTCTTTCAAAGGTAATTACGATTTGACTTTGTGGACAGGTCATCGAGTAGGTAGACTCAGGATCTAAGTCTAGGCTGGTCTATACCTCCAGAGCTGTAGGCTGAGCTCTTCTACATATAAAGCTAGGTAGGTATGAGTTCCTGTTTGCCACTTGTGGGTTTTTTTGGTCCTATGACAGTGAATGTAAGGTCATCAGCCTGCAGCTCTGCAGCAGCTAAAACTACGACTGAAAGTGTTTTGCTGGTGGATGCTATTCTGTGTGCTGTATTTTCAATAATGATTTAATTAAGCCGGAAGTATTTCTATGCAATTAGGTGATGGGGATCTTCTAGCACTGGTCTTCCGTTTCTGGAGTGCGTCCTGACAGCTTTTGTCATCTAGACCTTTCCTCTCTGTTCCCGAGACGAGCAATGGCCGCGACATGGAACAACCCCTGTGAGTAATGGCTTCACCAGTAGGCTTGGATTTAGTGAATCCCCATGGGTGAACGTACGTAGCAGGTGCTCCATCCAAGAATTTTGAGGTACTGCCACTCTAGAGTGAACCTGGAGGTTGGTCAGGTCCGGCCTAGGGATGAGTTCAGTCTCACCGCCGTGCTCATGAGACGGTGGGAAGAGGGTGGGAGCATGTCCCCAAGCCCTGGCAGGAGTTGGGGGAGCCTGCATCTCTGCTGCCAGCTGCTCCCCCCAGGATTTGCTCTCTGCTGAGGCAGATGGCTGGAGAGGGGCTGCATATTGTGGGGCAGACACTGGCGTCAGCACTGTCACATCAGCAAAAACCTCACCGCCAGACTCCCGCTGTGCTGTGGCCTTGGCAGACCGTGTTCTGCAAAACCAGGAGAGTTCGAGGGCTTATCCTAAGTCAAGGATTTTTCTGTTTCCCCTGCTCTTTGAGCAAGCAGGCGCAGAAGAAGCTGGGAGGGAACACGGCCAGGACAGCTGACCCAAACTGGTGAAAGGGTCATAGAACGTCACAGTCAGCAGAGAAACTGGGGGGATTTGGCCAAGAGGGGGGATCACTGCTCTGGAATTGGTCAGCAGGTGGTGGGCAACTGCACTGTGCATCACTTGTCTTTTCTTGAGTTTTGTTTCTCTCTCTCTTTGCTATATTCCATTTAATTACAGTTACTATTATTAATGTGAGTAACTTTTTCATTATTATCGTCATGATTTTATTTTATTTTACTTATTTATTAAACTGTTCTTACCTCAATGACAAGTTTTACTTTTTTTTCGATTCTCCTCCCCGTCCCAGGGGGACGGGGGAGGAGTGAGCGAGTGTCTGCGTCCATTTCAGCTGTTGGCTGGGGTTTAGCCACGACACAGAGAGCGCCAGCTTCTTCGCCGGTGGCGGTGACATGGTGCTGGCCAACAGGCGGGATTTCTGTTTTGCCGGCTTGGTGTTTTTGAGAGCAGCGGGATTGCCGCCGGGGCCAGCAGGGAGGTCTGTGCCTCAGCCTGTTTCCCGAGAGCTGCAGGAGCTGCCAGGTCTGCTCTTGGCCTTCTGGGACACCTTGGCCAGCTTCCCCACTGCACCCTGCGCTGGCCTGGGAGCACCGCTGTCGCAAGAGACCCTCTTGAGGGTCCCGGTGTTGTCCCCACTGACCCCAGGCTCCTGGCTGCGGCTGGGCTCCAGCAGCACCTTGGGTGACACAGGTGGCTGCTTGCGCTCGCAGGAGCTCTGCCGGGGCAGCTCCGCTTTGGCCGCACTTGCCCTGCTGGTGCTGCAGAAGCCTTGAGCTGCTCTGGGCACAGGAGGCAGCTGCGGGAAGGAGAGCGGCTGCTTGGGCCTCCATGCTGCACCATCGGGCAGAGCTGTGGCCATGGGGGTGGCTGTGAGGGGCAGTCTGGGTGATGGGGACATAGCGGGTGGCTTTGGCGGAGCGGTTCTGTTGGGCAGCTCCAGCCCTGCCCCGGATGTACTGCGGGCCACAGGGACTCTGACCTCCTTCGGCCCCGGCAGCTTCCGGGGGCCTCATTTTTAGGACCAAAAGGGTCAGGTTTACTTTGCAGTCTCACTTTCAGGCTCCAAAGCCTCATTTTGAGGATCCTGCCAGGCATCTTTAGCGTCACCTGGAGAGTCCAAACCCCCTGGTTCAGTGCCCAAAGCCTCATTTTTAGTCTCCAAAGCCTCATTTCTAGGGGTAAAAGCCTCCTTTTTAGAGTCTAAACCTTCCCTTTCAGGGCTCATAGCTGCATTTAGGCTCCAGTGACTCAGCTTTAGGGTTTTAATCCCTCTTTCGAGTAGAAAGCCTCATCTTTAGTTTCCAAACCTGCATCTTTAGGGTCCAACTTCTAATTTCTAGGGTCCAAAGTCTCAAATTTAAGGTCCAAAACTGATGACAGAGCCCAAATGCTGTTATTCAGGGCCCAAAGCCTCATTTTTAGGATCCAACCCCTTGTTTGATGGTCCAAATGCTCATTTTAAGGCCCAAAGCCTCATTTTTAAGGTCTGAAGCTGACAAATAAAAACCAGTCCCTAATGTTTACACTGGTTTTTTGGCCTTTACAAGTTAATGTGAACCGCACGTGAAATAGGGAAAGAAGGGAAACTGCAGTTACCGCTTTTCTTAAATCAACGTCAGTCTGACTTGTCAGTCAGAGCACTCAAGGTCTGTAAAAACAGACAGAACCCTGGGAAGGGCGCATGTGACAAGGTCGGCTGCTGGCACACACACAGAACGACACCAAGTCACTTCTTGGCCTGATAGGTTAATGTTTGGTACGTTTTGATTTTGAGACATTTGGATTTGTTCAGCTGGGGGTGAGGTGACAAAACTCCCCACGCTGAGGCTGGCGTCACCTCTTGTGCCGCACACCAGAGGGTCTGGAAGCGTCTCCCAAAGAAGGCAGGACGCGCTGTGGCGATGAGGCACAGGGCTCAGCAAACAAGCGAACCGACCCGCAGTCTGCTTGGGCGGGACTGGCTCCTCCATCCCCCCTTCCCTCCATTCTCCAGGCTTATACATCCCCCTCATCTCCCTTGACCCCCCCGCCCTTGCTCCACCCTTGTCTCCTCCCAAACAGGGCCCCTACCCCCCCGGTTATTTTTCCCCCTTGCTCCCAGGTTTGCCCCATCCCTGAACAGGTTTGGTGTTTCAGGAGCTGTTGGCTCCGTCCCCTTGGACTTCCACGGCATCACTGTTACAGTCTCCTGGTTACTGCTGGCCCTGCCAGACTCCTCTCCCCAAAACGACCCCAACCCTTCCGTCAGTCGTCTGTGCAGTGTGGCCGCCTCACCCATCCATCCCCTGAATTACCCGGGAAATCCAGCTCTTCCTCATGGCACTGTAACTCCGTCAGCTTCTCACCCGCTTTGCTACGGGCACCCAGTTCTCTCGCCACGCTCAGGAGTTTCCCACGGTCTGTTCCGTGAGCTAAGGCTTACGCCAGTGTCCTGGGTTTGCGGGGCAAGGTTTTGGTAGTGAGGGGGTTACAGGGGTGGCTTCTGTGAGAAGCTGCTGGAAGCTTCCCCTGTGTCCGATACAGCCAGTGCCACTGGCTCCAAGACGGACCCACTACTGGCCAAGGCCGAGCCCATCAGCGACGGTGGCAGCGCCTCAGGGAGAGTGTGTTTAAGAGAAGAAAAAGTTACTGGGCAGCAGCAATCGCAGCGAGAGAGAGGAGTGAGAATATGGGAGAGGAACAGCCCTGCAGGCACCAAGGTCAGTGCAGAAAGAGGGGGAGGAGATGCTGCAGGCACCGGAGCAGCGATTCCCCTGCGGCCTGTGGTGAAGACCACGGTGAGGCAGGCTGTCCCCCTGCAGCCCATGGGCGGTGGAGCAGAGGACTGCCTACACCCCGTGGAGGGCCCCCACGCCGGAGTAGGCGGGTGCCTGAAGGAGGCTGTGACCCGTGGGAAGCCTGCACCAGAGCAGGCTCCTGGCAGGACCTGTAGCCCGTGGAGAGAGAGAAGCCCACGCTGGAGCAGGTTTGCTGCTGGTGACCCCGTGAGGGGGCTCACGCTGGAGCAGTCGGTTCCTGAAGGACTGCACCCCATGGAGGAGACCCACGTTGGAGCAGTTCATGGAGAACTGCAGCCCCTGGGAAGTACTCACGCTGGAGAAGTCATGGAGGACTGTCTGCCATGAGAGAAGACCCCACACTGGAGCAGGGGAAGTGTGTAAGGAGTCCTCCCTCTGAGGAGGAAGGAGCAGCAGGAACAACAGTGATGAACTGACCACAACCCCCATTCCCTGTTCCCTCCTGCCCCGTACCGCTGGGGGGGAGGAGGGAGAGAAATCGGGATCAAAGTTAAGCCCCGGAAAGAAGAGAGGGGTCGGGGGAAGGTGTTTTAAGATTTGGTTTTATTTCTCAGTGCTTCTCTCTGAGTTAATTGGTAATAAATGACATTTGTTCTCCCATGTCAAGTCTGTTTTGCCCATGAGGGTAAATGCCGAGTGATCTCCCTGTCCTGATCTCAACCCACAAACCTGTGGTTCTATTTTTCTCTCCCCTGCCCAGCTGAGGAGGGGGAGAGTGATAGTGGCTTTGGTGGGCACCTGCCATCTAACCAAGGTCATACCACCCCAGCCAGGCCCTAAGCATGGGCTTGTGTGCCTTAACGCGTGCCCCCACAGCTGTCTGCGTGGCACGTCTTTGTCTCTTGTCCTCTTGCGAGCCTCGGTGACCCGTCTTCTCCATCCCATGGGGGCTCCCAGCACCCTCTCCTCTGCCCAGGCACCGTTTCAGCCCTTCGGTGTGATGCTTCCCCTTTGTGCCCAACTTGTCTGCCCGCAGCCTCCTGCCGCAAGGGCCTGCCGTGGAAGTCCTTGCCTTGCACAGGAGACTGAACTGGACTGAAGCGTGGTCAGCTGTGACAACTGGTGACTTTATTTCAAGAACTAAGTCGAGCGCAGCAAGTGTGTGCCTGGAGAGGAGCGTGGGCAGGACAGAGCAGGCCTCTGGCACTGCGGCTGCCTTTGGATCTCAGCAGGCTTTGCCCCAGGAGGAACGGGTGGTGCTACCCTGCAGCCTGCACTGGCTCCTGTTCCTCCTGCTGCTCAAGCCTTTATCCCCCTTAGGACCTGCAGGAGCTCCTGCAGCAGGTTAAAGAATTCCAGCAGCTTCTGCCGTGGAAACTGACAGGGCCTAAACCTGCCCGACTGGGTTGGGATCGGCCTTGGCCTCTGCACGGGGGTTGAGGTGAAGACTGGCTGTGGCGTTGGAGCAGCCGTTCCTGCTGGGCGCAGTCCCATCTGTACCAGAATCCAGTCGTAGAAGTGCTGCGTGGAGGTGTAGACTCCGGGCCGCTTGGCTCTGGCGCAGCCTTTCCCCCAGCTGGTCACCCCCACGAGCCAGAAGTAGGCAGCGTGCTTGTCTTGGCAGACGAGAGGACCACCGCTGTCCCCCTGCAGCGGAGCGGAGGAGAGAGAGAGGGTTCTGGTGTTGTTGGGTGGCCCCGGCAGCACTGTGGCTGGCCCCTTCTCTCTCCCAGCACCTGCCAGAGCTGTACCCACTGCCCAGAAAGGCTCTGCTCAGGTGCTGGAGCCTGCAGGACCTTGTCCGGGAGGGGCTGGCAGGCCTGCAAGGTAGGGCGCTCTCTCCTCTCTGCCCCAGTGGATCCTGGAGGTGTGGAAGGGGGATGTGCCAGGACTGGGATGCGGAGCTCTGGGCTGGGGCAAGAGCACTGGGTGGCCTTTCTGGGCAGAGTGATGGGGCTCTGGGACAAGAGAGGTGCTGGGCAAGGGCCTGCAGACGGGGAAGGGGAGGCGAGCCCCGACAGCGGTGGGGACCCAGCGGCAGGAGGGCGACTCGGCAGGCGCAGCATGCGCCGGCGGACGTTTGGGCGCTGGCGACAGGGCTGCCTGTGCTGCTGGGGGCTGGCGCGGAGCACGCTCCTACCTGGCAGGTGTCGATGCCGCCCTGCGGATAGCCGGCACACACGTTGTGGGGGTGGATGGCCCCTCTGTACCAGCGGCTGCTGTTGCAGACCTTGACATCGATGAGGGGGACCTGGGCCTCCTGCAGGACAGCGGTCGATCCTCCAGCTGTGAGCACAGGAAGGAGTTAGCAGCCAGCAGCCCTTCTGTTCCCAGTTCTCCTCCCCTGTGTGGGCGAAGTCCTTCCCTAGGGCCCGCCTTTGCCCCTGCAGAGGCCTTGTGCCGGGCTTGCCCTTCCGTCTCGCCTTGGCTAACGGCTCGGGCCCCCCTCTCCGTGGCCGTACGTCCCCACAGCCCGACTCTGGCTTTCGCCGCCACTGCTGCCATAAGCCCAGCCCGCCTCCCCAGCGTGCCGAGCTTGCCCTCGGGACACGAGCACTGTTTGGGAACTCACATCTTGCCGTGGTGGCACCCCACCCGCTGACGTAGCAGTTTGTCAGCTCTGACACTCTCAGCGAGGCGTCGGGCACGCAGGCCAGCTGTACGTAGTAGCCGCACTGGACAGGCTGGTCCAGTTCCAGCAAGGCGATGTCGTTCCTCTCCGTGCCGTTACGGTAGTGTTCGTGAACCACCAGCCACTGAATGTTGCGCACTTGGGTCTCAGGGCCCGGCTGAGCCAAGTGGGTGGCCCCGATCACCACGCGCCACATGGTGACGTGCCTGGAAGGCAGATGGAGAGGTGAGAGGGAGCAGAGCCACATGCTGCAGCAGCCCCGCGGTTCCCTGCCTTCTGCTTCCCAAGGCAGGGAGGAAAGCAGCGCTGCGGAGGGTGCCACTGCCCTAGCACGCCTTGGGCACCAGGAACGTGGAGCTGGAGGCTGCTAGGAAGCGGTGGCGCGAGCCCAGCCTTCTGCGGAGCAGTCTCTCAGCTGGGCTCACCAGTGCCCTGGCACTGGGCGTACTGCAAGGCACCGGGATGGCAGGAGCTCGTGGGGCTGCGGACACGGCGCCTGCTGGTGCTGTGGGGATAGCCCCCTTCCCTGGTCCTCCTTACCTGGCCCCGACGAAGCAGTGGGCTGCTGTGAGGACCCACTGCGGGCTGATGAGGGACCCTCCGCACACGTGGCCCGTGCCCACTTTCCAGGGGTTCTGGATGCTGACGATCCAGGGCCAGGCCCCTGGCTGGGCACCCGTGCCACCCACCACGCGCGACGTGCCGGAGGGAGCTGCCATGGGCCGGAGCCCGCAGGTCCCGCTGTAAGAAGAAACTCATGAGTGTGCTGCTGGACGGCTGTGCTGCTGTTGAGGCTGAAGGTCAGCCGTCTTCCCTCCCCCCGAGGGGCTGCACGGATGGCAGGGCCAGGGAACCCCGTGGCTGTGCCTCCAGCCCTCTGTCCGCTTCAGCCCCATGGACGGGTTGTGCCAGCAGCCTGGGTGCTGGCAAGGAGCTGAGGCTCCCACAGGGGTTCGGGAAGCGGGGTGGCCACAGGGCACACGCGGGCCCCCTCCAGTGAAGCCCGTCAAGGGCTGCCCGAGCTCCCTCCCAGAGCCTCGGCCCGCTTACCCACAGCTGTCCCACATGCCGTGCACAGGCCGGCACACGGCCAGCAGGACGAGGAGGGCGAGCAATTTCATCGCTGTTGGCGGCACGTGTCAGCTGCAAGAACGAGGTCTTGTTGCCTCCAGCGCAGCCGCTGACGTACTGCCCGCAGCAGTCTCGCTGCCTCTGATGGCCTTGGCCCTGGGGTTGATGTCACAGAGCCGCCGTTTCTGGGCGTGGGGCACGGTGGCCTCTCAAGGGGGGGTGGAGGTGGGGGTGTCAGCAATACGGGGGGTTTCCAAGCAGGAGGGGAGGCAGAAGCTGGGATCGGATCCCCTGACGGACCCCTGCTGAACACTCTGCCTGCAGGATGAGGGCATGCAGGCCCCGTGGCAGGCAGTAGCGCCTGCCTCCGAGCGCTGCCTGCTCACAGCCAGCAGGAAAAGAGCAAGCGTGGCAGCACGGCCTCTTTGGGAAGTTCACTGCCACCCTGCTCTCCACAGCTGTTTGCCTCCAGGTCCTTCCCAAAAACCACACACCAGAGAACATAACTGCTCTGGGCAGGACGCACTTGTTGGGTGTTGAAGAGCCAGTCCGGTCATCGCCGCAGCAGGCAAGCAGCGATGTGCAGCCAAACAAGTCAAGCATCCCCCACACCAAGCAGGGCCAACTTCCCTGCACAAAGCCCAGTGAAACACAGATGCAGCACAGTCCACGCTGGCTAGGGCATCCACAGCAACACCCTCTGGCAGGCTTCCTGTCCTCGCTGTCTAGGAGGTCTGTCGCCCTTCCGAGCCAACCCTGGCAAGGGCGATGGGGCGCCCGGTTCGTGCGGCCCAGGACGTGCAAGCTGAAGCTCCAGACAGAGAAGAATGCTCCTGCTCTCAGCCGCACATGTCGTTCTCCACGGCTTTGGGAAGCCCTGCACCAGCCTCATCTCACCAGTCCGCCTTCTGCAGCTGTATGGCGGAGCCTTGCCTTGCTCACGTGCTGGAGCGCAGGGCAGTCACGGGAGCACAGCAGCAGCCAGCCACCGTGCGTGGCATTTGCTGAGCAGGGCCGGGTCCCTGGAGGGGAGACAGCAGCGGCTTGAAGAACGGCAGCCTCCAAGCTCGTGAAAGGTGCGGGAGCTTCCTGCCGTCATCCTGGCTTGGGTGGACAGACAGAAGGCACTGTAACGGGTCTGCGTGGCAAGGTTTTGGTAGCTGAGGGGCTACAGGGGTGGCTTCTGTACGAAGCTGCTGGAAGTTTCCCCTATGTCAGATAGAGCCAATAACTAAGAGATGGGATTTAGGCAAGAACAAATCAGTCAGTAAAAACATGGTTTTGAGGGAAAGATCCTTGTAAATCTCTAAGCTAAGGGATTTAGTTTCTATTTTTTGTTTTAGAAAGCATAACACTTTTTTCTTTGTTGTTGTTTTTTTTCCTTTGTTTTGTTTGGTTTGGTTTTTTTTAGGATAATCATGATTTCACCCAACACACTTGAAGCAAAGTATTTTCCTTTTACCTTTTCACATTTCAGTTCAACAGGTTTGGGGCTTGTTGCTGTTTCTGGACCGGTCTTAAAAGACTGCTCCTTCGTGGCTCCTGTCAAGAGTACGAACGTGCTGCGGGAAATCAGACCCAGGAAACAAGCACAAATCTGTTCCACGTAGTTCCTGAAACTTATAAGCTATAGTTTCCTGGTGGCAAGGCAGGGATGTTGTTAGTAATTCTATTCCCTTCCTTCAGCTGGAAAAGCCCAAAACCTCAGAAACTTCCGTTCAGCATGAGATCAGGAGTGCCAGAGGCACAACAAATGCTGTGATTCTCTGGGGAGGCAGAGACATGACTGCTCCCAGGCACTGCAAAACCTGAGTGCCCAGGAGACAACAACTAGAAAGAGCTCTTTTTTTCCACTACAGGCAGCAACAGGATCTTACTTCCTTTCTCCAACAATTTTTTTTTGGTTGTTGAAGCTACTATGAATTTAGTATATTTGAAATGTCAAGTCTTTCAGGAAATCTGGCTGAACTCACTCACTGGATTCACAGGTTATTAAGGAAGGACAGCCAGACAGGCCTTGTTTCCCATGGCTGGAAACTTACCCAAGTCCAACACCAGAGATGGCCATGCCCAGAGTGTATCCTAGACTGAGAGATGGGAGATACTTATATGGATGTCTTTCAGGCCGCCTGATCATCTCGTTGTATGCTCTGGTGGTCGCTTCTGAATTGTGTCCACTTTTGAGGCTTAAAAACAGTGCCTTGCTCTGAGTATCAACATGCAACGCCTACTGGATCATAAATACTCTATTTTCCAAAATAAGAAAATCTCATCAGAAGCTGGCACAAAAATATTAATTCAATAAATAAAACTTACATTAATTCACACCCGAAAAAAAAATCCCCCCCTTTCTCTTCCACATAATTTTCAAAGGAAAGGAAACCCTCAAAGTTCTTTCTAAGAGTCCCAAAAGAAACTCCAAGGAAATAAATATTATTTACTTTGCATATCCTGCAAGACAGTAAGCAACCTCCCAAAGAGGGTCCACAGACTCTTTTCAGTATCAAAAATTTCCCTTGCTGAGACAAAAGAAAAATAGATCTATGAAGAACTACTACCGTTTAAAACGCTGTGAGAGGCAGACCATTAATGCCTGTCCCTATCACCATACACAAGTGAGCATCCCGGGTTTTGTGTCCTTCACCAGTTTTATCGCGCGCTCCAGCGTTTCTCTGGCTTTGTGGACAGGGTTATCCCCAACCTACAAAGTTAAAAATAGACTGAAAATCTTTACTGCTAAACCCAGTACTAGCTCTTGGTAAACACAGTCCAACCTTGCTTATGAAAATTACTATATTGAGACAATATATTTTATTTAAGGGTTTAAATGCATATAATAAATAAAAAGGTTGCTTACATTACCCCAAAATAGCACAAATTAAAGGAAGAGTGATCACAAATTCTTAAGAATTAAAATAAAGGAAAATTTGGTTTAAACGTCTTCAGGCATGGTAGCAGTGTAAGGAGCATGACAAGATTGCTTAGGATCATTTTATCTGGTTTTTGGATTCTTCTGATTCTTCCTTTTATGAAAACTATGAAACAGCCACAGTGTTTTATTTTATTTCCGCTCTTACAACTGTAATCTACTTTTGGAGAAAGTTCTACAGAAATGCCAACTCCAAATGCTCTTTTGATGGGAAGAATAAAAAATAACAGACTTTTTTTGTTTTAAGGAAAGGATCGCAAATAAATCCCAAGTTGCTGATTTTCAGTACTACAAATAAAACCAGCTTTTGTGAAGGTATTTACATTAAACATGTTTCAAATAATACTACTGTGTTATCTGACTATGCTTTATTAACAGTGTCTTTTCCACAGTTTTTCTGCATTTTTACCTGCAAGGCTCACTTCAGTGCAGGGCACTCTTCCAGAACGATTAGCAGCGGTGTCACGACATGTAACACCAGCTGTAAATTCCAGACCCGACTGCCGAGCTGCAGGCATTCCAGTCACAGCCTTGTCAGGCTCATAAGCCTTCACGGGCTGTTTCACCGCCGTCCTCGGCTCCAAGATCCCTCCCAGCACTCCCGCCAGCACACCCTTTCTTCTTGAAGGCTACCACAAAGGGAACCAAGGAAAAAATCACGTTCAAAAGCCCAACCTAAAGAGTGAGCAGTAAAAGCAAAACCCAGAACTGTTAAGATAATCGCTGTTCAGAGGACAAATTAATGTGCAAGGTGCCTCGGGCACCAACGGTTTGGCTCTTCCCACAACTACCAGGAGCAACTCCGAGTGCAGGCAGAGCTCTCAAGGGCAGGGTAAACAGCTTGTTGTTCTTTGTTCTCCTCAGCCCCACTCACCCACTGGTTAGATACCCTTGTTAACTGAAACGGGACTTCAAGAGTTAACTGTTCATTCTCCTAATGGTAAATGCTAAAGGAACATTGTCATTTAAAAATCTTGCAAATATTCTTTACTTGAAGTTTGTGGTTTACATTAAATAGGTGTATGCTGGTGACTGGCTAATTATTTGAAAGAGCTCCAGGCCATATTTATTACTTCCTTACCAAGCAGCCAGCAGACACCTCCTATAAAACGAGAACAACAGAAAGCAGGTCAGGGAGTTTCATCTCCCGAACCAGGACTCTTTGTCTAGGAAAACATTCTGCTCTACAGGCAGAAGAAGAATGAAGTGTTACACACAGATAATTACTGTTTGATCCCCAAACTGCACAAGTAAAACACAGTTGAATTATTGATGAAATGAGCCTTCAGGGTACATGAAAGCATAAAGCGTAAATATTTCCTGAACTGCCAGAAGTTCAGCCGTCTGACAAATACCAAAAAACATGGGGAAATGGGAGACTGAACCTCCCCCCCTTCTGTCTGCTCGTAATGCAGCAAAATAGAAACCACAAGATCAAGTTGATGTTCAGCTGCTCGGCCAACAGGAAGGGAAAGTGCCTGTCACAGACCCCTGATAGCGTCACCTTGACAAAAGCTCCTCCACTGGGTGACACTGGGGTATCATCTCTAATCTGGTAAAGTCAATCAAGAAGGGCTCTGAGAGATGCACGGCCAGATTGGAATGCATCCTATCTGATAGAGAGGAAAATGAAATATGAAGACAATTCATTCATTTACAGCCCGAGCAAGGAAACCCACCAACTCACATTAAATGCTGGTAACACCAGCAAGGATACAGTCACAATTATAATCTCAGCTATAAACAAACATACTGTCATTCAAAATTTCTTAGCGACATACAATTACAAATAACATGTTATAATGACCCATGAGATTTCCAATCAACAGAATCGCTGTTAAGCTCCATCAGAGAGGCCACACAGAGTAACTCATTGTATCTTTCCATTTTGCATAGTTAAGACCAGAATGAACTACAACTGTTAAAAGAGAACAACAATCATTTATTAACATACAGTCGAATAATACCAGTCCAGTTTGGAAAACAGGGAGTACATTCATGTGACATTCTAACTTATTCTGAAGCAACAGGAAAAACCGGCCTCACCACAAGAATGGGACAGCCCTACACACATGGACATACAGAGCTGATTTTTTTTTTTTAACAGAACAGAGTCTAATTCTCTGTTTTTAACTAAAAATACCTATTGATGTGCATAGGTATGTGTGTGTGCATGCACACACCCACAGGGTAGACTTTTATCATCTCTATTGTGTAGCAGAAAATGGTGCTATTCACACCTGCCCCTGGTTTCCAATGACACCCAAGGGTTCTCAGTACCTCTGAAAAGATGCTAAAGTCTCCAGGGAATTCAAGTTTGTGAGAAAAGATGAACCACTTACTTCCCTAAGCTTTCAACCTGTCCCAGGCAGGCTGAAAACCAGTAGCTCTGCGCTATCCCACCGGAGGGCTCTAATGGCTGGAAGGCTCACACGAGAACAGCACTGCCGCAGGAGCGGGATTCTGGCTCCGGTACTGAGGGAGCACGTTGCAGGGCTTTCCCTTGAGCTCGCTGCTGGATGCTGGGTGTCCCAGGAACACAATTCGTTGGCTTTGCAATACGCAGCACCAGGGACTCCACACGATACTGCACAACAGGTTGGATACAGTCACTGTAATTTCAGAAATGCAGAGTAAACACGGCTGTATCCAACTGTGCGAGTACACACTCACATTTCCTGAATTTAAAGTACGGACAACCAGTTTTCCAAAATAAACAGCCACACTCTCACTTTTAAGGTACATTTTCTGTCACATACAGTGGAACTTTTCCATGTGTTTCCTCATCATTTAGCCCTAATAACTGAAAATCAAGTACTTCTAATTTTTACCTATGGAAAAATAAACACCCAACAGGCTGCAACAACATGTGCGGATGGCCATGCTGCAGTCAGGGAACAAGCGTTTACTGAACTGTATTTTTGCTGGACTTGCAGAACACTGAAGAAAACACAGTGTAACATGCAGCTGGTGAGCATTTTCCCGGTCATCATTCCAGGAATCAGGCACTGCATTATGATTTCAACATCTGGGAAAACAGAGAAATGACACGGGAGCTGTGTCAGCTGGTAATTGTGCCTCCAAGCTTTTAACCGGGAGGAGTAACTAGAACGTGCTTTGCAGCAAGAGAACTAAGGGAAGAATCCAAGTTAGCCCAGTTCAAAAGTCTGCTGCTTTGCTCTGGGTATCGTGCTTTCTGCCTGAGGATGCCACAAGTAGTACAGGAAGCATAAAACCCCAAAAGTTTAAGAACTGTCACCTTGTTCGAGACATCACAAAATGTTGCATGTGGAGGTAGCAACATGAGAAAAACCAGCCCTATTTATTTATTACTCAATGCTTTAGTAAGGCTTTAAAAGCACTGATAGCCAGGTATTCACTGTGTCCATTCACAAGAAAAACCAAAGTAGCTGAAAATCACACACATGGGTGGCAAAGGACTGAAAATCCCAAAATATCAAAGAACAGCCCCATGTAATCCTGGTTCTGTTCTTTGTAAGCAACTCAATCACTGCCCAAAAGCCCTCTGCCTGACGCACTACACATTCAAGTATTGTACTGAATGGCTTCGGTCTAATTTCTTTAACTCTGACGTTATCAATGAACTCAGAGAACCAACAGCTTTAACCAGACCCTGCTACCTCACAAACAGGTTGGGGTTTGAAAGTGTAGCTCTGCAGCAGCATGAGCTGCTGCTGCTGCCTTGCACTAAGCTGTGTCCAGTGCTGAGCTCAGGTGTGTGATGAGGTGCTCAGGGACTGGATCTGGCAAGAGCGAGGGGTTTGGGTTGGTTTTGTTTTCTTTTTTCTAGTGTTCAGCAAGTTCTTCCGTCATCTGACTAATAATCCCTAGGTCTATGACCATCTCCCTCTTAGATTTGTTTAGTCTACTATGGAATATTCAAGATAGCTTAATAAAATAAAAGAAAAAAACACCTTTGAAAAAGGTCTTGTAAAACTTTCAACACTGAGGAAGAGCTGAAAACTTGTTTTTAGTTTTGATTCCATTAATTTCTACTACGTGGAAATGACTCAGGTATTCCTTCTTGTCATTGAAGACAACAGAATGAGTTAAAAAATTTCAACAAAACAAGGAACAAAATCTGAAATACAAACTAGTTGGATAAACCTCTTTTAATGCAGGTTTATTAAATGCAATTCTTCTGTCACAGAACAGATTGACAGAACAGTCGAGGTTGGAAGGAGCTTCTGGAGGCCATCTAGTCCAACCTCCCTGCTCAAAGCCTATGACCTCGTCTAGTCTTTCAGTTGGCTTTGGATTTTTTCAATTTGACTCCAGTTTCTACACAAAGGTATGTTTCACAAATTCATTTTCACAAACATACGATTTTTGTGTATAGGAACTGATGTGTTTTGCTAACCCATTGGAGCACGGGTGGAAGGAGCCATCCCCCGTGCTGCCCGGCACCGTAATACAGAATCCCTGCTTAATAACACTGAGTTGTCAGTGAGTTTTCTTTGAGTCAGTTACAGCACTGCTTCAGCAAATGCTTCCCAGGCTCTGGAGGCGAAGTGGCCTCACGAAAATCTCAGTTTGGGTAAACATCAAGATTTTAACTATGCAGAGGCAAATTAAGCCTCAAAACACACATTTAAAGAGATACACAGACGCACAAGTCAGCAGAGCGTGTGATTCTGTGATTTTTCTGAACACAAATGGCACTAAACCCATGACTAAAACTTTCTTAAAACATATACTTAAACCAAAAAATGGCCCAAGTTTCAGATGTTCAAATGCCTACAACTTCTACAGCCTAAACTTAAGAACGTAATAGGTGTAGAACAAGGCTTGAATTTTCCAAATTTGCCAGAAGTAGAGAGGTACTGAGAAGCTACTATAAGCTGTCTTAAAACAATAATTTTTACCATAGTGAAAAAAACCCCACTGAAACGCAAAATCCAAACCAGTTTGGGTTTTTGGGGTTGGTTTTTTTTTTTTTTTTGTTGGTTGTTTTTGGTTGTGGATTTTGGGTTTGGTTCATTTGTTGGCTGCATTTTTAAATGACAATCAAGTTGAGGACATCAATACCAAGTACAAAAAAACCCCCGCAAACCACCCCCTCTCCCCACTCCCTCTCCCGTAAGTAGAAGTAGGATGAGTTACCTCCTCTTGTTGTCCCACTAATCCAACTCTTCTACAATCCTTTCCTCCCTATATCTAAAGTATAAAACGAGCTCGATCTTGTTTAAAAAGCAGTGACCATCAAGACAGAACACAAAGGCTTACAGCACCGTCAAGACTCAATGGTTGAAACCGTTTCCTCAGTTGCAAGTCGTGCCATCCCCTTACCACTGTGTACCTCCCAGAAACAGTACTTTCCCCTTCTCTCACAGAGGAAAATAAATTCTAGATTGGAAGGTAAAAAAGAACGGGGGGCGGGGGGGGTGTTTGAAGCGGGTAAGCAGAAGCCTCAGCTCTGACCACGGAGGCGAACATGAGGTTTATCACTCACGACGCTGCTCCTGGATCCCACGCTGCCACCGGGAAGGCGAACTCACCCGGGAAAGTCGAGTTTCAGATTGATTTCTGCCCGAGGGAAGGAACCGCAGGGAGATCCTGCCTACGTCAGCTCCCCAGCCACATCCCCCACGGCGCCACACGAGCCTCCCCAGCTCGCGCGCTCCGTTTTGAGATGAAAAACAGCTAAAAAGGAGCTACAAGGCGCTGGCCCAAGGGCACCTCCTACCTGCCAGCTCTGCAGCCTCGTCAGAGGGGGGGGTCAGGCCCCAAGCCCCGGCGGTGGCCGATGACCCTGTGCCCGATCGCGGCTTTGTCTCGGAGCCGCGCGTGCCTCCCGCCCGCCGCCCCGCGAGCGCGTTCATCGCCGCAGCGGGGACCGAAGGCGGAAGCAACCGGCGGGACGCTCGCAGCCCCGGGACCGTTGTCCCGCAGGCGCCGGCACGGCGGGAGACGCGGCCCGGACGCGCCCGCCCTCCCCCGGGCAGCGGAGGGGCCGCCCCGGCCCCGACCCCCGACCCCCCCCGCCCCGGGCCGCCCTCCCCGCGCCGCGCCGGCGCCTGCGCTCTTGCGCCGCTCGCACTTGCGGTGAGAGCCCGGGGGAAGAGGCGCTGCCGGGGCCGCCTCGCCGTCCGGCGGCGGGGCCGGCGCTGCGGCTGCGCGACACCAGCCCCGGCCCGGGCCGAGGGAGCTGCAGCCCCGCGGCCGGGAGGCCTCTCCCGGCGGGAGCGCCGCTGCGGGGCCCCGGAGGGGAGCGAGGTAACGCGGCGTCCGCCCGCGGGGCCTCCGGTCCCGCTCTCTGCGTCCCTGCCGCCGGGCCCGCTCCCCTTCCCTGGCCGCCCCGTGCCTTCGGAGAGCCGCCTGCCGGGGACGGCCGCGGCGGGGTGGAGGTGAGAGGGTTTCATCTCGGCGCTGCTGGGGGGGGGAGGCAGGGAGGGAGGGAGGGAGGGAGGGAGGGAGGGAAGTGCTTGACGGCCCTTGCCGTAACTGCAGACCGTGGGGGCTGGGAGCTGAACTGGGAAGCCGCAGCTTTCGGGACTTGTCACCTTGGCCGTGACGCCGTACTCGAGGTCACCTCGCCGGGAAGCGAGGGAGGGCAGAGCTGAATCGTTGGACTCGGAGATGCGGTTGTGTTTAACTGAAGCAAAATGACAATCAATGCCCCTGGTTGTGCTTTCTTACAGCACACAGTGGGTTTTCCTTAGGAGAACCCTCGCTGTTGAAAGCTGTGGGAACGGAGCCGATAGTTTTGAATTCAGGTGGCCTCTTAAGTGGCAAATAAGTATGTTCCATGGGAAGATAATGTTCTAGCTTTTGGCTTTGTAGGTGAGTTAAAAATTTCAGCTGTTGAGCTGCAGCAGGCACAGTTCTCTGTAGCTTCAGTAATGCCAGTGTCAGTAACCCTTGCTGCTTGTCGGTGTGGGTTTTGAGGGGAGATGGTATTTTACTTGGTATGAAGGACTCGACACTGTTTTACTGTCTGCAGTCCCAATTTGATGCTCTGTTGACCATTCGCAGTGTGTTCAGAAGCATTCTTAGCCTCACCTTCCTTCAGAGAAGTCCTCTCTGATGTCTCTGGTGTACCTACTGTTCTACGGTTTCCCAAACCTCAACCCAAATCAAAAGGCAGTACCTAGGAATCGCTCCCTTTTGGGTGGAGTTTCTAAACAGTTTTGTGTAGGTGCCTCCAGCAAAGAAGATAAAAATAGCCATTTCAGTTTCTAGGTGCTTTGCCTGAAGTTTCTGCAAAGCTTTAAGCTCGCTCACATAAATCAGTGAGGCTTTAGAATTATCTCTTGTTTTATTTTGTTTTGTGGTTTTGTTTGGATTTTTTTAAACACAACTTTTCCTGTGTCCCTTGAAACAACTCTCCTGGTAGAGGTGGAGGGGGAAGGACTGGGAAAAGTCATGGCTCAGGGGTGACGTAGCCAGGCACGCTGCTGGATGCAAACTCTAACGGACTGAGGCCCGTGGACTGCAATTAGACAGCCCAAACTGCTACAGCCCCCAAAGGTGTTCCTGGTGCTTCTGAGTGTGGCTGTGCTCGAGGCAGGAGTGTTCGGCCTTCCTGTGAACCGCCAGTTGAGCCCTGTGTTTGAGGGTGCTGTAACACTGGGTAGTATGATGACTTGGGGAACTTTTCTGCCCAGTTAGAATCCCACAACTTTGCAAAGGCAGTAACTTTTGTAATTACGTCTTTTTTTACAAGGTGCTTGGTGGACGAGGAGAAGCTGAGCCTGGAAAGCTGTGGCTGAGCAACCCCGAGGCAATACTTACGGACTGGTCCCACGTGTGGGATTGGAGAGACGGGAGCAGGTCAGTTAACAAACACCTTCATCTCGGGGGCACATGAAACAAGCTTTTTTGGCAATGAAGGGGTATAGAAATGGCTAGCTTCATCTAACTAGAGACAGGCTGATTCAAAGTGTGAAAGTCTCCTCGAAAACAAAGAACCCTGAAGTAGTGGAGAACTTACTGTGCTTCAGAAGGTTTGGTTAAAATTTAGGCACTCACGAATAAGAACCTCTAAATACCTGTAGCCTGTGCACGTAAATACAACGTAGGCAGAGAAGTTTCTTGGAAAAGCTTTACACCTCTACCGTGCTTTACCAGTTCAGCAGTGTCAGCAACTGGGGATTTTAAAAGCTCTGATTCTGAGATCAGAGTTCACGGTACAGGTTTGTAGGTGTGCGCTGTGTGTTTTATTCTGGCAGAAGAACAGGCCTGTATGCTGTGACCCCTGCGGTACCTTGTGGGTGTAGCTATCAGTACACCTTCAAGGTGAAGAGTGTGTGCATGTCCAGAAAACCCAGTTATTTCCAGGCCCACCCAGTTTCCTGGAGGATGGTGAGGACTGTGCAAGGACTGAGCTGTGAACGGAAGGAGTTTGCCATCAGCTGAAGTAAAGGTCTGCGGGGTTGTTTTGTGATTAGGAAAGATAATTGGCTGCTGGTCTTCCAGTTCCTCGAGCCCCTTGCTTCTGTCAGGAAAAAGGGCAGCTGTCTGGTACAAGACCAGTTGTGCTGGTGGGTTGCTGGGGAGGTGTTCAAACCAGGGCTCGCTTGCCAAGGGCAACGTCAGGTGGTGAAGAGGGAGACCCCCGGGTCCGAGTTGCCGGGGCCAGGAGCAGCAGTCGGTCTCTGCCCAGACTTCTGGAATGCCGTGGGGACAGGTTTGCTCGTGCCAGGCTGGGGTCTGTTAGATACAGCCTACGCTCAGCCACGGGGAGTGGAATTTCGGGGTGGGATTACTGTGCAGCACAGGGGGGCACAAATTCCTGTGTTTTCATCTCCCCCTTTAGCGTAAGACTTAAGTTTTTATACGGTGCTGACTCAGCAGCCTATTTCAGCAGCTTAGAATTAGGAAAGGTTGTTTCACAATTAAAGCCACTGAATTTCGTGCTGCTAGTCAGAAGCTGGAGATGTGAAGTAATTCAAATTCAGATGTTTCATGTGGCTGTAAATGATTCCTGGGTTGTCACCTGGGGGGTCAGTCTGTGGGCGCGGGGGTGGAGGCGGCACAGCAGGAGGTGTGTTCCTGCGGGGCGGGTGGCGAAGGGGTGAGCGTGCGAGGGGAAACCTCTGGGCGTAGTCACAAGGGAGACTTGTGCAGGACTTGCAAAGTGGGGGTTTTATGGTGGTCCTACGCTAGCGTGGTACAAAGTGCCTACAACGGCGGGCACTGGTGCTGCGCTGCAGAAGGGAACATCCTAACCCCTGGCCCGTGTTGCCCCCGAGACTTCCTCATGTCACATCCCACTTCTTCGTTGCCCCTTCTCCATGGGCTCAGGGTTACAGTCTTCCCGTGTCTCAAGTGTGTTTCTGACCGTCAGAACAAATTTCTAACGGGTTTAATATTTAGGAAAATGAATGTAATACTTATTGTAGTTTACTCATGCATTAATTACCGAGTTGGAAAAAAAGCCGTGTTCTTTGAGATGTGAGCCATGTTCAGCGTCCTTGTTGTGATCCATTTTATACTCAGGTTGTGTAATGCTGACCTTGGGGATGAAGGTATTTCTGCGTGTTTTATTGACTTACATCTTGAAAGTGAGGTGTTGATATGTACGTTAGATGTTAGGTAAGACAAAAACATAATAAAAAAGCACAGTAATGGTATCTTTCCTCTCACCCAGTTATTATGGTAGAGCAGGTTTTTTTCTTGGGATTTTTGTTGGTGGTGGGTTGGTTTTTTTTTGTATTTAGAATGGTCTGTCTGTTCCTGTTTAGACACAGAGGCATGTGAGATGTTAAAGCTGTTGTGACCTGATGCATCTACAGCTCCAAATTAAGTGGATGAGTGGGTTAATTGATACAATATTGAAACAGAGGAACCTATTTTATTGTAGTTCTGATTTTGCATACATATGAGATATGATGTAATAATATTTATGCAATGCATGAGTAACTATTCATTATTAAAAACTGTAGAGCCTGAGGTTGTCTGGCAGTTTCTTACATTGAGGTAAAATAAAGCTGGTTTTATAAATACTTGGTATCAACTATTTTGACTTTTAGGCTGTTTGAATTAGCTTTGTAATACTGAGGCTTAATCATCTTTACTGTTAGGTGTAAACAGCAGCAGGAAAACCAACCCAGTTCTGCTGCGAGTATTATCTGTTCTTCTGTTTCCTACCACAGAAGTGGGTTTTTTACCCTCAGATTAATGTTCAGGTTGGAAGGGACCTCTAGAGATCATTTAGTTAGTCCAAGCGCCCTGTTCCCATCAGGGTCACCTAGACCAGCTCCAGGGATGGAAACGCCACAACCTGTCTGGGTAAGTTCCAGTGTTTGACCACCCTCACAGAAAAACAAAACAAACAGCAAGGGAGGGGGGGGAAACCATGAAAGAAAGAAACCAAACCCACCCAAAACTTCCTTTTTAAGTTTCTTGTGTTTCCAGTTGTGCCTGTTGCCTCTTGTCCGTTCACTGGGCACCACTTGGGTGAGTCAGACCCACTCTTTTTTACTGCTTCCCATCAGGTTTTTATACGCATCGATAAGATTCTTTCCCGCCGCCCCCCGTCCTTCTTGAGGCTACAAAATCCTGGCTCACACAGCCTTCCCTTGTATGCCTGATGCTCCAAGCCCTTCATCGGGCTCCAGTATGTCCGTGTTTGCCTTGTACTGGGGAGCCTAGACCTGGGCCCAGCACTCCAGATGTGTCTCACCAGTGCTGAGCAGAGGGAAAGGGTCACGTCCCCCGACCTGCTGGTGCTCTTCCTAATGCAGCCCGGGACACTGTTGGCCGCCTTTGTGGCCGAGGCGCGTTGCTGGCTGCTTCACCCAGGACCCCGGGTCCTGTTCTGCAGAGCTGCTTTCCAGACAGTCTGCCTCCAGCCCGCAGTGAGGGACGGGGTTATTCCTCCCCGCGTGAGGACTTTGCATTTCCCCTTGTAGGGCTTCAGGAGATTCCTCTCTGCCCGTTTCTCCGGCCTGCCGAGGTCCTGCTGAATGTCAGCACCACCCTCTGGTGTGTAAGGCACTCCTCCAAATGTTAGCATCTGCAGACCTGCTGAGGGTACACCTGTTCGTTGTCCAGGCCGTTAATGAAGGTGTTCAGCAATACTGGCCTCAGTGTTGACCTCTGGAGCACCACTAGTGACTGGCCTCTGTGTTGCATTACCACAAGGCTGCTTCTCCTCACTTCAGTTTCATTTCTCTCTCCGCTGCATAACAGCCAAATCTGGTTTAGAGCTCTCCAGGGTGTGTTTTGTTGTTACCTCTTCCTTTTTTTAACATGCCGTCCTCTGGGGTGAACGTGTACGCGCTGCATTTCATTTCTGATTACAGCAAGGCTTGTTTTGTAGCTTTTAGAAAACGTCTATGCAGATATCTTGGGTATGACTAAAGTAAAAGTGATAAATCCTGGGTCTCTATTTTCTGATTTTGATGGTATGTATTACCTGAACAGAAAACACAGGAATGATCTAAAATAACTGAATGGAAGTCATCATTTGACTAAAAAGGTCCCCTGAGAAGATTCAAGATGACTTTGTAAAATTAAAAACTGTCACAAAAATTTTTTGTAGCTTTTTGCAGTCGTCAAGATGACTTGGATGAGGGAGATAGGATTTTAAAAATCAAAACAACTGAAAAAGCTGCTTTTGTCAGGGCTCTTGCCAAAGATCTGTACAGAAACTAAGCAGCCATGAAATAAGAAGTGCTTTCCTGTGATCCTGCTAAAAACTTGATCCTGTTACTCTGTAATGGTTGAGAAAGAAAATTAAATGTTAGGAATTACGGAGCAAGGAAAATATAAGCCAATAAATGTAAATGTAAAAATCTGTAGTGTGCTCGCACCTCAAAGAACTGCAGTTGTAGCCTCTTCATAACCTTTTCCCCATCAAAACGGATATAGGAGAACTGGTAAAGGTGACACGGGTAATCCAAATGTGTCTAGCAAGTTAGGATTCCAGAGCAGACAAAACTGGGTAAGGAAGGTAAAAGCCTGGGAAATCTTGAGGGATTTAAAGGGAAATATGCATTGGCTGTTCCAATGCAAGCGCCAGAACTCATCAAATGAAGGCAGCAAATGGCAGCTACCGAATAGGAGCTGATTTTTCACCCACGGGTTGTTGAACTGCGGAGTTCCTTGCCGCAAGACAGTACAAATGCTTAAAGTCTGTGCTGCTTTAAGAGGAGTTAAAGTCTTTGAAGAAAAATCCATTGGGAACTATTAAATTTGTCAGAATCATGCCTGGCCCAGGAAGCTGCAAGTGGTTAGAAGCTGGGAGAGTTCTAGAGAGATTATCAATGGCTGCTTACCCTGTTGTTGAAGCATCGGCTTTTGGGTACTCGATGGAACCCGATACGGGGGTAGTTGCATCTTTGGGCTTCCCCAGCAGAGCAACAGCATCTCTTCTGTTGGCATCCTGCGTGCCTGGCCAGGAGAACACGGTGTTTCAGAAGAGCTGTGTTCACACACTCCTTCCTTGAGGTTTGAACATCTGTGCACTCTTTTGATGCCTTCAGAATTTTTTGGTGCTTTTGATACCTGTGACCTGTTCAGAAAAGGTCTGACTTGTAGACATCTCCCAAGGACAGAAAACCATGAGAACGGATTTGGATCTTCAGTTGAAAGTTGTTGTCAACTGGACTTTGGTGAATTTTTAAATGCTTAATATATGAAAACAGGAACACATGGTCGTTTAAATACGAATTGGCCGTCAAAGGTCACAAATTTCTCCAGCACAAAGGTCTCCAATTTGTTCTTCAGGAATAATAACTGACTGCATGAACCTTGTTATCACCTTCCCCTGATGGCTCAAATGGAGATGATGCACTGATTGCAACAGTAGTGCCTCTGGTACAGTCTTCAGAGGTATTGAAGGCTGTTCGGAAAAACTTGTGACCCCTCACACTTCAAGATTTGCCTTTTCTTTGGTAAGAGAAATGGTAAGTGTTGCAGTCAAAAGTTTCTTAGCCCTCCAGTGATCACCAAGGTTTCCTGCTCTGCTGTAGAAGTACGGCTGAGCAATCTCTTCCATTTGGGACAGGTAACTAATGTCTCTCTGCTTTGGTTCTCAAAGGCTGAGTCGCAGCTCGTGCCTTGCAGGACAGCTGTGTCTGCACTGCAGTTGATACGTTTAGTTCCATCAGCAAAGCTCTCCATAGTACCCGCCTTTGTGACAGAAGCCGTTGTTCAAGATGCTGGAATTGGGGTGCAGATGAAGAGTTCCTCAAAGAAGAAAGGTCACTTCTCTGGGAGCTGCACGGTTCTTAACGGCGATGTCCCTGTGTGTTTCACAGCTGGGCTTCCTTCCCTGCAGTTGTGAAGTCCCACACAACATGGGTTCAGTTCTAGCGAAGGGAACCAGGGTTGTAGCCCTTAACATCTTGGGACATAAGATTGGAGTGGGCCTGCAGGACGTAGGTGTGATCTCCACAGCCCTGGTATTCATAGGACCGGTGTTCTTGTGACAGGAGGTAGATGCACACCCAGAAGTGGAATGTGTAACGCTTAAAATGTTTCTAAGAACTCGTGTTCTTGTAAGGTCAGTATTCTTTTCTGCCTGAGCTGCAGGAGGAAGACAAGGAAATGTTGACACTGAGGAGCTCCTCTCAAAAATGTCATGCCCTAAGTGTGAGCTTGCTTTCCGTCTGGGCTATCCAGAACTCACTTTACAAGTAAAGCCTTGAGTTAGAAATCCTTCAGGGCAGAAATAACTTTTTTTTTTACGTTGTGCACTCATGTGCATGCAGGTAGCTTTCAAGTAACATTGGGCATTGCTTAACCAATATATTTGCTATGGAAAATATATTGCCATGGACACCATTTCTATGCAAACGAAGGAAGCGTTATCTTGGATGTGCAAGAGCAGGAAAACCTGGGGGGAGTGTTATTTGGAGATCGTGTGGAAGACTGGTAAATACACAATCTTGTGCAATTGGTGACAGTCTTTATGAATTCTTATTTTTCTAGAGAGCTCAAATTAGAAGAGGGATAGCTTGATCCGGTCTTGACTGTCCTGTAACTTGCCTAAATCTGTTCTCTTTTAATGTCTTTAGATGAAGAGAACTGATTTGCGGCTGAGCTGGATGAATTTGGGTCAGATACAATGAGTGAAATCAATATTGTTGGGTGAATTATCTTAAATGTTTGGAGAACGATGAGAAATGAGGTAAAGTTTTAAAAGGTTAATGTATTTGACTGGCTGGGTTTTTTTTAATTGTAGTAGATTTTGTTGAACATTTCATGTAACTTGTGTAACTGCCTGTTCTCTGTTTGTACACCTTTTCAAACAGAGCATTCTACCACTGGGACAGACTGGATGTTGCGTGTCGCTGGGATGTAAAATACTGAAGCCCTTACCTTTCAGTCATGTTACATGATGATGTTCCTTTTCACTCCTTTCTGGGTTTTGAGAACAACTTACCCGATTTCACAACTTGTCAAGTGTGGTGTTTTTACGAAATTAACTACTTGAACTTCCTTTAAGCTGTCAGACTTACTCATTGCTTTGCTGTTTAAGACCTTACATTTAATACTCAGATGGTTCAGTCCTTAGAAGTCCTGTTCTGACCAAATTCAGACCTGACCTTTGTGATTTACTTAATTCAGCGTATTCTTTTCAACTGATGAGGGATATTCTTTCCTGACTTGTAAATAGTTCGGGACTTCTACGTATGTACGTTTACCTTTTTTAGCAAAGAATCCTAATACAAAGTTAATAAATTGAGTTGTCACAGTTTTTAAAAAGTAGGGATTTCTCTGACTATGAAAGACATGACGCAGGTTAACGCAGCCTCTGTGTTTTTCTAGGTGCATCTAATGAATTACCCTTTTGAAAACATGGGCTTTCATGTTCTTCATCACCGTTTTCCTTTATTTACTGTCCGAGTGCTGTCTGATCGGTTTGATAATAAGGCAGATGTCTACGGGTGGAGCTATTGATCCAGTTTGTTTGTTCCTTTTAAGGCCAGATTCTTAACATGGGAATAGGTGTGAGCTAAAGTGAGCGTAGGGAGAAATAATCAGTTTAGCTCAGGTACTGGAACAGTCTGTATGCAGCAACATGAGCTTATTTACTCTGCTGTTGTGCTGTGCTCTGTTGTGTAGTTGTACCCTCAATATTTCATCTCTCTGTATGTTTCTGTTTAAAGCACACACACAAAACCAAAGCAAATGCTCAGTCCCAGTTCCAGCGTATCTGAATAGATGGGCCATGTTGAAGTTCTGGAAGGTTTTTATTTTGTATGTACTATTCCTCAGAAAGACTTTTAATGAACTGCCAGGTTTCTGTTTTACTTCACGGTGCATGCCAACAAAGCTAGGCTCCAAAGGAGAACAAAACAGTGTGCGAGATGTTAAGGCAGTAACTACAGCGGCTTAAAAACAGCCTTTATATGACATGTATCACACAGGGCTTCACTCTTCACTGGAGCGATTTGGTGTTGTGTGGTGTGAACAGCTCATAAAGCTGAGTGCTGATCTGAGCGTCATTCATGACATACAGATGATTTCTGTTCAAGTTAAATACTTTGCAACTAGGTGGAAACTTGGTTTAGTGCTGAAATTATAAATTTAAGTGCAGCTGAGATAGGTGTTGTTAATACAGAAGGTGTTATATTAACAGTTGTTTGGATTGTTAATATTGAAGGGGTTTGTTCCACCAAAGTCCACTCAGTTAAAAACCCATGTAAACAGGGCAAGAGCAACTGGAGTTTCTGTTTCAGTAGTCCTTTGGGGGAGTGGGGAAAACAGTACAAAGTGTGTCATTGAGATAGGCCTTAACAGCAGTTTGCTGTAGCACAGTCTGTGTCTATCTTTAGAATACATAAGTGTTTATTTGTGTGTGCCACGTTTTTGAAAGAGCCATGTGAGAATGTCCTGGGGGGAATTTTGTTTGCTGGTTTGTAACAAGCTGTCATAAAAACTCGTTGTTATTAGTAGAAGAGCAACACTGTCCTGATGGTTTATAACGAGGCGTTGCCTTTCACACATGGAAAACGGTTGATCATTCTGTTGGCTGGGTCCGTGGGGATCTCCAGTTGTCAGACAAACTGGATTGGATTGAGGGAACGCGTGAGATGGCGAGACTTTTTGGCATTCAGTTCTTACACGTATGAACAAGGGGCTCCCAGGTAAGATCTGGTTTTCCTCACACTTCACAAAAGCAAAACAGTCTTTATACAATCATTCTCAATCAAAAATAGCTGTTTATTTTTAACAATGAGTGCCCCAGAGGTAATCACGCCAGTGAGTCTCTTCTGACTGAGTCTGAGAATGAATGCTTTTTAAAACAATAACCAGTAAATCGAGAACGCCTTAGAAAGAGATGATTTTCTTCCAGGGCAGGCAAAGCTGCATCGAGTGTGTGCTGAGTGACACGTGCTGTGAAGCAGACCTCTGGGTGAGGTCTGATGGTAAGACAAGAAGGGCTCTGGCTTTATTAAGGACATGTGTCATGCAAGTCGTGTGTGGTTCTGTTATTTCGATACCAGCATCAGAGGGAGCGGGAGCAGGACAGAGTGATACTTACACTGCTCTTTCTTTGAGACCCCAGCAGTTTCCAGCAATACCAAGGGCTTTCCTTGCCCAGATTCCGAGGGACTGGACCAACCAGACTGTTTTCATGGCTTCTCATGAGCCCTGAACAGCGCCTGAAACAAGAGACAACTACTCTCACTCATGTGGTCTGCGCTGCTGTTGTCTTCTTTCCTGCCCTCCTTCTTCTTTCCTGCCCTCCTTCTGCTTTCTGTCTTAACAGACTGTAGCTGAGCTGACCAGGACTGATTATTTTGCCAACTTCTGTGGACAAAAAGACAACTTGGAAACTGCTGTCCTGAGCCGACCAGCGTTGTCCTGAGCCAGCCTGAAACGGGAGTGTCTGAAGCTGCCGGTCCTTAACACTCCAACCCAACTCAAGAGCGTTGCCATCTTTTCCCTTGGACTGCAGTTGCCTGGGTCACCTCATGCCCCAGTGCAGGTTCCTGTTGGTCTTGCTGGTGCTGGCCCTGTGTTTTGGGCGGGGGGCGGCCCTGGCCGCAGAACCCCGGTGGTGTTCAGTTGGTATTTGCCAGTTCAGCTCCCTGACCCGGTTCACCACGTTCCCCGAAAAGTGCCGCTGTTGGAGCGAGGGAGGAGAAACGCAGAGCTAGGGCCAGGGAGGGGGGGCTGGCGTGCTGCCGACGTAGGGGTGCTTGAGCGGTCACGGCTGCAGCCCGCAGAGCCTGTCCTGCCTGTCATTTTCTCAGGTGGCCGTGCGTGGGGGTGAGCACAGAAACAGGCTGCATGTTCTGTCCTGACTGCTCTTTGCTCTTTCCTTCTGTGCACTCAGGTTTTGTTCCCACTGAAACTTTCCAGATCACAACAATAGCAGTTGCAGCAATTCCCAGTCACCTCAAACAATTTTTTTTCTCTCAGAAGAATCATCACTGCCATTTATGTAGATACTCCTTTTCTCCTTAGCTGGAAAAGATGTGAAACGGAATAGCACTAAGAACAGATTTCAGATATTTTGTTTTCCATATTTTTGTATCTCATATGAAGTTTTACAAGACCTTTTTTAAAGGTGGATTTTTCTTTTATTAAGCTATCATGACTGTTCCATAGTAGACTAAACAAATCTAAGAGGGAGATGGTCATAGACCTAGGGATTATTAGTCAGATGACTGAAGAACTTGCTGAACACTAGAAAAAAGAAAACAAAACCAACCCAAACCCCTCGCTCTTGCCAGATCCAGTCCCTGAGCACCTCATCACACACCTGAGCTCAGCACTGGACACAGCTTAGTGCAAGGCAGCAGCAGCAGCTCATGCTGCTGCAGAGCTACACTTTCAAACCCCAACCTGTTTGTGAGGTAGCAGGGTCTGGTTAAAGCTGCTGGTTCTCTGAGTTCATTGATAACGTCAGAGTTAAAGAAATTAGACCGAAGCCATTCAGTACAATACTTGAATGTGTAGTGCGTCAGGCAGAGGGCTTTTGAGCCGTGATTGAGTTGCTTACAAAGAACAGAACCAGGATTACCTGGGGCTGTTCTTTGATATTTTGGGATTTTCAGTCCTTTGCCACCCATGTGTGTAATTTTCAGCTACTTTGTTTTTTCTTGTGAATGGACACAGTGAATACCTGGCTATCAGTGCTTTTAAAGCCTTACTAAAGCATTGAGTAATAAATAAATAGGGCTGGTTTTTCTCATGTTGCTACCTCCACATGCAACATTTTGTGATGTCTCGAACAAGGTGACAGTTCTTAAACTTTTGGGGTTTTATGCTTCCTGTACTACTTGTGGCATCCTCAGGCAGAAAGCACGATACCCAGAGCAAAGCAGCAGACTTTTGAACTGGGCTAACTTGGATTCTTCCCTTAGTTCTCTTGCTGCAAAGCACGTTCTAGTTACTCCTCACGGTTAAAAGCTTGGAGGCACAATTACCAGCTGACACAGCTCCCGTGTCATTTCTCTGTTTTCCCAGATGTTGAAATAATAATGCAGTGCCTCTTTCCTGGAATGATGACCGGGAAAATGCTCACCAGCTGCATGTTATACTGTGTTTTCTTCAGTGTTCTGCAAGTCCAACAAAACTACAGTTCAGTAAACGCTTGTTCCCTGACTGCAGCATGGCCATCCGCACATGTTGTTGCAGCCTGTTGGGTGTTTATTTTTCCATAGGTAAAAATTAGAAGTACTTGATTTTCAGTTATTAGGGCTAAATGATGAGGAAACACATGGAAAAATTCCACTGTATGTGATAGAAAATGTACCTTAAAAGTGAGAGTGTGGCTGTTTATTTTGGAAAACTGGTTGTCCGTACTTTAAATGCAGGAAATGTGAGTGTGTACTCGCACAGTTGGATACAGCTGTGTTTACTCTGCATTTCTGAAATTACAGTGACTGTATCCAACCTGTTGTGCAGTATCGTGTGGAGTCCCTGGTGCTGCGTATTGCAAAGCCAACGAATTGTGTTCCTGGGACACCCAGCATCCAGCAGCGAGCTCAAGGGAAAGCCCTGCAACGTGCTCCCTCAGTACCGGAGCCAGAATCCCGCTCCTGCGGCAGTGCTGTTCTCGTGTGAGCCTTCCAGCCGCTAGAGCCTTTCGCTGGCATAGCACACAGCTACTGGTTTTCAGCCTGCCTGGGACAGGTTGAAAGCTTAGGGAAGTGAGTGGTTCATCTTTTCTCACAAACTTTAATTCCATGCTGGGGGGGTGGGCGATGGGATAAGGGGGTGGTGTATGCACACACATATACCTATGCACATCAATATGTATTTTTAATTAAACAGAGAATTAGACTCTGTTCTGATAAAAAAAAAAAATCGACTCTGTATGTCCATGTGTGTAGGGCTGTCCCATTCTTGTGGTGAGGCCGGTTTTTTTTTCAGAAATAGTTAGAATGTCACATCAATGTACTCCCTGTTTTCCAAACTGGACTGGTATTATTCGGCTGTATGTTAATAAATGATTGTTGTTCTCTTTTAACAGTTGTAGTTCATTCTGGTCTTAACTATGCAAAATGGAAAGATACAATGAGTTACTCTGTGTGGCCTCTCTTATGGAGCTTAACAGCGATTCTGTTGATTGGAAATCTCATGGGTCATTATAACGTGTTATTTGTAATTGTATGTAGCTAAGAAATTTTGAATGACAGTATGTTTGTTTATAGCTGAGATTATAATTGTGACTGTATCCTTGGTAGTGTTACCAGCATTTAATGTGAGTTGGTGGGTTTCCTTGCTCGGGCTGTAAATGAAAGAATTGTCTTCATATTTCATGTTCCTCTCTATCAGACAGGATGCATTCCAATCTGGCCGTGCATCTCTCAGAGCCCTTCTTGACTGACTTTACCAGATTAGAGATGACACCCCAGTGTCACCCAGTGGAGGAGCTTTTGTCAAGGTGACGCTATCAGGGCTCTGTGACAGGCACTTTCCCTTCCTGTTGGCCGAGCAGCTGAACATCAACTTGATCTTGTGGTTTCTCTTTTGCTGCATTACGAGCAGACAGAAGGGGGGGAGGTTCAGTCTCCCATTTCCCCATGTTTTTTGATATTTGTCAGACGGCTGAACTTCTGGCAGTTCAGGAAATATTTACACTTTATGCTTTCATGTACCCTGAAGGCTCATTTCATCAATAATTCAACTGTGTTTTACTTGTGCAGTTTGGGGATCAAACAGTAATTATCTGTGTGTAACACGTCATTCTTCCTCTGCCTGTAGAGCAGAATGTCTTCCCAGACAAAGAGTCCTGGTTCGGGAGATGAAACTCCCTGACCTGCTTTCTGTTGTTCTCGTTTTATATGAGGTGTCTGCTGGCTGCTTTGTAAGGAAGTAATAAATACGGCCTGGAGCTCTTTCAAATAATTAGCCAGTCACCAGCATACACCTATTTAATGTAAACCACAAACTTCAAGTAAAGAATATTTGCAAGATTTTTAAATGACAATATTCCTTTAGCATTTACCATTAGGAGAATGAACAGTTAACTCTTGAAGTCCCGTTTCAGTTAACAAGGGTATCTAACCAGTGGGTGAGTGGGGCTGAGGAGAACAAAGAACAAGCTGTTTACCCTGCCCTTGAGAGCTTTGCCTGCATTCGGGGTTGCTCCTGGTAGTTGTGGGAAGAGCCAAACCGTTGGTGCCTGAGGCACCTTGCAAACTAATTTGTCCTCTGAACAGCGATTATCTTAACAGTTCTGGGGTTTTCTTTTACTCCTCACTCTTTAGGTTGGGCTTTTGAACGTGATTTTTTCCTTGGTTCCCTTTGTGGCAGCCTTCAAGAAGAAAGGGTGTGCTGGCGGGAGTGCTGGGAGGGATCTTGGAGCCGAGGACGGCGGTGAAACAGCCCGTGAAGGCTTATGAGCCTGACAAGGCTGTGACTGGAATGCCTGCAGCTCGGCAGTCGGGTCTGGAATTTACAGCTGACGTCACGTGCGGTGCCAGCGGTGCTGATGGCTCTGGAGGAGGGCCGGCGGGGGCGGGGCGGCGCTGCCGCGGCGGGGGCCGCCGCTGGGGAGAGCGGGGCCGGCCCGGGGCTGGGCTGGCGGCCGGGCTGGGCGGCGGAGAGCGGCGGAGCCACCGGCTGCTCGCTGGGGGCTGCTGGGGAGCGGCGGCCCCGGCCCCGGCGGCGTCGC
The DNA here is from genome assembly GCF_034619465.1 of Leptosomus discolor. Taxonomy (NCBI): domain Eukaryota; kingdom Metazoa; phylum Chordata; class Aves; order Leptosomiformes; family Leptosomidae; genus Leptosomus; species Leptosomus discolor. The sequence goes on from NW_028237817.1 coordinate 288,753, forward strand.
GGGGCTCCCGGCGGGCGGGCGGTGCCGGACTCCGCTGCCCGGGGTGCGGGCTGGTGCCCGCGGGGCAGGAGGAGCCGTCGGCCGAGCGGGAGCGGGGCTTAGGTGTGGAAGAGGCGCGGGCTGTGGGTTTTGCTGTTCAAAGTGCGGGGAAGGGTAACGGAGGGGTTATGACTGCGAGGGCAGAAGGAGGGTGGGGGCGCTTTGAAAGAAGCCCCGGGCTGCGACACTGCGAAAGTTGGGCAAGTTCCTCCCCGCGGGGCAGGGGGAGGCTGCAGCCGCTCGCCGCGACCCTCTGCGTGAGAGCCCGGCCGGGAGCCGCTGCGCCTCGCCTGCTCCTCGCTGCGGGGGGAGATGCTGCAGCCCAGGAGGTCCCGTCGGGTCTGGTTCAGCATCGGCTGGGGCAGAGCCCAGGCGCTGACGAACCTCCTTTCCCCGCGGCGAACGCGCAGAGACGCCCCGGCCCCCGCGGTGCTGCCGCTGGTCGTGTCCGTCTGAGCGAGAGGGGTGCGCAGCGCGGTTCCCGGGACAGAGCGGGCCCCCGGGGAGCCCCTGCTGGCGCCTGGTCTGCCCGTGCGTGAGCCGGGCTGTGCCGGCGAAGGACGATTTGAGAGAGGCACCTCTGTCTGTCAGGGATTTGAACTCTCCCTCACTGTCAGCAGTTCTGACTGAAATAGCGGAGCTGTTGCGTTCCAGGGTGCGGAGCGAGGGCCGCGGTAGCTGTCTGTGCTGCCCCGGGGCGCTCCGGTGCCGGGCAGGACGGCGGCTCCGTGCCGAGCGCGGGGCGCTGGTTTCTGCCGCCCGCCGCGGTGGAGCTGCGGGACCGTCCCCGCTCCCCCGGGGGGAGACTTGCCGGGCCGGAGGCTGAGCACGGGCCTCGAGTGCCGAACGGCCGGAGGAGTGACAGGGGGTCGTGGCTGTGGAACGCTCCAGCCCCCGCAGCCCAGCCCCCGCCCTGCCGGTCTCCTCCCTCCCGCCCTGCCCCGCCCGCCTCCGCGCTCCCAGCGGAGCCGCAGCGGGCGGGGACTCGCCCGGCGCCCGGTACGTCCCGCTCTGCCGCGGGCGGACCGGCCCCCGGAGCGGCCGGGAGCAGGGGCGGGAGGCGGGGACGGCAGCGGGACCCCCCGAGCCCCGCGTCCGCGGGAAGGGCCAGCGGGAGCGGCTGCCGTGAGCGCTCCGCTCTCCGCACGCCTCCGCGGGGCGCGCTGGCGCGGGCGGTTTGCGGGCAGAGAGCGGGGTGTCTGTGAGGGGCCGAGCGCGGTTTGGGGGGAGGTGGCAGCCGCTCCGGCCGGAGTCGGTCACTGCCGAGCCGCGCCGTCGTTAAAAGGATTCGGGCCTCGGGGTGCGAGCCCTCGGCCCTGCCCCCTCGGCGTGTCCCCTGAGCTCGGCCGTCCCTCGGCCTCCCCCGAGCGGGAGCGTGGCCGGGGACGGAGCGGAGCGGGCTCCCCGGCACCCCGCAGGCGCCTTTCGGGTGCGTCATTAGTGATAATAATATCAGTTCTTTTTGTAGCGAGATTGAGGATGGATGGGGGAAAGCGATGGGAAATAATCGCCTTTTTTCCGGTGGAAATAAGGAAACGTGAAAATCATGCACTGGGGCGCGGGGGCGGGGGGGCGGGAGGGAGGGAGGAGAAAAGCGTTTGTAATTTGAAACAGAAAGAAAAAGCTTTTATTGGGGAAAATACGTCTCTAATCAAATCTGTCTAAATTAAATGCTGTCTACAAACCAGAAGTCACCAACCAGCAAAATGTATACGCGCTCAGTTCGGTTTCCCCTTAGTTTCATAGTTTTGCTTCCGACTCGAAATTTCCAAGTGATTACCGCTCCCGATGTCAAGGCTGAAAGAGCATTTTCTGTAAACGTTCGGTTTATAAGTACAGGGAGAAACACGTATTTGGGGATCCTGATATTCAGGCGAACGCGCCAAGAAGAAACCAGCTGCCGGCGGCGGCAAAACAAATGAACGGGAGAGAAAGGTGAGGGCGATGCCCTGCGAATAAAGCAATCGCTACAGAGATATTTAGATGTATTTAATGGGATGCGTTATTCAAAAGCCCTGCTGACTGGTCTAATCATTTAGAATCGCCTGTTTTCCTAAAAACTTTACCAAATATTTACACTCAATAAACGTTAATCGATTAACAAGCCGGTCGTGCTCTTACAGGACCTTTCCTGCGGTCCCGCCATCGCGCTGTCCCCGCGCGTCTCCACCGTTTTGTCGTTTTGACAAAGTATAAACGGAGCCCTTCAGGCGGTGGTGTTTTATAAACCGGCTCGTCTGGGCTCAGAGTGAGTCTCTCCGTCCATCCACATCACCAGATAGAATAATAGTAACGAATCAGACAGGGAAGAGCCGGGCTGAACCACCACCCTTTTCCCTTTTTCCCCAAGGGTACTGAAGTCCCGAATCACCAATTCTTCTGACTTTCTGGCCGTTGATCCACGGGAATTCGTAGTTCAACGACAAAGGTAACAACAAAGCATTATTCGACTGTTCGACAGCTGGAGGAAAAGGGTAACTCCTGTGTACGAGCTGCTGCTGAGCTTGGCCAGATTGAGGGGGAAAAAGGGCGAACAGCCCGGCGGGGTGACGTCAGGCGCACCCAGCGCGCTGTCCGGGCTCCGGGGCTCCTTTCCCGGCGGGCCGGCAGGAGCCCCGGCGGGCGGCAGCCGCTGCGCTCTCTCCCCCTGCGCAGCCCGCGCCCTCCCGGCCCGGCCTCCCGCTCTCCCCCGCGGCTCCTCTGGCTGCCGGTGGCGGGACCCGGCTCCCACGGCCGTTCTCGGCTCGCTGTCCCGGGCAAGGCCGGCACCGCGCGCGGGCTCCGGCGGCGGATCCCGCTGCCCCTTGCGAGGCGCGGTGAGACCCGAGTCCTCCGGCCGAGGCGGGGGAAGCCGCGCTCGGCGCCGCTCCTCGGGGCCGGGCCGGGGGCCGGGTGCGGAGCGGAGCGATGCTCTCCCTGAGCCCGCCCGGGGCCCCGCTGCTCCTCTGGCCCCGCCGCCAGGGGCGGCCCGGAGCCCCCCGGGAGAGCCGAGCTCTGGGCGGGCGGCCGGGCTGTCCCCGCCGCTCGGGGGGAGGGAGGGGAGCGGCGGGGCCGGCGGCGGCCGAGCTCCCGCGGGGGGACCCGCCCGTCCTCGCCTCCCCGTCCCGGGGCAGCGCCGACGGGGCTCGCCCGCCCCGGGACGGCTGCGGGCGGTCTCGGGGCTGCCGCTGCTGCCCACCCTGCCCTCCCCGGGCGTTTGCGGGGCGGACGGACACCCGCCGCCAGGGCTGCCCGGTGCCGGGGATGCTCCCGCCGCGCCCCGGTCCCGCCGTGCCCGGGGCGGGGGTCTCTCGCCCCTGCAGTCCCCACAGCCCCCTCTTTTCTTTGCCCCCCCCGGCGCCGCCGTAAAAGGCGGAGCTCTGCAGGGGGCGCGGCGGGGACGGGCGCGGGTGCCCCCGAGCGAGAGGCGACTGCTGCCGGGCGGCCGCTGGCCTTCCCCGGGACCGGCGAGGGGCCCGATCCCGTCCGGCCGCGACTTGCCGGCCGAAGCTCTCCCCTCCCGCTGGCAGCGCTTCGCCGGCGCTGTCGTGCCGACCCGGCGCTCCGCTGTGACGAGCTTTAGCGGCAGCGGCGCTTCCCCGCCCGCTCGTCCCCTCTTCCCGGCCCCGCCGTCGATTATCCCGGGCCGGCCCGGGAAACGCCTGGAGGGGCAACGGCCGGGGGCCGGGCCGGGCCGCGGGAGGTGGGTGGGCTCTGCGCGCCCGATCCCCAGACAGCTCCGGGACTTGATTTTCGCGGGGGCCACTGCCGCCGTGGAGCCCGGGAGACCGGCGCTCCCCCCCTCCCCCCGTCTCCCCGGCACTGGTTTCCCCTCGGGAGAGGGGAGCAGTCGGGCCCCTCTCCTCTCTCCCCTCTCCCCCGCGCCGCAGCCGGCGGCCCCGCGGCTCCCCGCCCCCTCGCCCCGACCTCCCCGCTCCGCTCCGCTGTGCCCGCTATCCGGGCCCCTCCGGGAAGGGGCTCTGGCCCTGTTGCCCGGGTCCTGCCGCTCCGGAGGAGGGCAAGGAGGGGCCGGGGGAAGGAGCAGGAGCAGCGAAAGCGGCGTGAGAGGGAAGGAGGACACTGCCCCTTCCCGGGCTCTCTCCCCCCGCCCCGTGGGCAGAGCCCAGCTCGGCCAAGGCACGGGCGGGCCGGGGCCGGGCCGGGCGCTCTGGGGGTTCCCCCGCGGCGGCACCGCCGCCCGGCCTGGCAGCCCCTTCCCGCGGCCCCCGGGGCCCGACGGCGCCGGCCCCGAGCCGAGGGAACCGCGCGGCCGCGCTCCCGGCGGCACCGGCAGCGCGGGCAGAAACGGCTCCGACCGGAGCGGGACGCCGGGCGCGGGGCCGGGGCCGCTGCGGGGGCGTTTGCCCTGCGGGACAGCGGCGGGGCCGGGGGCTGCGGGGCGCTTCCCTCCCGTGAGATACGGGGAGGAAACTCTTCCCGGGAGGGCGGCGAGGCGCTGGCACAGGCTGCCCGGAGCGGCTGGGGCTGCCCCTGCCTGGCAGGGCTCCAGGCCAGGCTGGACGGGGCTGGGAGCGACTGGGCTGGTGGGAGGTGTCCCTGCCCAGGGCAGCGGGTGGCACTGGGTGGCCTTGGAGACCCTTCCAGCCCAAACCCTTCTGGGATGAGTCTGGGAAAGAAGCAGCGCAAACACACTGTAAGCACCAAACTAGTATATGTTAATCCAGCTTTGTGAGGAGAACGTACACTGCAGCCTCTGCCTTCCTCAGTCAGTACACATGGATTACATCAGCTGCACACATTAAAATTAGGGAAAAAAATCAATGTCAGACTGGTGACTTCAGCTCTGTTCGCTGCACAGATTCATACAGGAAATGTGTCTGTTCTGCGAGGGAAACAAACAAAAAAGGACAATAAAGCCAGTAAATAAACCTCACACACAAGTCCTTACACCAGAAAGAAAACAACAACAATTCAAACCAGAAGAAAAATGTCAAATGATTCAATTTTCTGGGGATATTCTAAAACCTGACGCTTTTGGGGTGGGAATTAGCTTTGTATTTGTTCTGGCACCATTTACTCCAAAATATACCACACTAAAGCATACAGCCCTAGTTGGGGGGGAGGGCGGGGAACAACACCCCAAAACCAACAAACAAAAACATGTCTCTGCTTTTATTCACCCAACATCCCGGAGAAGTTAGATAATGGAAAAGTAATTCTGTGGAGCCTTGCTAAGTTTTAATGCATTTGTAATCATTAATTATTCTTCCAATACATTTAATTTCTTCACTGCATATGAACAGTTTAAACATCTTGTCTCTACAATGGAAAAATTATATATTTATCACAATTATTTGTCAATATTAGAAAATTGTTTACTCTTCCTCCATATGCAATCTCTCCAAGCGGGCAGAGAGATCATTCTTTCTACTCTAATTCTGTTTAGGATGACTGAACACCTACACAGAACGTTAAATGCTGCTTGCAAAGTGCTCTCAAAATATAAGTAACCCTCTTCACCACCTCTTGAGTGGGTAAATATTGCACCTTTTTTTAAAGGGAGTAAATAATGTCATTTAAATCTGTTTATGGTAGTGTAACCCAGGAAAGATCTCAAAGGAACTACTTTGGTATACAAGCAGCAGGTACCCAGAACATGGCTCAGCCCAGTGGGGTCGGTAATTTTCAGGAATTCTGACTAACTGTGATTATTTGAGTGTTGGATGCAGTTCCCTCGGCTGCAATGAAGAGAGCTCACGCTTCAGTTACCACACTGACCTAACTAAAGCTTCGGACAGTGTTAATCCGCAACTCGACTGAATCCGAATGGCTTTTCCTGGTTTTTGTTCCCACTCGGTCCACTTCATGGAAAAGGCCACTTTTCTTCACGATTTGAGGACTTGCCTTTTCCTGAGCTTCTTTTTCCTGGGAGGAAGGCAGAACATTTTTTTCTCATCTTTAGAAAAGGCACCCAGACAATGTGGGCTCAGAAGGAACTTGTGTACCCCTTCAGTACTGCAACTCGTGATGCCTGACATTCCTGAAGGTGTTACTCTTGTCCATTTGGTGGCATTTTGTTGTGCAAAATTTGGGTGCAGAGTAGCTGCGCTGAAAATGCCCCCTGGGAAATCCCCAGGCCCCTTCCCACTCGTCAGTGGTGCCAGGGAATTTGCTGAGCTTTTTAAATGACATTGGCCAAACCTGTAACTGTAAACCTCCAAATGATTTAGCACTGCAGATGATCAAGGTCCAGTTCACGGGAGCACTCGCTGGTGCTGTTTAATTCAATACCAGAGATGCTGCCAAAAGGGCTCCCTCAGACAGCACCTCACGCTCACAGACACCGGGTAGGTTCTTCCAGACCCTCTTAGAGCAGCGGTGAACAGCAGCAGAGGAAGGCCATGTGAGGAACCCAAGCTCATCCGTTGTCTCAAGGACAGAAGAGCGGCTCATCCTCTTAAGAACACAGCCTAAAGAGCATCTGGCTTCAAACCGCTGCTGTGATGAACAGGTAGAAGGTGTACAGGTTTTTGTTGGTTTGGTTTAGGTTTTTTAAACCTTTTACTTTTAAATAAAAAAAAGGGAACAAAAGGTATTACGTGTCTACAAAGAGACAAGGCACTGTCAGAAGAGTAGGATCTAGTAACAAGCAGTGATGGAAGAAATAGAGACAGAAAATGGGAAAGCTCAGCAAGTCCCGAAGCACGATCCACAAGTGAAGTGATCCTGTCAGCAGAGCACTTTTTGCCATCAAAATACTTGATCAGCAAACAGTTCAGTCCTTCAAACAAGGGACATCCGAGCAATGAAAAAGTGAAAAGGGAACACGTATCTTGAAAGACAATGCCTGAAGAGGCAGTTCTTTCGGAGGAAGGAGAGATTGGAAGAGGCCTCCAGGCTCATCATAGACTTACTGAACTCCGTATTAAGCAAAAAGGGGTTGGCTGGTTGCTTTCTCCTTTCTTTATTCCCATTGGAAGGCCGTTGCAGAATCCAAATCTTCTAACCATTATGAGTCTTCTTGTAGTTTTCAGCTTAAATTCACTCAGGGCCAGGCGGTACACATTTTTTCTGGTGCCCATACCTTTTAGCTTAGTAACTGTTCTCCCTAAAGCGTTATTTCCCTCGTCTGCATTTACAGCACTCACCCCACTCTTCTTCCACTTGCTTTTCTAGCCTAAGCAAATCAAGAACTCCTGGTGACATCACACAGGTCCACCCCCCATGTCCCAGCGATCCCTGCAGCTCTCCTCTCCAGTTTTTCCAGGGGGAGTTCGTCTTGCTGGTACGTGAAGGGTCAGCAGGGAAACCACATCAGCCCAGCTGGGTGCTGTTCAGGGGCAATAACTCTTCTCGAGGGCTCCTGAAAACACTTGCCCTGACACACTGCAGGGCAGCACTTTCTTATCCCCACAGCACACTGGTGTCTCCCAGCTGCTCTCAAGTGCTTCCCTTCAGCTACCTGCAGGTCTCCTCCCCCCTCCTCAGTTCTGGCCAGCTGAAGCACATCCAGCTTACGGCTCTAAAATTCTTTCCCCCTTCTAAATGTTTTCTCGGGGGTCTCTGCCCTTCAAGGAAGTAGCTTATTGTAACAGGACAAACATAGCACTGGGGGTCTCCCCAAGTAAGCAAACACTTAAACTGTTAATTTAAATATAAAAATTAAGAGGAAGGGAGAAAAAAATGACAGCTAAGTGGGAAGGGAAAGTTTATTTTGGTGCGTAAGCAACTTGAATACTTCTGCTGCAGCTGTAGCAGAGGGCTGGCACTTAGATGTCTGATCCTGAGAAAACCAAACATCCTTCCACTAAGGTTTCAAATGACACAGTAACTTCATCTAAGAGAAGACAAAACGCATACATACCAACATTGCCACCTGTTTGTAGGGCCGTCTCAGCACAACGTTTCTCTTATGGCACCAAGAACTTACTGGTATGAAAAATTACAAGCTTGAAGTGCTGTTTTAAAGCAATTCACAGTTAAAGCAACAGTAGTGAGAAAATAGTCAAGAACTTGAGTGGCAGAATGGTAAACGATTCGTGACTTTCTCAACAGCTTTTCCTACTGATGAAGCTGGGAAGCATCTCACTGGGAATGACATACTCTGTTAGTGTTGGTCTGGTTAGAAACTCGGCAGGACGGCTTGTCCATCACGGCAGGTTTTCCATCAGAGGAAAGAAAGAACCGAGGAAGAACTATGCAGAAAGAAGGCCAGCAGGTACCAGTTTCAACTAACTTCCTCCTGGGAGCAGAATGAAGCTTCTCTCTACAAACAAAAACTGCATCTCTCTCAGGATATTGGCTATTCTGGGAAGTGTGTTTTTTCCACTCTTTGCCTCACTAGAAAGCTTTTTGGCCCAGAAGGTTTTCTCCTGATGCAGAAATGTGAAAGCACTGGGAATCTTGCACATTCATATGGGAAAGCTGTTGCCCACTTAGCTCTGCAGCTGCGAGGGCAGATGCTGCACCGGTAACACCCCCCTGCAAACAGCAATGGGCTTTGCCTTCTGCCCCAACACATCACAGGTGAGCCACGTCATGAGGAAAACCTGCTCAGTTACAACTCCTGGGCCGGACGAGCAAGGACACCACCAGCAGGTCTGCAGGTCAGAAGCCCGGTGCTGGTGCCACACCTCAGGTTCTTGACACAATGATAAGTCAGCATGAGAAACTTAAAGGTGGAGTGGTTCCTGTTGGAATGCCAAAATAGAGGAGAGATCTGGCCTCTGGGGGATTTTAAAAAAAGAAAGCAAGATCTTACTCTCTCTCTATTCCATTTTACAAAATGAAATGCAATATTGAAAAAGCAATCAAGACAGGATGAACAGTTACCAACAAGTAAAACAAATTTCCTGGAATTATTCTGGAATCATATAATCCCTGTCCTAAGGAAGCTACATGCCTTGAAGGTGCAAGACAGCCAGTGACATGTCAAAGGTGAAAGTGTTTCTGAGGTAGTTCAGCTACCTTTTAGCTCATCAGCTGGTATACAGCCTGGGTTTTAAAAGAGGTTGTGCTGGATAGAAGAGTCAGCGTTGAGTTGCACTATCACAGGAAGCTGAGGGGAGCAGAACACCACAAACCAGATTCAGCATGAACTGGCACACAGCTGACAAAACGCTCATCCCTTTGGCGTGGCAGGCTGGTCGTGATGTGGATGTGCCAACATCTCTGTCAGGAGCTGCAGTGACTTCAGGAGCTGTTGTTATCCCTAAGCAGTAGCCAGCACTCATTGGCATTAGGGCTGGGGTGAGACCCTGGCAATTACTACGCTCACTGACTCAGCCTGCAGTAAATCAGTCAATCAATCAATCAATCAATTAAATCACATGTAGCACAAAAGGGCCGTCTTCAGAAGTGAATGGCTCTGTAGATAAAACAATGGAGAAGATTAGTTTCTAATTAATTCTGACGTTCTCTGTCCTCTACTTTGATTCAAGACCTCTCTGTACTCAGAAACTCTACACTGGGATAGCCCAGCAGGAGCAGTGGGGAACGGCAGACTGGCGGATCAGGACCTATTCCTTGTTCTTTGTGTTACGCCAATAAACCTTAAGGACCATAGATGTCACTCTCTGAGAGCAAAAGCAGGCCTGATGAAGGGGACTGCGATTTTTAGAATGGGTCTCCCATATATCATAACTAGGTATCATGAAAAACTTTATTTTGATCACATTTCCCAGTTCCTTCATAGCCAGAAGGAATTTCATGACTGGCATTTTCACAACCACTATACTAGCAAAAAGGCTTACAAGCCTTTTTATCCTTTTACACCTGTTCCAGAAAAGCATTTTCCACCCTCCAGCCCATGACCTCTCTAAGCAGAAAAGTCCTATCTGCCACATAAGCTGTCATAAACCGGGCAGGATATGTCAATGTTTCAAATACATCAGTATTTATAAAATTAGAAACTTTAAAGCACAAAAAGGAAAAAAAAAGAAAAAAGGATGGTGGGGGAAAAATGATATTCTACCTTGACCGTTATGTTCTTAAGCTGACAGTATTTAACATTAATGTCTCTGTATTTCCAGGTCACGGTTGAACAGTTCTATTTGTGGGTATCAGTGAGAGATGATCTGCCTTTCACCAGTTCAGGCACTTCACCTACACTTATTCACAGATTATTATTATTTTTAAATGTTTCAAAGGTTCGAATCTGCCCCTTCAAGGTATAATGGGGAAAAAAGCATAGTGTAAGTGAAATTAAATTACACTTCTCTTGATTTAAATACAGGTTAAATAAAGGTTAGCTCCACCTGTACATTCATCCACAAGAATGTCAACACCTCCAACTTCACAGACACCCATAAGCTCTTTTCGTAAACGCAAATTCGTAACGACAGAACACCGCTCTGTGACAGTGAAACAGAATGCACACAACCAGCATTTCCCTTTTTGATGAGAAAATGAACATCTCTAACAGACAAGCTGGGATTAAAAATCAACCAAATCTGGACCCCAAAGGCAGTGTGGGTTATGATATGCCGCCATAGATCTGGACTCGACACCCGACAGCAATCATGCACGAAGGAAAATTTTAGAAAGTTGTTATGCAGAGGTTTAACCAGAGCCTGGCAGCTTAATTAGGGACAGGAAAGGTATTTGCACGGCAGTCCCATGTGCAGTAAGGCAAAGCGGTGTCACAGTTCCGTTTCAATGCCGCACCCACCCTCCAACAAAACAAGGACACTGCGTCTGAGTAACATGGGTGGAAATCTCACCCGCCATCCCCAAGTTAAACTGGGGCATTTCTTCACTTTCTGTCACTTCCCTCTGGCTTGGTAAACCTTTTGCAGAGTCTGATGCCAAGGCCCGCAGCTTTTTCCTGTTTCTAACAGCGGATGTCTTGGTTTTCACAGGTTGGTTTGTTGTTGGGCACCACTTGTACCCGGGATTTGCCTTCATAAATTCATCCTTGTGCTAGCAAAGAAAAGGAAAAGGACCCGTTACGCCAGTCATGGCATTATACTATTCACAGGGCAACAGAGCGCACCCCTTGTAAGAGGATTTAATACAGTAAATAATCCTTAAATATCTTGATTTTTAACAGTTCAATCACATGCCGAGAGTCTCACTGACAACACAATTTAATAAGAAGAAATAATAAGATCAGTAGAGCTGTATTTTAAAAAGTGGGTTTTCTCTTCCCTCTCCTGAGGCTCTATTACCCAGAGCAGGCTGAAGTTCTGGTCCTGCAAGCTGCTCTCCAGTGCTTGTACGCTCACTCTGGGAAATAGACACCATTCCAGTTCTTTTGCAGGTACAATCTTGGTTTACTTTCTAGTTTGAATGCAATTAAAACATACATTTAGCAATAAGTGCAGCATGATGCTCCCTAACTTGCACTCATTGTTCTCTAGGAGATCTGTATTTTAGAATATTGGAGTATATGCTTTCCCAAACCAGGCACCAAATGTAAACCACTACCAGTATCATTTTGTTTTCAGTAATTTCTGATACATGATCCCAGCGTTCCTTCCAAATGTACCGTGCTGCATGGCTGCATACAATAAACTGGGACCATTTAAAACTTTCTTTGGCCCAGAGCACACAGCACACATCTCACTTGTTTGCTATATTCGTGGTAGCAGGCACCAAAACAAAGCCAGGCTACACATAGCAGGGCGGGGGAAAAGCTCTGGATTCTCAACAGTTTGGGGAGTAGGGGAAGGATGGGGACCTATTTCGTTCACAAAATGCAACAGTGATGTTTTCCAAGTATCTTGCTGATCTTGCTGCAGATGTCTGCCTGACGGCTGACAGGGGTGTACAGCACTGGCTGCTGTGGGAGGCCACCCAGCAAGGACCAGTGCTGACCCCAGGGAGGAGGAACCCAATACCCACCACCTTCCCGGGCAGTCAGCAGCTCTCGATGGCAGCAAAGGACCAGAAGAGCTGTTTCACCCTGAAGCACACGGCAGGGCAGCTGCAGGAAGTTCTCCTGGGCTTGCACATGTTCCCACCCACCAGCTGCCGCCAGGCCCCACCACGGCACAGAGAAGCACCTACGTTTCACGCATGTGCCTGCACAGAAACACGCGCAGAAGGAAGAAAACCCCTTGGGTGTCCCACACAGAAACAGCTCCGGGAACCTGGCCCTCTGATGGAGTCCCTGCAGTGGTTCCCAGCCCAACACCCCGCACGCCTTGCGGCAGGATCACCATCGCACGTGCGTCGCTTGCTTCCATTTCCATCTGAACCTGCCAGCCGGCACTTGCTGCCTGCAGGCTGTAGCAAGGGGGAAAACTATTCAGTGGCCAAGCAGCTCAGCGCCGAGTGAACCCGCCGTGTGAAAGCCTGGATTTACAGGAACGGCTGTAAACAACAAAACCCTGCAGGGCCCGCTGACCCCCCCCCACCCCCCGCCTTTTCTGAATAGGGCCCGTGTCTTCAATCTGCAGCCTGAGGACTGCAACACTTCTCACCTCGCCCCTTTCCCCTTTCCCTCAGTTCGGTTTGGGAGCTCAGTACGCCACAAAAATAGCCTGGTGGAGGGAAGGGAAGAGGAGGGGGTAAGGGAAGAGGTGGGAGGGAAATACACAGCGAAGCAGCTCTGCCTCCCCTCGTTAAAGCCACAGCCCACGCAGGAATCACGTTTCCAGCCTGCAGAGTGGAAAGCACAGAACCGCTAGCAATGAGGTGTGTGAGCTCTTCGTATCAGCCTTGCTGCTTCGAGTAACCGAACTGTTCCACAGAGAAATCCGACGAGCTGACAGGCTGTCCATCACAGGAGAACCGGAACGCCTGCCGTTCGCCAGACAAGGCAGCGATCAGCTTTTCGTCGGTTCCCAACAGGAGCAGTTCAAGTGAGCTGCTGTATGAATGGATTTGCTCTGCAAAGCCAGAGCTGAACATCAACCGACCTCCCCAAAGGGGAGGGAGCAAACTGCGGGAGGGCAACACTTGTCCCCTCCTACCGCAGGCGGCTGCCAAAGCAGCAGCACAGCAAGGACAGGAGCTCCCAGCTGGGCTGCCTGTACCTGCGGAACCGCTGGCCGAGCACTCACGGGCAGAACCGTCCAGCTCCGTCACTGAGCAGCAGCAGCCGGGATTCATCAGGCTGCTCCCTGCAGGAACAATCCCCACTGCCGGGGTCTTGCTGACGCACGGCCGTGTTTAAAAACGACGGGCTTTCTCGCAAGGGAAACGGGGCTTGAGCAACCGTAACCTGGCTGGCGATTTTCCAAGGCAGCTGGATATTCCCAGTAAGGCCTGTGAGAGTTAACAGAAGAACACTACCCCTGTTATGGGTACGTAAACGCTGGAGCACGTTTACGAGCGGCCAGATTTCATTTTCCCCTCGGTGAAGGGAAACGCTAACGAACGGCAGGAACGCTTGTGGTTCCACTTGATAAATCCTCTCAGCTAATGGGCTTATATCCTAGATCATGGAACTTTAAAAGTTAAGTTGATCAAGGGAGTCTGCAGGATACAAATAGAAAGCCTGCTGCTAAGGAAACCACCAACAGAAGCCAACACTGAGTTCTACAGGCACAGCACCAGCTCTCCAGGGCAGGTGTTTAAAGAATAACAATTATATGCTATCTCTCTTCTACACATTCTTGGAACCAGTTGTAATGATGCAAACTACTTAGATTTATTGTTTTGCTTTGGCTTTGAGTATGCAATTTGTTCTTCATGACAAGAAAAAGAAATAAATCGCTACGGGAGCAATGATTTCTACAGCAGTATCATTAATAGTTTCAAATCTGTCACTCCATGCAGAACTCCTGCAATTATTTTCCTTGTTAATGAATGAGTTTCCTTCATTCAAGACAAAAGGCTAAGAAAAATAGTGATGGATCTCCTAACTGCCCTTTTCCCACACCTTTCAGGAAGCATCACCAATTTGTGAGTGGGAATGCAGAACAAACCAGGAACAGCTGGACAAAGCTGATACTCAGGTATTTCTACACTGTGTCACAGACAGGGAACTACAGAGGCATTCCAGACCCCGCTTCAAAAATGACCTGCCATGCAGAACACTTCAATTTCCCTGTGGGCTCTTCCGTGCTCACACAAAGTACTGAACCGCCAAACCTTGTACCCGTGTGTTAACAGTAACAGACAACTTCAGGTGACAGGTACAGCTACAGAGAATGGTTTCTCCATCATTTCACAGCTCTCTGTGCTTCTTGTAGCGCTCCACCGTTGCTGGACAAATGAGAGATGTCCTTCCTTCTGACTGGCCCTCCATCATTTTTCCTAAGATCGAGTTAGTGGTTACCCACAATCTACATCACACGGGTAACTACAGGGATCTGTTCTGGGGTGATGTTATCAGCCTGAGTGCCTGGCTGTGTCCCCCTCACTCTGCTATTGAGATCTGCAGCCTTCTTGGGGCCAGCTTACCAAGCAAGCTATTTCTTAAAAGGCCTCATTTAAATTTGAAGTTGACCTAAAGATACTTTGTGAAATATGGGGATAAATCTCTTTTCCTTGCTCCCAGTTAAAGGACTCTGACAATGGGTTGCTCTCTGATTCAGACACCGGACTCTGCCTCACGAAACGTTGCTCTGTCGGAAACTGGGGAACAATACATAGGGAGAGTACTTCATGAAACACTAAGAATTTTTAAATTCTTTAGCATCAAAAGTAAAAAGCAACTACATTTGTTGACTACGCTTTTTCTTTTGTCCACCTGTATTATAACAGCAACCTGTATTACCGATAGCAAATGCACAGCCTGAGCGAAGGATCACTGGTCAGCTGACACTGAACTGTATGTTACTGTGTTCAGTGGCCCCTGCCCATGCACTCTCCCCGTGTTAATGCTCGTACCGCAGGAATTACCAGGTGATATCTACCACAAAATACGTAGATTTGTGCCAATGACTACTAGAGCCTGGTTAGTTTGTGTACACAGACCAATTTCTTTTCATTCTGGTCCGAAGGACCACGTGATTCAAAGCAAGAACAGCAGCTGCTCTGGGCACCAGAATCCCACTGGGGAAGCTGAGGAACTCAGGGAAGAGGAAGACCTCACAGAAAACATTGAATACACAGAGAAACAGAAAACAGGCAAATAGGTAATGAACTCCCTTTACATCCCGGCAGAACACACCTCCTTGGCCATGTTAGTGTATTTCTGCTCTTCTTCTGTCTCTACAACAGCCCACCGACCCGCCAGGACCTTGGTTGCATCACGGCTATTGAGCCAAGGGTGTTCTTTATGCACGAGAGCGCGATGGTGTTTGCAGAACAAGAAAAACGCATTCACTGGTCGGCGAGCTCGTTGCTCTGAGGACTTCTCTTCGGTTCCATCAGCATCCCGCTCTAAACCATCTGCGCCAAGGAGTGACACCTAGCAGCAACAAAAGGGAAGGGGTGAGATCCGAGACGGAGCTGAGAAGGTAGCACAGCTTGTCAAGAGCATGGACTGCTACCCACTGTTCCTCTTTCATGTGGGCATGAATGACCTAACAAGTCACAACCTGTGTAGAATCAAAGAAGACTACAAAGTCCTGGGGTCAACAGTGCAAAATTCAGGTGCCCGAGTTACCTTTTCCTGCATTTTACCAGTTAGGGGGAAAGAGGCAGCCGCAAATCAACAGATAATGCACATCAACTCTTGGTTGTGCGGCTGGTGCCGTTGTGAGGGGTTTGGGGTGTATGACAGTGGGGCATCCTTTGACATTAACCTATTGGGGAGGGATGGAGTTCACCTGTCTGGCAGAGGCAAGGGTATCTTTGGTAAAAGGCCAGCCAGCTTGGTAAGGAGGGCTTCAAACTGAATGTGCCCAGGCATGGGGTCCAGGGTGGCAATGCCCCTGCCGTTTCATTTGACTGGGGAATAGACCAGGCGAAGCAGAGCAACAACAAGTGTCCCACAGCTGCCTCTCCAGAAGAAAACCAGAAGGCCAGCTCCCTCCAGGGCATGTCTAGTTATGGTAGATCCTCCTCCGTCCCTCCAGGGAAACCTGCGTGCTCAGTTACCTCCCCAAAATGCCTGTACACCAATGCACACAGCACGGGGAGCAAACAGGAGGAGTTAGAGATCTGTGTGCGGCTGCAGGGCCGTGATCTCATAGCACCAACGGAGACACGGTGGGACAGCTCAATGACGGGAACACTGTCATGGATGGCTACGGGCTCTTCAGGAAAGACAGGCCAGCCAGGCGAGGTGGGGGAGTTGCCCTCTGTGAAAAAGGATCTGGAATGTATCGAGCTTTGCCTAGGGGAGGAACAAGTTGAGAGCTTACGGGTGAGACTTAAGGGGCAGGCTAATGTGGGTGACACTATTGTGGGTGTTTACTACAGGCCACCTGACCAGGAGGAGGAAGTCAATGAGGCCTTCTACAGCCAGCTGAAAGTGGCCTCACAATCACAGGCTCTGGGTCTCATGGGGGACTTCAACTACCCTGACATTTGCTGGAAAAGCAACCCAGCCAAGGAGCCACAGTCCAAGAGGTTCCTACAGAGCACTGAGGACACTTTCTGACACAGGTGGTGGAGGAACCAATGAGGAGAGGGGCGCTGCTTGACCTCATACTGACAAACAAAGAAGGATTGGTTGGAGATGTGAAGGTTGGGGGCACCCTTGCTGTAGTGACCACGAGATGGTGGAGTTCAGGGTCCTGCATGGAAGAAGCAGGGCACTAAGTAGGATGGCAACCCTGGACTTGGAGAGCCAACTTCAGCCTCCTCAAAAACCTACCTGGAGGAATCCCGTGGGCTGGGGCTCTAGAAAGCAGAGGGGCCCAAGAGAGCTGGTTGCTATTCAAGCAGCACTTCCTCCAAGCTCAAGATGGGTGCATTCCTATGAGGAAGAAGTGGAGCAAAGGAGGCAGGAGGCCTGCTTGGATGGGCAAGGAGCTTCTAGTAAAACTCAAAGGGAAGAAAGAAATGTACAGCAGGTGGAAAAAGGGGCTAGTCACTTGGGAGGGATATAGAAACACTGCCAGAGAACGCAGGGATGCAACCAGGAAAGCTAAGGCCCACTTGGAATTAAAGCTAGCCAAGGATGTCAAAAACAACAAGAAGGGCTTCTTCAAACACACTGGCAGTAAAAGAAAGACGAAGGAAACTGTGGGCCCATTGCAGAATGAGGTGGGTGCCCTGGTGACAGAGGATATGGAGAAGGTGGAGTTGTTAAGTGTTGCCTTTGCCTCAGTCTTTACTACTAAAGCTGACCCTCAGGAGTCCCTGACCCTGGCACTAGGGAAAGAAGTCAGAAGAAAGGAAGACTACCCCTTGGTCGAGAAGGATTGGGTTAGGGATCTTCTAGGTAAACTAGACACCCACAAATCCATGGGCCCTGATGGGATGCACCCACAAGTGTTGAGGGAGCTGGCGGATGCCATTGCAAAGCCGCTCTCTCCCCTAAAATAAATGAACCAAAGCTTACTGCACATTAGTGCGGAAATAAAAATGTATGCTCAGCTCCAAGAATTCAAGTGGTGTTCAGAAGGTTGTTTTCTTCAATTGTGAACCATTTAACCCGAGTCATCACCCTGAAGCAGCAGTTCTACTCTAAAGAGGCTTTTGAGCAAGATGGGTCATCATCCTCTAGGCTGAACACACATTTAGGAGATCCGAGACACAGAGTAAGTCAGATCCTGGCTGTTACACAGGCACCACTTACTACAGGAAGACACACGGTCGCTCTCTGCTTCAACTTTGGAGTGAATCTCTGCAATCGTCAACCACAAAAATCCTCAGGATTTAGCCCCACTGATGGAAGGACTGAGGCCACAGACTGACTTCACACTTCACCTTTGCAGCAAGGCCTGGAAGCCCCCCGCCCCTTAAGTATGTCGAGCTACATAATCTATCCTCTGTGCCCTCTCTTCTCTCCTATAAAATAGGGGGTCGTTCATAGCATGAACAGGTGAAATATTTCAGCCCCTGTATTTTAATAAATCTGTGTTTCCAAATCTTTTCCCCCCCCATTTTTGCTTATTCAAGTTCTCCTAAGTTTCGACCTGCATTTCAGAGACTTTTTTGGGATTCACTTGTTGCTGATGCCTCTCTCAGTCAAATGTAGGATTGGCATAATGAAAAATGTTCAAATTCTCTAGTACATCGCATAGGACTTTTCCTCTTAAAAAAGGGATGCTGACACAGTGTGATGAACTTGTTTTCCTTTGGATTGCTTCATCTACCATATTGCTACCACACTTCATGGGCACTTCTGTCATAATTGTTGATATATTCACATACTATTAATATAATTATGAGAGAAGCTGTCCCATCAAAAGAAAATAAATCCAATCAAATGCAAAACACAGCTAACATGGACACTTTCATTCATTTTTTTGTATGGAAGATTTTGGCAAGACACAGCGTAACTACTTAGACAAGGCACTCCATGGTCACGTGAATGCACATATGATTATATGACAGCACAAGTTTTACTGGCATTATTTACTTTTTGAATGGCAAAACATCAGTGGAATCCATTTAGAGGACTTTTCAGATTCTATTTATTTACCCGATTTTTTTTCCCCTCAACACATCATCAGTACCATGTTAGTTGCTTGTTTTGTACGGGAGATGGGAAGCTGGCAGACAGAAGCAAGCCAAAATACCGACTCCTGCTCTCCCTCTCAGGGATCCCTGAGTGCTGGCAAGCATCCCTAGCAGCAGGCTTTTGGAAAGAGAGCTGGACCTGGACTGTACCAGAACCGAAGCATGGGTTTAAGCTTGGCCGTTAAATAGTTCCCTGGAAAGTCAGAGTCTTTGCAGGATTTGGGGCTTAAAAGTATAGAAGCTTGTCCCGGTTTGGCTGGGACAGAATCACAGCCCAGCCACACTAGGCAGTTCCAGGGCAGCCAGGGCAGCCGACCTGAGTTAGCTCCAGGGGTAGCCCACACCATGATGGCATGGTCATTCTAAAGGGGGAAGGTTTGCTGAGGAGAGGGAGCTCCTGTGGGGTTCCTCTGGCTTCTCCTCAGGACTGCCCTCTGGCCAATGGGGACAGCTGCATATTCCCTTGGCTAAGCACGTCTCTGGTGGTATTGGTGGTGTTTTCACTAAATCTGCTGCACTTCTACCCCAGGTCTGCTCTCCTTTTCCCCAATTCCCCTCCCTGGCTGGTGAGGGTTCACCAGGTGACAGAGTGACTGTTACAGCTTAGCCCCGGCTACAGGCTCAATGTAGACAAGGATACACGACACCCACAGTGCAAAGTCTGCAATAACTGGAATTTATGAACCAGATCACAAAAAAAGTCTTTTCTTCTAAAGTACGAGTAAAAATACCATGTATCTTTTAAGGCAGACGCAATGGCTTTTAAAAGTTAGCAGGAGGGCAGACAATTAAAACCAGCTAATGAGATTTTACAAGACATTTCTCAGCGTAAGGATGACAAGGGAGAGATGCTATGGAAAAAGTAGGAATACTCCAACAAGACAAGACAAAAGTACGGACAGCTTTGCTTACAGGAAGCCATAGATGCTTTATAACATCACCAGAGGATGCTTGTCAAGGCTGACATTCATGATCCACTGACAGCAAGAGATACCTTCAGGGTGATGTTCTACACCTCCCTTTGGTGCAGATACAGATCGAATAGAAGAGAGAGATTACACCAGTAAAAAAATTAACAATTTCATTTCTTTTTTTGTGTGTGTGTGTGTGTGCTGGCTCTATTATTTCCTTTCTAGTCCTTGAAACATTAACCAAAGAATGACAGTTTTATTGGATGACTAAGAAATACGTACACCTAATAGGGATTCAGAGACAAAAAAATAGATTCCTTAAGAAAAGAGCTGGATGATGGGGTGGAGCAGGGGAGAAGAATAATTGTTCAGGTTTTTTACAGCATATGTTTCTATTTCAATGAGACAACTGTATGCAGGTCTTCTTTTTTTGAGTGTTCATTAAAAACAAGTGTTTGATTACCTTCATGAACATTAAGTTTTGTTTTCCTCCTATCATCCTCTGTTATTTACAAAACCTGATACAGACAGCAGACTGACTTCTGCGGTCCTCGTTTTGGGACTATCTCACCCCACAGTTGACCTGTCACCAAGAATGCTGCTAGTGGTTGTGCTGAACCAGCTGCACTCGCCAGGCATTGCCCAAACTACGTCTACAGACACAGAAATCCTTACAAAGCTCTTCAAAAGCAACCAGGCGCCGTAAGGCACACAGTGATACAGGCTAGAAAGAAATCCAACACCTGCAGAAGCAGAACCCTGGAGATGTGAATTTTGACTACGGTGGTTTTGACTTCCCTGTGGGAAGGTTCTCTGTGGAAGAATGTCTGAACTTCAGCAACGCTCATCTCACCTCCATGAGGACAGTGGAAATGAATTTCTGGTTTCCTGTTACCTTAAAACCCCATTTCCTGGAGTCCAGCTGGGCCCTCAGCTGACTCCATGCAGATAACCGGTAAAAAGGAACAAAGGGAAAGTTTCAAGTGGATTTCCCACACCTTCTGCTCTGTTTTACACGATCTAATTCTCTACTACCTTATAAAAACAAATACCAAAGAGAGAAAAGGGGACCAAACTATGGCACTAATGGCTTGGTGTACTGGGGGTGACCGAGTCAGTGACCTGAGCTGTTCCAACAAAGAAGCAGGTGACTGGGACATGAGTTCATGTTCTCACAGGTCTAGTGGGCTGAAGAGGTATTTGAATTTTCAAATAAATGCAAAAGGAGATTGCTGACAGTAAAATACACCTACATCATGCAACAAGTTTTTTTAAAATAAATTTATTTTCACTCTGGAATAACTGAACCAGAATATTTCTATAATGAAGACCAAGAACTGGTTGATGCTAATTACTGACTAGTCAGTGAATATATTCTTTATTGTTGCACAGCCGAAAGCCATTAATGAGCTTTCTAATTTTCAGCAATGTGATGGTTTAATGGAGGATGTGGTGGAGCCCTGTTTGCTAGCAGAGGCTTGGGACAGACTGTCACGACATGAAATGCTTGGCAACACAGCAACAGGTCTCACTTAATTTTTAATGACATGCTCTTCCATCTTCAGAAATTATTTTAAACTGACTTAAAACTCAGATCTGAGTTGCTTGCTTTCTTTGTTCTCTAACACGTAAAATTAAGCCCCAAGATCAAAAGGATGTCAACAGCACTTTTAAAATTATTTTAAGTGAATCTTTCGTACCTAATAATCTAAAGGGCGTTTCAAGTGCTGGCTCTCTCCAAATCTGCTTTTAAAATGGAAACCACACAGACAGCGAGTGCACAGGATGGCACAAGAACCGAACAAGAACACCTCATCCATTCAACGCATAGAAAAAGCTTGCTTATTCTGTGCAAGGAATACTCTGCCCAGATGTGCTTGTGTCACCATTTCAGGCAACTGTACTCAATGAACATGAATCTTTCCATAAGACTTAACCATAATATAAAAAAATAAAGCTTGAAAACTCAGGAGAAGATACGTAATCTACTGCAAAGTCTTTTAATGATAGCTGATTTAAAACAAAGATTTCTTTTTTGTTTTTCTTTCTATTTCTCTTCTTTTAAAGAAGACAACATGAAGAAATATAATAAAACAATATTTTACCTTGTAGGGATTTCTTCAGCCTTCAGGAATGTCCTCATTGAAATAAGTGGCAGACAGGCAAATCCTGCCTGCTACAAAATTGCCCTCAAAAGACACACTTAGGAACTGGATCCTATTGTTACAGTGCATGAGCACAGCGATCAGGAAATTAAAAAGACAAAACTTAGCATAGATCTCGACTATCGGGTCTTCCTTACGCCCCTGCCAGAGAACACACACAGATGACTGGACCTGAATTCCGCATTTAACCCAAATTTGTGAGTGCCACATTAGGTACGGTACTGGAAAACCAAGGTAAGAGTGTACCATCATCAGGCTGCCAGCAAGTGCTTGTTGTCAGTAGGGCAAACTACTTGGCAGCTGTAATCTAGAAAATACACTCAAAAAAATAAAAAAAAAAAAAAAGAAAGGAAAGAGAAAACAGTAGAAAGTCAGGGAAAGACGACGGAAGCAAAAAGAGTAAAAAAAGGGCAAAGGAAAAGAAAAGAATGAAGAAATAGGGCAAAGAAAAATAAAGGAAAAGCTCTGTGAAAGCTCATCATTTAGCTTGACAGAGACAAAATAACGGGCTTTGAATACAAAAAAAAGACATCAGCAATTAGCCTTATTTTCCACATCCTTAACGCAGAGCACAAGTGGGTGGCTCTGCTGAGGGGAAGGCAACCGGAGGCCGAGCCCGTGGGAGCACTCACTCGCAGGCAGCGGCACAGGAGCAGCGGAAGGGAAGTGTCTGTCAGGGGTCACCCAGCGCCCCGGGACCCCCGTGGCTGGGGCACGCAGGGCAACGTCACTGCTGGACAACGTCACTGCTGGACAAACCACCCAGGTCATCATGGGTCATTGTCCCTACTCCATAGGCAAAACATAGAAAAAATTAATCTCATTAAGAAAACTAAGTGGTGCATGACATTGCAAATATGTAACTAAAAAAGTATTTTTAAAAAGGACTCAAAATGTCCTGAACACAAGTAGGACAGGAGTTTGGACAAGCTTTATAAATACAACCACCGCCCCAGTTCTCTGAAGTCTTTCATTATGTTGCTGTTTGCCGTCTTTTTCCCTCCATTTGAATGGTCGTTCCCCAGGCTGAATGCCAACAGCCACTTATTAGGTAAAACAAATCAGTACATTTATCTTAAACCTGTCAGTGCTGGAAGGTACCAGCTCCCAGCCTTGTGGGAGTCGGCTCCTGGACCTACAGAAATAACCTTTATAAAGTGAGATATGGTTTAGGATATGGTTAAGCCTTTATTTTCTACTATGCTTTATCCTAAGTACACCTAATCCCTGAAAAAAGTCAGGACCTCAAACACTAATTATTCATTTTGTAAAAATAACAAAGTGACCAGCACTTTCCCAATGGAGTTGCTGAGGCTGGGCACAGCAGGTTTGGCTCTATTTTGAACCAAGCTTTAAGGAACCTCTCACGGATGAAATGGCAAGCCACCCACCCTGCAGGAAACGCTCGCTCTGCCCGGGCAATGCAGTTGCTGCTTGGCAGAAACACACCGCTTCCACACCAAAACAAAACACCGACGCCACTCCAACACGGTACACGTCCCCCAGCCCAGCAGCTCCGCAGTAGGTGAGCATTAAGTGCGGAAGGGAAGGAGGTGGCACGGGAAACAAGCCTGCCCAAATGGCACAGCAGTGTGGGAGCAGGAGCGATTGGCACGCCGTGGGTGATGGGTCGGGGAAAAGGAGGAGGAGGCAGCAGAAATGCGGCCGCTACCCAGTGCCAAAGGTGACCCGTGCCGGGGCTGCGATGCAATGGCCAGTAACCGCATCTCGGCACTGGTGCCCACACTGGATACAGCGGGGCCGAAAGGGAGCAGCTGGGGTGCTGGCCCCAGGCAGGCAGGCAGGGAGGAGCAGGCAGGCAAGGGCTGCAGGGCAGCCCAGCCCAGGGCACCCCACCGGCTGGCTGCCCCCCAGGCTGGCAGTGCTCCCGGGCACAGCGAGGGGCACAGCTGGGCGCCAGCTGGTGCAGCTGCTGGGGTGCGGGGGGACAGGTCCCATCGGCCAGCCAGGCACCGCTCCTGCTGTCCCCAACCCCCGGGTGAGGGGCTGGGCACGTTGGCTGCTTTGGGGCTCCTGCACCCCCGGGTCACCTCTTCAGCCATATCGAGCCACCACCCAGTGT
This sequence comes from Leptosomus discolor, assembly GCF_034619465.1. NCBI lineage: Eukaryota > Metazoa > Chordata > Aves > Leptosomiformes > Leptosomidae > Leptosomus > Leptosomus discolor. The sequence goes on from NW_028237817.1 coordinate 312,362, forward strand.
TTTGGGAAGAGGGAAATGACAAGGAAGAGGAGAAGCCACGCTGGCGTTCAGCAGCTCTGCTGAGCCATGCCCTCACAGGAGACCTTCGCAGGCCCAGAGGAAAGCCAACGAGGTGCTCGAGGCTTACTCAGAGCAGGCTCCCTGTGAGCTCGAGGTTGGAGGAGAGGGAGGACACAGAGCAGAGGCCAAGCCTGGGCAGCAGGGGAAGGGGTTGGAGGTGCTTACTTCTAAAGTGGCTTAGGAACCCAGCCCTGGGGGTTCCAGGTGCCAGCCCAGGGGGAGCAGGCAAGGGTGGGGCGGGCAGGGAGGCAAAGGGAAGCTTACACCGAAGGCTCACCCTTTTAAAAGTAAACTTAAAACAAAACCCCAACCACAAGCAGCATGCACCATGGAAACAGAACACCAGCCAACCTGCCCAAATGATTGCATGCAACTGTCTGCAGAGCGGCTCACTGGTGCAGCTGAGGGGAACACTGCTCACCACAGAAGGACGCCATCTAAAGAGTCTGAAGTAGCCAATCATAACCCTTTTGCATTGACTTTTTTTTCAGATTGTGTGGCTTTCTTCCACAGTCACTTGAAAAAAAGCAGTTGGCTGAAGACTCATGTCTTAAGCAAAACAGGCCACCTGCTATTGCAGGGCTCATTGCAGCCTTCAGCAGCTGCAGAGGCAGGAACAACAAGAAACCCAGCAAGTCACAGGCCACAGCTACACTTACTGCACTGAAACGTTAACGAGACTCCAGTCAAAATTCCGGGTCATAAAGCACAGAAGACAGCTGCTTCTTGGAGTGAGAGCTGCCTTTCCAGACACCAGTGGCAACGCCAAGGAGATGGGCACTGGAGAGCAGCACCAAGCCCCCCACAAGAGGTCAGTCACCCCGGGGATGGATACACTGGGACACCTGCGCTACTAAACCTGGCCCTGCTCCTAGGTGAAGGAGGCAGGACCCACCCAGCCAGAAAGCTTTGTCATCCTTTTGCTCCAAAGCAGCGGTTCTTTTTGCTCCTATGTCTGCTGCCACAACAGGAGAGAGTGCCAAGAACCCCGGGAGGGTGAGCAGAACAAACGTCCGAAATCTCAAATGCAGGGAGGCAGAGTCAGTGCTTTGCAGGGCTTCCTCCCAGAGCCGTTTCTCAATAGCACACTTCTCCTCCAGAACACAGAGCAGGCTGTGAAATGCATCCACCTCTCAGACAGGAGACAAGCGCTTGTCTGCAGAGCAGTACAGAGCACAGTAGCAGCACAACCCAAAACCCACTGACTTTTAGCAGGTTAAAGTAAGGGAGAAATTTTGACAGACTAAATAGTTGCATGACAGCAATGAAAACAGGGGTCCAGAACTGAGGAAGCACTCACATACAGACTCTGAAACATTGTCCACATAGATCAGTAATACCTGTATTTCTCTTTTTTCTGAAGGCAGCATTTTAAGCATCAGGAATGAGCTTTTAATGTAGATTAGATTCCTTAGTGCAGGGTTTAATTTGATCACAGAAGAAGGAGATACAGCTGAAGGAACTTTGACTCTGTTTTTGGAAACACCACCATCTCTCAGAACTATGCAGATCCACTTAAAATCCTTTTGGGTCTATCAAAATTTGTAATGATTTTGAAAACAGATGTACTATCTCATTACACAGGTTTCAAGTGTCATCTAGTGGCTATTTTCTCTTTTATTTCAATTTGGCATTTAAAAATAACTTTCCCCCCTTTTTAAATTTTAAAACGTTTGTTATTTCTATCATTACTGTTATTTTATTATGCGACTCTGGCTCCTGCAATGGTAAGTAGATGCCTAAGTTTAAGCATTCAGATGGACTGAATCTGAGCCATAAGACAGCTGATTTCAGGACTAAAAAATTAAAAGAGAAAAAAATCTTATCCATCTTGTCTATAGAAACAAAACAAGGCACAAATGTCAGTTCGTGATTTAGAGCTTTTTCAGTACAACTTAATCACTTCTTACAATGAGAAAATTCTGGCACGTTAAAGTCCGTAATAAAGCGTATTCTAAGCATTCCTCACACCAGATAAAGCCAAAAATCCACAGTGCCGTGTCAAGAGGTTTGTGTTTTACACTAACCCAACTGGTGATCTTACACAGGCCTAAAACTTTGATACTCAGCTCAGGTTGGTGATTTATCGTATCACTCTCATAATGGGAACAATTAGTTCAGGTCTTCTGTCTCCCACCTCAAACATCCTCTTATTCTCCAAGAATAAGGAACGAAGCTAACTAGACATCCAGAAAAATGGCTAAACATGCACATGCAATGCAGCGTGCCCAAACAGGCATCAGACCTGCACTGCATGCCAGGCAGACATGGCGTGAAACATGCAAAGCACATCAAATACGGAATTCCATGTGTCACAAAGACATGTAAGACCATTTGTGCTGCAGCCTGCTAGAGCTCAGTGACACGACGCGCTGTACGTAAGCCCTACACCAAATTAGAAGCCAGTTACATCCCTCAGTGAGTGTTTGATATTTGACATTTTACTTTCCCCAGATCACCTCTGTCGTGTAACTTTTCACAGGCTGTTACAGAAATTCAACTCTGCAGGCTTCTAAAATTTCCTGCTTGTTTAGGCCATGGAAGTTATACTACATATACAAGAACAAGCCCTTCTTTACACAGGAGCTCACATTAGTAAATCAAAACCAACTCAGCAGCCTCCAATTCTTATTTCAGTCTCAGAGCTGTTGATTCTCAGTTAGCTTAGGCTGCTTCCTCAACACCACGAAGCTCAGAGGATGCCAGGGAAATAAAGCTGTACTGAATGTTGATATTGATTGACAGGTAGCTGAAAATGAGTCAGCGGTGTGCCCAGGTGGCCAAAAAAGCCGATGGCATCCTGGCTTGTATTAGAAATAGTGCGGCCAGCAGGAGTAGGGAGGTGATTGTCCCTGTCTACTCAGCACTGGTGAGGCCACACCTCAAGCACTGTGTCCAGTTCTGGGCACCTCAATACAAGAAGGTCATTGGGGTGCTGGAAAGAGAGCAGAGAAGGGCAACAAAGCTGGTGAAGGGCCTAGAGAACAAGTCTTATGAAGAGCTGCTGAGGGAACTGGGGCTGTTTAGTCTTAAGTGAAGGAGTCTGAGGGGAGACCTTACTGCTCTCTACAACTGCCTGAGAGGACATTGTAGAGAGGCAGGTGCTGGTCTCTTCTCATGGGTAATTAATGACAGAACAAGAGGAAACAGGCTCAAGCTGCACCAGGGTAGGTTTAGGCTTGACATTAGGAAAAAATTGTTCACTGAAAGGGTGTCAGACATTGGAATAGGCTGCCCAGGGAGGAGGTCGAGTTACCATCCCTCAATGTGTTTAAAGGTCGTTTAGATGTGGTGCTTGGAGATATGGTTTAGGGGTGCCCTTGGTACAGTAGGGTTGATGGTTGGACTCGATGATCTCAAAGGTCTTTTCCAACCTGAATAATTCTAATGTTAGAATTTACATCCATGACATACGTGGCTGCCAGTGTGTCACAAAACCCAGACTGATTTCAGATGAAAGAAACCACGAAGCTGAAGCCTCACAAGGCAAATCATTCACTACTTCGATTTAGGTTAAACAGATTTATGAGCTTAGAAACAGGACTAAGTTACTGCAATTTGAGTAGCTGAGCTGTACAGCACTTCAGCCTACAGCAAAAGCCAGGTCAAGCACATTTTTGGCTTATGAAAGGCAAACGATCGGAGATTTGAATGCAGAAGATTCAGTGGAGGAGGTTTGCGGAATATACCCACTTTACCTCACCACTGGGACAAGAGTATTCCCTGCGGAAGCTGCAGATACTCAGTTATCAAAACTGTCTGCTGAACCATATCCTCAACCATGGTCTGCTGCAAGGTCCATCCCATCAGTGCCAGACTGATGTTCACACCACAACACTCACCAGGTGTCCACATTCCAAAGACCACCGTGACCACAGAGAGGCCTCCATGTGTGAAAACAATGTGCATGGTGTGTCCCACCACACACCTGGTCATGCACCCAGCATGTAACGGCCAGCTCTTCATACATCTCTGACAACACAAAGGGGGTCACAGCAGTAGCTGGCAAGTGACTGCAGTGGGCTATCCCACTACAGCCCCCATTTGAGATACTGGCTTGCAGTGACATTACCCAACCTTAGTGTTCACAGCTGAACACACCGTTAAAAGGCTCAGACACAGAATCAGATGCTGGCCAGACACTGGTTATCCAACTCACTCTAACATAGAGTTATGTCAACCACCATAGACGTTGGGAGAGGGCAGGTTTAGACCAGATACAAGGAAGAAGTTCTTCACCCTAAGAGTGGTGAGACACTGGCACAGGTTGCCTAAGGAATCTGTGGCTGCTCCATCCCTGGCAGTGTTCAAGGCCAGGTTGGATGGAGCCTTGAGCAGCCTGGTCTGGTGGGAGGTGTCCCTGCCATGGCAGGGGGTTGGAACTAGATGATCTTGAGGTCCCTTCCACCCAAACCAGTCTATGATTCTAACCCAAGAAAGCTGCTGCCCAGAGTCAAAAGCAAACAAGGATTGCCTGGAGCTCAACATGTACCCTGCACTCCTCAATTACTGCATGAAGGAAATACAATACTGGATTCACGGAGGCTTATTCTAAAATGGGATTAAAGATAGAAATATCAGCTTGAGTTGGAGGAAAATGAGGAAGCAGGCATCTTCCTGAACAGTGCAGTAGTACTAGATGCCACAGCTAACCACCACACTCTTCAATCTTGTTACCTACTTTAAGTCACAGGTCACAACCTCAGCAAGGCCCTTTCTTCAGCTGACTACACCGATTCACAGTACGTATACAATCTGCCCCATGTTATCAATAAACAACTTGCATCCCCTGAGCTCTATAAACTATTACCTCTGGCTTGACAGGAGTAAAATTTACCCACCTTCTTCCTACCAGGACTCCTTGATAAATGGCAACTGCTGCTCAAACCAACGCTAACTAGAGATGAAATACTTCAAGATTTTGAAGTATTCACCTAACCTCTAGCAAAGAGATTATTCCTGGTGAAGATGTTATAGTCTGGAAGAGCTACAGGCTGGAGGTACCCACCTGAGCCTGAGGACATGGGCTCAGGAACCCCCAGGACCCAGGAGGCCACCATCTCCATGGGAAACAGAAGCACCACGGAGACCCAAGTAAATGAAAAGAGAATGGCCGCTCCCAGTGCTCGTCAGGATGCTGCTTCCCCGTTTGCTTAGCACCTGCCAACACTTCAAATGTCCTTTTGAAGGGACCAAGTTTAAGAAGTGCTGTCAAGCAAGTGGGAACTGCGAGCAAACCTGCCTGTGTATCCCTACAGCTCACAGCAGCCAGCTTCGCTTTCATTTACCAACTCACTCAGAGCCACTGATGCAACAAACTTCATCCCCTAGTAAAAAGCTTTTTCAGGAGCTGTATGATACCAAAGTATTCCAAACACTCCAGCAACATAACCCTTTGCCTAAGGACCTCACAGCTTAAAGAGTATCTGATACACAAAGCTACACAAAACAGTAACCAGCTTCCAAATTGGAAAAGGCTCCTAAAGGTGCTAGAGAGCTGAGAACTATCCCAGCTAATCACATTAGATGTTATGATCCTGGCTATAGTTCAGAATTACACAAACCGAAAATGCAATCCCCCTCCAATTTGTCAGGGGCTTATCCACATGGACTCTGTCTGAAAATCAGAGGGTGATACAGGTATGGGAAGTGCTTTTCACTGTCACCTCCTGATGGATCCCAAGTCTTGCCTCCTAACTCCTAAGAGACTTTAATTCTAAGAAGTGAGGGGACAGGGGCGGCCAGGGGGGAGAAAATAACACAGAGGCATCTCACCTGAATACCTGACATGCCCATGCATCCACCAGAATTAGGACAGGTTTCTGCCACCTGCTCCATGCTAGATGAAGAGAGAGAGAGGGAGATAGGGCTGAGAAGAGAATGGGTTTATCCTGAGTTTCAAAAGAAATTTTCCTCCTTCTTTCTACACAGCTTTCCCTTTGGGTGGAACAGGGTGAGCGCTGAAAGGGCTGATCTGGTGATATCCAACAGATTATGAATTTCAAAAGGAAAAACCTGACTTTCCTAGGTTAATTCAGCTTATGCTCTCAAATAAAGTCATGCAACTGAATTTCTCATTACGACAAAGCTTGGCATAAGGCATAATGTTTCCTAACATTATCCATATGAGCAGAAGCTGCTTTCACTTGGATGTTTACACAGCTTGCACAAGTTTGCAAACATGGCTGTGACAAGATAGTTGAAAAAAAACAGTGGTTATTTCCTTCCTTAGGTGTGCTCCTGGGCCCTTTCAGACCACTCTGAACTACTGGGGACCAGCCTCTTTGCCTTGCCAAGCTCTTCCAAGCCAGCGTCTGGGACCTGCTCCCACAAGTGAGGAACTGTTCTGCAGAGGAAAGAGGTGGTTGGCAGTGCACATGCTTGTCTGTAGAGTGGGCACAGCAGAGCCACAGCATTGTTGTACGTACTGCTACTGCTATGCAACAACTGCTGGGAGAGAACAGCAAGAGCTCCTGGTTACCCGTGTGGGAACACAGGAACCATGAAACAAGGACCTGCACAGTGGCCATGAACTTACTGAGACCAGGAAGATGCCTGTGCACACACACCTGAAGCTTGGGAAGACAGGTCCTGAAGGTGTGTACATCAAATTCCAACATACCAAAACTGTTCGTTTTAATGTCCTCCCCAGCCTAAAATAGCTCTGTAATCTTGCTGCAGTACCCAATACTTATTTAGTACCACATATACAATACATCACTGTTCAATGAAAAGCTTCTGGGCACTATAAACAGATAACTGTCCACCAGAATAAGGCCAATTTTAATTCCACTTAGCCAGTTCTCTTTAATTCTCCAAGCGTTCTCAAAAAGGCCTCCAGCGCTAGCAGCTGTAGATCATCAGAATAATCCATAGTCCAACATATTTTGCACGGAAAAAATGTTAGCCTAGAGCATGAAATGTTTACTGCAAATGAAAGTTAATCATCTGATGATACCAGAACACCTTAATGTAGTGATATTGCTTGTTTCCCTGAGCATCATTTCTTAATAGTGCATTAAACAGGTAAGAAAAGAAACTGTTCTTTTATTTTCAGCTGTGATTCACCCAAGTTTCATCACTCCTCAGAAATATTCACGAAACTAGAAAAAGAAATTAAGCAAAACATTAAAGCAAAGTCTTCAATAAGGAGGAGAGAAGCATACATCCAGCTTCTTGTGGCTAGAGAGAGGGCAGTCAGAGCAAGGCCAGTGAACACAACCATCAAAAAAGCAAGAGCTGAGCAGTCCAGGAACCGCAAAGCAGAGCAAAAAGGGAAGGCAGGGGGTCGGAGGTAGAAAGAGAGACAAGGAGACCCAGAAAAGACAACTTGAAATACAAGTGTCAACTAGTCTTCAAAAGCCTTTGTGACTTCTCAAGTGCTTGTTCAAAGGAAGGTGTCTTCATGATATGTCTTGCAGCAATCAACCTCTCCAGCAAACACCTCCTGAAGGCTGCTGCAGCAGCTCTGCTCAGCCAAGCACAACACTGCAGTCCAGTATCACCTTCACGTATCATAATTTTGATCTGAGTGTGCTGTACCTGCTGTTGTTACAGGCAGCTGGTAACATACTTGTAAGTGAGAAGAGGTGAGAAAATATCTTCTGTTTGCATATATTCTTCTTAACTGTTACTCATCTCACCTCTTAGCCCTTATCGAAGAGCCACACAAATTTAGTGTCCGACTACCCAAGCTGCAGGAATGATTCAGCTAAGAAACAAAACCAGAAAACAGAGGATGTTGAAAGAGTTCTTTGTATGAAAAGGAGGAAATCCTACTGCATTTTAAATCTCATGTGTAAGCAGCATACATGGCCTTCGCTTCGGCTCTGCTGAACGTTGCATCTCACAACAGGTCTTTGCCAAATGGAGGGGTACGGCTGTGCGTAACTGAGGTCACTGCTCTTTGCCCAGGGCCTGCACAGGGGGATGTTTACCAGCCTTCACCCCAGAACAGCTGACAATGAAGACGCACCAATACAGAGGGAGCTCAGGGAAAAAGAAAGATAAAGAAAGGCCCTTTCGGTGTTTTTCATCTATCAAGATACTTGAACTATTTATAAGGTAGGTAGAAGATATAATCTCACAGAGAGAACGTCTTAAGACCAGAGGAGATTCCAGGACTGAGTCAACAATTGTATGGTTTCAAATAAAAGCCATTATGAACTCCGCAGTTTTGTGTCTAACTCTGAAGCTTCAAGGACTTGCAAGGTATTTTTTGGGTTTCAAATAAGAGAACCATCGGATGGTTACTTTAATTAAAGTCAAGAATTTTAAAATCAAGAATTTAAACTAACATAATTTTAAGAGCTGAATCTTTAAATCAGTCATTAGATAGCACGAACTCGTGAAAAGAGGAGCTGTTAATAGCAACACTTCTTTGAAGGCTATTTTTATAAATTCTTGTGTATGAAAAGGAATTTTATTACAAATAGCTGATAATCCACACCCCCCCAGCACTCTTATGCTAGGCCTCAGCACACTTAATGTCTCTATCAACTAATCCAACTGCTAACACCATTACTAAATGAGCTTTTTACTACAATGTAGGTACATCCCAGATGTTCTCTCGCTGGTTTTGAAATCTGAGATAACAAGCAATAAAACAGAGTTATGTTTATGATCCACAAGACAATGTTGAGCAAATCAATTCCGTTACTGTATTTCATTAACATATCTGCTATGGGGGGATTTAAAAGGGAAAGCACAGCCAAGACAAGTAGGCAGGCATGAAATTCTAAGATTGGGAGAGGGCTGTTTTCCATTAATCTCAATGTCATTTAAAAGAAAATGACTAAAGCCATTAATTGTAAACTATTTCCAGTGTCATGCCTCTGCTGGTGCATGTCAACTCTTCATACCAGTGCAAAATACTTCCCACCTGCATGGTAGAACAGTTTTCAAGCTCCATACTGGGAAAAGAATTACAGAGATGTAGTGCAATAACGGTGATTTTGGCCTCAAATATCAGGCAACTCATTTCTATCTCAATATTCTTTTGTTAGTTCACTGAATGGAATATATAGTGGACTTAGTAGACTTTGAGCACAGAACGTATGCAAAGACACGGTTTCTATGAGGTAATGTACATACAAAGGGGGAGATGGAAGGGAATCAAGCTTGCCCACCAATCCTGTCAATGTTATTTCAAATAATTGAGAGCAAGCAAATTTCAGAGCAGTGAAGCAATTCAGAAAACACAGCAACAATGAAATCCACAATGAAGCATCTTTAAGTAAAATGAAAATGGTAATGTTTCTATTTGCTTTATTTCAAAAAAGCATCAAAAATGTTTTCATTTAGCAACTATTTCTGCTTCTTCAGCTCTAATTACTAGCTTGCAGTTACTACTTTATCCAGTGAAGTACAAGTCTGACCTCTAGTGACCGCAATATGCAGACTGAAGTGGGATTAACGTCGTAACTTCGCCCCTCCCCACCTTTTGACCAATGAAATATTTGATTCCTGATGATTCCTGCTTGCAAGATAAGGTGGGACAGACAAAAATCATGTAAGAAGGTTGGATTCATACCATAAAGAGAAGTTGATCATTGGAGTTTATTAAAGGGGTTCTCACCAAGAACAAACTCAAGCCACTCCAATTTGGATTTCTTTGGTATCGTGGAAGCCACATGGTTTGCTAGAGGAAAGCAAACAAACAAAAACCCCTGCATCTTACAGGGCTGCATGGAATGCTGAAGACAGGCAAACTGCTCTAGGTAAGACAGAGACAGTAAATGACAACAACAACAACCACCCAAACAAAAAGCCAACCAAACAAAAAACCCCAAACATACACACACAGGAAACCCATAAATAAACCCCACCAACCTGCAAGTGGGATTTGCTCTTTCTTAGGATCTGAAAGGAAACACAGAAATTTAAACACCAAAAAAGGAGATCGGAGGAACTAGATTTTCAAAGGGAGTGTGTGTTCAATCTGAGGTTGAATCAACTGGGGAAAAGGAATCCCTCTCTTCACAAATTGTAACTATGTATTGCAAAAGCGAACATTTGGCAGCCCAAAGTTACAGGTTAGGGCCAAGAACGTTAAAGCACTGTTGGATGAGCCATTTCTTCAGGTGCCCTGCAGATGACTGAGGAAATGGGTCCCCAACGCTGATCCTCTTAACGATCCTCCTCAGGCCATGGAATACACTTGGAAGGCTGAAAAGCCCCCCTGGGAATGGAAAGAGAATCACCTCCACCATGCTGTCAGGTCAGACAGCTTTCTAGCTTGCTGCATGGTACTTCGGGAAAGCAGCCTTTCACACCTCCAAATTATATTCTATGTTCATCTCAGGCACACAGACACGGAAAGTTGCACGGTATGATTATTCCATTAGCATGTTGCAAATTCTTGGAATCCAGTGGTTTCTACTTTCCTTCAGAGCAAAAGTTGACAAAACTCCTAAGTGCAGAGGAATGTTTAAAAACCTAAGTCGCATGCATGGGGACAAAAACCCACAAAGCTGAAAAAGCCTCCTTGTCCAGCTTCATTAAAAAGAGGGACACATCAGTAAGCAACCACTGCTCTTGGATGCCTGTGTTATGTGGGGTTTTTTCACTGGCTGGAATTGGCTCTGTGCAAGCAGGGACTCTCACAGAGAGGCTGCCTTCTCAACAACCCCTCTCCAGTCCCATGTTGTCTCAAAATGGGAGGCACTGCATTTAAATTAAGGAAATAAAGATACTCTAAGTATGATTACAAGTCCACAAAGACGTATTTAAAAACAGACTTACAAGAGTGCTAGAACAAAGCTGTTTTTTTAAAGGTAAAAAATAATCCTAGTTGCTCTTGCTGTTTCATCTCAAGAACACAACATAAAAACTATATCATGGCACCAAGTTTTACACACAGATTACATAAACTTGCTATGAATGTATAGATGTGCAGTGCTCTGTGATCTTTGATAATTTTCGTCCAAGTGTACCTTCAGCTACATTTTCAGTCTTTTCCTTCCTCTTCAGGGACATAGGTTGCATTCCACGTCACTCGCTGTATGTATTATCTCATTAGTATTGTTGTTGTTACCGTTGTTTCTTCTCTCTTTGTGCTGTTCCATTAAAACTGTTCTTATCTCAACCCGCGGGGTTTCACTCTTTTCTCCCCATTCTCCTCCCCACCCCGCCACAGGGCGAGGGGTGAGTGAGCGGCCGCGTGGTGCCTGCTCCCAGCCGGGCCCAAACCACGCGTCCTTTTTGGTGCCCGACATGGGGCAAGAGGGGTTGAGATAACGGCAGATCTGGCCAGAGCGCGTTGAAAGGTCTGTCACACCCCTCTGTGACAGCAGTTAAATCACCGCTGGTCACGCTGGTTCGGCTGCTCACGCAGCGGTGCTGTGTCAACTCGTACAGGCACTGTGTGCTCCCTGCGCTGATGGTCGGGACCTCTGGGAGGGGGATCAGGACTAGCATCTTGCTGCACCGGCTGATGTCGACTTAGGGTCTGATTGCATCCCTGGCCACTGCATCACTGGTCACGAGGTTAAGCTGGTATTTGTATGTGGCATTGCTGTCACGCCCATCCCCCAGGCACCTTCTCACGGCATTTGTTACTCATCGCACCCAGCCCACAGGAGGGACAAAGGAGGTCACTTTCTCCCACTCTTCCACCTCTCCTTCCACATTCAGGCTCATTATAGCAGCTTTTGAGAATTCCAAATATCCCTGGGATGCCCAAGCCAGCATGTTCTTGCTGTATCTCCTGAATGTGTCCCAGGGTATTGTTCATGGTTAAACAAACTTTTGCTAAGAACACCACCCAGAGATCTGCCCTGAGGATGGATAATTATGAGTGGCAGGGTGTGTGGGAGAGTACGGGCAAGTGCCTGGGACAGTGGTTATCCCCACTGTTTTGGAATTTCACCCCTGAACAAATACAGAATCCTGAAAAACTAGTAAAATACTTGGAAAAGGTATGCTGTCACCCTGGCAATTCCAGAGACACAAATCACTGCAATATGCTGGGGCCTGGCCCACGCCTACCGAGCCCTTCTCAGCACTGCTCAGTGCCCTCAAGGGGAAGAGAAGGTCTCTGGACCTTCTGAGTAATTTTCACAAGGAGCGACTCTGATGAGGATTAGAGGGGCCCTGCCTCCAGCCAGGGGGAGGAAAGGGACAACCGGGTTTACTGGACTGCATGGGCCCGATGGCCTGGCACGTCAGACCCACAGGAGTCTAAGGCTCCAGGAGACGCTGCTGCACACTGTACCCTAATGCCATCGAGCTATAGAGGGGCAGAACCCTTTTGTCTTTCTGGAGTGACAGGCGCATCCCAACAGCTAACTGTACTGGAAGCTGACCTGAGTCTAACTGGGAATGACTGGCATAAACACCCCATTGTGACTGGCCCAAAGGCTCCGCGCATCCTTGGCACAGACTACCTCAGGAGGGGGTATTTCAAGAACCCAAGAGGGTACCCATGGGCCTTTGGTATAGCTGCCTTGGAGATGGAGGAAGTTGAATAGTTGTCCACCTTGCTCGGTCTCTCGGAGGACCCTTCTGTGGGGGGGCTGCTGAAGGTTGAAGAGTAACGAGTGCCAATTGCTACCACAATGGTACATTGGCGGCAATATTGCACCGACCGAGACTCTCCGATTCCCACCCATGAGCTGATTCAGCAACTGGAGAGTCAAGGGGTGATCGGCACAACTCGCTCACCCTTTAACAGCCCCATGTGGCCAGTGTGAAAATCTAATGGAGAGTGGAGACTAACAGTAGACTATGGTGGCCTGAATGAAGTCACGCCACCCCTGAGTGCTGCCGTGCCAGCCACGCTAGAACTTCAATCCCAACTGGCGTCAAAGGCAGCCAAGGGGTACGCCACAACTGGTATCGCTCATGCGTTTTTCTCAATCCCTTTGGCAGCAGAGTTCAGGGCACCGTCTGCTTTCACTTGGAGGGGTGTCCAGTACCCCTGGAATCGACTGCCCCAGGGGTGGAAACACAGTCCCACCATTTGCCATGGACGGATTCAGACTACACTGCAACAGGTGAAGCTCCACAACACCTGCAATACATCGATGACATCATTGTGATGGCCAAACCATCTGGTTCCCGACATCTGGGTACCAGCATCTGCACAAAGCACCTCTGACCAGTGCAACTGGCGCAGCAGCTGCCCCTGGGACTCAGCTGGAACCACAACTGGTAGCAGACGCTGTGCTGGGCCATCTCTGTGGCTCACCAGCTCACGCAAGGCATGAAATTGAGCGTCGCTGCAGCGAGGCTCTGACTGACCCCTTCCTGCTGTGCAGGCTACAGCACGTCCACGCATGGATCTGAACCTCAGCTTCCAAAGTCGGACGGTTACCAGAGGGAAATACACTGACCGGGTGCTGCTTTCTCCGAAGCTATCGGGATTTCCTTTGGAACTTGGGAGGTTTTTTGGGAATAGCTCCCTATTCTAGCTTTCTACTTCCCTCTTTGACAACATTAACAGAAAGTATGAAGGTAAATGTCACACGACTAAAATACTGAAAATGCGTTCTTACCCTGTAAAGTCAGCAAAGCTGGACTACTCACCCCTGGGATGCCAGCTAGGAATCAGCCTGGGATCCAGCCGAGGAGTTGGAAAAGCCCTCCCGGTGGCCGCATCTGCAACCACACACCCACGAGAAGTTACCGTCATGTGTTCTGACCCACGGGGCCATAACTGAACAGCAGAACACAGAAAGGGGCCACATCATGACACAGCACAGGCGCGCAGGGCTGCGTTCTCACCCCCGCAGAGGCGCCTGGCTGACTTTGGGCTTGGAGCTGGCAGCTCCCGAAGGTTTAAGGACAAGGCCATGACGCACCCGCGCGACCTCTCTGCAGCTCAGCCCTGGAACCCAGCCGGGAAGCTGGACAGCCCTCGCCTGCAACCGTGTCCGTGAATGAACACAGGACAGAGCAGCTCCTGTGAAACGTTTCAATGTGCTGCTTCAGGTCTGAATGCCAGCGAACGCAGCTCAGACACAGGACTGCTCCAGAGCGTTCCTCTCGCCTTCTGCTCAGGTGCCTCTTGCAGATAGTTACCGGCTGCCTGCAGTGGTGTGGAGCTGTCAGCTCCCTGGAACTCCCAAGGCTCCTAATCAGGCTCTAGCTGAGAAGCTTGATAAGCCAGGCCAAGGCCATCACCTGCAATCCAGCAGAGCTCAGAGAAGTTTCCATGCACACAGAGGAAGCCCACCCCTGGGAACTGGAGGAAAAAGCGACAATAGGCTGTTCCAGGCGGCAGCAGCGCTACCCCTGCCTGTTCCTGCAGGCTGGGGACCTGTGGTTCATCCGAGGGGAGCAGGACTGCAGGACTGGAGCAGAAATGCTCCTGTTTTCCCGAGCAGACCTCTCCTGAGCGTGCCCCTCTGGGGTGGCCACGAGGCTGACAGCTGGGATCCAGCCAGGGAGTGGCAGAGCCATGGCCCTGGGCAGGACTGCAGCCAGCCCGGGGAGAAACGCTGCCGTGGGCTGTTGTCTGGCTCCCGCGGTGCCACGTGCTCACCCGCCCTGGCACACAGCGGGGGCAGGCTGCCCTGGGGCAGGGCACTGTGGCACGGGGCTGGGTGTCCCCACAGGGACTTAGTGCTGGGTTTCTTACCCTGCACGGCCACTCCCACCAGAAAATGCCCCCAAAGCAGCCACAGCCCCTCTACAGCTCCCCGCAGGGTGTCTGCCCCCTCTGCCTGCACTGCGGTGCCTGCCTGGCTTGCCCGGCCCGGCCCAGCTGCTCTCCCAGACCCAGCCTTAGCTTTGGCCCCGCCGCCGCCCCACTGAGGTGCACTGGATGCCACACTGCACTCCTCGGGGCTGGGTGCTGGCCCTCTGCCTGCCTACCTGCTCCCTGTGCTCGTCTTGGAGCAGCCTGCGGGCTTGCAGGACCACCAGGAGGAGGAGAAGGAGGCGGGTAAGGACCCGGGCCCCACACGCTCACACCATGCTGCTACCGGCTGCTGCTGCTGCCGCCACCGCTGCCAGAGTGTTGCCCACAGCTGGCGTGGCACAGCACAGCAGGGCAGGGCTCTGTCACCTCAGAGACCTGCCAGGCCCCACGCCCCACCAAGCCCCTCCAGCGTACACCCGGTGCCATTGAGTTACCGAGTCTGCACACTCTTGCGTTTCCTCGTTCTCCGTGCGCGGGGAAGAAGCCGAAGTGGAGAAGGGTGGATGGACCTGTTTTGGGAGGTGTCGTGTCTCTAGTACCTCACCTGTCGTGCCTCTAGGATACAGCTCTTGTGTGAATACATTTCAAAACACCTTTCTCTGTCTTTGAGATGAGAGGGAGAGTTATATACCCTGTTTGCTTTCTGGGTTAAGAAATCTAGGAAAACAAGGCCTGTCTTCTCAAGTGTGGCTTCAGGAACCCACTGGTGAAAGAGTCTGCAAGGCTGGAGCGGATGGTGAGCCTTCGAGGACAGTGATCTGTCTAACTGCAGTGCACTTCAAAGTTAATGGCTGAAATACGTGGCTGAAATCTTTTGTGCCTTTCCTCGGGAGCCAAATGCACTATGTCTGACCTCACAGGCACGCTGGTTCTCCAGATGCCCGCGGGCTATACCCAGGTGGGTCCGGAAGAGCAGTCCAGGGTCACTTCTGCTGTCCCCTCCACGTGGGCACCAGATACGTCAGTGTGCTCAGAGGTGCAGGTCCCGCCCTGCCCAGCGACCGGTAGTTGTTATCACCTGATACAAAACAGTACGTAAGCGCCTTGACTGAGCACCGGTTTGGTGTCAGGAAGGGCTGTTGAGGCCTCTTCCATTCGGTACCAAAGCCCGTTACCGGCCTGCAAGTACAGACCAGGCTGTATGAGGGGGCTCCATCTGATGCCTTCGAGTTCAGCTGATGACAAAACCAGGACACAGCGCAGCTCTTTCACCTGCAGACGCTTCGCGTTTTACCGGCAGAAGGTCCTGGGCAGACCCTCGCCTGCCCACGTCCACCTCCAGGCAGCAGCTCAAAAAGGCCTGAAACTCAGCGCACAGTTGCTCGGGGTTCTGCAGCTCTGGTGTCCCGTTGGTCGCTATCAGATACGTCACCTAGAGAGAACAGAAACACGAGACTCCACCTGTTTCTTTCTTACCCAGAACTGCTCACAGAGAGCCCATTTTTTAAGGTCCAGTCTTCGGTGCCAGTTTCTTCCCTGGCAGAGGGTTAGAGATGATTTTTCTATACCTACAAGAAAAAAAAACCTGATGCAGCCACAGCTACTCCAACATCAACATGATCTTGCCTTGACAGCTGATTGCAGTGGCTGACCCAGTTAGTATGAACTCCGTCAGCAAAAGCACATTTTGTTTCTCCATGCATCGACACCAGCTTTACTGGCTATTTTAAAGAGTGAATTTGGTCCAGCTGTATTATTTCAAAGGATGATTACATAAAATGCATCCCTGCAGTGCTCACTGCTCCCTAAAGTACAGCTTCCTTAAAACAAACCTAGTCCAGATTTTTGCCCTGTTCTAGATAAAAATGGTAACCAGATGAAAAAAAAAGTAGATCCATCAGCTTATTCCTTGGATAAACAGAAACATTTGGAATCTCATTTTCTACACAGACGTGTAAGCTGCGTACACAAATATACTACGAAGAAAAAGCATCACTGGGCAGACAGGAGCCACCGCAACTCTGTCTTTCAGCAGTCTCCAAATTCCAGATCAGCAAGTCTTCCTGACAGACCTCAGGCCAAGGAATTAGAACAGAATTTTGCAAAACATGGAGCGAGCATTATCCAGGGCAGTTCACTTGGAACCAAGGTCTCACATGCTGAGAAGCTGGACAGATGAGTTCATTCTGCTTCTGCAAGACGTTCTTTAGAAACGCAAGACAAACATTTTGAACCGTTTGCACCTAAACTTCCAATATATGTCTCAAATATACAGCAATAATAACAGAAATAGATCTAGGAGTCTTCCATAAAAACGTCTGCCATGACAAGAACAGCTCTGCGCTACTGGCGTTTAAAGAGACGGTGGCCAAAGGGACTTTGCTCTTATCCTCTTAAACACAGAGGAAAAATTCCAGGCCTAAAAAGGCAAATGAACTATCCTAGAGGAAAAACAATAAAAGGAAGTTTCTCTACTTTTCCCACAACAGAAGTGTCACAAAATCAGTCCTGTCCTGTCCCTCTGCAGCTGCCCTCAGGCACCGGGCACAGCGGTGAGCCGGAGGGCCTGTCCTCACTGCGGTTAAATGGTGCTGCCCCAGGGACGTCCCTTCTCCTGCGGTAAAGGAACACAGCACCCATGTCAGCCTTGGGAATTTTATTCCGGCTCCATTCACCTGGCTGTGAAACAGGAGTGCCAGGACAAAGGGAGCTCTTTCAGCTGCTCCTTTCTTCACAGAACTCCAATCAGCAGAGTCATCTGTAGCTGGGTACTGCACCTTTTAAACAGTTCTACGACCACAGAAAAAGATCTAGGGGAAGCTGAAGCACCTTCTTGCCGTGTCTCTTTTGCTTTCCTGTGATCCAGCTGGCAGAGAAAAACAAGGACAGTACAAAGGAAAGAAGTGTTTGCAGTAGCTGCAAAGGGGCAACAAGCTCATGGATTTCTTTAACGTACCCAGAAACAAGAAGGGATTTGGCATACAGCTGCAGTCTGTGAAAATGAGACCCTAAAGTCATCCGGGGCACCCAGATACATGACAGAACAACATATGGATGATTTAGAAGCCTGAGACTGTAAAAGATTCGCAGCATTTGGAAAATGGCTACAGTTTTGAAGAAAATTGATGCAGGGTGGTTAATAAATGCAAAAGCAAACAGAAATGCCTGGGATTTGGTTTGTTGGGTTTTCTTAAAACTGAAACTGGGGAGGTCTAACCAGCATTTCAAAGGATATTTATCGCACCAGTATTTGTCCCTCAGGCCCCAGGCATACGCCTGGTGGAAGGAAATCCCAGTGAGAGAAAACAAACACCGTCACAGAAATATCCAGGACACTCTTGGCTGGAAAATGGTTCATTCCTGTGAGTTCTGCATCGGCTGGAAAGAACATGAGCAACAGGGGATGCATTTGCTCCACATGTGGAAAACGAGAATCATATCTACATTCAGACTGGTGTAAACTCTATGATCAACGATCCTTTAATGCCCTTAGAGTACATGTAGGTATTTCAACTCCTGTCAGGAACGGAAGCTGCTGCGTGCCTTGCACTATTAAAACAAGCATTCAGAAAAATGTGAAAGAGCATCCTTTGGTTTCCAGGCTTCGCAGAACTCCCTGGATGGGGTCTAAATGTGACTATTAAACCCAACACCTACTGTGTGCCATCAGCTAAAAACCTGACCTGCAAACACAGGCCTTGCTTATCAGCTCTCCTGTCTGGATGCAGCTGAGAGCTCTCACTGCACTCTGTGATTCCACACACAACAGCAGAGGGATCCTGTCCCTGCTGGGGATGATTCACCTTCATAAAACCAGCTGGGAACTGGGAAACTTCAGGTGATCCACCACAAGCTGTTCACTGTTCCCAGCTCAGGGGCAACAGCCTCTGCCCAAGACTCCAGGAGTGAACACAGACGGGACCAACTCCAGGTGCCTGATTTTAACCTCCTGCAGGTTGACTCAGACACCTGAAGATGCCTTGAAGCTCCAAGTGCTGATCTCAACTCCTGCAGCAGACGAGGCATGTATGAAGAAAAAGAGCATCTCAAATAATCTGGGCAAGGGCAGGAATGGCTGAATGTGAATTTGATCAGAGAGAAAAAATCCAGTTCCCTGCCTCACAGTTGACCTGAGGCTTCTCGAGGAGCCCTAATCAACAGTTGAGGTTAAGGAAGCTGGGAATTTTCAGCCTGTAAACCAGGGACACAGGCCTACTGCCACCCTGCCAGCTGCGGTGCACTCAGCTTACTCAGCATCAGGCTGAACCCAAACCTGTTTTCTTCTTCTGAGATAAAAGCCGAACCAAAAAGCCCACCCTGAAACAGGCAGCTCAGATGCAAACCCCAAGCCTAAAGGTGAGCTAAAGCCCAAACCAGAAAGGTCACTGAGACAGGTAGGTCAGATGCAAACCCAAACTCTAAAAGTGAAATAAAAAACAGAACTAAAAAGCTCACCCTGAAACTGGCATCTCAGATGCAAACCCCAAGTCTAAAGGTGAGCTAAAGCCTGAAACAAAAAGCTCACCCTGAAACAGGCAGATCAGACACAAACCTGAACTTTAAATTTGAAGCTAAAAGCCGAAGCAAAAAGCTGACCCTGAAACAGGCAGGTCAGATGCAAACCCAAACTCTAAATTTGAAGCTAAAACCCGAACCAAAAAACTCCTCCTGTGAGGGAAGGGGCTAAGGAAATCTTGGTGAAAATATTATTGCTTAATGATGATCTAGATTACTGTGTAACCCAAAGAATTAGGCTAATGGATACCGCTTAATATTTTGCTGACTATTGTACAAACTAGTTGAAGCAAGGAATGTTGTGGCCCCTTACAAAAGACAATTCCTGATAAACTCACAGAATCACGAAGATTTATGGCTCCACACAAGGATAGTTCCTGATAAGAACCTGGGCGATGCCTCAAGAACCGACTGAAACCAACCCTACGGTTTGAGCAAGAGCCAAGGAGCAACTGAGTCTGCGCAAGAACAAGGGGTTACTAGCGGTGACGAAGAGAAGCCATCAGCCTTCATCTCCACGACCCCCCTACCTGCCCCCCCCCCCCCCCCCGACGACCACCACAAGGAGGCACTGCGCAAGCGCAGTTAGGAGGAGTTTATGGAAACAACCTTTTGGAACTAATTTTAATACAAAGCAGGGACAGGTTATGCCTATGTATAGGTGTATTGGGAAACCTTGGGTATATGTAGCATCTGACCGTTTAAATCAGAGACAAGTTGCCGCGTTGGGGCACGCACGATTTTGGTGGGGCTGCTCCCCGTGCTGCCCAGCGCTGAATACACATACCTACTTTACAGTCTCACAGATTGGGGAGTGCGTTTTCCGCACATCACCTGAAACAGGAAGGTCTGATGCAAACCCAAACTCTAAATTTGAAACTAAAAGTGAAACCAAAAATCTCACTCTGAAACAGGCAGCTCAGGTGCAAACCCAAACCCTCAACGTGGGCTAGAACATGAACCGAAAAGCTCACCCTGAAATAGGAAGTTAAAATCCAAACCTAAACTCTAAACATAACCCAAACGTGAAATGACATAACCCCCCGCTGCTCCTTTCTGGACCACCAGGCTGCAAGGGATGTCTTTTCCAGCTGAACTGAAGAGCGCATCAGCCTGCTCCTGGTGACACACGGGCGTTGTGCCAGTGCTCGGGAGCATCGGACTGGCAACATATACAGAAAAATGACATGAAACCTACAATCTAGATCTAAAATCCAAGGCAATGAAAAACCTAAAGGGATGCAAACCCCAACATCTAGATAAAAAGCCTAAAGCAATGTAGAGCCTAAAGTAAGGTAGACAATAACATCTGGACGTAAACTCTAACATCTAAACGTAAAGCCTAAGCCGATGTAAATTCTAACATCTAAATGTAAAGCCTAAGCCGATGTGAACCCCTAAGCCGATGTGAACCCCTAAGCCAATGTGAACCCCTAAGCCAATGTGAACCCCTAAGCCAATGTGAACCCCTAAGCCAATGTGAACCGTAACATCCAGATGTAAACCCTAAACCGATCTAAACCGTAACATCCAGATGTAAACCCCTAAACCAAGGTAAACCCCTAAACCGAGGTAAACCCCTAAACCGAGGTAAAAGGGAACATCCAGATGTAACCCCTAAACCGACGTGAACCCCTAAACCGATGTAAAAGGGAACATCCAGATGTAACCCCTAAACCGATGCAAACCCCTAAACTGATGCAAACAGTAATATCCAGGTGTAACCCCTAAACCAACGTAAACCCCTAAACCGATGTAAACCGTAACATCCAGATGTAAACGCAAAACCGAGGTAAAACCCGAAACCAAGGTGAACCGTAACATCCACATGTAAACCCTAAACCAGTGTGAAACCCTAACATCCAGATGTAAACCCTAAACCGATGTGGAACCCTAAACCAACGTAAATCATAACACCCAGGTGGAACCCCTAAACCGAGGCAAACCTCTAAACCGAGGCAAACCCCAACATCCATATGGAAACATTAAACCGATGCAGACCCTAACATCAAGATGTAGACCCCAAAGCGAGGGAAGGCCCTAAAGCGAGGTAAAGAGTAATATGCAGATGTAGACCGTAAAGCCAGGTAAACCGTGACATTCACACATAGACGCGAAAGCGATCTATGACCCCAACGCCCTCGACGACCCCAACGCCCTCGACGACCCCAACGCCCTCGACGACCCCAACGCCCGGTAAACCGTCACATCCAGATGTACGCCCCAAAGCCCTCGACGACCCCAACGCCCTCGACGACCCCAAAGCCAGGTAAACCGTCACATCCAGATGTACACCCCAAAGCCCTCGACGACCCCAAAGCCCTCGACGACCCCAACGCCCTCGACGACCCCAACGCCCTCGACGACCCCAACGCCCGGTAAACCGTCACATCCAGATGTACGCCCCAACGCCCTCGACGACCCCAACGCCCGGTAAACCGTCACATCCAGATGTACACCCCAAAGCCCTCGACGACCCCAAAGCCCTCGACGAACCCAAAGCCCTCGACGAACCCAAAGCCCTCGACGAACCCAAAGCCAGATGAACCGTCACATGCACATGTACACCCCAAAGCCCTCGACGACCCCAAAGCCAGGTAAACCGTCACATGCACATGTACACCTCAAAGCCCTCGACGACCTCAAAGACAGGTAAACCGTCACATCCAGATGTACGCCCCAAATCCCTCGACGACCCCAAATCCCTCGACGACCCCAACGCCCGGTAAACCGTCACATCCAGATGTACGCCCCAACGCCCTCGACGACCCCAACGCCCTCGACGACCCCAACGCCCGGTAAACCGTCACATCCAGATGTACGCCCCAACGCCCTCGACGACCCCAAAGCCCTCGACGACCCCAACGCCCGGTAAACCGTCACATCCAGATGTACACCCCAACGCCCTCGACGACCCCAACGCCCTCGACGACCCCAACGCCAGGTAAACCGTCACATCCAGATGTACACCCCAACGCCCCCGACGACCCCAACGCCCTCGACGACCCCAACGCCAGGTAAACCGTCACATCCAGATGTACACCCCAAAGCCCTCGACGACCCCAAAGCCCTCGACGACCCCAACGCCAGGTAAACCGTCACATGCAGATGTACGCCCCAAAGTCCTCGACGACCCCAACGCCCGGCAAAACGTCACATCCACATGTACGCCCCAACGCCCGGTAAACCGTCACATCCAGATGTACACCCCAAGGCCCTCGACGACCCCAAAGCCCTCGACGACCCCAAAGCCCGGTAAACCGTCACATCCAGATGTACACCCCAACGCCCTCGACGACCCCAACGCCCTCGACGACCCCAACGCCAGGTAAACCGTCACATACAGATGTACACCCCAACGCCCTCGACGACCCCAACGCCAGGTAAACCGTCACATCCAGATGTACGCCCCAAAGCCCTCGACGACCCCAACGCCCGGTAAACCGTCACATCCAGATGTACGCCCCAAAGCCCTCGAAGACCCCAACGCCCGGTAAACCGTCACATCCAGATGTACGCCCCAAAGCCCTCGACGACCCCAACGCCCGGTAAACCGTCACATCCAGATGTACGCCCCCAAGCCCTCAACGACCCCAACGCCCGGTAAACCGTCACATCCAGATGTACACCCCAAAGCCCTCGACGACCCCAAAGCCCTCGACGACCCCAACGCCAGGTAAACCGTCACATGCAGATGTACGCCCCAAAGTCCTCGACGACCCCAACGCCCGGCAAAACGTCACATCCACATGTACGCCCCAACGCCCGGTAAACCGTCACATCCAGATGTACACCCCAAGGCCCTCGACGACCCCAAAGCCCTCGACGACCCCAAAGCCCGGTAAACCGTCACATCCAGATGTACACCCCAAAGCCCTCGACGACCCCAAAGCCCTCGACGACCCCAAAGCCCTCGACGACCCCAAAGCCAGGTAAACCGTCACATCCAGATGCACACCCCAAAGCCCTCGACGACCCCAAAGCCCTCGACGACCCCAAAGCCCTCGACGACCCCAAAGCCCGGTAAACCGTCACATCCAGATGTACACCCCAAAGCCCTCGACGACCCCAAAGCCCTCGACGACCCCAAAGCCCGGTAAACCGTCACATCCAGATGTACACCCCAAAGCCCTCGACGACCCCAAAGCCCTCGACGACCCCAAAGCCCTCGACGACCCCAAAGCCAGGTAAACCGTCACATCCAGATGTACACCCCAACGCCCTCGACGACCCCAACGCCCTCGACGACCCCAACGCCCGGTAAACCATCACCTCCAGATGTACGCCCCAGCGCCCGGTAAACCGTCAGATCCAGATGTACGCCCCAAAGCCCTCGACGACCCCAAAGCCCTCGACGACCCCAAAGCCAGGTAAACCGTCACATCCAGATGTACGCCCCAAAGCCCTCGACGACCCCAAAGCCCTCGACGACCCCAACGCCAGGTAAACCGTCACATCCAGATGTACACCCCAACGCCTTCTACCACCCCAACGCCTTCTACCACCCCAACGCCAGGTAAACCGTCACATCCAGATGTACACCCCAACGCCCTCTACGACCCCAACGCCCTCTACGACCCCAACGCCCTCTACGACCCCAACGCCCTCTACGACCCCAACGCTGGGTAAACCGTCACATCCAGAGGTACACCCCAAAGCCATCTACCACCCCAAAGGCAGGTAAACCGTCACATCCAGAGGTACACCGCAAAGCCTTCTACGACCGCAAAGCCTTCTACGACCGCAAAGCCTTCTACGACCGCAAAGCCTTCTACGACCGCAAAGCCTTCTACGACCGCAAAGCCGGGTAAACCGTCACATCCAGATGTACACCCCAACGCCATCTACCACCCCAACGCCATCTACCACCCCAACGCCGGGTAAACCGTCACATCCAGAGGCACACCCCAAAGACAGGTAAACCGTCACATCCAGATGTAGACCCTGTCCCCGTCCAAAGCCTGCCAAACGTCCCCGTCCAAAGCCTGCCAAACGTCCCCGTCCAAAGCCTGCCAAACGTCCCCGTCCAAAGCCTAAACCGATCCAAACCCCAAAATCCCGACGTAAACCCTAACCTCCGAACCCTAAACCGATCCAAACCCCAAAATCCCGACGTAAACCCTAACCTCCGAACCCTAAACCGATCCAAACCCCAACTTCCCAACGTAAACCCCAACGTCCCAACATAAACCCTAAACCTAACACCTAGGTGTAAACCCAAACGTGAAATGACATAACCCCCCGCTGCTCTTTTCTGGACCCCTGTGACCGTCCCTCACCAGGCTGCAAGGGATGTCTTTTCAAGCTGAACTGAAGAGCGCATCAGCCTGCTCCTGGCGACACACGGGAGTTGTGTCAGTGCTCGGGAGCATCGGCTCAGAAACAGATTCACAAAAACAAAAGTAAAATGACATAGAACAAACATGTGAAATCGAGGCAAAAAAAGTAAATGTGTAATTTAAACTGAAAATTACAGAAAAGTTAAATGTAAAATCTGAATCAGAAACGTAAACATAAAAAGAGATAGAATCTAAATCTCAAATCTCAGCCTAACATCCAGACCTAAAATCTAAACATAAAGTTGTATAAATACTAGATGTTAAATCTAGACTTAAAAAGTTGAACTTGAAATCTGAATGTAAAATCTAACCCTAAAATCAAACTGTAAAGTGACATAAAATGTAAACATAAAAACAAAACCTAAAATGACATAAAATCTAAATGGAAAATGGAACAAAATCTAAACCGAAAATCTAAATCTAAAATCTAGACCTAAAATCTCACTGTAAAGTGGCATAAAATCCTGCTGCTCCTTTCTGTACCTCTATGACCGCTCTTCAGCTCAGAAACAGATTCAGAAAAATAATCTAAATGGAAAATGCCATAAAATCGACAGGTAAAACCTAAACAAAAAAAGGTCAACTCTACACCTAAAATGACAGACTTCCCTCAAACAGTATTTATAACCTATCCAAGTAAGGGGACGCCAATACTTCCAATAGGTTTCATAATCCATAATGTAGGTTTTTGTGCTCAACTAGAGATTCTGATTTCAAACAAGAACAAACAATGAAATAACCCCTTTCCCCACAAAAAAAACCCACACCAAACCAAAACCTTCCTGCCGTCATATTGGCACGCCAGGGCTGTGATCTAACCTGCTTTGAGCCAGCTCTAGAAGCAGAAGGAAAGGTTGCTTCCCAGTCCAGGCACAGCAAGAGCAGGCTGCTCCTGACGGGATGGGGATCTCCGGGCCAGCAGGACCTACCTCAGCACCCCAGTAAGGCAGCAGGGCAGCCCCAGAGGTGGCTACAAGTCCAGAGCACCAGGCAAAGCCACGGGGACAAGGCAGGGCCCATACCAAGCCAGGAAGGTAAGTCAGGATCACGGCCAGCCAGCACAGCCAAGGTCAGACACAGTCCCGCGGGGGCCAGGCAGGCCTACAAGGACAAGACAGACAGACCGACCAACAGCCAGCATGCTGGGGCCGGGAGCAATGAAGACCCACGCTCCCACAGCACTGCTCAGGGAGAAGGTTATAGCCTCAGGCTGAGCTTCAGTGGAGCTCCTGGGCTGGGGGCAGGCTGGGGGGAGACCCCAGGAGAGGCTGAGCAGGGTCATTAAGGCTGTTCTCGCCCTTGGGGCCCTGGAAGTGAAGGTTCCCCCCAGAGGGGGAAAAAGGGTTTTAAAAGACGGAACAAATATTCCCATTCCACTATGAGGAAGGCAACTCTACTTATATCATGGGCACAGGATACTGAACTAAAATCAAACCTATCACCTGGAATCTCCCTCCTACCAATCCCAAGGCGCTCGCTTGTCCAAGCTCGTTTCCAAATCCTGCAAACTTAGGAGAAGAACCCATATTCCTTCTCGCTTCACCATCAGCATGTGAAGCAGCACTCCTAAAGAAATCCCAGGCAGCTCAGTGTCCAAGGAAGGCTTAAACAGGGAATACTTCTTCACTGACCTTTCAGAGTAGCCGGAGGAAACCTGCCTATCACATTTGAGTGCTCAGGAAACGCGGGATACCTTTACAGTACAGATTAAACATTGCTCAGAACAGGACCACAAGAAAACTGGCTGCATTCATCTTACACGACGGTCCTGGTACCCAGCACTATCTCCTCAAGGCACTTGCAGGAAAGTGGATCTTTCCACTAAGCACAGCTGATTGGATAGTCCCCAACTGCCCCTGGAGAGGAACAACCCCAGGCACCAGTATATGCTGGGGGCTGCCTGGCTGGAAAGTGGCTTTGCAGAAAAGGACCTGGGGGACACCAAGTTGAACACGAGGCAGCAACGTGCCCTTGCTGCAAAGGCGGCCAACAGCACCCAGGGCTGCCTTGGGAGGAGTGCTGCTGGCAGGCTGAGGGCAGTGATCCTTCCCCTCTGCGCAGCTGTGGAAGCAGAGCTAGACGCGACTTGGAAATTAGACTTGGATTAACGGTGCAGCAGTGTTCCCCCGCTAAGGAAGGGCACAAAAGCAGAGTGCGGCGGGTACACAAGGAATCCATTCCCCAGGAGCTCCCCAGGCAACCTTGGCTGTTGGCAACATCAGGGGAGCTTGATGTGCTGACTCTGAGACACAAACGGCACGGCACAGAGGGTGGGGGCGGCCAGGCTCTGCAGTACCGCCCTGCGATGGGAACTGGATGGTGCTGCGGAACCGATAAGCTGTGTATTTGCTACCCGGGGCCGACGCTGTCATTCCTTGAGAGAATACTGTCCTTTGGGTGGACTTTGCCCATCATAATCTCACTATAATCCCAGAACCTGCCTCCATCCCAAAAGCTACCCGCCTTCAAGGTGCGGCCATCCCTTGCTGAGCTTGAGCCCTGAATGTCTCTAGCCTGTACCTCTAAAAGTGAAGCGAGAGAGTTGGACACCAATCATAATGAGGGTCTGTACGACTGGAGTCACTCAAGCTCCACCCAAAAAGTAAAAAATAGTATAAAAATAGCTTAAGAGAGGAGGATGTTTGGGAAGACGTCAGCGCTGACAAGTCACAGACTCCCTTAAACTTCTGGGATCAGTCGACAGGCTGAGCCTCTCTTTCCCCCCACAGGGAGACCTTTGGGTAAGACTCAAACACTCGCTTGCACCACGTGCTCCCCAGCAAACTTAGAAATCTCTGTCGAGTTGCTTTTATAACTTAGTGTGTTTTATAGCCAGGCTGTGTTACTCTTACCTGAAACTTGCACGTGCTTTGCAGACAGCGAGTTTATCACCAGCAATCCAACCAACTTGTGTGTCTGTTGCCTTGGTGGCACCCAACTAATCTCAAAGACAACAAGAGAATTGACATAAAAGAATGTTAAAGGTCTGGTTTCATATGTAAGGTTAGGAGTGACATCGCTGACTTCACTGTAGTTTTGTATATAAGACCCAGCTTTATTTCTCAAAAGCCGTGCTAGCTTTATGGAGTTATCACCTCACACCCTTTTTTGTGCAGACTGGAATTAAACCAATATCTGGACTCTGTGGTTGTCTGCTCTTTGCACGCTGGGTAAAAGAACCCTGATTTTGGGACAGCAGAACCTCCAGGCCAGCAGAAAGAAAGGCTGCTGAGCATCAAACAGATGGATGCACTTTGAAGAGCTGGCCCGGGCAGCCCAAGGGAGACATCCCCGAGGAGGTCCCTGAGGAGCCGGCGGAATGGCTTGGAGGGGCTGAGGGAGGACGAGCGGAGGCCGCACGGGGCTGCTGGGGAGGAGAACCACCAGCGACAGCCGGAGGTGCCCAGGGCTGTCGGGCCTTTCCAGCTGGAGAGCAGCGGCCAGGCAAGGGGATGCCTTCTGGAGGAGCACTGCGGAGCTCGCCATCCTCACCCCTGCGGAGCCAGGGGCAGCGGCAGTAAGAAGGGGGATGCAGGCACGCTGGCAGGGGTGCCAGTGCTTTGGAGCACCCACAGGTGCCCTGCCAGGCGTGGTGGAGGGGGATTCTTGCCCCCGAGGTCGATCAGGCCGGGGGCATTTGGCCGCTCTGGGCAGCCCCGGAGGTGGCTCCAGGTTGAGGGAGAAGCAGGGGTCAGGCACCTCCTGGGAGGCGCGACCAGCCTGTGAGAGGAGGAGGAGGAGGCAGGTCATGCTCACATGCTCAGGGAGCAGCCGATCACCAGCGCTGGGGTCAGGAAGGAATTTTCCCCCGGGGCAGATTGGCACTGGGCCCTGGGGGTTTTTTGCCTTCCTCTGCAGCACTGAGCACCACCACTTGTGAGGGCCCCTCTGCTCCGGTTTGGCTGGGTCACTGCCTGCTGCTCCTGCCCCACGACAATGGCCTCTCGGGCCCTGCAGCTGGGCGGAGGAAGGCTTTTTTACCCCCGAGGTGGGCTAGCAAGTGTCCCCGGGGGTTTTTTGCTTTCCTGCGCAGCACAGAGCACGGCCCCTTGCCAGGGTTCCTCTGGGCCGTTCTGGCCAGCTTCTTGCCTGCAGCTCTCGCACCTCCCAGGCGCTGCTTGTGCCCTGGCTCTCTCGGGCTCTCGTGCCCTTTGCAGTTTGTAGCGGGAGCGAGCTCTGCTCTTGCCTCGGCTCCATTTCCCCAGGGGTTTGGGCTTGGGCAAAGCAGCCTGTGCCTCGACAGATTCCACCCGTCCAACCTAACCCTAAAACGATATAAAATCGTAACCTGAAACCCAAACCTAAAAACTATACCTCATTATAAAAAATAAAGTCTAGACTTAAAAAACAAAACATAACATATAGACATATAATTATGCAGCATCTAAACATAAAAAGACATAAACGAAGTCTAAAGCTAAAATGACATAATGTAAGCTAAAAGCCCGAACAAAAAAGCTCACCCTGAAACAAGCAGTTCAAATGCAAACCCAAAGTCTAAAGGTGAGCTAAAAGCCAAACGAAAAAGCTCACAGATAAACAGGCAGATCCAATGCAAACCCAAACTTTAAATTTGAAGCTAAAAGCCAAACAAAAAACCCCACTCAGAAACAGGCAGGTCAGATGCAAACACAAACTCTAAACGTGAGCTTAAAGCACGAACCAAAAAGCACGCCCTGAAACAGGCAGGTCAGATGCAAACCCAAACTCTAAATTTGAAGCTAAAAGTAGAGCCACATTTTAAATGAAATCTCAAACTTCCCACAGACACTTCAGACGCATTTGAGGATTTCAAAAGCTGTCATTGAACAGATCTGCGAAAGAACTCCACAACCCAAGCTGATGGTGAAGCAGGTCTGCTTATTACAGCTCTGCAGCGCTGGGTGCAGCGAGGGTCAGGTACCCTAAGGATGCTGCACCCCGAGCCACGGTAATTGCGTCCTATTTAAAGCAACAAAACTTACATATTTACCTATTTATCACTCTGTCCCGCTTCGGATGTCAATTAGATCTCCTCCCCCTTGCGCAGGCACAGTCTTCCCCTTCGGGGGTCTTTTGGTGGTCTTGGGGAGGAAGTAAGAGTTCCTCGATAGTCTTCATCATGACTGTCCTTTTGAACCCGTCCTCCAGAGTGCGCAGTTCAGCCACAGCTGGGCAGTGTCTCGTCTCCACACACCCCCCCACCCCCACCCCACGACCACAGCTCAAGGCAACATCCCCCTCCGTGGTCACGGTCTCTTGCACAAATACAATTCCTCCCCCATCCCCATCTCATCTAAAACAATGAAGCAGGCCTTCGAGTGATCAAGACCCTACTTGAGCACAATGAAGCAGGCCTTCAAGTGATAAAGACCCTACTTAAGCCCTGCCAAGGGCAGGGGGTCACACTCTTGTTTACCAAAGACAAGGCTAGCTAGCTAATATTGCAGAGACTAAAGCATATCACATATTTCAAAAAGAATATTTTCAGATATTTTCTACTTTCCCATATCAAAACACATACACACGACTATTTTTGAAACAGTACAATTCACACTGCGACATACACTACAGGTACCTCCTTTTTCAGAAAGTTTCCTTCCTACTAGCACCATCTGCAAACTCATCTCTAGTAACTGTTTGTCATCCGATGGTTTTGGCAAGGCTCAACAAAACCTTCGCAGGGGGCAGTGATATTCATCCTCAGCGAGAGGAAAACACAGGGCCGGTAACATTCCAGGATTCATTTGTCATTTGAGCCCAACTATTCTCTTTTAGCTATCCCATCAGATATCGAGGGGGCTGTTAAAACCTTTAGAACACACGGCAGATTATACTAAAACCACCCACTGACAACCTCCCAGGAAGGCTCTTCAATTCCGCTGTACGGGCCCCCACACCTGCCCTTCTGCACAGCACACACAGGCTCTACACAGCTCTCACAGAAGCCTCTCACAAAACAGTCTGCCCCGCACCCCCCGCTGCCCCAGGGCCGCTCCGCCCCTCCCGCCCCGCCACCGGCACGGCCGGACCCGCCGCTCCCGCCCCGCAAACCCCCTCCCCGGCCACGCGCCCCCGAGCGATCGCTTCTCTTTTCCGCCGAGTCCCTTGCGACCCCCCGCCTGCCCCGGCCCCGGCTCCCCTCCCCAGCCGCTGCCCGGCCCCGTGGCTCCCCTCGGTCTCTCCTCACCGCCGCCCCCGCCCTTTCTTTTTTTTTTCCCTTTTTGCCCCTTCCCTCCCAGCCGGCCCCAGAGCACCACCGCCGGGGCAGAGGCTGGAGCACGGACCTATCGACGCTGCCGGGGCCGGGCCGGGCCGCGCCTCCCCTCAGCGCGGAGGACGGACGGACGGACGGACGGACGGCAGCCTCGTGGCAGCAGCCTGGCGGACCGCTGCGCGCCAGAACAGCCTCCCCGACCTAGCCACCAATCACCAAGCGCCTCGCCGACCCGCCTTCCCATGACAGCCAATCACGACGAGGCGGGGGCGGGGGCTGCCGCGGCCCTCACGGGCAGCCTCTGCCGCCATGTTGGCGCCCTGAGGCGGGGCTGGGCTGCGGCGGGCGGCGAGACGCCGCCAGGCCCGATCGCTCCCTGCCGGGCGGGAGAGCGGAGGTCCGGGTTTGAGCACGGCGGGGGAGGGCGGGCGGTGACACGCAGGGTGGGCGGTGGCAGAGCTGTTGTGGGGGTGGCAGGGGACGGGGAGCGGCAGGGAGGGTTGTCCTGGTGAAAGGGCTGGATGCCGTTTGAAAGCGGCGGTGTCTGCTCTAGAGCAGCCTAACGAGCTCTGGGATGAGAAGCCTAATTAGGCCTAGTGAGTTCTTTGGTGGGAAGACAGCTCATCCTTGCTTCCATTTCAACTTTAGCTCCATTTAATTAACGAGTGAACAATAGCAACAAACGCTCGTGTTATCATTTCCTCCTTATGGATTTGTCAAAACTCATGAAACTACAGCTTCACATTCTGTTCTCTATGCCCTTACAAAGAATTATTTAAGAAAGACATGTGTGTTACGTTACGTATCATGCACCTATGACGTTTGAGGGCCCTGCATGGGGTGTCTGTGGGGTGCCTATGAGGGGGCGGTGCCTATAGGGCCCCTCACAGGGGGTGTCTGTGGGGTGCCTATGGGGCAGTGGTTCCTATAATAGAGCCCTGCATGGGCTGTCATGGGAGGGGCCGTACAGTGTCTTATTGTGTTCTTATTTTGCTGTTAAAGTTCTACGAAAAGAAAACTGGATATGCCATCCTCGTGTTACACGAGTGGTCAATCGCCAGCCAGCTGATAGCTGACAGACTCCTGAAAATCACTTTGTGCTCTGCTTTGAGACTATTCATTTCTTAACATTTTCAACGGAAAAAGAATCACCCCTGTTGCAAATCTGCAGTGGTTAAGAAAAACTCCTCTACACACAGTCAGATCAGTAGAGATGTCCTTTATTAACGATGCGCACCAGGGACATGGGATCCTTCCCAAAGATATCCACCTGCACGTTGCAATCAACAAATATTTATACATTGAATTCATACAGATTCAATATACAATGCATATTCATTATCCTTTTCTCGATGATTGGTTCTTCTTCTCTCACTTCTGATGCAAATTAGCATGGAGCCTCTGTTGTAGTCTTGTATTGTTCCCTTGTGAGTAGGGGGTATAATTTGGGTAGGTGGTCCATGAGTCGGAGGTCTTGACCACTCCTCGAATTGACCATGTTTGGTCAAGGAACATGTCCTTGGCTCGTAGGCTCTTGGCTCGTACCTACTTTGGTCGCGATTCAAAGATTATACACAGCGGGAACCATCAGAAATCCTGTCTAGCAGACATCTTGGACTGCAACACATTATCCTTGTTTCTAACCACTAACAGATCATTGGTTAATGAATACCTCAGGTCTGGGACTTTACAGGAGTATCCTAGCAGCATTGGCAGTACAGACAATTTGATCATTTATTCCGTTTGAGACTTATTTTCCCAAAATAATCATTAGTCTCTCCTACTAATATCCACTGATTAGAATTCTTGATATTCAAATCAAAATGGGAAAAGTAAGGGGACTTCTAAGCAGTATTCTAAAATCCTAAATCTGGTGATTTCTGCAGCACCCTGTTCTGTGCAATGTTTGAAACACCCCCGTTTCCAGCACCGGCCTCTCCCAGTGGTTGCACTGCTGTTGCCCTGAGGAAGCGCCGTGCGGGTTGTCCAGGGCTGTGACATTCGGTATGAGCAGCGGGACGACCCCCTGCAGGCAACTGCTCCCGGGCAGAGTCAGCAGCAGGCTCTGGCACCCCTTCCTCCAGAACACGTCCTGGATATCGGGATGAGAAATGTAGGGCTGCGTCAGCGCTGTGCAGGCGGGGCTCCCACAAAACACCTCTGTGCGGTGGGTGCTCCACTGTGGGTTGGTTTGTTTCTGTGGGGAGCTGCCCCTGTGTCTTAACTCTGAAAGGAAACCCGGGTTGTCCTGGGTTGTTTGCCTTGTTGTATTTTCCAGAATTGAAGGTGCGGGCAGTTGAATTTGAGACACACGTAAAACCCACCAAAGAACATGTTCTGAAGGCAAAGTGGAGTTAACCTCTGCAGTGCACCGCTGTGCGATATTCTTGGGGCTCTGTTTTGTTTAATAGATGCTTTGATCTATCAAAGTCAGGCTGGGGAAACAGGTTTTAAACTGATGAAAATTTTGAGACCAAAATTTTTGTGAATAATCTGGATAGGTACTGCCTGGCAGGTGTCATACCCATGTTTCTGAAGACGTACTTTTCACTTGCTCTTAGTAATAGCTCCTTAAAATGTTTGCTAAAATGCCAAAACTCCCAGAGGTTAGAAAAGGACGAGCTGCCTTCTGATTGAGCCGGATCTTTCCGTTGAAACCTGTCCCTGTTCCATCTCCGTCATTTCTTTGGGTGTCAGAACTTCAAGCTTGTGATTTCTGTTGTAGGATGAAAGAGGGGCGTCTCAAGGAGTCAGTTTGTGAACAAAACAGACGAACAGCTGGTGCTGGGCACTCTTGTTTTAGTGTCCTGTTAGAAGGCTTGGAGGGGAGGTGACCATTTCATTACTGTGCTGTCACTCTTGTTTGTGTTTCAGGCCTGTTTGGGGACAGACTTCTGCAGTACCCGTCTGGAACTGGGAGTGAGTCGTTGGGGGTAGGGGAGTGTCACTGCCTTTGTTCTGAACATGTTTGCGTTGCTGCTGTGTTTTCTGTTTTCAGTCGTGATGAGATGGATGTGTTTGGGGTG
Organism: Leptosomus discolor; assembly: GCF_034619465.1. Taxonomy (NCBI): domain Eukaryota; kingdom Metazoa; phylum Chordata; class Aves; order Leptosomiformes; family Leptosomidae; genus Leptosomus; species Leptosomus discolor. Next base: position 346,082 of record NW_028237817.1, read on the forward strand.
TCCCTGCACCTCCTTCCTCCTCCGGGAGCTGCAGTGTTCATTGGAACGTGTTGGAGTAGACAGGAGGTTTCTCAGCCTGCGCCTGCAAGCTTGTGTTCCTTTCCCGCTGCCGTGTGTCAGGGCCCTTGTGGATGTCTCTATTGTACTAGTGTGGTATTGTGGCAATTGAAGGCACGGGCTCAGGCTGAGGTGAAAGCTCACACGGAGACACCTTTGTTCAGCAGGCACACTTATTTATACCCAGCTGAGATACTGTATTTAGCAACAACCTACTTATACCCAGCAGAGATACTTTATTTAGTAACAAACTTATTTATACCCTCTTGCGAGCCCTGGTAACTGTTAACGTTCCCACGGCTTCCCGCCAACCAAAGCAACCGTGCCTGGCTGGCTTCCAAAGGTCGCCTCTGACTTACTCCTACATAGTATTTCCCTTCCATTTACGGCTCAGCCCCTTTCGGTCTCCCCACAGAGAACGCTGCCCAGATTATCAGGGAAAAAACAGGCACGATGAAGGCTCCACAACCAGTTCCAGTGCTCGGTCACCCTCACAGTACAAAAGTGTTTCCTGATGTTCAGAGGGAACCTCCTGTGTTTCGGCGTGTGCCCATTCCTGCGCACGTACACACATACCCTTATGTACGTCTCTTCCCTCAAGATCACGTGAAAGAAGTGTGCAAAACTGCCCTCAGGCGTGTTGCTCAGGCTGCTGCAGGGTGGCCGGCCTGTCTGTGCTGGCAGCGGAAGGGCCCCCTCACAGTTTTAGGGCACCCTCTGGGGTTAATCAGACACGTGCCGTGTGCTGGTGCAAACACCTAGTAGAGCTGTCGCGTGCTGGCTTCAGAATGTCTCTCTTTCCTTATTTTCATTTAATAAAAACCAAAACAAAACAGGACTTGCTTATCAATGCTCATGAAAGGGACTTAGCCCTGCGTTCCCTACGAGCTGCTGTTCAGGGGTGCCAGGACCTGCCCACCCGCCCCCCCAAGCCCCTCCCAGCTGTGAGTGAGCGCAGGTCTCACTGCTGCAAGCTGGGGTGCCCCTGGGGTAACAAGGCGCAGGCACAGGGAGGGCAGAGCTCGCTTGCCCGGAGGAGAAGCGCGGGAACAAGGGGAAGAAAGCGAGTGCCTTCCGCTGTGTGAGAGAGTGACATTTCCCAGCACCCACTGCACTGGAGAGCTGGAGCAGACACTGGCAGCAGCACTGAGCTTGTAGGTACTGCGGGAGTTTAAAAGACAAGTCAGCTTCAAAGTGCCCGTGAGGTGCAAGAACGGGGTGAGATGAGCTGTGCTGTTGCTGTGTTTCCTCCCACATTTCTGAGTAGCTCGGAGCATGAACCTGTCCCCCAGTCTCCCCTGTCCTGGCCTCATGAACGTAGAGGAGCAGTTGGCAGAGCAGACTTTGGGGTCTGCTGATGCTGCTGCCTCCTGACTGTGAGAGGGAGAGAAAATGGGATTCTGAGGGAAGAAGAATCGCCTAAGGCGAACTGCAGAGGAAGTCAAGCAACAAGTAAGCTGATACCCGGACGCTTAAAGCTGGCCACCTGCTGTATTTCACCATGGCAGGGATTCCAACAGCACAACCTTTTCCCTTGGATTGAAGATTCTTTTTTCTTAGATGTCTGAAAGAAGGTAATCTACAGCTGTTTGATGGATTTCCACTGACAGCTGAGGATTTAAAAAACCCGACCCTCTAAACTACATGTGACAGAACACTGAACCAATAAACTGCTGCTTAAAAGTAGAAATGGGAAAAAAATAGGAAAAGCTCTGATAGATTGACACCCACTGAAAACCAATTTTATTTCAGGAAAACTGTAAACAATATATACACAACAAGCTTAAAGGGGTTTCTCCTCTTGCTTACAGGAATGTACGTTCTTTTTGCTGATGTGCCAACACTCCCAACAGTTTTGACGTTACCCGCAATCGGTGCCCCTGGTGATATCACCATCCTTGGCCATGACTCTCCCAGAGCCGTACGTACTTTCCTGCTGTCCCTTCAGGTACGGTCGTGACAGCACCCTCTGGGTGCTCCTGTCTCTTGAACTGTGATGTGTGTACTTCTCTCTGGCCATTACTGAGCTCCATAGTTTTGTTTCCATCTCTGCATTAAAGAAATGTGTAGAAGTATTTAAAAAAAAAAAAAAAAAAAGGACTATATATAGGCTTCAGCTTAATCTCAGAAAAAAACATTCAATATGCAAGCCTAAATGAAGGAAGAACTTAAAAATACGATGTTTGTGTAAAGCCTGTTAAGTGTCATCCCAGCTGGCTGGTACTCAAAAACCTGTTTCTGCAAAACTGACCTGACTTCTTTATACTTGAGAGCCTCTACCACACCTCTTCTGCACTAAGTCTATTGCTGCAGCAGGCCAAGCAGAGTGTAAACTGTGATGCTTTGAGTGCTCTCAGTTATCAGCTGTCCGTCAGACCTGCCTGCCGCACCACCTTGGTTCTCCCATGTTCTCCAGAACTATGTACAAGCGAGAAAAATCCCTCAGATTAGGGTAGGAAGAAATACACATGGCTATTCAGCCTTTATGTCTCCTCCAAGCTATCAAAAACCATCAAAATCCAACTTTCCAGCAGTACATCCATGTTTACAGTGCAGTATGTTCCAGTGTGAACTTCTCGAGCTGGCTCTGTCACCACACCCTGCCTCTGTCAGTGAGCCCAAACTGCTCCTCTCCCAGCAGCAGCCTTGGGCACCTGAAGAGGTAAAGCCGCTGGATATGAACAGCAGCGCTGTCTGGAAAGACACTTTCTTCTTGCCCATCCCTAAATAATTCTTCATAGTTTGATCAGGGAAGGTAATTTCTTTCTTGCCATCAGGAAATGCTTCTCTGAAGTGTCTTTGGGGACAATATGCTGATTTATGCAGGTGTGTATCTGGGCAGCAATTCTGAGGAGTGGCCGGGTTGGCTGATTTCTTTCCCATTCGTCCGTTTGGAAACTGCAAGACCTCTAAGCCGTCAGAGTATGTCTGAGCTTCAGCATAATAATAACTCTGCAGAAACCAGTTCAGATTTGACATAACTGGTGAGAAATTTTATATGCGTGTGTCCACGTCTGCCTAAATACCGATAGAAAAATGCAGAAGACGGAGGGTATCGCCGCTGTTGGATCAGGCGTAACTGCTTCACACCCCACTGAAGAAGGTCGTAGTTACGGTCTGCCCGTCAGGACCCGCTTTTTTCCATGTCCCACTGGGGAAAAACAGGGGCTGAGCCGCATTTTTCCCAACCTTTTCAACCGAACGAGTACATTACGGAGAGGTCAGCATCGAGCCATCGCACTCACCTACTCTTTCCTCTTTCACAGCTCTGCCCTGTGGAGTTTCAGAGGGCCAAGCTCTCATTTCTGGCCGTGTCTCCTCGCTGTCTGCATATGCAGGTCCAGGTGGTTGTGACCCATGAGCTTCATTAGGAGAGGTGTCCTGAAGTGACACCGGGCATGGAGCATAACCTCAAATCAAGCTTTGTCTTTACACACGATTTCTTTCCTAGGCTGACAGGTATTTTAGGAAACCAGGAGCATCAGGGGAGGAAGATAAGGCTGGGAAGGCATAAACACAATCCGGGTTTTATGCAACTCCAGTGTAATTGAAGCGGTGAGACAGACGGAGACCCAGCAATAACGGGGGTCTGTGGTCAGCTGTAGTGCGGACCGAGGCGGAATTCAGTGGTGTGTTGTAGCACGGTGCTCCGCTGCCTTGAGTCGTCCACATCAAGGTGTGAAGCAACTGATGAAGGCTCCTAAAGCCTGAACGCTGCCTGCAGCAGGAACTGCAGAATTAATTCAGCTGTTCACAAGGTGCTTGTGCCTGGACAGTGACCGTCCCAGCCGAGCGCTCGCTGAGTTAAGCAATAAACTCACTTCTGTGTCTCTGTCCCCTCCTGTCCCTCCGTGTCCCACGTGTGTCACTCCCCATGTCCCCAACCAGCTTTTGATTGCAGGGCTCTGTGTGTGTGTATGTCTGGGCCCCCCCTCATTCTGTATTGGAATGGTTGGTGGCCACCTGATACCCTGGATAACAGGGAAAAATGCTCATGGCTCGGGACTGTTCATTCTGACACCATTTTGCAGCTCCTGTTGTTTTGTAAGCGGAAGAAGCAGCGGGATGAGGTGCCCTGGGTGCAGCTGGTTTCACGACGAAATATTGATGCGATCCAGCAGAGACGGGAGTCAGTGTGGAGAGATTCAAATGGCTCTTCCTGAGGTGAGCTCCGGAGTGCAGCAAGGATTGCTGCGCTGCTGCTCTGCTGTGTGCAGGGCTGTGGCGTTAAAAGCTTCAGAGTGAGGAGGAGGAAGATGGGGAAAGGCTATGGGTGCTAAAAGGCAGGCTTGGAGCCTAAAAAGGAGGATATGGGCCCTACAAATGGGGCTTTCCAGCCTAAAAATGGGTCTTTGGGTGCTGAAATTGAGGCGTTGGACATGAAGAAAATGAGGCTTTGAGCCCTAAGGGAGAAGCTTGTACACTAAAAGGAGGGTTTGGACCGTAAAAATGCGTCTTTCAGAACTCAAACTGAGACTTTGAGCCCTAAAAGAGGGATTTGGACCCTCCAAATGCGGGTTTGGACTCACAATGCAGCTTGGGCCCTAAAAATGCCTGGCAGGATCCTAAAAACGAGGCTGTGGAGCCTGAAAGTGAGATTTTGCAAGTCAAGCTGACCTTTTGGACCCTAAAAATGAGGCTTTGGACATGAAGAAAATGAGGCTTTGTTCTCTAAGGGAGGAGTTTGTACCCTAAAAGGAGGGTCTGGAGCATAAAAATGAGGCTTTTGGGACAAAAAATGGCACTCCGAGCAGGGCGGGAGCAGGGCAGGGACAAAACTCAGTGCCTCAAGTGGGGCAGGAGCAAAGCTAGCCACCCTGATTTGGGCAGGGGCATAAAGAGCCACCGGAGCAGGGCTGGAGTAAATCCAGGCAGCCTGTGTGGAGAAGGGGCAAAAGGAGCCTCCCCAAGCAAGGGAGGGGAAGAACCGAGTGGGACACGATGAGCAAAAGGCGCCCGAGCAAGGCTGTGGCCAAACGGGATGCCCCAGCGGGCATAAATAAAAAGAAGAAAGTCTCCCCGGGTGGAGCAGGGGCAGAACGAACTGCCCTGAGCTGAGCAGGAGGAAAACCAACTGCCCCGAGTGGACACTGGGAAAACTGGGTGACCTCAGTTTGGGGCAGGGGCCAAACCTGCCAGTTCAAGTGGGGCAGGAATAGCAACCAGCTGCCTCATCGGGGCAGGAGCAAGACTCACTGCCCGCGGAGCAGGAACAAGGGGTTGGAGCAGACGTCCCGAGCAGGGACAGCCCAAAGCTACGCAGGCCAGGCCGGGCAGGAACAAAACTGCCTCCAGGCACCGCGAGCGGGGATCTGGCTCGACAGAGAAGAAAACATCAAAGGAAAAACCCATGGAGACCACCAAAGAACCAGAGCCTCCCGCTTTCCTTAGTATTGCAGCCAGCAGGGAAGTACCACGTGAGACTTCTGGTAGCGTGGAAGTAGAAGCCCTGACCCCAACGGAGGAGGCAGCACCCCAAAGCCTTCCAGGTCAGGGCAAACCAGAGGGCAGTGACTGTGGCTGCAGGAAATCAGCGAGATCTGCAAAGGTGCTCTTGGTAAAAGCCTGGTGTCAGAGGGCCTGCTGACATGCCTGCACGCTGGTGTGGACAGAGGTGGGTGGCTTTGGTGGTTCGTTTACAGCCTGAACTGCAAAAGCCTGGCTGGAGTGGGTGGAAAAGCCAAAGTCCGTGTTTAAGGTGGAGTTTGAGGACTGTGTGATGGGAATGCTGGGCCTGGTCACCTGAGATGCTGGGGGCAGGTGGAGGTGATGGATTCCACGGTCCAGGGCAGGTCTTCTGGAGTCCTGCTGTCTGTGTTCCTACTTACTTCAGAAACTTAACGTCTCCCCTTTTGTCCCTCACGGTCTGAGAGGCAGCTTTTTGACTGAAGGCTCTGTTGGTTCATTTGTCAGCCTGCTGACAGAGGGATGCAGGAGCTCTGTCATCTGTAACCCTGAACAATTCGCTTGTTGCTATGGAAACAGCTCTTGTGGTTGTGAGCGGAGTTCACAGTCCTGTGAGAGGCAGATGGGTGTGCTTTGGTGGTGAGCTTTGCTGCAGGTGGTGAGCGAGAACCCTTTACCTCGTGGAAGTATAAATTTGAGATAATTTCTGGAAGACTTCAGTGAGACGTCTTGAAATGTATTTTTCTGATTAGTAGAGCTATAGGTGTAACTAGAACAGTCAGAAAAGAAAAAGATATTTCTGACTTAGGGAAATTGATTAGTGTAAATCTCCTCATCTCTTTCTCTTCTTTTCTACCTCAAGAGATCCTGACTTTAGAGGTAGTATAAAGACCGTGGGCGAGGAGGAGCTAGTGGCCAGTATCATCATTATCCAGGTTAAAATAAACAAATAAATAATCTGTAACACTTTCAGGAATGTCAGGCATCACGAGTTGCAGTACTGAAGGGGTACACAAGTTCCTTCTGAGCCCACATTGTCTGGGTGCCTTCTCTAAAGATGAGAAAAAAATTTTCTGCCTTCCTCCCAGGAAAAAGAAGCTCAGGAAAAGGCAAATCCTCAAATCGTGAAGAAAAGTGGCCTTTTCCACGAAGTGGACCGAGTGGGAACAAAAACCAGGAAAAGCCATTCGCATTCAGTCGAGTTGCGGATTAACACTGTCCGAAGCTTTAGTTAGGTCAGTGTGGTAACTGAAGCGTGAGCTCTCTTCATTGCAGCCGAGGGAACTGCATCCAACACTCAAATAATCACAGTTAGTCAGAATTCCTGAAAATTACCGACCCCACTGGGCTGAGCCATGTTCTGGGTACCTGCTGCTTGTATACCAAAGTAGTTCCTTTGAGATCTTTCCTGGGTTACACTACCATAAACAGATTTAAATGACATTATTTACTCCCTTTAAAAAAAGGTGCAATATTTACCCACTCAAGAGGTGGTGAAGAGGGTTACTTATATTTTGAGAGCACTTTGGAAGCAGCATTTAACGTTCTGTGTAGATGTTCAGTCATCCTAAACAGAATTAGACTAGAAAGAATGATCTCTCTGCCTGCTTGGAGAGATTGCATACGGAGGAAGAGTAAACAATTTTCTAATATTGACAAATAATTGTGATAAATATATAATTTTTCCATTGTAGAGACAAGATGTTTAAACTGTTCGCATTCACTGTGAAGAAATTAAATGTATTGGAAGAATAATTAATGATTACAAATGCATTAAAACTTAGCAAGGCTCCACAGAATTACTTTTCCATTATCTAACTTCCCCGGGATGTTAAGTGAATAAAAGCAGAGCCATGTTTTTGTTTGTTGGTTTTGGGGTGTTGTTCCCCGCCCTCCCCCCCACTAGGGCTGTATGCTTTAGTGTGGTATATTTTGGAGTAAATGGTGCCAGAACAAATACAAAGCTAATTCCCACCCCAAAGCATCAGGTTTTAGAATATCCCCAGAAGATTGAATCATTTGACATTTTTCTTCTCCTTTGAATTGTTGTTGTTTTCTTTCTGGTGTAAGGACTTGTGTGTGAGGTTTATTTACTGGCTTTATTGTCCTTTTTTGTTTGTTTCCCTCGCAGAACAGACACATTGCCTGTATGAATCTGTGCAGCGAACAGAGCTGAAGTCACCAGTCTGACATTGATTTTTTTCCCTAATTTTAATATCTGCAGCTGATGTAATCCATGTGTACTGACTGAGGAAGGCAGAGGCTGCAGTGTACGTTCTCCTCACAAAGCTGGATTAACATATACTAGTTTGGTGCTTACAGTGTGTTTGCGCTGCTTCTTTCACAGACCCATCACAGAAGGGTTTGGGCTGGAAGGGGCCTCCAAGGCCACCCAGTGCCACCCGCTGCCCTGGGCAGGGACACCTCCCACCAGCCCAGTTGCTCCCAGCCCCGTCCAGCCTGGCCTGGAGCCCTGCCAGGCAGGGGCAGCCCCAGCCGCTCCGGGCAGCCTGGGCCAGCGCCTCGCCGCCCTCCCGGGAAGAGTTTCCTCCCCGTATCTCACGGGAGGGAAGCGCCCCGCAGCCCCCGGCCCCGCCGCTGTCCCGCAGGGCAAACGCCCCCGCAGCGGCCCCGGCCCCGCGCCCGGCGCCCCGCTCCGCTCGGAGCCGTTTCTGCCCGCGCTGCCGGTGCCGCCGGGAGCGCGGCCGCGCGGTTCCCTCGGCTCGGGGCCGGCGCCGTCGGGCCCCGGGGGGCCGCGGGAAGGGGCTGCCAGGCCGGGCGGCGGTGCCGCCGCGGGGGAACCCCCAGAGCGCCCGGCCCGGTCCCGGCCCGCCCGTGCCTTGGCCGAGCTGGGCTCTGCCCACGGGGCGGGGGGAGAGAGCCCGGGAAGGGGCAGTGTCCTCCTTCCCTCTCACGCCGCTTTCGCCGCTCCTGCTCCTTCCCCCGGCCCCTCCTTGCCCTCCTCCGGAGCGGCAGGACCCGGGCAACAGGGCCATAGCCCCTTCCCGGAGGGGCCCGGATAGCGGGCACAGCGGAGCGGAGCGGGGAGGTCGGAGCGAGGGGGCGGGGAGCCGCGGGGCCGCCGGCTGCGGTGCGGGGGAGAGGGGCCCGACTGCTCCCCTCTCCCGCGGGGAAACCAGTGCCGGGGAGACGGGGCGAGGAGGGGAGGGGGGGAGCGCCGCTCTCCCGGGCTCCGCGGCGGCAGTGGCCCCCGCGAAAATCAAGTCCCGGAGCTGTCTCGGGATCGGGCGCGCAGCAGCCCACCCACCCTCCGCGGCCCGGCCCGGCCCCCGGCCGTTGCCCCTCCAGGCTTTTCCCGGGCCGGCCCGGGATAATTTACGGCGGGGCCGGGAAGAGGGGACGAGCGGACGGGGAAGCGCCGCTGCCGCTAAAGCTCGTCACAGCGGAGCGCCGGGTCGGCACGACAGCGCCGGCGAAGCGCTGCCAGCGGGAGGGGAGAGCCTCGGCCGGCAAGTCGCGGCCGGACGGGATCGGGCCCCTCGCCGGTCCCGGGGAGGCCAGCGGCCGCCCGACAGCAGTCGCCTCTCCCTCGGGGGCACCCGCGCCCGTCCCCGCCGCACCCCCTGCAGAGCTCCACCTTTTACGGCGGCGCCGGGGGGGGGGGGCAAAGAAAAGAGGGGGCTGCGGGGGCTGCAGGGGCGAGAGCCACCCCGCCCCGGGCACGGCGGGACCGGGGCGCGGCGGGAGCATCCCCGGCACAGGTCAGCCCCGGCGGCGGGTGTCTGTCCGCCCCGCAAACGCCCGGGGAGGGCAGGGTGGGCAGCAGCGAGCCCCGCCGGCGCTGCCCCGGGATGGGGAGGCGGGGACGGGCGGGTCTCCCCGCGGGAGCTCGGCCGCCGCCGGCCCCGCCGCTCCCCTCCCTCCCCCCGAGCGGCGGGGACAGCGGCGGGTGTCCGTCCGCTCCGCAAACGCCCGGGGAGGGCAGGGTGGGCAGCAGCGGCAGCCCCGAGACCGCCCGCAGCCGTCCCGGAGCGGGCGAGCTCCGCCGGCGCTGCCCCGGGACGGGGAGGCGAGGACGGGCGGGTCCCCCCGCGGGAGCTCGGCCGCCGCCGGCCCCGCCGCCCCCCTCCCTCCTCCCGAGCGGCGGGGACAGCCCGGCCGCCCGCCCAGAGCTTGGCTCTCCCGGGGGGCTCCGGGCCGCCCCTGGCAGCGGGGCTGGAGGAGCAGCGGGGCCCCGGGCGGGCTCAGGGAGAGCATCGCTCCGCTCCGCACCCGGCCCCCGGCCCGGCCCCGAGGAGCGGCGCCGAGCGCGGCTTCCCCCGCCTCGGCCGGAGGACTCGGGTCTCACCGCGCCTCGGAAGGGGCAGCGGGATCCGCCGCCGGAGCCCGCGCGCGGTGCCGGCCTTGCCTGGGACAGCGAGCCGGGAATGGCCGTGGGAGCCGGGTCCCGCCACCTGCAGCCAGAGGAGCCGCGGGGGAGAGCGGGAGGCCGGGCCGGGAGGGCGCGGGCTGCGCAGGGGGCGAGAGCGCAGCGGCTGCCGCCCGCCGGGGCTCCTGCCGGCCCGCCGGGAAAGGAGCCCCGGAGCCCGGACAGCGCGCTGGGTGCGCCTGACGTCACCCCGCCGGGCTGTTCGCCCTTTTTTCCCCTCAATCTGGCCAAGCTCAGCAGCAGCTCGTACACAGGAGTTACCCTTTTCCTCCAGCTGTCGAACAGTCGAATACTGTTTTGTTGTTACCTTTGTCGTTGAACTACGAATTCCCGTGGATCAACGGCCAGAAAGTCAGAAGAATTGGTGATTCGGGACTTCAGTACCCCTGGGGAAAAAAAGGAAAAGGCCGATGGTTCAGCCCGGATCTTCCCTGTCTGATTCGTTACTATTATTCTATCTGGTGATGTGGATGGACGGAGAGACTCACTCTGAGCCCAGGCGAGCCGGTTTATAAAACACCACCGCCTGAAGGACTCCGTTTATACTTTGTCAAAACGACAAAACGGCGGAGACGTGCGGGGACAGCGCGATAGCGGGAGCGCAGGAAAGGTCCTGTAAGAGCATGACCGGCTTGTTAATCGATTAATGTTTATTGAGTGTAAATATTTGGTAAAGTTTTTAGGAAAACAGGCGATTCTAAATGATTAGACCGGTCAGCAGGGCTTTTGAATAACGCATCCCATTAAATACATCTAAATATCTCTGTAGCGATTGCTTTATTCGCAGGGCATCCCCCGCACCTTTCTCTCCCGTTCATTTGTTCTTCCGCCGCCGGCAGCTGGTTTCTTCTTGGCGCGTTCGCCTGAATATCAGGATCCCCAAATACGTGTTTCTCCCTGTACGTATAAACCGAACGTTTACAGAAAATGCTCTTTCAGCCTTGACATCGGGAGCGGTAATCACTTGGAAATTTCGAGTCGGAAGCAAAACTATGAAACTAAGGGGAAACAGAACTGAGCGCGTATACATTTTGCTGGTTGGTGACTTCTGGTTTGTAGACAGCATTTAATTTAGACAGATTTGATTAGAGACGTATTTTCCCCAATAAAAGCCTTTTCTTTCTGTTTCAAATTACAAATACTTTTCTCCTCCCTCCCTCCCGACCCCTCGCCCCCGCGCCCCAGTGCATGATTTTCACGTTTCCTTATTTCCACTGGAAAAAAGGCGATTATTTCCCATCGCTTTCCCCCATCCATCCTCAATGACACAGTGTAGAAATACCTGAGTATCAGCTTTGTCCAGCTGTTCCTGGTTTGTTCTGCATTCCCACTCACAAATTGGTGATGCTTTCTGAAAGGTGTGGGAAAAGGGCAGTTAGGAGATCCTTCACTATTTTTCTTAGCCTTTTGTCTTGAATGAAGGAAACTCATTCATTAACAAGGAAAATAATTGCAGGAGTTCTGCATGGAGTGACAGATTTGAAACTATTAATGATACTGCTGTAGAAATCATTGCTCCCGTAGCGATTTATTTCTTTTTCTTGGCATGAAGAACAAATTGCATACTCAAAGCCAAAGCAAAACAATAAAACTAAGTAGTTTGCATCATTACAACTGGTTCCAAGAACATGTAGAAGAGAGATAGCATATAACTTTTATTCTTTAAACAGGTCTATGTTGCAACAATAATTAGCAGCTATAATGTGCTATTGAATATATTTGGGCCTTCTTCACCACCAGCCCTGTTCCGTGTGTGTGGATCGGTTGCTTTGCTTTCACTCTCCCTTTTGTAGTTGGGCTGGCTGCTGAGACTGTCAAAAAGCTGTCCGTCAGCTCTAGTGCGAGCCCTTTATTGGTATTTTTCCTAAGGAGAGCTCATTTAAAAGCCAAGAAGGTGAATGCCTTTGGAAGGCCATAAAATTACCGTAGTACCAGTAATCTTCTGTTGGACTACCTATATGTATAAGCTCACTGAGGTTTAAAATATAGTGGATGAGCTTCTGTAGCTTAAACGTAGCTTTTTAGTGCCCTTTGGCTTCCAGTTTTCAGCGCACAGCCTCTAGCTGCCGTCCTGTCAGGGCACACATCTCCCAAAGGACCCTGTGCCATGTCTGCTACCCCTACAACATGTCTTGTGTACCCTGAGCATCCGCATTGCTCTTCCAGTGATACAAATGGGCCTGACAGAAGTGGTCCCTGCTGCAGTTGGTTTACAGTCTTGAGAATGTTTTCACTACTTGAAGCCATAGCTTACAAAGCCAGTTAGCTTGGATCAAGCAAACAAGCAAGAAGCTTTCCGTTTCTTACCTGCTTAGTACCAGCCAGGATACTATCTCAGCAGTGTGCAAATGAAGGCATTTGTATGTTTACTTACGTGTGTCTTGCTAAATGTAAGACTTAGGATTTTGGAAGATAGCAAGGCACCCAGACTTTTTGCCAAGTGGAATTACAAGAAATTTCCTAGGGGGTTGGACATCTATCCCTGATTCCAACTGAGGGTCTATAGTTCATTTAGGCACTTTTGGAAAATCCCATTCTGTACCTGTCTGCACCTTGGAGTGTCTTAATCACCTAGAAAAACTGGCCCCGTGCTCCCTCTCTTTTGAGTCTTGTGGTTTATGGTCTATTGTAGCTACACCTGCCCTGGAGAGCTCGTGCTGTGCCTGTAGAACTCAGTGTTGGCTTCTGCTGGTGGTTTCCTTAGCAGCAGGCTTTCTAATTGTATCCTGCAGATTCCCTTGATCAACTTAACTTTTAAAGTTCCACGATCTAGGATATAAGCCCGTTAGCTGAGAGGATTTATCAAGTGGAACCACAAGCGTTCCTGCCATTCGTTAGCCTTTCCCTTCACCGAGGGGAAAATGAAATCTGGCCACTCGTAAACGTGCTCCAGCGTTTTTAGTTACTCCCATAACAGGGGTAGTGTTCTTCTGTTAACTCTCACAGGCCTTACTGGGAATATCCAGCTGCCTTGGAAAATCGCCAGCCAGGTTACGGTTGCTCAAGCCCCGTTTCCCTTGCGAGAAAGCCCGTCGTTTTTAAACACGGCCGTGCGTCAGCAAGACCCCGGCAGTGGGGATTGTTCCTGCAGGGAGCAGCCTGATGAATCCCGGCTGCTGCTGCTCAGTGACGGAGCTGGACGGTTCTGCCCGTGAGTGCTCGGCCAGCGGTTCCGCAGGTACAGGCAGCCCAGCTGGGAGCTCCTGTCCTTGCTGTGCTGCTGCTTTGGCAGCCGCCTGCGGTAGGAGGGGACAAGTGTTGCCCTCCCGCAGTTTGCTCCCTCCCCTTTGGGGAGGTCGGTTAATGTTCAGCCCTGGCTTTGCAGAGCAAATCCATTCATACAGCAGCTCACTTGAACTGCTCCTGTTGGGAACCGACGAAAAGCTGATCGCTGCCTTGTCTGGCGAACGGCAGGCGTTCCGGTTCTCCTGTGATGGACAGCCTGTCAGCTCGTCGGATTTCTCTGTGGAACAGTTCGGTTACTCGAAGCAGCAAGGCCGATACGAAGAGCTCACACACCTCATTGCTAGCGGTTCTGTGCTTTCCACTCTGCAGGCTGGAAACGTGATTCCTGCGTGGGCTGTGGCTTTAACGAGGGGAGGCAGAGCTGCTTCGCTGTGTATTTCCCTCCCACCTCTTCCCTTACCCCCTTCTCTTCCCTTCCCTCCACCAGGCTATTTTTGTGGCGTACTGAGCTCCCAAACCGAACTAAGGGAAAGGGGAAAGGGGCGAGGTGAGAAGTGTTGCAGTCCTCAGGCTGCAGATTAAAGACACGGGCCCTATTCAGAAAAGGCGGGGGGTGGGGGGGGGTCAGCGGGCCCTGCAGGGTTTTGTTGTTTACAGCCGTTCCTGTAAATCCAGGCTTTCACACGGCGGGTTCACTCGGCGTTGAGCTGCTTGGCCACTGAATAGTTTTCCCCCTTGCTACAGCCTGCAGGCAGCAAATGCCGGCTGGCAGGTTCAGATGGAAATGAAAGCAAGCGACGAACGTGCGATGGTGATCCTGCCGCAAGGCGTGCGGGGTGTTGGGCTGGGAACCACTGCAGGGACTCCATCAGAGGGCCAGGTTCCCGGAGCTGTTTCTGTGTGGGACACCCAAGGGGTTTTCTTCCTTCTGCGCGTGTTTCTGTGCAGGCACACGCGTGAAACGTAGGTGCTTCTCTGTGCCGTGGTGGGGCCTGGCGGCAGCTGGTGGGTGGGAACATGTGCAAGCCCAGGAGAACTTCCTGCAGCTGCCCTGCCGTGTGCTTCAGGGTAAAACAGCTCTTCTGGTCCTTTGCTGCCATCGAGAGCTGCTGAGTGCCCGGGAAGGTGGTGGGTGTTGGGTTCCTCCTCCCTGGGGTCAGCACTGGTCCTTGCTGGGTGGCCTCCCACAGCAGCCAGTGCTGTACACCCCTGTCAGCCGTCAGGCAGACATCTGCAGCAAGATCAGCAAGATACTTGGAAAACATCACTGTTGCGTTTTGTGAACGAAATAGGTCCCCATCCTTCCCCTACTCCCCAAACTGTTGAGAATCCAGAGCTTTTCCCCCACCCTGCTATGTGTAGCCTGGCTTTGTTTGTTTTGGTGCCTGCTACCACGAATATAGCAAACAAGTGAGATGTGTGCGGTGTGCTCTGGGCCAAAGAAAGTTTTAAATGTTCCCAGTTTATTGTATGCAGCCATGCAGCACGGTACATTTGGAAGGAACGCTGGGATCATGTATCAGAAATTACTGAAAACAAAATGATACTGGTAGTGGTTTACATTTGGTGCCTGGTTTGGGAAAGCATATACTCAACTATTCTAAAATACAGATCTCCTAGAGAACAATGAGTGCCAGTTAGGGAGCATCATGCTGCATTTATTGCTAAATGTATGTTTTAATTGCATTCAAACTAGAAAGTAAACCAAGATTGTACCTGCAAAAGAACTGGAATGGTGTCTGTTTCCCAGAGTGAGCGTACAAGCACTGGAGAGCAGCTTGCAGGACCAGAACTTCAGCCTCCTCTGGGTGATAGAGCCTCAGGAGAGGGAAGAGAAAACCCACTTTTTAAAATACAGCTCTACTGACCTTATTATTTCTTCCTATTAAATTGTGTTGTCAGTGAGACTCTCGGCATGTGATTGAACTGTTAAAAATCAAGATATTTAAGGATTATTTACTGTATTAAATCCTCTTACAAGGGGTGCGCTCTGTTGCCCTGTGAATAGTATAATGCCATGACTGGCGTAACGGGTCCTTTTCCTTTTCTTTTCTAGCACAAGGATGAATTTATGAAGGCAAATCCCGGGTACAAGTGGTGCCCAACAACAAACCAACCTGTGAAAACCAAGACATCCGCTGTTAGAAACAGGAAAAAGCTGCGGGCCTTGGCATCAGACTCTGCAAAAGATTTACCAAGCCAGAGGGAAGTGACAGAAAGTGAAGAAATGCCCCAGTTTAACTTGGGGATGGCAGGTGAGATTTTCATCCATGTTACTCAGACGCAGTGTCCTTGTTTTGTTGGAGGGTGGGTGCGGCATTGAAATGGAACTGTGACACCGCTTTGCCTTACTGCACATGGGACTGCCGTGCAAATACCTTTCCTGTCCCTAATTAAGCTGCCAGGCTCCCTTCCTCTTAATTTTTATATTTAAATTAATAGTTTAAGTGTTTGCTTACTTGGGGAGACCCCCAGTGCTATGTTTGTCCTGTTACAATAAGCTACTTACTTGAAGGGCAGAGACCCCCGAGAAAACATTTAGAAGGGGGAAAGAATTTTAGAGCCATAAGCTGGATGTGCTTCAGCTGGCCAGAACTGAGGAGGGGGGAGGAGACCTGCAGGTAGCTGAAGGGAAGCACTTGAGAGCAGCTGGGAGACACCAGTGTGCTGTGGGGATAAGAAAGTGCTGCCCTGCAGTGTGTCAGGGCAAGTGTTTTCAGGAGCCCTCGAGAAGAGTTATTGCCCCTGAACAGCGCCCAGCTGGGCTGATGTGGTTTCCCTGCTGACCCTTCACGTACCAGCAAGACGAACTCCCCCTGGAAAAACTGGAGAGGAGAGCTGCAGGGATCGCTGGGACATGGGGGGTGGACCTGTGTGATGACACCAGGAGTTCTTGATTTGCTTAGGCTAGAAAAGCAAGTGGAAGAAGAGTGGGGTGAGTGCTGTAAATGCAGATGAGGGAAATAACGCTTTAGGGAGAACAGTTACTAAGCTGAAAGGTATGGGCACTAGAAAAAATGTGTACCGCCTGGCCCTGAGTGAATTTAAGCTGAAAACTACAAGAAGACTCATAATGGTTAGAAGATTTGGATTCTGCAACGGCCTTCCAATGGGAATAAAGAAAGGAGAAAGCAACCAGCCAACCCCTTCTTGCTTAATACGGAGTTCAGTAAGTCTATGATGAGCCTGGAGGTCTCTTCCAATCTCTCCTTCCTCCGAAAGAACTGCCTCTTCAGGCATTGTCTTTCAAGATACGTGTTCCCTTTTCACTTTTTCATTGCTCGGATGTCCCTTGTTTGAAGGACTGAACTGTTTGCTGATCAAGTATTTTGATGGCAAAAAGTGCTCTGCTGACAGGATCACTTCACTTGTGGATCGTGCTTCGGGACTTGCTGAGCCTTCCCATTTTCTGTCTCTATTTCTTCCATCACTGCTTGTTACTAGATCCTACTCTTCTGACAGTGCCTTGTCTCTTTGTAGACACGTAATACCTTTTGTTCCCTTTTTTATTTAAAAGTAAAAGGTTTTAAAAACCAAACCAACAAAAACCTGTACACCTTCTACCTGTTCATCACAGCAGCGGCTTGAAGCCAGATGCTCTTTAGGCTGTGTTCTTAAGAGGATGAGCCGCTCTTCTGTCCTTGAGACAATGGATGAGCTTGGGTTCCTCACATCGCCTTCCTCTGCTGCTGTTCACCGCTGCTCTAAGAGGGTATGGAAGAACCTACCCGGTGTCTGTGAGCGTGAGGTGCTGTCTGAGGGAGCCCTTTTGGCAGCATCTCTGGTATTGAATTAAACAGCACCAGCGAGTGCTCCCGTGAACTGGACCTTGATCATCTGCAGTGCTAAATCATTTGGAGGTTTACAGTTACGGGTTTGGCCAATGTCATTTAAAAAGCTCAACAAATTCCCTGGCACCACTGACGAGTGGGAAGGGGCCTGGGGATTTCCCAGGGGGCATTTTCAGCGCAGCTACTCTGCACCCAAATTTTGCACAACAAAATGCCACCAAATGGACAAGAGTAACACCTTCAGGAATGTCAGGCATCACGAGTTGCAGTACTGAAGGGGTACACAAGTTCCTTCTGAGCCCACATTGTCTGGGTGCCTTTTCTAAAGATGAGAAAAAAATTTTCTGCCTTCCTCCCAGGAAAAAGAAGCTCAGGAAAAGGCAAATCCTCAAATCGTGAAGAAAAGTGGCCTTTTCCACGAAGTGGACCGAGTGGGAACAAAAACCAGGAAAAGCCATTCGCATTCAGTCGAGTTGCGGATTAACACTGTCCGAAGCTTTAGTTAGGTCAGTGTGGTAACTGAAGCGTGAGCTCTCTTCATTGCAGCCGAGGGAACTGCATCCAACACTCAAATAATCACAGTTAGTCAGAATTCCTGAAAATTACCGACCCCACTGGGCTGAGCCATGTTCTGGGTACCTGCTGCTTGTATACCAAAGTAGTTCCTTTGAGATCTTTCCTGGGTTACACTACCATAAACAGATTTAAATGACATTATTTACTCCCTTTAAAAAAAGGTGCAATATTTACCCACTCAAGAGGTGGTGAAGAGGGTTACTTATATTTTGAGAGCACTTTGCAAGCAGCATTTAACGTTCTGTGTAGATGTTCAGTCATCCTAAACAGAATTAGACTAGAAAGAATGATCTCTCTGCCTGCTTGGAGAGATTGCATACGGAGGAAGAGTAAACAATTTTCTAATATTGACAAATAATTGTGATAAATATATAATTTTTCCATTGTAGAGACAAGATGTTTAAACTGTTCATATGCACTGTGAAGAAATTAAATGTATTGGAAGAATAATTAATGATTACAAATGCATTAAAACTTAGCAAGGCTCCACAGAATTACTTTTCCATTATCTAACTTCTCCGGGATGTTAAGTGAATAAAAGCAGAGCCATGTTTTTGTTTGTTGGTTTTGGGGTGTTGTTCCCTGCCCTCTCCCCCACTAGGGCTGTATGCTTTAGTGTGGTATATTTTGGAGTAAATGGTGCCAGAACAAATACAAAGCTAATTCCCACCCCAAAGCATCAGGTTTTAGAATATCCCCAGAAGACTGAATCATTTGACATTTTTCTTCTCGTTTGAATTGTTGTTGTTTTCTTTCTGGTGTAAGGACTTTTCTGTGAGGTTTATTTACTGGCTTTATTGTCCTTTTTTGTTTGTTTCCCTCGCAGAACAGACACATTGCCTGTATGAATCTGTGCAGCGAACAGAGCTGAAGTCACCAGTCTGACATTGATTTTTTTCCCTAATTTTAATGTGTGCAGCTGATGTAATGCATGTGTACTGACTGAGGAAGGCAGAGGCTGCAGTGTACGTTCTCATCACAAAGTTGGATTAACATATACTAGTTTGGTGCTTACAGTGTGTTTGCGCTGCTTCTTTCACAGACCCATCACAGAAGGCTTTGGGCTGGAAGGGGCCTCCAAGGCCACCCAGTGCCACCCGCTGCCCTGGGCAGGGACACCTCCCACCAGCCCAGTCGCTCCCAGCCCCGTCCAGCCTGGCCTGGAGCCCTACCAGGCAGGGGCAGCCCCAGCCGCTCCGGGCAGCCTGTGCCAGCGCCTCGCCGCCCTCCCGGGAAGAGTTTCCTCCCCGCATCTCACGGGAGGGAAGCGCCCCGCAGCCCCCGGCCCCGCCGCTGTCCCGCAGGGCAAACGCCCCCGCAGCGGCCCCGGCCCCGCGCCCGGCGCCCCGCTCCGGTCGGAGCCGTTTCTGCCCGCGCTGCCGGTGCCGCCGGGAGCGCGGCCGCGCTGTTCCCTCGGCTCGGGGCCGGCGCCGTCGGGCCCCGGGGGGCCGCGGGAAGGGGCTGCCAGGGCGGGCGGCGGTGCCGCCGCGGGGGAACCCCCAGAGCGCCCGGCCCGGCCCCGGCCCGCCCGTGCCTTGGCCGAGCTGGGCTCTGCCCACGGGGCGGGGGGAGAGAGCCCGGGAAGGGGCAGTGTCCTCCTTCCCTCTCACGCCGCTTTCGCCGCTCCTGCTCCTTCCCCCGGCCCCTCCTTGCCCTCCTCCGGGGGGGCCAGAGCGGCAGGACCCGGGCGACAGGGCCAGAGCCCCTTCCCGGAGGGGCCCGGGTGGCGAGCGGAGCGGAGCGGAGCGGGGAGGTCGGGGCGAGGGGGCGGGGAGCCGCGGGGCCGCCGGCTGCGGTGCGGGGGAGAGGGGGCCGACTGCTCCCCTCTCCCGCGGGGAAACCAGTGCCGGGGACACGGGGCGAGGAGGGGAGGGGGGGAGCGCCGCTCTCCCGGGCTCCGCCGCTGCAGTGGCCCCCGCGAAAATCAAGTCCCGGAGCTGTCTCGGGATCGGGCGCGCAGCAGCCCACCCACCCTCCGCGGCCCGGCCAGGCCCCCGGCCGTTGCCCCTCGAGACATTTCCCGGGCCGGCCCGGGATAATCGACGGCGGGGCCGGGAAGAGGGGACGAGCGGGCGGGGAAGCGCCGCTGCCGCTAGAGCTCGTCACAGCGGAGCGCCGGGTCGGCACGACAGCGCCGGCGAAGCGCTGCCAGCGGGAGGGGAGAGCTTCGGCCGGCAAGTCGCGGCCGGACGGGATCGGGCCCCTCGCCGGTCCCGGGGAGGCCAGCGGCCGCCCGGCAGCAGTCGCCTCTCGCTCGGGGGCACCCGCGCCCGTCCCCGCCGCGCCCCCTGCAGAGCTCCGCCTTTTACGGCGGCGCCGGGGGGGGGCAAAGAAAAGAGGGGGTTTGCGGGGGGTGCAGGGGCGAGAGCCCCCCCGCCCCGGGCACGGCGGGACCGGGGCACGGCGGGAGCATCCCCGGCACCGGGCAGCCCTGGCGGCGGGTGTCCGTCCGCCCCGCAAACGCCCGGGGAGGGCAGGGTGGGCAGCAGCGGCAGCCCCGAGACCGCCCGCAGCCGTCCCGGGGCGGGCGAGCCCCGCCGGCGCTGCCCCGGGATGGGGAGGCGGGGACGGGCGGGTCTCCCCGCGGGAGCTCGGCCGCCGCCGGCCCCGCCGCTCCCCTCCCTCCCCCCGAGCGGCGGGGACGGCCCGGCCGCCCGCCCAGCGCTCGGCTCTCCCGGGGGGCTCCGGGCCGCCCCTGGCAGCGGGGCCGGAGGAGCAGCGGGGCCCCGGGCGGGCTCAGGGAGAGCATCGCTCCGCTCCGCACCCGGCCCCCGGCCCGGCCCCGAGGAGCGGCGCCGAGCGCGGCTTCCCCCGCCTCGGCCGGAGGACTCGGGTCTCACCGCGCCTCGGAAGGGGCAGCGGGATCCGCCGCCGGAGCCCGCGCGCGGTGCCGGCCTTGCCCGGGACAGCGAGCCGGGAACGGCCGTGGGAGCCGGGTCCCGCCACCGGCAGCCAGAGGAGCCGCGGGGGAGAGCGGGAGGCCGGGCCGGGAGGGCGCGGGCTGCGCAGGGGGAGAGAGCGCAGTGGCTGCCGCCCGCCGGGGCTCCTGCCGGCCCGCCGGGAAAGGAGCCCCGGAGCCCGGACAGCGCGCTGGGTGCGCCTGACGTCACCCCGCCGGGCTGTTCGCCCTTTTTTCCCCTCAATCTGGCCAAGCTCAGCAGCAGCTCGTACACAGGAGTTACCCTTTTCCTCCAGCTGTCGAACAGTCGAATAATGCTTTGTTGTTACCTTTGACATTGAACTACGAATTCCCGTGGATCAACGGCCAGAAAGTCAGAAGAATTGGTGATTCGGGACTTCAGTACCCCTGGGGAAAAAGGGAAAAGGCCGGTGCTTCAGTCCGGATATTCCCTGTCTGATTCGTTACTATTATTCTATCTGGTGATGTGGATGGACGGAGAGACTCACTCCGAGCCCAAACGAGCTGGTTTATAAACACCACCGCCTGAAGGGCTCCGTTTATACTTTGTCAAAACGACAAAACGGTGGAGACGTGCGGGGACAACGCGACGGCGGGACCACAGGAAAGGTGCTGTAAAAGAACGACCGGCTTGTTAATCGATTAATGTTTATTGAGTGTAAATATTTGGTAAAGTTTTTAGGAAAACAGGCGATTCTAAATGATTAGACCAGTCAGCAGGGCCTTTGAATAACGCATCCCATTAAATACATCTAAATATCTCTGTAGCGATTGCTTTATTCGCAGGGCATCCCCCGCATCTTTCTCTCCCGTTCATTTGTTCTTCCGCCGTCGGCAGCTGGTTTCTTCTTGGCGCGTTCGCCTGAATATCAGGATCCCCAAATATGTGTTTCTCCCTGTACTTATAAACCGAACGTTTACAGAAAATGCTCTTTCAGCCTTGAAATCGGGAGCGGTAATCACTTGGAAATTTCGAGTCGGAAGCAAAACTATGAAACTAAGGGGAAACCGAACTGAACGCGTATACTTTTTGCTGGTTGGTGACTTCTGGTTTGTACACAGCATTTAATTTAGACAGGTTTGATTAGAGACATATTTTTCCCAATAAAAGCCTTTTCTTTCTGTTTGAAATCCCCCCCCCCCAGTGCATGATTTTCACGTTTCCTTATTTCCACCGGAAAAAGGCGATTATTTCCCATCGCTTTCCCCAATCCATCCTCAATCTCGCTACAAAAAGAACGGATATTATTATCACTAATGACGCACCCGAAAGGCGCCTGCGGGGCGCGGGGTGCAGGGGAGCCCGCTCCGCTCCGTCCCCGGCCGCGCTCCCGCTCGGGGGGGGGGCGAGGGACGGCCGAGCTCAGGGGACACGCCGAGGGGGCAGGGCCGAGGGCTCGCACCCCGAGGCGCGAATCCTTTTAACGGCAACGACTGACGTGAATCAGCGAAAGACCGGACCTTCTCCTCGCCCGGCTCCGACCTGGCAGATCGGCATCGCCCGCCGCCCCTAAACCCTCTCCCGGTGCCTGCGCCCAGCGGAGACCAGCCGGGAGCCGGGACCCCCGCAGCGCCCGGGGGACAGTGCCGCGTCCCAGCGCCCGCCCCGGCGGCAGCGCTCAGCCCCGGCCCCGCCGTCACCGCCGCGCCCCTCCCCCGGGACGCCGCGGCTCGGCAGTGACCGACTCCGGGCGGAGCGGCTGCCACCTCCCCCCAAACCGTGCTCGGCCCCTCACAGACACCCCGCTCTCTGCCCGCAAACCGCCCGCGCCAGCGCGCCCCGCGGAGGCGTGCGGAGAGCGGAGCGCTCACGGCAGCCGCTCCCGCCGGCCCCTCCCGCGGACGCGGGGCTCGGGGGGTCCCGCTGCCGTCCCCGCCTCCCGCCCCCGCTCCCCGCCGTTCCCGGGGCCGGTCCGCCCGCGGCAGAGGCGAGCCCGGCCGGCGGCTGAGGGCGCCGGGCGGGACGTGCCGGGCGCCGGGCGAGTCCCCGCCGGCTGCGGCTCCGCTGGGAGCGCGGGGGCGGGCGGGGCAGGGCGGGAGGGAGGAGACCGGCAGGGCGGGGGCTGGGCTGCGGGGGCTGGAAACGCCCCCGACCAGACAGAGGTGCCTCTCTCAAATCGTCCTTCGCCGGCACAGCCCGGCTCACGCACAGGCAGACCAGGCGCCAGCAGGGGCTCCCCGGGGGCCCGCTCTGTCCCGGGAACCGCGCTGCGCACCCCTCTCGCTCAGACGGACACGACCAACGGCAGCACCGCGGAGGCCGGGGCGTCTCTGCGCGTTCGCCGCGGGGAAAGGAGGTTCGTCAGCGCCTGGGCTCTGCCCCAGCCGATGCTGAACCAGACCCGACGGGACCTCCTGGGCTGCAGCATCTCCCCCCGCAGCGAGGAGCAGGCGAGGCGCAGCGGCTCCCGGCCGGGCTCTCACGCAGAGGGTCGCGGCGAGCGGCTGCAGCCTCCCCCTGCCCCGCGGGGAGGAACTTGCCCAACTTTCGCAGTGTCGCAGCCCGGGGCTTCTCCCAAAGCGCCCCCACCCTCCTTCTGCCCTCGCAGTCATAACCCCTTCGTTATCCTTGTCTGCACTTTGAACAGCAAACCCAACAGCCCGCGCCTCTTCCACACTTAATCCCCTGCCGGCTTTTCCTCTGGGCAGGAACAGCAGCCGTCGGCACAGCTGCCGTTTAACCGCCGCCGGGAGCTCAGCCCCACACAGCCGCTGCTCACTTTCCCCCGGTGGGACGGCGGAGAGAATCGGAGGAGTAAAAGTGAGAGAACTCGTGGGTGGAGATAAAGGCCGTTTAAGAGGCAAAGCAAAAGCTGCGCACACAGGCAAAGCGAGACAAGGGCTCCAGTCACCCCTTCCCACCGGCAGGCAGGCGTGCAGCCCCCTCCAGGAGAGCCGGGCTCCACCACGCCTTACGGGTACTTGGGCAGACAAACGCCACCGCTCCCAACGTGTCGCCCTTCCTTCTTCTTCCCCCAGCTCTTTACTGCCGAGCATGACGTCACACGGTACGGCACAGTCCTTCGGTCAGCTGGGGCCCGCTGTCCTGGCTCTGTCCCCTCCCAAATTCTTCCGCACGCCCGGCCTGCTCGCTGCTGGGGCAGTGGGAGAAGCAGAAAAGACCCGGACGCTGTGCAAGCACTGCTCAGCGGGAATGAAAACTTCCCGGGATTATCGGCTCTGATGCCAGCACAAAGCCATCGTCCTTTGGTCATCAAAGAAAAAAAAAAAAAAAAGAAAAAAAAGAAAAAGAAAAAAGCGCGGGACAAGCTGTTTTTTCCCCCACAAGGCTCCCAGGCGGGGAGGGCAGGACGGGCTGACCCAAGCTCCAGCCCGGCCATGTCGGAGCCGCCTCACTCCTCGCCACGGCCCGTCCCGACCCTGACGCGAAGCCACCGGAGCCCCAGGGCGCACCCCTGGGGGTCCTGGCTCGGGAGAGAGCGGGGCCGAGCCGGAACGGCTCCCAGACCGCCTGGCCCGCACGGACGGGGCAGCCCCGCGGAAACCTCTACCGCGCCCTTCGCTCCACACCCGCAGCGAAACCGCTCGCCACCCGGGGGGCTCCTCCCCTCCCCTCCCCGCACCCGGGCCGGGCCGGGCGGCTCCCGCACGGTCGCTGCCGCCGCCTGCCGCCCCCCCCGCCGCTACCCGAGGCCCAAAGACGCCCCTGCCCCGGCCCCGCCGCGGGCACCGCGACCCCGCCTGCCCCGGTCCCCGGCGCTCCCGCTCGGCCGACGGCTCCTCCTGCCCCGCGGGCACCGGCACCCGCGGCCCGGCCGGCCCCGCGCGGGTCCGCGCTGCGCCTGCGCCGCCCCGGGCAGCGGAGTCCGGCACCGCCCGCCCGCCGGGAGCCCCGCGACGCCGCCGGGGCCGGGGCCGCCGCTCCCCAGCAGCCCCCAGCGAGCAGCCGGTGGCTCCGCCGCTCTCCGCCGCCCAGCCCGGCCGCCAGCCCAGGCCCGGGCCGGCCCCGCTCTCCCCAGCGGCGGCCCCCGCCGCGGCAGCGCCGCCCCGCCCCCGCCGGCCCTCCTCCAGAGCCATCAGCACCGCTGGCACCGCACGTGACGTCAGCTGTAAATTCCAGACCCGACTGCCGAGCTGCAGGCATTCCAGTCACAGCCTTGTCAGGCTCATAAGCCTTCACGGGCTGTTGCACCGCCGTCCTCGGCTCCAAGATCCCTCCCAGCACTCCCGCCAGCACACCCTTTCTTCTTGAAGGCTGCCACAAAGGGAACCAAGGGAAAAAATCACGATCAAAAGCCCAACCTAAAGAGTGAGCAGTAAAAGCAAACCCCAGAACTGTTAAGATAATCGCTGTTTAGAGGACAAATTAGTTTGCAAGGTGCCTCAGGCACCAACGGTTTGGCTCTTCCCACAACTACAACGAGCAACTCCGAATGCAGGCAAAGCTCTCAAGGGCAGGGTAAACAGCTGCTTCTTTGTTCTCATCAGCCCCACTCACCCCCTGGTTAGATACCCTTGTTAACTGAAACGGGAGTTCAAGACTTACCTGTTCATTCTCAAAATGTTAAATGCTAAAGGAACACTGTTTAAAAATTCTGCAAATATTCTTTACTTGAAGTTTGTGGTTTACGTTAAATAGGTGTATGCTGGTGATTGGCTAATTATTTGAAAGAGTTCCAGGCCATATTTATTACTTCCTTACCAAGCAGCCAGCAGACACCTCATATAAAATGAGAACAACAGAAAGCAGGTCAGGGAGTTTCATCTCCCGAACCATGACACTTTGTCTAGGAAAACATTCTGCTCTACAGGCAGAAGAAGAATGACGTGTTACACACAGATAATTACTGTTTGATCCCCAAACTGCACAAGTAAAACACAGTTGAATTATTGATGAAATGAGCCTTCAGTGTACATGAAAGCATAAAGTATAAATATTTCCTGAACTGCCAGAAGTTCAGCTGTCTGAGAAATACCAAAAAACATGGGGAAATGGGAGACTGAACCTCCCCCCCTTCTGTCTGCTCGTAATGCAGCAAAAGAGAAACCACAAGATCAAGTTGAAGTTCAGCTGCTCGGCCAACAGGAAGGGAAAGTGCCTGTCACAGAGCCCTGATATCGTCACCTTGACAAAAGCTCCTCCACTGGGTGACACTGGGGTATCATCTCTAATCTGGTACAGTCAGTCAGGAAGGGCTCTGAGAGATTCACGGCCAGATTGGAATGCATCCTGTCTGATAGAGAGGAAAATGAAATATGAAGACAACTCATTCATTTACAGCCCAAGCAAGGAAACCCACCAACTCACATTAAATGCTGGTAACACTACCAAGGATACAGTCACAATTATAATCTCAGCTATAAACAAACATACTCTCATTCAAAATTTCTTAGCGACGTACAATTACAAATAACATGTTATAATGACCCATGAGATTTCCAATCAACAGAATCGCTGTTAAGCTCCATCAGAGAGGCCACACAGAGTAACTCATTGTATCTTTCCATTTTGCATAGTTAAGACCAGAATGAACTACAACTTTTAAAAGAGAACAACAATCATTTATTAACATACAGCCGAATAATACCAGTCCAGTTTGGAAAACAGGGAGTACATTTATGTGACATTCTAACTTATTCTGAAGCAATAGGAAAAACCGGCCTCACCACAAGAATGGGACAGCCCTACACACATGGACATACAGAGTTGATTTTTTTTTTTTTTAACAGAACAGAGTCTAATTCTGTGTTTAATTAAAAATACCTATTGATGTGCATAGGTATGTGTGTGTGCATGCACACACCCACAGGGTAGATTTTTATCATCTCTATTGTGTAGCAGAAAATGGTGCTATTCACACCTGCCCCTGGTTTCCAATGAAATCCAAGGGTTCTCAGTACCTTCGAAAAGATTAAAGTTTGTGAGAAAAGATGAACCACTTACTTCCCTAAGCTTTCAACCTGTCCCAGGCAGGCTGAAAACCAGTAGCTGTGTGCTATCCCACCGGAGGGCTCTAACGGCTGGAAGGCTCACACGAGAACAGCACTGCCGCAGGAGCGGGATTCTGGCTCCGGTACTGAGGGAGCACGTTGCAGGGCTTTCCCTTGAGCTCGCTGCTGGATGCTGGGTGTCCCAGGAACACAATTCGTTGGCTTTCAAATACGCAGCACCAGGGACTCCACACGATACTGCACAACAGGTTGGATATAGTCACCGTAATTTCAGAAATGCAGAGTAAACACGGCTGTATCCAACTGTGCGAGTACACACTCACATTTCCTGAATTTAAAACACGGACAACCAGTTTTCCAAAATAAACAGCCACGCTCTCGCTTTTAAGGTACATTTTCTATCACATACAGTGGAACTTTTCCATGTGTTTCCTCATCATTTAGCCCTAATAACTGAAAATCAAGTACTTCTAATTTTTACCTATGGAAAAATAAACACCCAACAGGCTGCAACAACATGTGCGGATGGCCATGCTGCAGTCAGGGAACAAGCGTTTACTAAACTGTAGTTTTGTTGGACTTGCAGAACACTGAAGAAAACACAGTATAACATGCAGCTGGTGAGCATTTTCCCGGTCGTCATTGCAGGAAAGAGGCACTGCATTATTATTTCAACATCTGGGAAAACAGAGAAATGACACGGGAGCTGTGTCAGCTGGTAATTGTGCCTCCAAGCTTTTAACCGGGAGGAGTAACTAGAACGTGCTTTGCAGCAAGAGAACTAAGGGAAGAATCCAAGTTAGCCCAGTTCAAAAGTCTGCTGCTTTGCTCTGGGTATCGTGCTTTCTGCCTGAGGATGCCACAAGTAGTACAGGAAGCATAAAACCCCAAAAGTTTAAGAACTGTCACCTTGTTCGAGACATCACAAAATGTTGCATGTAGAAATAGCAACATGAGAAAAAGCCAGCCCTATTTATTTATTACTCAATGCTTTAGTAAGGCTTTAAAAGCACTGATAGCCAGGTATTCACTGTGTCCATTCACAATAAAAAACAAAGTAGCTGAAAATTACACACATGGGTGGCAAAGGACTGAAAATCCCAAAATATCAAAGAACAGCCCCAGGTAATCCTGATTCTGTTCTTTGTAAGCAACTCAATCACGGCTCAAAAGCCCTCTGCCTGACGCACTACACATTCAAGTATTGTACTGAATGGCTTCAGTCTAATTTCTTTAACTCTGACATTATCAATGAACTCAGAGAACCAGCAGCTTTAACCAGACCCTGCTACCTCACAAACAGGTTGGGGTTTGAAAGTGTAGCTCTGCAGCAGCATGAGCTGCTGCTGCTGCCTTGCACTAAGATGTGTCCAGTGCTGAGCTCAGGTGTGTGATGAGGTGCTCAGGGACTGGATCTGGCAAGAGCGAGGGGTTTGGGTTGGTTTTGTTTTCTTTTTTCTAGTGTTCAGCAAGTTCTTCAGTCATCTGACTAATAATCCCTAGGTCTATGACCATCTCCCTCTTAGATTTGTTTAGTCTACTATGGAATATTCAAGATAGCTTAATAAAATAAAAGAAAAAAACACCTTTAAAAAAGGTCTTGTAAAACTTTCAACACTGAGGAAGAGCTGAAAACTTGGTTTTAGTTTTGATTCCATTAATTTCTACTACGTGGAAATGACTCAGGTATTCCTTCTTGTCATTGAAGACAACAGAATGAGTTAAAAAATTTCAACAAAACAAGGAACAAAATCTGAAATACAAACTAGTTGGATAAACCTCTTTTAATGCAGGTTTATTAAATGCAATTCTTCTGTCACAGAACAGATTGACAGAACAGTCGAGGTTGGAAGGAGCTTCTGGAGACCATCCAGTCCAACCTCCCTGCTCAGAGCCTATGACCTCGTCTAGTCTTTCAGTTGGCTTTGGATTTTTTTAATTTGACTCCAGTTTCTACACAAAGGTATGTTTCACAAATTCATTTTCACAAACGTATGATTTTTGTGTATAGGAACTGATGTGTTTTGCTAACCCGTTGGAGCACGGGTGGAAGGAGCCATCCCCCGTGCTGCCCGGCACCGTAATACAGAATCCCTGCTTAATAACACTGAGTTGTCAGTGAGTTTTCTTTGAGTCAGTTACAGCACTGCTTCAGCAAATGCTTCCCAGGCTCTGGAGGTGAAGTGGCCTCACGAAAAACTCAGTTTGGGTAAACATCAAGATTTTAACTATGCAGAGGCAAATTAAGCTTCAAAACACACATTTAAAGAGATATACGGACGCACAAGTCAGCAGAGCGTGTGATTCTGTGATTTTTCTGAACACAAATGGCACTAAACACATGACTAAAACTTTCTTAAAACATATACTTAAACCAAAAAATGGCCCAAGTTTCAGATGCTCAAATGCCTACAACTTCTACAGCCTAAACTTAAGAACATAATAGGTGTAGAACAAGGCTTGGATTTTCCAAATTTGCCAGAAGTAGGGAGGTACTGAGAAGCTACTATAAGCTGTCTTAAAACAAGAATTTTTACCATAGTGAAAAAAACCCCACTGAAACGCAAAATCCAAACCAGTTTGGGTTTTTGGGGTTGGTTTTTTTTTTTTTTTTGTTGGTTGTTTTTGGTTGTGGATTTTGGGTTTGGTTCATTTGTTGGCTGCATTTTTAAATGACAATCAAGTTGAGGACATCAATACCAAGTACAAAAAAACCCCCGCAAACCACCCCCTCTCCCCACTCCCTCTCCCGTAAGTAGAAGTAGGATGAGTTACCTCCTCTTGTTGTCCCACTAATCCAACTCTTCTACAATCCTTTCCTCCCTATATCTAAAGTATAAAACGAGCTCGATCTTGTTTAAAAAGCAGTGACCATCGAGACAGAACACAAAGGCTTACAGCACCGTCAAGACTCAATGGTTGAAACCGTTTCCTCAGTTGCAAGTCGTGCCATCCCCTTACCACTGTGTACCTCACAGAAACAGTACTTTCCCCTTCTCTCACAGAGGAAAATAAATTCTAGATTGGAAGGTAAAAAAGAACGGGGGGCGGGGGGGGTGTTTGAAGCGGGTAAGCAGAAGCCTCAGCTCTGACCACGGAGGCGAACATGAGGTTTATCACTCACGACGCTGCTCCTGGATCCCACGCTGCCACCGGGAAGGCGAACTCACCCGGGAAAGTCGAGTTTCAGACTGATTTCTGCCCGAGGGAAGGAACCGCAGGGAGATCCTGCCTACGTCAGCTCCCCAGCCACATCCCCCACGGCGCCACACGAGCCTCCCCAGCTCGCGCGCTCCGGTTTGAGATGAAAAACAGCTAAAAAGGAGCTACAAGGCGCTGGCCCAAGGGCACCTCCTACCTGCCAGCTCTGCAGCCTCGTCAGAGGGGGGGGTCAGGCCCCAAGCCCCGGCGGTGGCCGATGACCCTGTGCCCGATCGCGGCTTTGTCTCGGAGCCGCGCGTGCCTCCCGCCCGCCGCCCCGCGAGCGCGTTCATCGCCGCAGCGGGGACCGAAGGCGGAAGCAACCGGCGGGACGCTCGCAGCCCCGGGACCGTTGTCCCGCAGGCGCCGGCACGGCGGGAGACGCGGCCCGGACGCGCCCGCCCTCCCCCGGGCAGCGGAGGGGCCGCCCCGGCCCCGCCCCCCGACCCCCCCCGCCCCGGGCCGCCCTCCCCGCGCCGCGCCGGCGCCTGCGCTCTTGCGCCGCTCGCACTTGCGGTGAGAGCCCGGGGGAAGAGGCGCTGCCGGGGCCGCCTCGCCGTCCGGCGGCGGGGCCGGCGCTGCGGCTGCCGCGACACCAGCCCCGGCCCGGGCCGAGGGAGCTGCAGCCCCGCGGCCGGGAGGCCTCTCCCGGCGGGAGCGCCGCTGCGGGGCCCCGGAGGGGAGCGAGGTAACGCGGCGTCCGCCCGCGGGGCCTCCGGTCCCGCTCTCTGCGTCCCTGCCGCCGGGCCCGCTCCCCTTCCCTGGCCGCCCCGTGCCTTCGGAGAGCCGCCTGCCGGGGACGGCCGCGGCGGGGTGGAGGTGAGAGGGTTTCATCTCGGCGCTGCCGGGGGGGGAGGCAGGGAGGGAGGGAGGGAGGGAGGGAGGGAGGGAAGTGCTTGACGGCCCTTGCCGTAACTGCAGACCGTGGGGGCTGGGAGCTGAACGGGGAAGCCGCAGCTTTCGGGACTTGTCACCTTGGCCGTGACGCCGTACTCGAGGTCACCTCGCCGGGAAGCGAGGGAGGGCAGAGCTGAATCGTTGGACTCGGAGATGCGGTTGTGTTTAACTGGAGCAAAATGACAATCAATGCCCCTGGTTGTGCTTTCTTACAGCACACAGTGGGTTTTCCTTAGGAGAACCCTCGCTGTTGAAAGCTGTGGGAACGGAGCCGATAGTTTTGAATTCAGGTGGCCTCTTAAGTGGCAAATAAATATGTTCCATGGGAAGATAATGTTCTAGCTTTTGGCTTTGTAGGTGAGGTAAAAATTTCAGCTGTTGAGCTGCAGCAGGCACAGTTCTCTGTAGCTTCAGTAATGCCAGTGTCAGTAACCCTTGCTGCTTGTCGGCGTGAGTTTTGAGGGGAGATGGTATTTTACTTGGTATGAAGGACTCAACACTGTTTTACTGTCTGCAGTCACAATTTGAGGCTCTGTTGACCATTCGCAGTGTGTTCAGAAGCATTCTTAGCCTCACCTTCCTTCAGAGAAGTCCTCTCTGATGTCTCTGGTGTACCTACTGTTCTACAGTTTCCCAAACCTCAACCCAAATCAAAAGGCCGTACCTAGGAATCGCTCCCTTTTGGGTGGAGTTTCTAAACAGTTTTGTGTAGGTGCCTCCAGCGAAGAAGATAAAAATAGCCATTTCAGTTTCTAGGTGCTTTGCCTGAAGTTTCTGCAAAGCTTTAAGCTCACTCACGTAAATCAGTGAGACTTTAGAATTATCTCTTGTTTTGTTTGGTTTGGTTTTTTTTAAACACAACTTTTCCTGTGTCCCTTGAAACAACTCTCCTGGTAGAGGTGGAGGGAGAAGGACTGGGAAGAGTCATGGCTCAGGGGTGACGTAGCCAGGCACGCTGCTGGATGCAAACTCTAACGGAGTGGGGCCTGTGGACTGCAATTAGACAGCCCAAACTGCTACAGCCCCCAAAGGTGTTCCTGGTGCTTCTGAGTGTGGCTGTGCTCGAGGCAGGAGTGTTCGGCCTTCCTGTGAACCGCCAGTTGAGCCCTGTGTTTGAGGGTGCTGTAACACTGGGTAGTATGATGACTTGGGGAACTTTTCTGCCCAGTTAGAATCCCACAACTTTGCAAAGGCAGTAACTTTTGTATTTACGTCTTTTTTTACGAGGTGCTTGGTGGACGAGGAGAAGCTGAGCCTGGAGAGCTGTGGCTGAGCAACCCCGAGGCGATGCTTACGGACTGGTCCCACGTGTGGGATTGGAGAGACGGGAGCAGGTCAGTTAACAAACACCTCCATCTCGGGGGGACATGAAACAAGCTTTTTTGGCAATGAAGGGGGAGGGGAATGGCTAGCTTCATCTAGCTAGAGACAGGCTGATTCAAAGTGTGAAAGTCTCCTCGAAAACAAAGAACCCTGAAGTAGTGGAGAACTTGCTGTGCTTAAGGAGGTTTGGTTAAAATTTAGGCACTCACGAATAAGAACCTCTAAATACCTGTAGCCTGTGCACGTAAATATAACGTAGGCAGAGAAGTTTCTTGGAAAAGCTTTAGACCTCTACCGTGCTTTACCAGTTCAGCAGTGTCAGCAACTGGAGATTTTAAAAGCTCTGATTCTGAGATCAGAGTTCACGGTACAGGTTTCTAGGTGTGCGCTGTGTGTTTTATTCTGGCAGAAGAACAGGCCTGTATGCTGTGACCCCTGCGGTACCTTGTGGGTGTAGCTATCAGTACACCTTCAAGGTGAAGAGTGTGTGTATGTCCAGAGAACCCAGTTATTTCCAGGCCCACCCAGTTTCCTGGAGGATGGTGAGGACTGTGCAAGGACTGAGCTGTGAACGGAAGGAGTTTGCCATCAGCTGAAGTAAAGGTCTGCGGGGTTGTTTTGTGATTAGGAAAGATAATTGGCTGCTGGTCTTCCAGTTCCTCGAGCCCCTTGCTTCTGTCAGGAAAAAGGGCAGCTGTCTGGTACAAGACCAGTTGTGCTGGTGGGTTGCTGGGGAGGTGTTCAAACCAGGGCTCGCTTGCCAAGGGCAACGTCAGGTGGTGAAGAGGGAGACCCCCGGGTCCGAGTTGCCGGGGCCAGGAGCAGCAGTCGGTCTCTGCCCAGACTTCTGGAATGCCGTGGGGACAGGTTTGCTCGTGCCAGGCTGGGGTCTGTTAGATACAGCCTACGCTCAGCCACGGGGAGTGGAATTTCGGGGTGGGATTACTGTGCAGCACAGGGGGGCACAAATTCCTGTGTTTTCATCTCCCCCTTTAGCGTAAGACTTAAGTTTTTATATGGTGCTGACTCAGCAGCCTATTTCAGCAGCTTAGAATTAGGAAAGGTTGTTTCACAATTAAAGCCACTGAATTTCGTGCTGCTAGTCAGAAGCTGGAGATGTGAAGTAATTCGAATTCAGATGTTTCATGTGGCTGTAAATGATTCCTGGGTTGTCACCTGGGGGGTCAGTCTGTGGGCGCGGGGGTGGAGGCGGCACAGCAGGAGGTGTGTTCCTGCGGGGCGGGTGGCGAAAGGGTGAGCGTGCGAGGGGAGACCTCTGGACGTAGTCACAAGGGAGACTTGTGCAGGACTTGCAAAGTGGGGGTTTTATGGTGGTCCTACGCTAGCGTGGTACAAACTGCCTACAACGGTGGGCACTGGTGCTGTGCTGCAGAAGGGAACGTCCTAACCCCTGGCCCGTGTTGCCCCCGAGACTTCCTCATGTCACATCCCACTTCTTCATTGCCCCTTCTCCATGGGCTCAGGGTTACAGTCTTCCCGTGTCTCAAGTGTGTTTCTGACCGTCAGAACAAATTTCTAACGGGTTTAATATTTAGGAAAATGAATGTAATACTTATTGTAGTTTACTCATGCATTAATTACCGAGTTGGAAAAAAAGCCGTGTTCTTTGAGATGTGAGCCATGTTCAGCGTCCTTGTTGTGATCCATTTTATACTCACGTTGTGTAATGCCGACCTTGGGGATGAAGGTATTTCTGCGTGTTTTATTGACTTACATCTTGAAAGTGAGGTGTTGATATGTACGTTAGATGTTAGGCAGGACAAAAACATAATAGAAAAGCGCAGTAATGGTATCTTTCCCTCTCACCCAGTTATTATGGTAGAGCAGGTTTTTTTGTTGGGGTTTTTGTTGGTGGTGGGTTGGGTTTTTTTTGTATTTAGAATGGTCTGTCTGTTCCTGTTTAGGCACAGAGGCATGTGAGATGTTAAAGCTGTTGTGACCTGATGCATCTACAGCTCCAAATTAAGTGGATGAGTGGGTTAATTGATACAATATTGAAACAGAGGAACCTATTTTATTGTAGTTCTGATTTTGCATACATACGAGATATGATGTAATAATATTTATGCAATGCATGAGTAAATATTCATTATTAAAAACTGTAGAGCCTGAGGTTGTCTGGCAGTTTCTTA
This sequence comes from Leptosomus discolor, assembly GCF_034619465.1. Taxonomy (NCBI): domain Eukaryota; kingdom Metazoa; phylum Chordata; class Aves; order Leptosomiformes; family Leptosomidae; genus Leptosomus; species Leptosomus discolor. Next base: position 379,895 of record NW_028237817.1, read on the forward strand.
CATTGAGGTAAAATAAAGCTGGTTTTATAAATACTTGGTATCAACTATTTTGACTTTTAGGCTGTTTGAATTAGCTTCGTAGTACTGAGGCTTAATCATCTTTACTGTTAGGTGTAAACAGCAGCAGGAAAACCAACCCAGTTCTGCTGCGAGTATTATCTGTTCTTCTGTTTCCTACCACAGAAGTGGGTTTTTTACACTCAGATTAATGTTCAGGTTGGAAGGGACCTCTAGAGATCGTTTAGTTGGTCCAGGCGCCCTGCTCACATCAGGGTCACCTAGACCAGCTCCAGGGATGGAAACGCCACAACCTGTCTGGGTAAGTTCCAGTGTTTGACCACCCTCACAGAAAAACAAAACAAACAGCAAGAGGGGGAAAAAAAAAAAAAACACACGAAAGAAAGAAACCAAACCCACCCAAAACTTCCTTTTTAAGTTTCTTGTGTTTCCAGTTGTGCCTGTTGCCTCTTGTCCGTTCACTGGGCACCACTTGGGTGAGTCAGACCCACTCTTTTTTACGGCTTCCCATCAGGTTTTTATACGCATTGATAAGATTCTTTCCTGCCACCCCCCGTCCTTCTTGAGGCTACAAAATCCTGGCTCACACAGCCTTCCCTTGTATGTCCGATGCTCCAAGCCCTTCATCGGGCTCCAGTATGTCCGTGTTTGCCTTGTACTGGGGAGCCTAGACCTGGGCCCAGCACTCCAGATGTGTCTCACCAGTGCTGAGCAGAGGGAAAGGGTCACGTCCCTCGACCTGCTGGTGCTCTTCCTAATGCAGCCCGGGACACTGTTGGCCGCCTTTGTGGCCGAGGCGCGTTGCTGGCTGCTTCACCCAGGACCCCGGGTCCTGTTCTGCAGAGCTGCTTTCCAGACAGTCTGCCTCCAGCCCGCAGTGAGGGACGGGGTTATTCCTCCCCACGTGAGGACTTTGCATTTCCCCTTGTAGGGCTTCAGGAGATTCCTCTCTGCCCATTTCTCCGGCCTGCCGAGGTCCTGCTGAATGTCAGCACCACCCTCTGGTGTGTAAGGCACTCCTCCAAATGTTATCATCTGCAGACCTGCTGAGGGTACACCTGTTCGCTGTCCAGGCCGTTAATGAAGGTGTTCAGCAATACTGGCCTCAGTGTTGACCTCTGGAGCACCACTAGTGACTGGCCTCTGTGTTGCATTACCACAAGGCTGCTTCTCCTCACTTCAGTTTCATTTCTCGCTCTGCTGCATAACAGCCAAATCTGGTTTAGAGCTCTCCAGGGTGTGTTTTGTTGTTACCTCTTCCTTTTTTTAACATGCCGTCCTCTGGGGTGAGCGTGTAGGCGCTCCATTTCATTTCTGATTACAGCAAGGCTTGTTTTGTAGCTTTTAGAAAACTTTTATGTAGATATCTTGGGTATGGTATGACTAAAGTAATAGTGACAAATCCTTAGTCTGTATTTTCTGATTTTTGATGGTATGTATTACCTGAACAGAAAACACAGGAATGATCTAAAATAACTGAATATAAGTCGTCATTTGACTAAGAAGGTGTTCTGTACCAGAAATACAGTTTTAAATTGTCCCATGTTTTCTTTACTTCAGAAGAGTGGCATATGTTGTGCATAAAGTAATTTAACTTGCCATGGTAATTCAGGTCATTCTTTATTATGTTTTTTTTTAATGGATGCTTCTTAAGGAATTTGTGCATTCACATGTATGTTTGTGAACCTGCAATGCCCATGCAGAGATGGATTTAGTACCTTTACAGTCTAGATTTCTGTTTTGAGTCTGATGCTTGAAACACCCCCAAAACCCACCAACAAAACCGCCCACCATAGGATAGATGGGAAGAACAGACTAAAGCTCTGCTAAGGATTTAGAGGTTGTGCCAGCATGTCAGGTTTTGATGAGCTTGTGTTCTTATGCCAGCAGTTGGAAACCTAATCAAGGAAATAAATAGTCGTTTTTAACCACAGCTATATTAAAGATGAAAGACTTCAGAAACGAGTTGGTTTAGACAGTGTAATGGTGGATAGTCCTCACTCCAAAAGAATTCTGTTCTCTATAAAAGGAGGGATTAAAAGGTGTAGGAAGAGTGATATGTTACGAAAACAGATGGCATGGCAATATTGTTAGTCGTCATTTTGAAGTGAGATTTTGTAGGAGGGATTGCCCGAGTGGACAAACAGGAGGAGGGGAGGATGTGTTGAAAGGAAGGCTGGGAGCGGAAAGGGAGATGCAGAGCATGTGAGGTGAGGTGGGGGGGAGGGTGGGGGTGGCTGGAGGAAGAGAGCGCTGAGAGCCAGGGCTGCAGAAAATGCTGACGTGGGAGTTGCAACAACAGGGACCAGTGATCCAAGGTGCTCCCTTTTGGTTTCGCTTGCTTTGGTTCACGGGGCTGACTCATCCCCTGGAATTTCTTATTTCCAGACTTGTGGAAGTAGATGAAGTGTTAGGTGAGGTTGATTGCTCTGTGCAGTGGGAGAGGAGAGAAGGAGAACAAAGTCCCCCTGGCTGAGAAGTGTCCAAGAGGTGTTGAACATAGTGGAGAACTACAGTGTTCTCGTGAGCACTGTGCAGTTTGTGAGCACGTTTTGTGTTGCCTGCTTTCGTGAAAATTTGGGTGGTTATATTTAGGTTAAGGGACGTGAAAATGTAAATAAAATGGATTCCAAATATCTAGTGTTCATCTTCCCCGTGTATCAGCAGAAATAAACTAAAACCAGCCAGACTTCAAGCCTGACTGCAGGGTGATGTGTGCACAAGAAAATACTTTTGCTGGCGGAGAAAGCTTGGTGGAGCTGCCTAATCTAGGTGCCTATGTGGCAGATTTAAAAAACAGAACAAAACACAAACACAGTGAGAAACAGGTCACTTCTTCAACTGATCATCTCTTCTTTAGGCTCAGGGGGCTTTCTGTAGCCTGTTTGTTTCTCATGTTCTTCAGTTGCTTCCATAAATACCTTACTTGTTTTGTGGGAGCTTGAGTTGTTGAAAGAAAACCTTAGCAACATCTGATTCTTTCCAAGATAGTCTTCGGCTTTTTCAGAATGTCATTCTCTTGTGGAAACCACTAGCAATGCGATATTTTAATTTTATTAATAATCTGGTTTCTGTCAATAGTCATCTGTCTCGTAGTAAACCATTTAATTTCACTGGATGTTTGAATTCTGTAGTTTCTAAAGGTTGAGCGGTTCCATTTTTTTACTTGTAGTACCCTCATGACCAGGGACTTGGTATTTTGATAGCAGAACATTGACGGCGAGAGGCCGAAGCTTATACATTTGACAATAAAGTTGTGGAGATAAAATGGTGATGGAAAAGTAACAGTAGATCAGAGTGGCGTTGGCCAAAGACCCTTTAGTAAGAAGTTGGTTTAGGAGAAACCTTGGCGACTAAGATTGCAGCGTAATGCTTTTATTATCTGAAGATAGATAATTTGGTGTAGAAGGGTCAGGAGAAGCACAAGTAATGCTTCAAACTGAGTAGGGCAAAACTTTGGCCGTTTTTACAGCTGCTTTGCAGCAGCCATCAGTTGAAACTGGAAGCTTGGTCATACAGGTGAATCTGCACCTGCCTCGAAGGTGGATGGCTGAGTTTTCAAATCCAGTAGCTTGCATTATTTTTCTTTTATGTTTCGTTAATAATCCTAGATGTTTCGTGGTGTGCAATAGTGAACAGGAGTTTCCTAGTGCGAGGGTTTGATGCAGCAGCCGTCACACGGCGTAAATGTTGCTTTCTGAAGCCGTCTGATTTCATTGGGCTTGTTTGGACAAGGGCACGGTGTGGCTATTTGTGAGTGCCTTTAGACTAGAAAGTCACTTAGAATTGTGGGGCAGGGGGAAGCAGAGGGGAAAGCCTGATGCGATTTATTTGCTGAGCTGAGGAGGGCTGGGGGGTGTTTTGGTTCAGGTTTTTTTCTTCGGGAGGTCGACTCAGTGTGTTGTCCTCAAATGACTGAGTTCTTTGTTAGCACTAATGGAGGTTTGAGCTGCTCTGGAGCTGAAAGTAGTTTACTGTTTCAGAGTATTTTGTGAGCTGCCTGTGGATGCTGCGATGAGTAACTAAAGAAGGGCAGGGGATTTTCTACCAGTTGTGTGTCCTGAAATGCTGCACACACTGAAGCTCTGCAGAGGAATTCTGCTGTTTCAGCTCCTCAAACCAGGGTACTGCTAGCACTAGAGGTAGTGTATTCATGTGAGGATTATGTTCTGGAGTTGTCTGTGTTAACAGAGACCTTGATCCCTGGCTATTGACCAGTAGCAGCCACAATAACAGGATGAATGTGTCCAAAATGTCACATTTAAATATTTTTGTTAGCTTGCCGTTGTTGTAGGAAATCATGTATTAGATCTATCTTTTTGTTTTAAGACAGTTTCTTAATAGTTGAGACATGATTAAAATTTCAAGGGGCAATCCTTCCGTTGGGTGCAAGGAAGTTTGTCAGGAGATGATCTGCCTGGTCTGGCTCCATAACATCGAGAACGTGGTTTTTCAAAAGTATAGAATGATCACAATTCCTATAAAGTCAGTGTATGTCTGGCTGCCTCCAGGAGTTCCACCCTTAATCCTTTTTTCCTAGAAATACGCTACAAATGTTTTTAGTTAGAAACAATAATTGGAGCCCTGCATATTTCTAATGCATAATTGTCAAGGAGAGTTACTTATTTGTAGGAGAGAAGCAGCAGAACCCACGGTCTCATTTGTGAGTCGTGTATGGGCTTAAGTTTTTAGTTCTTCAGGATGGTAACTTTGAAGTGATTGCTGTTGTTCATGCAGTCATAACTTCAGGGTTTTGTCTCCCCCACAACTCCCCAGTTCATGTCCTGAACAGAGTTTTGTACCTCAAGACCTGAAAACCTCCTAATAGCAAGAGTCATCAAAAGGCTTGCCGTGTCAAACCACTGCCCTTTTAAGCAATATCTCTGTTGTTGGGTGCTTTTACTGGAGTTATTTGAAATTGGATTAAACTCTCGCCAGAGGATGATTCCTTCACGTTGGCCTTTCCAGACTGTGTTCAGATTGAAAGCTGAGAATTGTGTGCAGAACCTTTGCAAAGGCTCTTGATTTTTTTCTTGCTTTTAATTCTACTCCTGCAAAGAAATTGTTTTCAGTGTTTATCGCACATACAGACTGCCTGACTGCATTTGTGTCTGAGTGCCACGTATGCAGTTAGCAAATGATTTTAAAAAATTTAAAATATTTGAGCAATTCTTAATTTGGTATTTTAGATGTGGAATATAGAGCGAGGGATTGGATGACCTGTACAGGGTCGCGAGGGATTTGAAGGGAGGTTCGTCCTCCTTTTCTTGCCTTTAGGTGCCTTAATCACAAGACCATCATTTAAGATAACAGTGTGCAGCAGTGCTTCTAAGAAACCCTCGCCAGATCTGTGCCTTTGTGCTGTAACGCTGTGTGCAGATTTGTACAGCTAAACTGATGGGCAATAGACTGGAAACAGGCGCTGTAGAATTGCATTGAAAAGTCATCAAACCAAAGGTGTTATTGAAAGGTTGTATTTTGAGGGGAGCCAAAGATGTCTGTGTTCATCAATTTCAGCTTGATTTCGTTAAAGTTTATGCTTTTTTCATCATGTGTTAAGAACAACTTTGAGTATTCTGTACTGGTAAATGATTTCCAAGACTCACAGCATAGCATTTTTGTTTTTGTAGACTAAAGTTTTGACTGTGCTGTGTCTTGTAATGGTTTTGAACCGTATTCAGATACAAGTCTGCATACGTGCTGGTGCACTTCCACTTTCTGCAAGAACTGTTGGAAGGAGAGTCCCTGACACAGCTTAGCTCACACAGTTCCTTTCTTTTTTTTTAAAAAAAAAAAAAAGCCAAACAAAGCCAAGCCAAACCCTGGACAGGGAAACTTGGCAGACAGTCATACTGGAAAATAATAAACAGGCCTCTGCCAGGAGTGTTTGAAGTTGTTACGTTTGTCTGGTCAGGACTCGTAGCTGCTTAGAAATCTCTGAATAGCAACAGAGGAGGCAGAGGAACAATTTTTCTACAGGCACAGGGTTGAAATGATTCTTATTTGGAAGTCTGCCTTTGTCATCAAAGAGCTAGAAATATAGTGGGGTTTTCTCTTAAAGGTGGTTTTTGTTTTTTTTTTTTTCCTGAAGAAATGAATATGAAGTTTGCTGGAGCATTCATTTTAGAACAGGACAGTGCAGAAACACCCCGGTGACACTGCTGAATGAGTTTCTGACCAAAGCCACGACAAAATAAATAGCCTGACCTGTGGTTTTAGATCTCAAGGTCTTCTGGTGGTTTCGATGGCAATTCTTTTCTGCTTTTCCTAGAAATAAAGGAATTCTTTGTCTCTTAAAGGGCTAGAGCCCCAGGGATTTGAATGGCCAGCTTCTCTGTAGAGTTGCACAAGCCTTAGTCTTACTTTCCGTCAATAGGAGGTTTTCAGGTGGTTGTCCCAGCCCCAGCCATCGCTATTAATACTATGCTGTGGCGGTCACCTGTGTGAGAAGTTCCCGTTGGTTTGTGCTTTGCTCTCAATGCACTTTGTGTTTATTTTACTTTTCATATACTCAAGTTAATTGGCCAGGACTTGCAATAATCAGTCAAGTGTTGGCCTTAACTATGCAAAATACTTTTAAAGCACAGATTTTTATTCCTGGTTACAGTCTGTTTATTTCAGTTGTCCCAAGTGTTGGAATGACCACTGGAAGAGTAAGTGTTGACTGAAGAGCAGTCTGATGGTTAGGGTGTGAGAGTTCAGATTTTGGTTTTTCCATCAATTTCTACTGAGGCTTTGGAAAATGCTTCTAATATCGATAAAAATGTCAAATGAAGTAAAGTCCTAATTTATAATTTGGCACAGTGCTGCACTGGTAATGTGATCTAAATGATTTGAATCTACTTTACAGCATTTTCCCTTCTTGGTCTAATTACAAATGAAAAATAGATCCTTTTCTTCATCGTCCTGAACTTTGCTCTCAATACTTCCAGGTTCTTTTGTTCTGGATGCCTGAACAAGTTTGTGTGTGTCAGTTCTTTCTTAAACTCATTGTTAGTAACCTCATTGTTATTGTTCAAAGGATTGAATGAAACCTTTCTCTCAAAAGGACCGGGAGCCAGGACAGCAAAATAATAAAATTGGCTAGAACAAAAGTGATGCCATTAGTACTGGAAATAAAATGCAAATACTTCCAAATCTGAAACACGAGAACGGGAATAGTTGTGTTCTGTGGTACTGGTGTTCACAGAGAGTTTTCCAGTCTCAAACTAGAGCCTCTAGTTAAGTAGTACTCTGACTGCTTTACAAAACTGAGTGCGTCCTGACAACCTTTTTATTTTGAGTGAGAGACAGTTGCAACTTTATAGTTCAACAGCCCCAAAACATTTTACTAGTTAGTGATCTTTGTGGACTGTGAGTTCAGTGCAGCGATAACTCTCCAACCGACCTCGGGGACAAAAAACTTGGAGGTATGATTTGTCAGTGTACTTCTGAACTTGTACAACTTCTTGATCTGTCTCCTGACACTGGATGATTAGCATGAAGTTGTTGCACGGCTTCAGAAAGACAGCCTGTCTTTTCAGTTCTTGGAAATGTCAGTGATAGTTTCTGAGGAAGACTTAAGTGCTCTTTTGAGGTGTGTCTTCACTAAGCAATGAGCAGTAGGGCTGTTGCAAAGTGTATCACACCGTTGACGTTAACACCCTGCGTGCTTTCGGATCTGGTCACGTCCAGTGACTTTAGGAAAAGTCATAGCTTGGCGTTCAAGTGCATTCCTTACTCAAGCTTGTCATGACGGGGCACGTAAGCTGACATAATGTGCCGGTAAAAGCTCTTAGAGCATCTCACTACAAAAAGTAGAATATACCACTAGAGGCACATGGCTGAACAAAACCAGTGTGGAAGGTGCAGAATCACTGAATGGTGTTTTACAAGGTTCACCTGGGTCTTCAGATTTGGTTGTTAATCTTTGGAGTTCTCCATAGGGTAACCAGCTGCAAGGGTATCTAAACACACGGGTATAAAGCAAAGTCTGTTTTGAAAGAGATCGAGACAATCACTTCTCTGACAATGAACAGGAAAATATATTCAGTAGCTTCTAGTCCTCTCTTTTTTTCTTTTAGGGCTAGCTTCTACTATGCCAGTAGCTGTAGCATGGGAAAACAATGCTTTGGGCAGATTACCATGTGTGTATTCTGCCATCAGCGGAAAAAAAAGACCTAATTAATGCTTATTTCTGTAAGCCCTTGGGTAAAAAGCAATAAAACCACTACAGAAAACCAACTAGTAGGGAACAAACTGGCTTCAAATGTTTACTTTGTAATAGCTTCATCAAAAGTTATATTCATATGCATAAAATGCATAAAACTCCCTCTCATGGCTAATCTATAGTGTTATCCCCAAGTTTTACCTGTTACTGTGATAAGGAGACTTTGTCCTGTTCACTTACAAAGTGTAGAGTGTCCTGGGAGTTAAACGGATTGTATTTTGTTTAGTTTTATCCCCTCTCCATTGCACCTTCCTTTGGCAACTATTTAGTCCAAAAAGTCTCCAGTGTGCTTTATGGGTTTTGGTTTTTTCCAGATCTGTACTACCCCGGCTTTTGTACAGAAACCCTTAGTCCCCATGGACCTTTGAGTAACGCAGTGAGATGTCTGTGTTTTGTTTGGATGTTGTTATTTCAGGTGTCAGGTTGTACTGAGGAGCTTAAGGAAGTCCTCTGGGTATCTTAAATGTGGGAAGTCCTCTGTTCTTTATTAAAGCTCTGTTATTAAATATGGAGCCTTTAAACAGATAACAGATAAAAAGCGAGGACTTACTTTGATCCGACTAAATGATGATGATGGTGGTTATTATTTTTTTTCTCAGTGCATTGGAAATGCAAGTTCTCTTCCATTCTTTAAGCAGTCCTGTTGCTTTTGATGATCCATTCCACTCAAAGGCTTAATACAGTAAGATTTGAAATATTTGTAGTGAACTTGTGTAGCTATTTGATTCCTTTTTCTGAACATGGTGATCAGTAGCCATAAATTTTCACAACCTGAATCAATGAAGTTCTGTTGGTGGAACTTTGTGTGCAGATTTGTGTAATACATGCTGTTCCTTGCCATCTTCAATTTAAGCAGGATTTTGTGTAAAGCCCAACTTCTTAGAATAATAGCAGCAATCCCAGGGGACATAAAAGAAAGTATCTTGGGAACAGAGGTAGACCTGTGTTTTTGATTTTGTTTTCAAATGAGAACCAGTTCTGTAGTTGTAGTTGCCGGGAAACGTTCAACACCAAAACCAAGTCAATCCAGTAACACACTGTCTGCTTGAGCTGTCAGAGAGCTTAAAACAATAGCTCTGAGGTATGAACTGACCCATTCTTAAAACTGTGCCAGTAGTCATCATAGAATCATGGAATCATTAGGCTGGAGTAGACCTCTAAGATCATCAAGTCCAACCGTTGACCTAACACCACCATGCGCACTAAACCATGTCTAGAAGCACTACATCAACACGTTTTTTGAACACCTCCAAGGCTGGTGACTCCACCACTTCCCTCGGCAGCCTGTCCCAATGCTTGATAACCCTTTCGGTAAAGAAATTTATCCTGATGTCCAATCTAAACCTCCCTGGCGCAACATAGAAGAATCATTTTGGTTGGAAAAGACCTTTAAGATCATCAGGTCCAACCGTTATCCTAACACTACCAAGCCCACCACTAAACCAGGACCCTGAGCACCACGTGGGTACGTCTTTGAACACCTCCAGGGATGGTGACTCCACCACCTCCCTGGGCAGCCTGTTCCAATGTCTGACCACTCTTTCAGTAAAGAAAATTTTCCTCATGTCCAATCTAAACCTCCCCTGGCACAACTTGAGGACATTTCCTCTTGTCCTGTGGCTTGTCACTTGGGACAAGAGACCGACTCCACCTCACTCCAGCCTCCTTTCAGGCAGTTGCAGAGAGCAGTAAGGTCTCCCCTCAGCCTCCTCTTCTCCAGACTAAACCACCCCAGCTCCCTCAGCTGCTCCCCATCAGACCTGCTCTCCAGAGCCCTCACCAGCTTCGCTGCCCTTCTCTGGACACGCTCCAGCACCTCCGTGTCTGTCTTGTCCTGAGGGGCCCAAAACCACACCCAGCATTCGAGGGGCAGCCTCACCAGTGCCCAGTACAGGGGCACGATCACCTCCCTGCTCCTGCTGGCCACCCCATGGCTGACACAGGCCAGGATGCTGTTGGCCGCCTTGCCCACCTGGGCACACTGCCAGCTCACGTTCAGCCGCCTGTCGACCAGCACCCCCAGGTCCCTCTCTGCCGGGCAGCTTCCCAGCCACTCCTCCCCAGCCTGTAGCGCTGCTGGGGGTTGTTGTGGCCGAAGTGCAGGACCCGGCACTTGACCTTGTTGCAACTCGTGGAACTGGCCTTGGCCCAGCGATCCAGCCTGTCCAGATCCCTCTGTAGAGCTTCCCTGCCCTCCAGCAGATCGACGCTCCCACCCAGCATGGTGTCATCTGCAAGCTCCCTGCAGGAGCACTCGATCCCCTCATCCAGCTCATCCATCAAGATGTGACACCAGAGCGGTCCCAATGCTGAGCCCTGGGGGACACCCCTTGTGACCGGCCGCCAGCTGGATTGAACTCCCTTCACCACCACTCTCTGTGCTTGGCCATCCAGCCAGTTTTTAGCCCAGCTTGGAGTGATGATCGGAAATGTCCGAGTACTTTACTGTGTCACTGTTCATTGAGATAGAAAGTAGGACCATATCTATATACATCTTGCATTCTGAAAAATGTAGAGCCCTGACAGGCTGATAGAGTCAATAAAATGAGTAAAAGAACAGGTGTAGGTGGATATTAAACTAAACAGCTGCAAAGTCTTAGGTTTGGAATTGTTTTTTCTGAAGTAAGTATTGTAAAACTTTAGACTTACTGCTATAATTATTGTCAATTCAGGATGCTTCAGTTGCTGGGCGTACATATGTTAATTGGTGATGTTTAATAGTATTTATTGCCTTGAAGAAAAACTACCTTCACTTACCTTTTCTTTTGCTTCTTTGTTGTTGGGCTTAAGGTTAACTGTGATTGGATGGCTTGAACACTTGTCAGAATACCTTTGTGTAGAAACTGGAGTCAAATAAAAAAATCCAAAGCCAACTGAAAGACTAGACGAGGTCATAGGCTTTGAGCAGGGAGGTTGGACTAGATGGTCTCCAGAAGCTCCTTCCAACCTCGACTGTTCTGTCAATCTGTTCTGTGACAGAAGAATTGCATTTAATAAACCTGCCTTAACATAGGTTTATCCAACTAGTTTGTATTTCAGATTTTGTTCCTTGTTTTGTTGAAATTTTTTAACTCATTCTGTTTGTGATAAGTAGAGACACGGACAATTTAAAGTGTCAAAATCCAATGCGAATTTTATTATATTAGCAAGCGAACAAGAGCAAAGGCAGCGCTGGGCGGCCGGGGAGTCTGCGCTCCGCCAACGGCTCGCGCCTTCCCGCCTCGTGTAAGCACATTATATACAGTCTCATTTCCTGCATTCGCGATGTCGCAATCAGGTCGATACTCTGCGCATGTTCCTTCTGTTGCCGGGGGGTCTTTCTCTGCCTCCTGGTGGTCATAAGGATGAAGGCTGAAGGTCTTCCTCGTTGCCCTGTGGGTGAACTTATGCAAGAATGTGATTACTCAACCCCCTCAGCTGCGGGTCCTGTTTACTTTGCCGGATGTCCTTCGGTTGGGCTATCAAGCCTTGCGGGCACATAAATCTTCCATCCATACCCTCCCATACAGGTTTAATGAACAAAGCACAATATGCTACCTATTACAATCCCCCCTTTTTCTTTTGTCCATTATTTTGTTCATTGAACCGTTGCAGCTCTTTAGCACTCAAGACAAGGGTTTCTGCCAAATCGGGCTCATCGGATACCGATTCGTACTTCGCTCGAACAAGCATCAGGTGAGCGGCTTCTAAACGGTTCTTAACTATCGCGATAACTTTATTAAAAATACAAGGTCCGAACGCAAGCGTTAAAGTGAGCAGTATTAATGGTCCCGCCAATGTTGACAATAAAGTAGTAAGCCAAGGAGAATGGTTAAACCATGATTCGTACCAACTTTGTTGGGATTCTCGCTCTCTCCTTCGTTGTTCCAACCCCTTTCTTAGCTCTGCCATTGTGTCCTGTACTATTCCGGTATGATCTGCATACACACAGCACTCTTCCTTTAAAGCTGCACACAATCCCCCTTGCTGCAAGAATAATAAATCCAAGCCGCGTCTATTCTGAAGCACCACTTCTGATAGTGATCTTAGTGATTTTTCCAATGCGTCTATCGATTTTTCTATTCTGCTCAAATCCTCATCCACTGCTACTCTAAGTGACTTAAATTCAGCTTGTTGATTAATAGAGAGGTTATCCCTGTGGTCGCTCCGGTTCCTCCAATTGTAAGGAGGGCGGCTATGGTCAGAGCTGTAAACGGTTCCCTCCTAGCAAGATGGTGCTCGGGGGTGGTTTGATAATTGTAGACAAACTCATTTGAGTGATATACAATTTTTGGAATTATTGCTACTTGTATGCAATAATCTTTGCTTTTATTAACATTTCGGAGGCTCAAGCAAGGTGTTACTCCGATGCTTGAGCACACCCATTTTGTGTTTGCCGCTGGTATTAACCAATCCGCAGGAGCTTCCTTTGTGAGTGAAATACTTACATTACACAAATGTTGTTTTGTGGGTGGAATTGTCCCAATGCACCGTCCTTTTCCCGTTACTTGTTCCAAGGTGAGACCTTGGACCTGATCCTTTCCTTTTTCTCCATAAACATTATGCAGGGTTTGTCCCATTTACCTGCCTAGCCTTGGATGTAATTCCTACAGGCTTGTAAAAGGGCGGTTTAATGCTATAACATAGCCAGCAGGAGCTGGTTATTTGCGGGTTAGTCTTATTTAGTATTCGGTAGCTAGCTTGCATCACTTTCCATAGGGTATTTCCTTCTAAGTTTTCTTCTTCTGAGATAGTTATACCAGAGTGAGTATTATTACCAGTAAACTAAGTATCATTGCTTATACCAGAGTGAGTATTATTACCAGTAAACTGGGTATCATTGCTAGTTTCAGTATCATTCGCGGGTCCCAGAGTTTGTTCATGCGTTAGCACGGGATTTGGTCCAATTGGTTCCGGATCATTTGGAATGGTCTCTTTTTTTATTAGTATCAGTCCTCCTCTATCAGTTCCCGGTTCCCAATAACGCATTCCCCAAGTTTTTCCCACAAACCATGTAGGGTTCTGGTCTTGAGAAATATTCATGTATACAAACTGGCAATTTCCAGACAATAGTATACCACCAGAACTATCACGCTGAGGGGGTGCACATCCCACCGGTCCCCATGTTACTGTAATAAACTTGTCATTCCCTCCCCCGGGAGCCCAGTCCGATGCTATGGTTTCACAACCCCAGTATGTGCAATAATAATGTCCTGGTGAATTACAATAGGTCCTTCCTGGATTTGAACTAGGGCAAAAATAAAACCCTTTCAGGTTTAAGCATGGTTGTATTGGCACGAGTTGGCACAATGTGGGAGTAAAACTGGGAGGTCCAGAGACTATTTTTGTCTGTACTACAGCTTGGTCTTCCCATCTAAACAGGGTCCATTTAAAAGGTTCATGCGCGTACGGCTCACAAACAGGGATGCATAATACTACCCAGATTGCCCCTATAAATACGTATCGGGAAAAGTGGTGGGTTTTGTAATATACCAATTGCTTATTCCTACCCCGATTTGATACCCGTCCCCGATTTTTGTCGTTTGCACTCCAGGGCTTCGCCTCTTCGCTACCATCCTTGAGGCAGGATCTCAAGCACTGCTTTACGGTCCCAATCGTTGGGTTCATTCCTCCACAGTCTTTTACTCCTCTGCCTCGCTCGTCGACTCGGTTGCTTCGAGCCACGAGGGGTACCATCTTCTCGGCAGCAGAGGAATTCTTCAGGAGGACTCGTGCTTACTTTAGCAGCTTGCCTCAGGATGTATGAACTCCAGTTGGTATCTTTAACTTGGGGTGCGTTGCACTTCACCTCTTTCAGGAACTTCCGGCACTGCCCTCTTACTATTTCAGCGACAAAAGGAATCGGTTCATTCGAATGGTAACAATAATTTTCGGGCCGAATTCCTTTAGCAAATATCTCCCACCATTCCTCTGATTCAAGAATAATCTCTCCCTGTGATTCTTTTAATTTTAATGCCAATTCTGTGAGTTCCCTTTCCCACTCCCAGCAGATCCGGCAGACACTCTTTGGGGTCTTCCGTTTCGGCAATGGGCCCACCACCGTTCCCGACACACCTTACACACAAAGCACACGAATGGGTAACAGTTAATATACCACACTTGATTTCAGCATCTACATGCCCATCTTCAGTCAGAATTGGATTCTCACTATATTCAATTTTAAAGGTGTTCATTCAGGTCCTTTGAAATTTTATTTTTAGGTCCCCGGGTACACTGGTCACTTGCCACTGTTGATTCTTTATGGGTCCTTTGATTCGGCTGGCGTGAGTCCACCCTCTTTCAGCTGTTCGTATGGAGGTTTCTGTAGTAAGTAAAACAGGATAAGGCCCTTCCCACTATGGGGTTAGTAAGGTCTCTTTACTTTCAGGTCCCAGCTGGCTGAGTAAAATATATGGATTTGCCACAACTGGGAACCTTGCAAGTGTTCTTTTGTTAATTTCCCATAGGTCATGGACTAATCTATAGGACCCATCAGTTTTCTTTACGGGTAAGATGGGTGTATTGAAGGGAGACATGCATGGTTCCAGTAGCCTTGGTTTAATTAATCTTTCAATCTCTGGTTTCAACCCCATCCTGCCTTCTTGTGAGATTGGGTATTGTTTTATTTTTATTGGAATTTCCGGATCCTTGATAGTTACAGTGAAGGGTGGGATATCTAATTTGCCCACTGTCTCCGGAGTGTACCAGACCTCGGGGTTAATTTTTACTTCATCCTCACTCCTAAGGGGACATAATTTTACTTGCAACTCATTATATTTAACTTCCAAATTAATGCCCAGTGTGATGATCATATCTCGTCCCAATAGGTTATAATCTGCTTCTGGGACCAACAATAGGGATCCCACCCCAAATTTAGATTCCATTTCAAAAAGAATGTCTTTTATTACTGGAACCCCGAAAGGCTCTCCTTTTGCTCCAATTACTTGCATTGTCTCTGGGGACAAGTGACATCCCCGGGGTAATTCTTGTACTGTGGACCTTTCGGCCCCGGAGTCCACAAGGAACTCGATTTCCTGTTGCTGGGGACTTACTTTAATTTTTATCAAGGACTCGGTTTTATGTCTAGCCCCCAGCAAATAGAGCCCCTGACACCCCTAATCCTCCTTGAATATTTTCTCATCCTGCAGCCGCTTTCTGCATTCCCTTCTCATATGACCCTTCCTCCCACAATAATAACACCCTACGTCCTTTCTCCTTGTTCCTTCCACCCCGGGTCTTGGGTCCGTTTTGTGAGTCGATCTAATCCCACCTCCACGTTGTCCTTCCCGAGCCACTGCTACCATCACCTTTGCCTGCTTCTTAAACCTCTCGTCTTTCCTTCTGACAAACACCTTCTGTGCCTCCCTCAATAGCCCGTCCAAACCTCTGTTCTGCCAATCATCTATCTTCTCAGTTTTTCTTTTAATATCTTCCCATGCGTTTGCTACAAATTGCATTTTCAGCAGGGCCTGCCCCTCCTGAGTGTCTACATTCAGACTGGAATACATTTGGAGACTCTTTCATAGTCTCTCTAACCATTTAGTGGGCGACTCATCTGCTTCTTGATATTCCTTGAAAGCTTTATTAATTCTTCCTCTCTATTCTTCCTCCCTCGGTAGCCACCCCCCTTTTCTTTTAAAGGGTATAAATTTACCCTAGTGTCGGCCACCATCCACAGACTGGCATATTCACTTTCTTCCAAATTAAATAGTTCCTTTGAGTTAACATAAATGTTTAGCGCCTGACATATCCAATCCTCAAATGATCCAAAACCAGGCCAATACAGATGGTCTCCTTGAATCTGTTTTCCGCCCCAGACCTCTATGCAATAATGGATCATTTTTACCTTATCCTTTCCCTGCCTAGAGGGAAAGTTATCCCAGTGTTTCAACATCAGCCCTAGGGGACTATCGGGCGGTATTTGGGGCAATTTCACATGGGGCCCCTCTCCCATGGGCTCAAAGGGCTTGCTTTTCCTTTGTCCCATCTTCTGAGGCACTCACACACACACCCCAACCGCTCCCCTCGTTTGGGGCTCGCTCCCTCGCGGGCTACGAGAAACGCACTACTAGAGGGTCCGCACTCACTTCGCCCTGGCAGGACGTCTCATACACCGTGCCCCAGGATACCCAACCCAAACCGAACGGATTCCCGGCCTATACCCACGCGTCCTGCGTCTTCGTTCGGAGCTTTGTGCACAAAGATTACAGGGTTACCGGTTCTCTTTTGCTCAGTGTTCAATTTAGGTTCGTCGGTCGAGACAGAAGCGACCTGAGGGCTGCAGGGGCCGCCGGCTGGCGGGGCACCTCCCCAATGCAGCTGCAGGCCACAATCTAGTCGCGATCCGAGTCACGGCACCAAATTGTGATAGGTAGAGACACGGACAATTTAAAGTGTCAAAATCCAATGCGAATTTTATTATATTAGCAAGCGAACAAGAGCAAAGGCAGCGCTGGGCGGCCGGGGAGTCTGCGCTCCGCCAACGGCTCGCGCCTTCCCGCCTCGTGTAAGCACATTATATACAGTCTCATTTCCTGCATTCGCGATGTCGCAATCAGGTCGATACTCTGCGCATGTTCCTTCTGTTGCTGGGGGGTCTTTCTCTGCCTCCTGGTGGTCATAAGGATGAAGGCCGAAGGTCTTCCTTGTTGCCCTGTGGGTGAACTTATGCAAGAATGTGATTACTCAACCCCCTCAGCTACGGGTCCTGTTTACTTTGCCAGATGTCCTTCGGTTGGGCTATCAAGCCTTGCGGGCACATAAATCTTCCCTCCATACCTTCCCATACAGGTTTAATGAACAAAGCACAATATGTTACTTATTAGACCGACCATCCACCTTCATGTCTCTGCTGATAACAGCAAAGGAAGAGGTAGATACTGGGGCAATTTGAGAGAGGACCCCCTCCCCAAAAGGAAGGCAATCCTAAATACACCCCAAGCTTTAGGGAGCCAGCCCAGAACAGCAGAAAATAAAGTTAAAATGAACTCTTTCGCATTCCGCCAGCCCCCAGCCGGCAGCACACCGAGCGCCTCGGGGCTCCGGTGGGAAGGGAAGACAAAGAGCGGGATAAAAGAAAATGGATGCATCCCCGGGGTGCTGGGCAGCGTCCCGGGTGCCTCGTCCCCGCAGCTCCCCCCGCCCGGACTCCAGCCCTCGGCGCCGTTACCTGCTGCCCCGCACCGGGGCTGGCGCCGCCAGGGCGGCCGGGACGCCGCGGGCCCCCCCCGGGCCCGGCGGGCTGAGGTAGTGCGGGCCGAGCGCCCCCCCCCACAGCCCCCCCCATCTCCACGAGCCGAGGTGGTGCGGCCCGCGTTCCCCCCCCCCCCTCCACGGGCTG
Source organism: Leptosomus discolor (assembly GCF_034619465.1). Lineage (NCBI taxonomy): Eukaryota > Metazoa > Chordata > Aves > Leptosomiformes > Leptosomidae > Leptosomus > Leptosomus discolor. The sequence goes on from NW_028237817.1 coordinate 397,441, forward strand.
AGGTGGTGCGGCCCGGAGCGCTCACGTGACCGGGTGTTGCTGCGTCGCCTGGCAACGGGAACACGGGAACATGGCGCAGACGGCGGCGGGTGAGTGCGGGGCTGGGCCGCGGCCGGGCCTTGAACCGCCCGGCCCTCGGCCGCCCGGCCTCCCCGGCCCCGCGGGTGCCCGTGCCCAGCCCCGCGGCGGCCTGCAGCTGGCGGGCCCCGGGGAGCCGGGCTGGTTCTCACTCTTCCCTCTGCTCTGGTTGCAGGCACAGGCCATCCCCAGCCCAGCAATATGGAGGAGGCCGCCGGTGGCGCAGCAGAGGGCTCTGGGGTGGAATCCGGCTCCGCTGCGCGGGATATCGTCCGAGTTCCGTCGCCTCTTGCTATGGAGGTGATTTCCTTCAGAACGTTCGCGGGGCAGCATGATGTTCCTACGCTCTCCTTGCAGAGTGATGGCTTCGTGGAAGCAGTTTCGATAGGGAGAAGTAAAACAAGGGAGTGGTTGTTGAAGTCTTGCCCTGCCTATTAAAAAAAACAAGTTAAATGTAGTTGTAGTTCTGTGTGTCAGCAGCGTCCTGAAGCATGTGCTTCTCACTCAGCTCCCAGATGGCTGTAGGCATGTTAAACGGGAGGTTGCCCCCATCTCACAGACACACGTACGGGGGCTGTGTTCGAGGTTGGTGGTGCTAAGTTTTTTTTGTCTGTTGGTACTGCACGATATTTGAATTTGGCAAATGATGGTACGGGATAAAAAGGTGTCTCTTTAAAAAGAAGATAATAGTTTGGCTACGTGTAGCACCAGCTGGAGGACTAAAATCCCTAAGGGCATTTTTTTAAAAAATAGACGTGAGCCAGAGACACATCTGAAATTAAAAGTGGTGTGTAGAATTTTTGTCAGGATCTTTACCGTCTTCATGCTGCCTGAGTGACTGTTTTTGTGAACGAGATTAAACTTCAAAATTAAACTCCCATGACAAAAAGCAGTTGTTACAGCACCGTAGCATGAGCATTAAACCAAATGCACAACCTGCTGTAACGCTGCTATTCTGCTTTTTGCCTGTGTGTGTGCTAGGCAGTAGAGGCGGAGAATGGGAGCGACAGTGAAGAAGAAGGGTCCGTTCCTCTGCAGGACCAAAAAGAGACATTTCCACCAGCAGAAAGAGGAGCTACAGAGCTGTTTGTTAGTTCTGCAGAGGTGAGACACTAATAACACACACAATCTTATTCACAGAAGGCACGGCCGGTATTTGTAACTTCAAATTCTCCTGGGGCGGTTTTGTTGCTGCCAACACAAACCCGACCAGAACTGAACAGAGAGAAGCTAACTGGTCAGGCACAAAGTCTACAAAAGCTGTGACAGAGCTGGAGAGGTTCCTCTGTTGTGCTGCATGTGGGTAAAGGTGGTTTTTTGATCGGCAGAGGCACAGCTTTGCCAGTGTATCTGTGGGCTGAGTTTAGAACAAGGCCCTCTTGCCGATTCTGTGTCTGCATCGTTCTTGTCTCGTGATGACAGAAACAAGCAGATTGTCAGGGCAGACTGAAAAGCTGTTTCAGGTGGTGGATTTTACGTTTCAGAAAAAATCCCCTGAGACTTTCTTGGACAAAGTCGAATTAGACAGTTGTCCTCCTGCGTTGGGTGACATGGAGCAGCCAGTAACCGAGAGAGAAAACCCTCCCCTTCCTTCAGGAGCTCCTCAGCAGGTGTCTGCGTGGTCAGCGGAGCGGAACAGCTGCACAGAGTCAGGTATCCTTCAGTCCCTTGCTAACAGTACAACACTCCATACCACCCGTCAAGCACAGTTTCTAGTTTTCTCCCTTTCTCATCATTGTTAGTCCAACTGGAGGCACAACGCTTTGAAATCTAAGCATTTTCTTTGTCTTTTTCTTCTCTTTTTTTTTTTTTTTTTTTCTTGGGGGGTGGGGTCCAGGTGACATTGGAGAACCCATTTCTCTCTGCTCAGAGACTGCCTTTGAGCAGTTGGATCAGCTCACCAGTGAGCATGGTGACCAAAGGCGGGAACAGGCATGCCAGCAGCGTGGAGCTGAGGGGCACGAAACGAGTGGAAGAAGTGAAGAAACCGTAGAAGAAACAGAGCTGGTTGTCTTGGATCTAGAACATGTGAGAAGTCCTCCAATCTTGTCGTTCTTCTTCGCAGACCTGCTGGTTTTATTTGTATGAAATACACAAGCTAGATTGTCAGCAGCGGCTCAGCCATAGGCTGAAACCACGTGTTTAAAACAGGCTTTTGCAGAAGTACTGACTCCTGAGCGTGTCTGCTCCCTCAGGGTTAACCCCAAACGGGAGGCTCAGGAGGGAGCCGTGTAGTGGGTAAATCTGATACTCCTCAGTGCTCCTGAAAGAGAAGTACTGTCAGCAAGAGTGAGGGGATGGGCTCTCAGAGGCAGCTCTTCTGATGTGTTTCTGACTTTCAGATATCCTCAGTAGTGGCTTTCTGCTGTCAACAAATACCCACTGTGTAACTCCTCTCACTCGTTACAGTGAGCGTAGCTAAAGGAAGAATGCAAGGGTCTGTGGCAGAAAATACGCTGTGTTATTTAACAGCGGGGGCAGCAGTAAGGTTTCTTCATAATTTCTTTACACAAGTACGTTGACTTGTATCAATGTCATACTTCTTGACAGCCTCTGATGAGAAGATTCCAGGCTGCCCTGAAGAGTCACCTCACTAAGCAGATGGAAAAAGTGAGCCTAGAGCTTCAGGAACTGGTACGTGGCATTCTTACTTTGCCTTCCCGCAGCAGCCCACCCCTGCCCGAGCTGAAGCCAGGTAACTGGTTTCCTCTTGTGTTTGCAGAGGGCAGCAGCGAAGAAGGGGCAAGCAGAGAGGGAAGAGCTTGGGCTGGTTCTTTACGGAGCGCAGCAGCAGCTGGCCCGCCTGCAGCTGGGACTGGAGAAGAGCCACGACCGCCGTTCTCAGGTGGCCGCAGCACGTCAGCAGCTGGAGGAGGAGCTGGAGGGCCTCAGGCTTACTTACAAGCAAATGTGTCAGAACACACACGATGAACGCCAGAAAGGTGACCGAGGCAGCCCTTGCCAGGTTTCCTGGCTCTAGTACTGTGTGGAGAAAGGGATTTATTTGAATCCAAGTCAAGCATTGGATTGAAAAATACAGTAACATTGATCAGGAATCAGGCACTCGCTGAAACCTTTCACAGGTATTCCTGGTTGTTTCTAAGACCGTGTGGCTACCTTGTACTTCTAAGAAGGTCTTTAGGACTAAAACTGTTCCGGGCAGATGGGCTGCTCTGTGACTTAGAAGGAGGAAGATCCTGTCGCTCTGTTACGTTTGCCTGTGTCTCTGTAAGGGTGTGACGAGATCGCAAAGGTCGTGGGTCGTGAGGGGCACCCGGGAGCCTGAGAGTGCCATCCGTGTGGGAACCCGTCCCAGCCAAAGAAATGGACTTGACTCATGCTGGTTGTGCTGCAGGCCTGTGGGTAGGGGACAGGAAAACAACTGTGATGGCGAGGGTAGCTCAGCGTAGGATAAACTGCCTAGAAAGGTTTGGCAGGTTGCTGAAAAAAATAGAGAAGCGTTCAACAGACTGAGAAAGAGACAGTTCTGTTTTGGGGCAGAGGAGTGGAGTCACAGCCTCCTGAGGCCGCCCCTTCTTTGATCTCCTGGGCTTCTGAGTGCTGGGAAGCAATGAATTGCTTACCAAGATATTAGCTGTGCTTGTGGAGCTGTACTCCAAAGCCGATGCAAATTCACATTTCAGGGGGGCTGATTTGGCTGGTCAGTGTGCGAATTTGGCTTTGGGTGTTTCTGTGTTTCTTTCCCTTTTACCTCTGTTTAAAGTGTGTCTTACAAACATACTTTTCTGTAAATATTTTTCCCCCTGCCTCCCCAGTCTCTGCAATGCAGACCCAGGTTGAAAACTTGGCCTTGCACCTCTTCTACGTGCAGAACACGGACCATATGCACCATAATATTTTACTAACGAAACGGTCGACAAAGAGGGCTGAGCTGGAGAAGGCCCAAGCTGACGTGGAAAAGAAAAAACAGGTATCAAGTAAAACTCTCTTCTTTCAAATAAATAAATGAATTCAGGTGACAGCTAGCGGCGAGTCTCGGAGGACGTGCTGCCTTGGCAGAAGGAAGGCTGTAGTGAATATACAGACACCATGGAAGGTGCGTGGGGATATTTTCCCCAAATAATTGAAAATGAGAAGAATCCCCACCACCAAGATAGTGGCATGTACTGAACAGAATTTTTTTATGAGCCTTATAATAGGAAGTAGTAATCAGTAGTGATCACTCTTCACGGAGGCAACGGGGGTGTGGGGGCAGAAAGATATTTAGCAAAGAAGTATCATATGTTGAAGTCTGGAGAATTGCTCTGAGTCCCAAGGAAGAGCGAACTTGGAAGGTGAACTGAGCGGTCGGTGTGCTGGAGCTCCCTCTGCTGCCTCCTGCTTGCAGCAGGACACCAACTAATTACTGTTGATGCAGAATTGCGGGCAAACGGTTGAGATGGAACGGGTTTAGATGGTTTTTAACAAAGGATTTTAAACCATAAATTATCAAGATTCCCAGCTGCTGGAGAGGTGGCGCAATGTAACCCATGCTGGCAGGGATGAATGCTGCTTCAGATCTGAAGGACCAATTTCCTACTGTGGGTGGAACGATAAAAACCAGCAAAGAAGGTTTTGTTCTCTTGAAAATTGTCACTGCTGCATTCAGGAGTCATTTGGATAGGAATGGAAGAGTTTCAGTAGGAATCAAAGCTAACTGAATTCATTTTCAGCCCAAGTTATTGCTGTAGAATTTAGTTGGTTAAGCCTGAGATTATGTTACTCATCCTGAGCTGTTTGGCTCTGCCTCTCTAGGATCTTCTGGTAGACCGCTTGACCCGGAAAGCCTACGAGCTGCAGGAACAGATTGCTCTGTTCGAAGCTCAGTTTGTGGCTCAGGCAGAGGACACAAAAGTAACTCGGCAAGCAGCAAATGAGGTAGGAGAATGCTTTTTTTTTTGCTTCTGGTTAATATTTCCCTCTGGAAGGACCGACCCCGTTGGCTCATGCTCACGTGGTAGCTACAGTGTAGGACAGAGTTGTATGATCAGTTCCTGTTTGGAGGAATGAAGACTTTTTTGTTTTGGTTTGTTTTGTCTTTCCCTTTGTCCTCAAGAATTGCCTATAAATCACTTCCTCCCCCACCCTCTCTGCATTTTTTTCCTTGCAGACCTATGCTCTGTGGTCGGGGGTGACCATAAACCAGAGGCACATTAGCTGAAGCTGTTCCTGCCCAGCGTATTATGAACACACACCAAAAAAAGGCATTGTAACGTGAATTTGGTTTCCCAGCCTAGTATAGATTTATCCTGTCTACAAATCCTCTCTCCCCCAGGCTTGTATGGAGGTTCAGGCTATTAACATGGAGAAAAAGCGACTGATGAACCACTGGAATAGCAGCTTGGCGGGAATGAAGCAGAGAGATGAGGCCTATATCGCCACCCAAGCGCTGCTGAGGTACGGTATCTGAGAACAGTCCCAGGAGAGACCTCACACGGGTTGGACGGGAGGGATGCTGAAAGGGGCAGTGCGTCTCCAGTTTATTGCTGCGTGTGCAGGATATGTCAAGCAGAACAAGTTTGCTGCTCTGAAGCACGTAGTAAGGTTAAAGGATAGGAAGCACAGTTCTTCGTCACTATTCTGTATCCAAAACACAACTCTCCCCCAAAATGTGTGGGGTTTTTAAAGCTGTTTAGAGTTTTTCTGTTCATATTTTAGTCCTTTAGAAGAGTTCCTTCACCTTTGCAACATCTCTCAGTCCAAAGAGCTAGACTTCAAGAGGGATTTTACCTGTCGCTCTCAGTTAGGGTTTTGTGATGCCTTCAGAAATCATCAGGAAAACCGTCCTGTTGTTGCCAAAGGAAGCGCTTATTTGCTCTGGAGTCAGCCTGGCTGATTGCCTGCAATGTGCTTTGATGGTGGCATCCTGGTAAGAGTGGGGGGTGGGGACAGGACTGAAAGCGGGAATTAATTTTCCTACGTACGTTTGCTTTTCAGTCTTCTGTCTCCATCCATCTTCTGATGACTCTGCACTGTCACAGCAGGGTGGCCTTTGTAAAGATCTTCCTCCTTGGTCTGTTGTCGCTGCAGTAGCGTGTTTGAAAAGAGGAATTTGTAGATGACTGTTCAGCGCGTGAGTCTACCCCTGTGGTGATTTTCCATCCTCTTTGCCTCTCCAGCAAGTACAGACATGACCTCAAGTCCCTAGAAACGGACATCCATGGCTGTAGGAAGTCAATCAGGAAGGAGGAGGAGAAGAATGAGTTGCTTGTCGCCATCCTGAGCCGTTCACAGAACGATGCCAACATGACAAAGAAGCTGATTGCCCAGTGCCTTTCCAGGCAGGAGGCCTTGAAGGTGGAATCTGGCACCTACGCTCGCGTTCTCCACGAGACAGAGCAGGCCCTCAACAGGACCAGGATGGTGAGGAGAGTTACTTGGAAGAAGAACCTTTCAAATCAGACACAGATGTTTAATCCCCTTCCCCAAACAGTTGTAGTGACCCTGTCTCCTGTCTTTCCTGCGTTTAGGATCAAGCTGCTTGTCTGAATCAGTTGCTGTCCGTCAGTAACGACATAGAGAAAGGAACTGATGCCAAAGTGCAGATGGAGAACGAAATCATGGCAAAGCTTCAGGACCAGATGGTGTCCAGCAAAGCCACAAAGCACTTCTCGCAGCTGGCTGCAAAGCTCCGTAGGAGAAAAACAGACCTGGTGTGTTATCTCTTCCGTTTGGGAGGGCGGGGGAAGGAAACCGCCCTGAGCGGTGTTTCTCAAGTGTGTTTCGTCCGCGCCTTCGTTCTGCTTTTCAGACCTGAAGTTGAAGGTCTGCTGAGTTTGTGACTTCAGTTTGGTTCTTCCAGTGCTCTTATTGCGGGATTCTGGTGTACGCGAGAGGGTTTGGCCAAAAAGGCCTTGACACATAATGTACTGTTCTTTCTTTACTTAAAAAATGGGACAGAACGATGAATTCTGGGAGTTTTTACCATAAAGTAGTACCAGTTCTTATGTATTGGAGGAAGACAGTGGATATGTAGTACTGCTGTACTCCACATTGAACTAACCTGTATCTCTGTCCGGCATCATGGAATGCGATACAGGCCTGCTCTCGTTCCTGAGTGAGGATTACAGCCCAAGGAGCAATCGAACCAGACCCACAGTTCTTTGTGGCACGATCAGTTGCTCTCTTTGGGAGTGTGTAACTGGAACAGATAGAAAAACTAGAAGATCCAGCGTAGTGTTTGTGGTGTTGAGTTGTGTGGGCTGGCACTAACAAGGCACCCACACCTCTGTATTTCTGCGGGTTACTTCAGCCTGGCCCTGGGATTTTTAAATCGGGGGCATTATCTTGAGCAAGAGGAAGAGTTCCAGGGCTGGCTTCCGTTGTGAGAGAGGGGCCCCCCGCCCCCTTCCCACAGGCACACCAACAAGCGGACACTCGCGTTGTCTCCCATCAGCACCTGCGGTGCACGGCTGGATGTAGCCAGAGAGTCGTGGCCGCTGGCGGCGCGGGGGCAGCAGAAGTCACCCGGCTGCATTCGCGCTGCGCTCAACAGGCACCCGCCTTTCTGGCTGCTGCGGTGGTGGTTCGGTGAGGGACGTGTTTGTCGGGTGTGGTGGAGAATGTCCTGCTCCGGTGAGCCGGGCAGCTGGAGACACCCAGGCAGGGCAGGTAAGTGCAGAGGTGATGAGCGCGGCCTCTTAAAGGCTTTGGGATGTTTGGGCTCCTTCATGCTCTTCAGCAGCCTTATGGCAGAGGTAAATGTTGGTATCTCCGTCAGGAGATGGAGAAACAAAGGTACAGAGTGGGTAAGTGGCTGGCTCGCAGCTTGTGGCACAGACCTGGGAGGAGAATCTAAATCCCCTGACTCCTGTGCCTCGGGAAGCGGGCGTTCCAAATCAATGGGCTGCTGCTGGTGACAGTAATTTGTTTTCTGTCTGTTGGCGTTCCTAGGAGCTGCATTTTTCCAAGGTTGAGAATGATGTGGCCCAGGTTATTCTGAATGGAACTCATACCAGCTGCAGGCTGACAGTTCTCCAAAACACACTTTGTCAGCTGGACAAGGAAGTGAAAAATACCCGTGACCTGATCAGCTGCAGGGAAAGCGAGATTGCAAGGTGCAGTCTCCTGACCGAGAACAGGCAAGCGGTGCTCAGCCAGTACAACAAGAGGTTGGAGAAGATTCTTGCGCGGCAGGGGGTATGTACATTCCCATTTCAGTCCCAGGCTTGATTTTATTCTTTGTGGTGACCACAGGTGCCCCTGATAAATGTAACTGTGTAAGTGCTGAGTAGTTAAAACTTTCAGGCATCAGTATAGAGGTTTAAAAGCTGCACTAGTTAATGTAAATGTTTACGTCTGTCAAACAGCTCTTAGTGCACGGGGGGAGGAGCTGGCATGAGGGAATTGTGAAATGAGGGTGTGCCCAGCACAGATTTCTGCAGGGAGTTGTCTGCGCCTGATGAAAACGTTGAATGACATCAATACTCTGGGAGTAACTAGGGTCTCATCAGAAAACCTGCAAATCCTGACAAGGGGCGAATGGAGCAGGCGGGGTGATGTAGATCACTTGGTGCTTGGCCCCATTCAGCTGATAGATACCCAGGTCTGCCCCTGGCACCGTGAGCTGCAAGACCTTTATAGAGCCCAATGCAAGAATGAGTGCTGTGGCAGACTCTTGGACACCCAGGTGTGCCTGTTGTAGGAGCTTAGGAGGCCCCTCTCGCCCCAGAGCCTGAGAGCTGTTCGGGCTTCCCTTGCATTTGTTCCCGTGAGGTCAGGAATGATTGGTCCCATCCAGCTCCTGGGAAATAGAGGCACAAAGGAAGTAACAGTATAGCTGAAGTATTCGGTAGGCATCTCAGCAGCTGGACCGGCCTTCTGCAAAAAGTGCTTCAGCAGCTTCTGCCTGATTAATCCCCAACCTTGCCCTCATCCAGGGTCAAGAACTGGGGCCACTGGGAATGGAGATCAACAAGCTGTCCAAGCAGATAGAAGAATATCACTCTGAGGTGATGACGCTACAAAAGCACTGGCTCAATCAGCAGCAAGAGCTGGTCAAGTTAACACACCAACGGGAGGAACAAGTAGCCTCCCTGGACACGTTAAAGAAACGGATCACAGTAATGCAGCAGAAGAAAGTGCGCAGGGAAAGTAGGTCATTCCCCAACTCTTTTTAAAACGTTCAGCTGTGAATGGAGGAAAAAGGGAGCGAGGGCTTACGGACGGGTGAGCCAGACCTTCACCAGAGAATGCGCCGTGCTCCTACGTCCGTGTGAGCAGTAACGCAGGCGGCCCCAGCACTGCTCTGGGGCTACGAGCCAGGCACCTCTGCTGCTCTGCCTGGCGTTATTCCCTGTCCCGACTGATCCCGCTGCCTTAACGGGCACAACCGAACCGAAGTGGCCGTGTCACGTGCTACACTTCTTAAATAACGTTTGCAAGTAGTTGGTGGGTAAATGTCCCCACCACGATGGTGCTTCCCTTGGCTCAAACCAGCTCTTTTCCACAGCAGTCTCCTTCAAAACCGTATTTGGGTTTTGGGCTTGTGGAAAAACGGTTTGGCTGGGTATGTGGGACGCAGGTGGCTCTGCAGGCAGCGTTGTCTGGTCTGATGGCAGTCTGTCACGCCTTGCCTGTGTTCCACCTGCTGCTTGTGGGAATTTTAAGACTTTTTTTTTTTTTTTTCTGTTCACCTGTAGATGAAATTCAGCAGGAAACAAAAGAGCAGAAAGACATCGAACGTCACATGAGGAACATGTCCAATGACTTGATAAAGCTGAATGTGTTGATCAACAAGAACAGCAGCAGCTTCGAGGAGCTGCAATATGGCAACACGATCACCGAGAACGAGTTTGTGCGCTCTCTCAAGGTACAGACATCTCATTTCCAGGTCTCAGCCTCCCGTGCAGATCGGAGGCAGACAGTGACCGTGTAAATCTTTCTTAGTCTGACCACGTTGTGTTGTCTGACAATGTTATGCTTCCCAAACCTAGGCAGCAGAAAAAGAGTCGGTTGAGATGCAGGAGAAGCACAGTCAGCTGACTGAGGAGAAGGAAAGACTCCTAAACAGCCTGGTGGAAGCAGAGTAGGTACCAGAGAGGTTCTTGCTTTGTGCCACCCTCTTTGAATGTAGGTGTCCATGTCACCTTTCCTCTCTGCTCATCGAACTGAACCAGCAACAGCAAATGTGCTTCTGTCCTTCTCGGAGAAGATGAAAGGAGTTTCATGGATTTTGGGGCGCAGAAGCTGAAAGGTGCTTTAGCTGTCTCTGCAAGCAGCGAGAGCCGTGAGGATGTCGGCTTTAACAGTTCCAGCAGGCTCGTGCTGGACGTTGCTGAGATCTGTATGGGGTGACTCTGCCTGCGCTCTCCTCCGCCAGTCACTCGGAGCGAGCGTGCTGCGCTGGGCAGCTCACTGGGGTCCACCAGCACCCAGCAGCCTGGGCACGCTTGTTGTTAGTCACCGTGCCACCACCGTGCCACGTTGTGGATGGCGGAGCTCCCTGTCTGGTTCCACGCTGCTCCTGGCTGCCCTTTTACGTGTCCCACGTGCAAACCCTCAGGTTCTGCTGCACCTTCAGCTCCATGTTCAGGACTGAGCTCGGGAGCGTGCTGCCACGCGTGCACAGGGAGCGAGCGTCCTCTCGGGCGCTGACAAAGGTGCCGCTTTCCCTTTCTGTCACTGAAGGCATCAAATCCTGCTGTGGGAGAAGAAGATCCAGCTGACGAGAGAGATGCGTGCGGCGGTGGAGTCTGAGTCAGGGCACGGCGAGCTCCACGCCATGAGAACAGAGATTCACAGGATGCAGGTGAGCCCCGGGGGAGGAGCACTGGGGAGGGGAAGCTGCACACGATGGATTCAGCTTCGGCGTTGCTGAAGGCAGGAGATGAGAAACGGGCTGGGGAAGCAGCATTGCCAGGCCACAGCAATGTTGGAAATCGTACACCCTCCAGCTGGGCCGAATGAAATACATCCAGCGTGCGTGCTCTTCGTGCCTTCCTTGCGCCTGCCGTGTAATGGGCTGCAGCAGAGTCTAGAGACACCTGAGCAATCTATTTAAAACATAATATGTTTGCCACCTTATGCCGTGACCCCAATTTATAAGCAAAGGAATGTTGATGACTAAATATTGCATCATCTTAATCACTGGTTAGGGAAGCCTTCTGTCTTCTGGCAAAGCAACTCTTCCCTTTTGTTCCCAGGTTACTTTACTCTTCTGCTTTTCCTATTGCTAAGGAGTTCCAGTGAAACCTTTTGAAGATTACTTTAGACGAGTTGATAATCCAGCCCTTTGCTTTCCAGATCCACACAGGGCAAGCCGGGTTTGGGTTTAGAGCAAATTTGGCTTGCCAACGCTCACGTGTCACGTATGTCTGGTTTACGTGGAGGGGATGTGCCGCACAGAATCGGTTCGGTGCCGTTTGTGAACATTGGTTACTTTCAGCCTATTTCATATCTTGACACACGGCAGGTCCGCTATGGCCAGCTGATGAAGCAGCAGGAGAAGATGATTCGTGATATGGAGGCATCTGTTTCTCGCAGAGAGGTGATAGCGCTTTGTGGAGAGGGTCAGAACAAAAGAGACAAGAAGCTTGTCCCCAACAGTGTCTTCCACTGCAAGAAACAGGAGCTGAGAAAGAAGATCAGCAAAGCCCAGAAGGTGAGCGAGCAGAGCAGGGCTGCAGGAGTTCACCGGGGCTGTAAGGAGCACCAGGGTGGGCTGAGCGCAGACACGCGGGGTGTCGGGACACAGACGGGACAGGCTTTGGAGGCTCCTTAAAAAACCCCACAGGAGAGTTCTGGGGAGATGGCTGGGAGTGCAGCTGGACGAAGAACCACACTCTGCCCTTTCCTTCTCTTCCGTTTGCCAGAACGTTCAGGACTGCAACGCAACCCTCCTGGAGCTGGAGAGCGCCCAGGCGTCCCTCGGTGCCGCCTTCTTGGAAAAGCAGCGAGAACTGCGCAGGCTGGGGGCTGAGTGCGACGGCCTCGATGCAGACGCAGAAGCTCGTCGGAACAGGAAGCGACGGGTGAGCGGCTCCGCTCCCTGGAGCTCGCGAGCCCGACGGGACCGGCTGCTTTCTCCTGGTGCCGGCTCCCCATCTCCCTGTCTCGCCACCATCCTGAACTGAGTGTGCTTGGCATTTTAGCGGCACTTTAAGTTAACTGAGCACACCTTGAGGGCTCATGGGGGTCCTGAATTGGGGCTGCAGTTGTACTCTTAGCGAGGCAGCATTCACCTGGAGACATCAGCCTGAAGGACATGGTTTGTGTCTTGAAAATACCCGGTCACAGCTCTCCTCTGTGAGCGCTTTCTGGCTGCTCATATGTTACAGATTTGAGAGCCAGCTGAAGGTCTTGAATGGCCTCCTGCAAAGGTTGTAAGTTGGTCAAACTCTGTCCTGGCGAGGGTTGCCCTGTGCATGCAGGTATTTCTCTGGTTTATGGAATTCTGTGATGAACATTTAATTTTATTTTTTTTTTTCTATTAGCTGACGTGTGGATGTGGTGCTTAGGGACACGGTTTAATGGTGGACTTGGCAGCGTTAGGTTCATGGTTGGACTCAATGATCTTAAAGGTCTCTTCCAACCTAACCACTTCTCTGGCTGTACCCGTTAGCAGCTGTTCTGCCGCTACAAGGGGGACTTCATAGCCCTGTCCCTCTTCAGAAGCCCTTCCCTTTCAGAATGTGATGGTTCCAGTACCGGTGACAAAAGTCACCTGCCTTTCTTAGTGCTTTTCTCTCTGCGGCCTGCTGTCAAAGCAATTTCTGTTGTTGCTTTCCTCAGAACCTTTTGGAGATCGTGTCCTACCAGACTCGCCGGAAGCACCTGCAGGCGCTGAAGGAAGGGACGTACGCTCCCCTGTGCCGCACGGAGCAAGCCTGGAGAAATGAGCACCAGAAACTGCGCCACCGGCTCCAGACCATCGATGCCATCGTCCAGCAGATCCAGCAGGACCATCCCCAGCACTACCGGACTCTCCAGTGGCTCAGACAGTGCTTGGGCTCCAGGCTGGGCTCGCAGGAAGCCTGACTGCCACGAACCCCATCCATGTAACCCTCAGCTCTTGTTCTGCTGGAGCCTGCAGGCTTTGTAAATAAACAAATATCTAAAAACTAAGTCTGTGTAGCAGGTAGTGGTCACCAAAGCTGTAGCAGTGCAACTGATTTTTGTTTCCTTGGCTGCACAAGGGTGGCTTCATCCCTCCCCCTGGCCTGGGGCGCTGGGGGCAGCCGCCCCCTTCCCCTCCGGGCCCCCCCTCTCTCACCGCCTTTCCCTGCAGCTCCGGGAGGCGGAAGGCCCCGGCCCCGGCGGGGGAAGGCGCCCGCCCGCTCCCGGGGCCGGTCCCGCCCCGCAGACGCCTCCGTGCCGTGAGGCCGGTCCCGCCGCGCCTGCTGGGAGGCCGGGCCGGGCCGGCGGGGCCATGGCGGGGCCGGGGCTCCCGGCCGCGCTGCTGCTGCTGCTGCTGGCGCTGCTGGGCTCCGCCGCGGCGGGCAGCCCCGGGGCCGCCGGCTGCCAGGTGCCCCCGGGCGAACGCTTCGACTGCGGCCCCGAGCGGCTGCTGTCGCGGGCGGACTGCGAGGAGCGGGGCTGCTGCTACGCACCCGCCGGCTCCGGCTCCAGCCCCGGCTCCGGCTCCAGCCCCGGCCCGCCCTGGTGCTTCTTCCCCAGCGGCTACCGGAGCTACCGGGCGGAGAACCTGACGGCCACCGCCACCGGCTCCGCCACCCGGCTCCGCCGCGTCGCCGCCAGCTTCCTGCCGGGGGCCGTGGGCAGCTGGCGGCTGGACGTGGCGCTGGAGACCCCCACCTGCCTCCGCTTCACGGTGCGAGCCGGCCCCGGGACCGGTGCCCCGGTGCTCCGGCCCCCCCCGCTGACACCCCCCCCCCTCCCTTCTGTCCCCGCAGCTGCGGGACCCGGCCCGGCAGCGGTACGAGGTGCCCCTGGCCACGCCGCGGGCGAGCGGCCAAGCCGCCTCCCCGCTCTACGGGCTGCAGATCAACCAGGATCCCTTCGGCCTCGTCGTCTGCCGGCAGCGCGACGGGCAGGTCCTGTAAGTGCCCGTCCTGCCCCGAGCCTTCCCGAAGGGATTCGGTCTGGAAGCGGGTCCTGGCCCCAACCCCAGCGGTGCGTGGGACGGAGCAGGGATGCGGCAGGGGATGGCGGTGACAGCAGCGGGGTGGCGGTCAGCGGCTGCGGGGGCTTTGCTTTGAGCCCCTCTGCGGTTCGGTGCCTGGGAAGGGAAGCAGGAGTCCCAGAGATCAGTCGAAACCCGGCTGCTGGGCACCGCTGGGGCTGTTTGCCGGAGTCTCCCTTTCTCTCCAACAGGCCGAACACCACCGTCGCGCCCCTCTTCTTCGCAGACCAGTTCCTGCAGATCTCCACCTCTTTGCCCTCCTATTTCATTTCTGGGCTGGGGGAGCACCAGACGCCGCTGGTCCTCGACACGGCGTGGACCAGGGTCACCCTCTGGAATCGGGATATGGCGCCTGTGGTACGGAGCGGGGCTGAGGGAGAGGGAGGTGGCTCATCTGCGCCTGTGGGGGTGGCCCTGCAACCTCTGACATCTTGTTTGGGGCTGGGGAAAGGCATCCGTGGCTGTGGAGCTCTGGGACCTGGCCTCAGCCCTGGGCAAGCCCGTGGGACCGTTGTCCCCAAGTCAGGCTTTGTCCCCCCTGGGGCTCTTGTTTGGCTCAGAAGCCGCTTTCCCTGACACGGTCCAGGGCTCTTGTTTGGGGCAGAGCTCTGCTGACTCAGGCAGTGTCTGGGGCTGCAAGCCCTGGCTTTGCACCCCGAGCCGTGACGGTGCTTCTGGCCAGTGGCAGGCAGGTGGGGGGGTGGGTGCTGTGCTGGGGCCTCCAACGGAGCCTCACCCGCACTGCGCTGTGCTCTACTCCAGCCCCAGGTCAACCTCTACGGCTCCCACCCTTTCTACCTGGTGATGGAGGACAGCGGTTCGGCTCACGGCGTCTTTCTGCTGAACAGCAACACGATGGGTGAGTCCCATGGAGGTGCTGGGCGTGGGCTTGTCCCACGTCCCCATCCTCAGCTTGTTCCTCCGGCGCTCGTGCTTCGCCAGATGTGCTCCTGCAGCCCAGCCCGGCCCTGACCTGGCGCACGACGGGCGGGATCCTGGACTTCTACGTCTTCCTGGGCCCTGACCCCAAGAGCGTGGTGCGGCAGTACCTGGACGTCATCGGTAGGGCCGAGCCACGGGCGGGGGGCACGGGTGCTCCTGGGATGGCTCTGCCGGGATGCTGCGTGGCCCATCTGAGGTGAGGGCTGGGGCTGCCCCTGAGGTGAGCGAGGCCCTTGGGTGGGTGACGAGGTGTCTTCTGCCTGCTGGCTGCCCGGGGGTGGTGGGTGGGAGCTCCAAGCCGGAGCCGGGCCGGCTGGGGCATCCCCGGGGGTGACCTGAGGGCTGGGCAGGGGAAGGAGAAGGAGACAGATCCCCCGGCACAGGCACTGGGCACCCCGACTTCCAGAGCCCCCCTGATCCCCCCCAGCCCTGCTCCCCCCCCTGCAGCTGCCCCGTCCCCAGCCCCTCCCCTGAGGCCTGTCCCGCAGCCCCAGGCTGCCCCACGGCCTGTCCTGGCAGCGGCGAGCGGGGCCTCGGGCAGGCCCAGGGCTCTGTTAACCCAGGGGCCTTCAGCAGCAGTGCGGGGAAGGAGCGGGGTCTGCAGGAGCGGCTGCAGCAGGAGGGGCTCCAGCCTGGGGCCGGCTGTGACAGTCAGGGTTCTTTCCCTCTGCCAGAGGCCGTGCCAGGGCTCGGTGGTCTGTTCCTGCCCTGGGGATGTCGTCAGCTGCATCCAGCTCAGGCTGAAGCTGAGGAGATGGGCAAAAGGAAAAGCAGCCGGAGAAGGACACGAAGGGGATCCGGCTGCGAGCTGCCCCCAGCTGCAGACAAGAGACAGCCGGCCTCTCGGCGTGAGGAAGGGTCCCTGTGAGTAGTCCTGAGCAGAGCTGGTCACCAACATGCACTGCGGGGTCTGTGTGCGTAACCAAAGCACGGTATAGCCGTGGGGGCGGGGTGTGTGTGTGTGTGTGCGCAGTGAGGCTGTGTATGTAGGAAGCCTCATATTGTAAGAGCTGAGAGAGGCAGAGACAGAAGTGTCTCAACAGTAAAATCCTCCCAGCAGCACCAAGAGCGGGAGCGGCAGTGAGTCCTGGGCCCTTGTGTTATAATCAGATCTGAATTTTGAATTTCATTGATAATTAATTGTTTTGAATAAACAACTAATTTCTTATAGTTAATTATTTCCTGATTCAATTAATTTACATTATGGTAAGGAGTAGACAAAACCTCACTTATGCTAAGAGACAGCAGATGCAGGCCTTAGGAAGATGGCCAAAGCTGAAGGTGCTGTGGATTGGGAAATTGTACAGAACACAGAACGAGGAGGGAGGGAGGCAGGTACAAGGGGTGAAATTGTACGTTCTCAGCTAGTTCTCTTATGTGATGAATCCATCGAAACAAAGGAATGTTGCTGTGAAGACTCTCCCGTCCTCCCCATCCTAATTTGTATATCAGAGATTTTGATCAGTAAAATAACCAATGATTAGATTAGGAAAGGACTATTAAGAAAGTTATAGAATAGGGCGGACCAATCATTGTAACTGTCAAAATTAATAGCGGGCATAAGATGCATGCTTATGTTAAAATCTGTTAAAGATCCTGACTTTGCAGAAAAAGGGTATAAGATGTTGAATTTTTGATGTAACTTTGAAGCCCGTCGGGTGGAGCTGTCCCTGTGCTTCCCAGCGCTGCAATAAAGACGTGCCGGCTTATCTGCAAGTGTGTAGATAAATTTGTCGTGATTGCGACCCTCCGTCCACACTTGGGGCCGTGTCACCCCTCTTGTGCTCCGGGTGCCTCCCTGTGCCTGTGCCCTCCCACCTTCCATCACTGGCGTCACTCTTTTGCTTCCCTGTACCTTTCTTCTTCTGTCTGTTCTTGTCCCCTGCTCCCTCTTCGTCCCTCTCTGGTTTCCAAGCCCCTCTCTTGTTCTGCTATTCTACCTGCCCCTTTGGTTTTCCTTGCTCTCCCTCTGTCCTGTTCCCTGCCCCTCTTTTTTCCTTCCTCTGTCTCTGTCCTGCAGCGCATGGCTGGTTTTTCATTCACTGCCTCTTTGTCCCGATCTGCATTCCTCCTTGATGTTCCCAATCTCTCTGGCTTCTTGCCTGAGATGCTTTTTCTCTCTTGTTTGTAACAGGAGACGCTGTTCTCTAAAAACATAACGGCATTCTTTTGGCAAGCCGCTGAAACGTTGAGAAGATCCCCTCCTGGGAACACTCTGCAATATTCTTCCTGTCTGCAAGTGGCACCTGTTCATCAGAATGGATTCCAGAACCCAAGGGGCAGTTAACCTCCAGAAGTCTTAAACCTTCTGGGGAATCGCACAGACTATTTCTTGCTAAGAAGATGAAGGCTCTGTTGTTCCAGCTGTCCTTAGTGTTTCGAGACAACAAGCACTTGCACTGGTACTTGTTCTTTTCTGATCTGCGGCTCCTGTGAATGTTTCTCCAAGTTCTTGGTTTCCTGTCCGGGTGACTCTCCAGAGGACTGTAAAAATCAGTCTTCGTGGAGACTCTCTGTGCTGCGGAGCTGCCTGTATCGTTGTTGTCACCCAGCTGCCTACAAACGGCTCCCAACCCCAGACAGTGGGGCGGCATTTCTGATCTGCTGGAAGGGGGTGTCTCCATTTTTAATGTTGTTTCTTTCAGGGAGCACTGTGAGCGTGGCAGATCCTAAGCAGAAATACACTCGATTTGAACAAGTCGGGCAAGGGTAAGTCCAGTCACAGCTACTAACACAAAAGCACGCGCCAGGTATTTTGCTGGTGTGATATCAAGCGTGAAGTCGGGCAAGCTCCAAACGTGTTCAGACCCTGGGCTTAGATTCTCCTGTCTCTCAGTACTGATCAGAATTGGTGCCTGTGGTCAGAAGGCGTCGTCAAAGAGCACTTGATGCTGGCAACGTCTTGTCTGCAGCGAGGGGCAGGACCTGGAAGATCTACTGTCCCTCAAGTTTGTAGCACGCGTTTGCTTGTTTTCTTAGGGGAAATCATTTTTGTGTGTCTCAAAATAATACGGCCACGCTAAAGAAAGGAGAAAAATCTTTATTGCCTGAAAGAGCAACTTAGAACCTGATAGCTGTCAGGTAAATAACACTTCTCAAGAACATTTCTTTCCACTCTTTTGCTTTAAAAAAGTATTTAGTGATCAGGATTATATCTTTTCTGGCAGAGGTAGTGAAAACCAACCATTCAGTAATACATGCAGTGTCGATGCACTGTCCTTTCCTCAGATGGCTGGCACGTGTGTTCAGGGCTCTCAGAATGACTGCATGGTGTTGCCGGAGTTTTGCAGATAGATCCAAAGAAGAGCTCTAAGAAGGCACAGCTAGACTGTGCGTGTGTTACATTCTCTGGGAAAAAACCACACACACCCCCGCAAGAAAAAAAAAAAAAAAAAAAGAAAAAGGAAAAAACTAAACCCCAACAGAGCAAAACTGGAGAAAAGGGGAAAAGAATGAAATCTATTATTTTCCAGTCTCTGTAGGCACCCTGCCCTTCAGTTTTGGACTGAAAGAATTTAGTATGAACTCTGGAGATTTGCACCAGCCCTTTTTCTTCCTCTTGGACCTAAGTTTTCACTTGGATAGCCTGCATGGCAGGGGGCTTCTGGGCTGCTGCGCTGTGCGCTGCTGGCTGAAGGAGTGGAGGAACCAAGGTGTTTTAGAAACACTACAGGCAGCAGAGAGCTCCTGTCAGGGCTTTCACTTCCAGGGTCTAAACCACTTCTCATGTCTCTGCTGCTCTTTTGTTTCTGGGGCGTCTGGAACTGTCTATACAGCACTCGACATCACCACAGGACAAGAGGTGGGTGTCAGCAGCCCCAGCAGATTTGGCAGGGGTTCAGCGCTTTCCCCCATGGTGCGAACAGCGGATGGGCTTTCGGATCGCCAGGAGATCTTTACTGCAAAGACTTCCACATGGCTGGGGGCTTGTGGCTGGGGGTGGGGGCAGTGTCCGAACACTGGGCTCCCCCCTGGGCTGCACATTCACTGACGGACACCCACCCCTCATCCTGCCCAGCCGCACGCCCGACGTGCAGCCCCCCAGCGATGTCTCCCTACCCACGCACCATTCCGTGCCCCCCCAGCCGTATGCCCCCCAAGACCCCAACTACGCACCCCTCCATTTCCATTTACCCCCTCAGCCATGCCCCCCCCATGCCCCTCACCCACTTTGGGCCGAGCTCTCCTGTGCTCCCCAGCCATGTCCCCCCACCCAGCCATGCCCCCCCCCATTTTGGGCGATGCCTCCTGAGCCCCTCCAGCCATGCCCCCCCCCCATTTTGGGCTATGCCTCCTGAGCCCCTCCAGCCATGCCCCCCCCCCCCATTTTGGGCGATGCCCCCTGAGCCCCTCCAGCCATGCCCCTGCACCCCTGCTGGCCCCTCCCCCCGTGCTTTGCCCGCACCCCCGGGCTCCGCTCCCCTGCCCGCGCGCCCCCGACCCGGCCGTGGCCCCGCCCCCCGCCCCTCCCCATTGGCTCCCGCCGCGCCGCTCCCCTGTTAGTTTTCGAATATAAATAGGGGCGGCCGCGGGCGCGCGCCCCCCCCCCTCGCGCACCGGACGGCGGAGCATCGGCGCGGCCCCGCTCCGCTCCGCCGGGGCCGGGAACGGTCGCTCCAACGGGTGTCATTAACGCCTCCCTTCCTTTCCTGCACTCGCCATGGCGGCGCAGGGCGGCCCCGGTGGCCGTGGGCTAGCCGGAGTGGCCAGGAGGCGAGCGGGCATGTCGCCGGTCACCCCGCTGACGCTGGATACGGACAAGCTGGTGGGACTGGGAAGGTGAGTGGAGACGGGGGAGCTGCCCCGCACCACAACCCCCCTCCCCCCCACGCGTGAATGCTGCCGGCTCAGGGCAGTGCTGAGCGCGGAGGGGGGGGACACACCACACCGCCCCACCCGAGGGGGGCACCCCGAGGGGTACCGGTGGGTCCCCACGGGCTGATCGCCGCCCCCGCCCTGCCCGCAGCCACTGGGACACCCCGAAGCGGCGGGTGGCGGGGCTGTCCTTGCAGAGGCGCCGGGCCAGCCCGTGCCGGGGGTCGGCAGCCTTGGGCTCCCCCCGCAGCTCCGTCTCCTCCGAGTCCTCGGACGCGGGTGAGCGATGGGTGCTGTTGCCACGCCCGCCCCTGCCCCGACCCCCCTCCTCCCCGGGGCTGGGGGTGTGCAGGGGGAGCTGTGTCAGGGGGGTGGGCGTTGGGCAGGGGGTTACTGCATGCGGGGGGGGGGGGGGGGGTCTGGGAAGGCAGGGGAGGGGTTTGAGGGTGGGGAAGGGTCTTTCTGGGGGTGCACGTGGGAGCCGGGTCCCCCGCTCTGTCTCAGCTCCTGGCCATGCTCTGAATCAAACTGGGATTTTAAACGGGGATTTCCTCCCCAGCACTTCCTTCCCTGTGCTGGATGATGGGTGGGAGCCCCCCCACCCGCCCAGCCCTGCACCCGGGGGGGGGCTCGGCTGTGGACCACCCCAGTGGGGGTCCCTGGGCAGGGTGATGTGGGACATGTTGGCCAGGATGGGTGGTCCCAGGGTCGTCCCTTTGCCATGCTGGGGGACGGGAGAAGCTTTGGGTGAGGGTCCCGCCTGAGCACACAGCAGATCTCACCCTGTGGCCCCCTCCCCAGCACTAGAAGGGAACACAGCTGGGGTGGGGGGGCTCCCCTGCAACCTGCCAGCGCCCCACAGGAGCAGGGGGGGACCTGTGCTGGAGCAGGGTCCCGGGGGCACGGCGTGCCTCCCACCCGCCCCCCCCCGATGCTACCCCTGCCCCTTGTTCCCGCAGGAGTGGGGCTGGACTCCCCCACGCAGGAGGACCCCGCGGCACTGGAGGAAGTGTGAGTGTCCCTCGCCCCGCGTCCCCCCACTCCGGGAGGTCTCCACCCTTACCCACTGTGTCCCCCCTGCTCACCCTCCCCGGGCTGCCTGCAGTGCCCACGCTCAACCTGTCCCAGCCTTGCTGGGGGGCTGTGCTTCCAGCTGTTCCCTCCACCCCAAAATTAATTTTTGGTGGGGGGTGGTGTGAGAAACCACCTCTAGTGGGGGTGTCGGTGCTGGTGCTCGGCCCAGCCCTGCTGCAGGCAGGGGTCTGGCAGCGGGTGCAGGCAAGAAGCCTCTGCGGTGCTGCCGTGCCAAGTCCTCCTCTGGCAGGGACGGCCGGCAGACGGCTCGCTGCCTCACCACGCAGCGGGGTGAGGGTGCTGAGCACCTCCCTGGGCTCCCAGCACCCCCGCCTCAGCCTCCTTGGGGTGCTGCTGCCCAGGCCTCGCAGATTTGGGGTGCAGGGATCAGCTGAGAGCCGAGCTCTGCGGGGCTGAGGGGCTCTGGGTGCCACGCCTGTGCCACGCTGGTGGCTTCGCCCACTCTCGGGGCCGTTGGCAGAGCCCCTCTCTGGCAGATGTTGGTGACTGAGTAACTGGGGGCAGATGGTGATGCTGGGGCAGCCTTGGGGCTGGGTGGGCTGGGCTGCAGGGGACACGCCAGTGCCCCCTTCGTCCTGTCGCAGTGTGCAGCTGCATGGCCATATGGCCGACGGCCAGCATCCCCAGCATCCTCGCTGCCGGATTTACATACAGGTGGAGAGCGGGCGCCACTGCCACCAGCTACATCTGGGCCCCGAGTGGGGTCAGCGGGGTGCCCTGGACCACCTCAGCATGCTGCTTAACCCCCCAGCCCAGATTGGGGTCCCCCCGTCTGAAACCAGTGATTTCCAGATGGGGTTTTAACCCTTTGTGGGGCTGAAAGCCGCTCAGCTGCTCTCCCCTTGGGGGGGCTGATGACCGCTGCGTGGGGTGGGGTCCCTGTAAGGGCTGCGGCTGCCCATCCCCGGGGCTCCTGGGCTGCTCAGGCTGGGGCACGGGGTGCCATCCCCCCTAACCCTGGCTCCTCTCTTCCCGCAGCTTTGAGACAGCGATCCTAGAGTCCAGGAGAGCTCTCAAAGAGTAAGTGAAGGGGCTCTGTCCCTGTGCCCAGACCCGAAAGCCAGGCTGTCTGTCTGCCCTTCCCTGGGGTTTGGATCAAGCTGTCGGTGTTGCTCAGTGGCTGGAGGAATTGCTGCCCTGGGGTCCTGTCCGGGGAGGTCTCACCCCACTGTGGGGACCCAGGGGACAAGGGGGTCCATGCCGGCTTCGGGGCGGTGGGGGGGGTGGGATGCTGCTGGTCCAGGGCATCTTCTCTCCTCATTCAATCCTTTTTGCAGCAATAAGCTCCTTATCCGGAGGATCCACTCACTGCCAGTAAGTCCCGGGGGCTCTGCAGGGCTGAGCTGAGGGCGGCTGGATCCTGCTGTGCGCCTGGCTGAGCTGGGAGGAGGAGGAGGAGAAGGAGGAGGATGGAGCTGGGGAGCGCAGGGGCTGTGCAGCACCTCTCACCCCTCCCAACCCGCCCTGCAGCCACAGCTCCTGGGGGCCAGCCCGGTCCTGAAGAACATCACCCACTGCCGGGAGTTCAACAGCCACGGGGCCAGGGAGCAGAGGGGCCCAAGGAAGCCTGAGGACAAGGTGAGGGGGGGCAGCAAGGCTGGGGAGAGGGAGGCAGGACCGGGGAAGGGGCAGGGGGATGCCGTGCCCACCCCCCCCTCCCCCACTGCTGCAGGAGGGGTTTGTCTTCAAGAAGCTGCAGAGGCCAAGTCAGCGCAGCCGGCTGCCCGCCGGCGATGGGGCTGCGGGGAGGGACCCCCTCAGCCAGAGACTCGGCTCTGCACCCGGCCTGCTGGTGAGAGGGGCTGGGGGTGCTGAGAGGGGGGCACCGGGGGTGGGTGGTCCTGCTGCAGGGGCTGCTGAGCCGGGACCTGCTGCTCCAGCCTCCCTGTTTGCACTGGAGACCTGTGGGTGTGGGAGCTGGGGGGATTGGGGTCACTGTGTCTGCAAACAGGGCTGGTGTGGGGCTGGCCCCACTCCTGAGCCATGGGCTGTGTCGTGTCCCCTCCCCAGTTCGACACCCCCAAGAAGGAAAACTCCGCCCAGGGCGAGAGCCCCATCATCCTGCGCCGGTGCTCCTTGACATCCTCTATGTCTGAAGAGGAAGATGATGGCTTTGTGGAGATCCTGGATGAGGAGGAGATGAAGGTAGGGAGGGCTCCTCCATCTGGACAGCTGGATGTACCCTGGCCAGGGGCTCCGTCCCTGCCCAGGGGGGTGCGAAGCAGCAGTGGGACTCGTTCCCTTCACGCTCTCCTCTGTCTCGCCCCGTGGCCCCCCCGGGTGCCCCCCCGGCAGAGCAATGCTGACGTGCCGCAGGGGATGGAGAACCTGCTGACCGCGCCGCTGGTGAGGAAGGAGGAGGCCGAGCCAGTACATTGGGTGTCTCGGGGGGTGGATGGGGCCCCAGGCTCCCCCCCCCTTCCTTGGGTCTCCAAGGTGGGGTCTGAGGGTGAGGGTCACTGGTTGGCGAGCAGCACTCACCCCAGGGCTGTGGGCTTGTCCTGGGTGGTGTGCAGCCACTAGAGAGGGACCCTTTTCCCTTTGTTCTCGTGGTGCTGGGGGGGGGGGGTATGTGGGGGGAATGCCGGACCCTTGGGCAGCGACACGGGCTCTCTCCCCACACAGTGTCCGGTGAAGCGCGGCAAGTGCCGGCAGCTCTTCCGCTCGCCCTCGATGCCCAGCAGCGTCATCAGGCCCATCCTGAAGCGGATAGACCGACCCCAGGACCGGGACACCCCCGTCAAGACCAAGCGACGGAGGAGCGTGGCCGGTAGCCCTGGCGAGGAGGCGGCAGCGGCGGAGCCGGTGGGTGATGGGGAATCCTCGGGGTGAGGCGTCCTTGCCCGTCCCTGGTGGGACTGCCCGGTGCCACGGCTCTGCCGGCGCCCTCGCTAACGCCGAGGGGGGTGTCTCTGGTTCATGTCCCCGCAGAAAGCGCGGCTGCTGTGCTCCAGGTCCTTCTGCCACGAGGAGATGGAGAACCTGCTGGCCAACGACCATCAGGAGCTCATCGGGGACTTCTCCAAGGTAGGGCTGCTGGGGGTGCTGCAGGCTTGGGGGTGCCGCCTGCCCCTCTCTCCTGAAACAAAGGGGGACCATCAGTGGAGCCCTGCGCTGGTGCCAGAGCCCAAATACAGCTGGTGGCCCTTGTTTGGGACCAAGGGGACTTGGGGCTGAGACTTTCCAGCCTGAAGAGCCTGACCCGCTGCTCTTCCAGTGCCGCAGCCCCGTCCCTCTTGGGAGGGAGCAGACGTCGCAGGTGGGGGGTCTTCTGAGCTGGGGGGAGCGGGTGGCAGCCAGGACGTCTCCCTGGGGACAGATCCTGACCCAGCACCCGCCTCTCCTCCAGCCTTACCTTCTGCAGACGGTAGAGGGGAAGCACCCGGACCTGAAGTACATTTCCCCTGAAATGGTAAGGGAGCAGTGACCTCTTCCCCAAAAAAACACCCCCACAGGGCTGTCTCCCTGCTTGCCCCCCCCCGCCCCCCCCTCGGTGACGGGCTCCCCCCACAGATGGTGGCAGTGCTGACGGGGCAGTTCAGCAGCCTCATCGAGAGCTGCGTGATCGTGGACTGCAGGTACCCCTATGAGTACGAGGGAGGCCACATCAAGGTCAGAACCGCCGCTGCGCCCCTCGGGGCTGGGGACAGGGTGGTCATGGGTGGGGGAGACACAAACCTGTCAAACCTCAGAGGGGCTGATGCCCCCCCCAAAGGTGCTGAACCCCCTGGAGGGGTTGAGAGCCTCCCCAAAGGTGCTGAGCACCCCCGGAGGTGCTGAGCCCCAGCTGGAAGGAGGAGGGGGGTGAAGGCATTCCCAGCAGATGGGGCAGAAGGGGGGCAGGGTATGAAGGCCCCCCCCCGCTCCCCGAGATGAAATGGGAGGAGGGGGGGGCTGAAAGGGGCCCCTCTCCCTCGCCAGGGCGCCGTCAACCTGCCGCTGGAGCGGGACGTGGAGGAGTTCCTGCTGAAGAAGCCCATCGTGCCCTTCGACACCAGCAAGAGGGTGATCGTCATCTTCCACTGCGAGTTCTCCTCCGAGAGGGGGCCCAGGATGTGAGTTTGGGGGGTTGGGGGGGGTGGGGTGGGCGCTGGGTTCTGCCGGACCCCCTGGACATGTCAGGATCCTATCTGGGTGCCAATCCTGTCCCCTGTCCCGCAGGTGCCAGTTCATCAGGGAGAAGGACCGAGCCTGTAACGAGTACCCCCACCTCCACTACCCCGAGCTCTATGTCCTGAAGGGGGGGTACCGGGAGTTCTTCCCCCAGTACCAGGTAAGCCCCCCTACCTTTCACCCCCTGTGTGGGAGGGCGGGCTGTCCCTGGCAGGAGGGTGAGAGTGCTGGGTGGGAGGAAAACACCCTCTCCGCTCCCCAAAACCCTGCCCTGTGAGGGGAAAGGGTCTGGCTCTGAGCATCCTCCATGAGGGTGGTATCTCCAGGGGAAGGGGGTTGTGCTGGGGGTCCTGGGGGGTGCTGGGTTTGCCCAAGGGGGTGGGGAGGGGGGCCTGCGGGTGCTGACAGAGCTGTGGGTGCCCAGATGCACTGCGAGCCCCAGGACTACCGGCCGATGGACCACGAGGACTTCAAGGAGGACCTGCGCAAGTTCCGCCAGAAGAGCCGCAGCGGGGCGGGCGAGCGCAGCAAGCGGGAGCTCTACAGCCGCCTCAAGAACTTCTGAGGGACCCCCGCAGCCCCCTGCCCACCCCCTACCCAGGGCTGCCGGCGCTCACGGTTGCCCAGCCCAAAACCTGGTTGCCCCCCTCCCCCCACCCCCCCCAGCCTTCCCAGCTCTGTGCTGGGTGCCCTGCCCAGCATCGCCCCCCTCAGCAGCGTGAGAACCGGGGGGTATGGTTGTGGGTTTTTACCCCTTTTTTAACCTAAACAGGGTTTAGGTTTTACCCCAAATGGTGGCTGGGGGCTGTAGCATGTGGGTGGGGAATGCCTAGGGGGGCTCAATCCCTGCCAGGTTCAAACTTCCTCTGGGAGTGGGGGTCAGGCTACCTCCCCTCCCCAGCATCAGGGATGGGGCTCGGGGGCTGTGGGGCAGCCCCCCAAGCCAGTGCCCCCCTTCCCCTTGCACCCTGGGCTGGGTGGGGGGTGGCTTTGCCAGCTTTGGGCAAGCCACGGGGCTGCAGCACATCACACCCCCCCCTCCCCCCCCCAGGGTGATCCTGTGTCCCCAGGCCCTGTCACACACATCACCACCACCACCCCGTCCCTAAGGGCTGCGACCCCCCGTCAGCCAAGCTTTATTGGCAGAACTCTTATAGAAAAGCACTTAAACCTCCTTTGCAGCCAGGGGGTGCTGCAGGGGGTGGGGCTGGGGGGTGCCCCTTGTACTGCTCACTGACTATTTGGGGAGTTCCTTGTTGTTGTGGTGTTTTGCCACCCTGTTGGTTAACTTGGGGGGGGCAGGAGGGGCTTCACCCCCACCCCAGAGTGGCTGCTCCCAGAGCACCACATGCTGGGGAGGGGGGAATGGCCCCTGTGCCCCCATGTCTTGTTTGTTTTTATTGGTTTTTTTTAACATTTCTGTTTAATAACTTTGTGAGGAGGGAAAGCCTTGGCTCTGGTCTGTGACTGCGCTGCGAATCTGAGGGGGGTCAGGGGTCCCCCCCTGCTTTGAGGGTGGGCTTGGGGCGCTTGGGGGAACGGGA
The DNA here is from genome assembly GCF_034619465.1 of Leptosomus discolor. Lineage (NCBI taxonomy): Eukaryota > Metazoa > Chordata > Aves > Leptosomiformes > Leptosomidae > Leptosomus > Leptosomus discolor. Next base: position 424,111 of record NW_028237817.1, read on the forward strand.
GAGCTGTTTAAAGGGGTGATGGCTGCCCTGTGGGGCTGGGGTCACAGCTGGACCGACCCCCTCAGGGCTGTGTGTGGGGCAGGAGGAGGGGTGGGGATGGTGGGGTGACCATGGGGTCCCACAACTGGGACAGTGGTGTGTGGTGGGGGGGCACCCCCAGCTCGGTTGTTGTGCCCCTCATGCTCACCCTGCCACCTGCTGCCCCCCCCCCCCCCCCCAGGGTGATCCTGTGTCCCCAGGCCCTGTCACACACACCACCCCCACCCCCCCGCCCCCGGGGTGATCCTGTGTCCCCCAGGCCTGTGACACCCTGACGTGCGGAAAAGACTTTACAACCCGAAAGGTTACACAGTAGGTGTGTTTATTGCGCGCAGATGCACGGGGGATCGCTCCACCACAAACGTGCATCCACACTGTGGCTGCTTCTCCAGTATTTACCCAGTTAAAACATCACCTATTTCGAAACGCCTAGACATATTCATGACCTGTCCCCAAAAAGGCCATTCCTTCCTTTCACTTGTCATTTCCATAATCTCCGCCTCGGGCTCCTCCTCGGGGCGCTTGCGCAGTTCCTCCTGGTGGTCCTGGGCAGGGGTCTTCAGGGATGAAGGCCGTAGGTCTTCCTCGCTCTGGTCTCCTCCCCTCTCCCCTGGAATCTCTAATTTGGCTGAGCTTGCAGTCCCAGACTGGTTTCAGCCTGGTCTGTCCCTGTGTGCACACCTGGCTATCCCCTCTTTGTTCTTGGTTAGCGATGGATGTTAGCGAGCCCTCCTTAGCCCTTAGCTCCTCCTGCCTTTGACGCCTTTGAGCCATGAATTAGGTCCTTGTTTCTGTCTTTTCTGTTTCCCTTATCAGCTTCTTTCTCAAGCAATTTGCAGGGGGTAGTGACTAATTGTCTACTTGCATGCATGTTAGTTCTGGGAAGCAAGTTTTAATAGGTTTAGCTTTTTTCTATGTAGCTCCCTATTAATATTTTCGATATATCTTGGGTTATAAAATATATTTTCTATATGTCCCCCTACCAATTCCCCCCTTTTCTATTGAGTTAAGTGAATTCTTTTACTTGGCTATTCTGGTTGGTATAATGCTTCGTACATTGAAGTTATTCTTCTAACTATATGCCAAACCCACATATATAGGGTCCCTACTAGAAATAATAAAATAGCGGTAGCTATCAACAACGCTACTATTGGATGCATTAGGACGTTGAAAAAGTCCAGTGTCTGAAGGTGACCACCCAAAAAGTGTATCCCACCATTTGTGTTCTCCATCCTTTTTGACCCTTTTCAAGACCCTACTTATCTCATTTGCCTCATGATGAACAGTTATTAGAGTTTCCTGTCCGTTATTCTTGGCTTCCTCTAATATCTGCATTAAGTCTGGGTGTTTCAACAACCTTTTTGTCACTGCTAAATCCATCCCTGTAGGTGTGGGTTCTAGTTCAGAAATCAGTGTATAGTTTGATCTCAGGATTTGATGAGAAACCACAGGAGCAAAGTAGCTAAAGTCACATCCTGTGATGGTGGTAAAATTACAAATACAGAAGTTCGAGTGATTCCTGGTGTCTATTTCTACTCCTTTTACAGACACAAAGCGACATGTTGTTCTTAAACAAGCACAACCTTTTCCTGCATAGACAACAAGATTTCAATGGTAATCCTATTTCACCAGGTGCCCAGACCCAGGTTACAAAGACAGGTTGTGTTAGAGTAAAATTATGCCAACAATCCAGGATACTGCAAGGCTTTCTATTTGTTGTGTTTGTTATTATATTGGATACCCCTATCTGGTTTGCCCTTTTGTAGGAAGTTCTGTTAATTCCTCGGCATCCTACGCTTATGTTTTGACCCAGCATTCCCTGCAGTTGAGGCATCATTCTCTGAAGGTCTGTGCTCCAATAATTTTTGGGGTACACTTCATTTTTATGCATAACCACGGTGGCAAGGCTTAAGCTTTTTCTATCAGAAAGCGATCCCATATCCCCAGTATATTCAATATGAGCTTGGGTCCACGGCCATTCTGGGGTGTTACTGTTCGACCCTTGGGTTACGATAACTACAAATACAACAATTTTCCTGACTAAATCTTGGCAGGCCGAGTTACTAAACACTTCTGGGTGCAATATACTCATTTCGCTCGGCAAAGCTTTAGTTTCAGTTCATCCTCACCCTGTGTTACTTTCCAAGGAGTTTTAGGAGCTTTCTTCACTCAGGAGTGGTGAATCCAGGCGCTTTGTTCCCTGATCTTGATTGCCGTGAAAGAGGTAAGAAGCACTTGGTATGGTCCTTCCCACTGTGGCTCCACAGTTTTCTCTGTAAGAGACTTAACATACACCTAGTCTCCAGGTTCTATGTTATGCACTGACCCATCCAAACCCCTGCATCGGGTTCCAAACACCTGTTTTTCAATTTTACGAAGCTGTTTCCCTAATGCCACCATATAGGAAGTCATCAATTCTTCACCAATTTGTGAAGAGGTTCCCTTTTGTACCCCATAGGGTCGCCCATATAGGATTTCAAATGGGCTTAGCCCTTCTTTAGCTCGGGGTCTAGTTCATATCCGTAGCATTGCTAGGGGTAGAGATTGTGGCCAGGCCCAATTGGTTTCTTGTCCTAATTTAACAATCTGTTGTTTAATCAAGTGATTCATTTTCTCCACCTGGCCACTGGATTGTGGCTGGTATGGAGTGTGTAGTTGCCAGTCTGTCCCTAGATGGTGGCTTATTTTTGGCACAACTTTGGAGATGAAGTGCGGCCCTCTATCTGAGGACATCACCGCTGGGACTCCAAACCTGGGTATGATTTCTTGTAGCAACACCTTGGTCACCTCTCGAGCTTTAGCTGTTCTGCATGGGAAGGCTTCTGGCCAGCCTGAAAAGGTATCAGTTGGTACAAGCAAGTATTTATACCCCCCTTTTCTAGGAAGTTCCGCAAAATCAATTTGCCAATGTTGTCCCGGACAATTCCCTTTCCCAATTTGGCCCATTTCTGGTTTGGGGACAATTTTTGGATTAGTCTGGAGGCAAAGGTCACATTGCTGAGTCACTTGTCTGACAGTGGTGTATAAATATCGAGCCGTCCCGTGTCTGATAAGGTATTTGTGTAATGCCTCCGCCCCCCAGTGTCCCTTCTTGTGTTCCTCCCGGACCAATGGCCAAACCGTATAAGAGGGGACTATGAGTTTCCCATGTGATGTTATGGCCCACCCGTCCTAATTGTACGTTCCTTCCAAATCTGTGATTAACTTTCGATCCTCCTTAGTGTATTCTGGCTTACCTTCTAGGATTATCTGTCCGTCTGGGACTAGTGCTCCCTCTCCCTTTACCATTTCTTTAACTGCCTGTTTTGCCTCTCTGTCCGCCAGTTCGTTTCCTCTTTCCAATTCAGTGCTCACTTTCTGGTGTGCCCTGATGTGCATAATTGCCACTTTTTCAGGAAGTTGGATTGCATTCAAAAGTCTTAAAATTTCCTTTGCATGCTTGATAGTCTTTCCTTGGGAGTTCAACAGTCCTCGCTCCTTCCAAATTGCTCCGTGGGCATGTACCACTCCAAAGGCGTATTTAGAATCAGTCCAAATATTCACAGCCTTTCCTTCGGCCCTCTCCAGGGCCCGAGTGAGGGCTATGATCTCGGCCTTTTGTGCTGAAGTGTCAGCCGGTAGTGGTCCAGATTCTATTACCTTTTCAGCAGTGGTGATGGCGTACCCAGAATGTCGTTTTTCCGCCCAGGATATAGCCGCTCCCATCTGTGAACCAGTGCTCTGCCCCATCCATGGGGGTATCCTTTAGGTCCATGCGGCTAGAGTACGTGGCCTCAATCGTCTCGAGGCAGTCGTGGTCCACTGGTTCTCCAGCCTTCCCACTAAGAAATGAAGCTGGGTTGACAATGTTAGTGGTCACAATCTCAACATCATCCTGCTCGACCATGATAGCTTGATATTTCAGGAATCTCTGTGGGGAGAGCCAATGTCCCCCTTTCACTTCAAGGACTGTAGACACTGTGTGAGATAGGAAACCAGTCATTTTCTGACCCAGGGTAGACTTCTGAGGTTCCTGGACATTCAGGATGACTGCTGCTACCGCCCTTAGGCAGCCAGGCCACCCTTTGGCAGCAGCGTCCAATTGTTTGGAGAAGTACGCCACAGCTCGTCTGTATGGTCCCAGGTCTTGTGCCAGTACTCCTAACACTATTCCCTGCTTTTCATGGGAAAACAGGAGAAAAGGTCTACTCACATCAGGGAGTCCCAGTGCAGGTGCTGACATCAGGGCCTTCTTCAGCTGATGGAATGCCCGATCTGACTCAGCATCCCATTGGAGGTGACTTTGACTGGATTTTATCAGGGAATACAGTGGTTTGGCCAGCAGGCCATAGTCATGTATCCAGAGCCGGCACCACGCCGTCATTCCCAGGAAGGTCCGCAGTTCTTTTACAGTCTGTGGCCGAGGGGTCTGGCATATGGCTTCTTTCCGGGTTTGCCCCAAGGACCGTTGCCCTGCACCGATCTTATACCCTAAGTATGTAACCTGCTGCAAAGTCACTTGTGCCTTGTTTGGGACACTCAGTACCCCTGAAGCCCAAGAAAAGTTAATAAACTTACAGTCCAGGTGACACAGGCTTCTCTGGTTTTAGTTGCAATGAGGATGTCATCCACGTATTGTAGTATTTTTCCTTCTTCCGATGGTGGTTCCCATAATCCCAAATCTTTCGCTAGTTGGTTCCCAAAGATGGTAGGGCTGTTCTTGAAACCTTGTGGCAACACCGTCCTCGTGAGCTGGGTCTTCCGACCGCTCTTAGGGTTTTCCCACTTGAATGCAAAACTTTTCTGACTGGCTTCATGGAGAGGGAGGCAAAAGAAGGCTTTACTTCTAAAACTGTACACCAAATTAAATCAGGAGTTAAGGTGATTAGCAAGGTATATGGATTGGCAACCCCGGGGTATAGAACCTCTGTTATTTTGTTAATGGCCCTCAGATCTTGGACTATTCGATAGGACCCATCTGGTTTTCGGACCGGGAGAATGGGGGTATTGAACTCCAATTCACATTCCCTCAATAAGCCCAATTGTAGGAATCGCTCTATTTTCGGTTGAATCCTTTCCCTGTCTTCTTTCTTTAGTGGGTATTGTTTGATTCTTACCGCTCTCTGTCCATCCTTCAAATTTCTTATTATTGGTTGGGCATTCTTGGCACGTCCTGGGGCATCAGTCACCCAAACCCCGGGGCAGACCTGATTAATGATCTCCTCGTCGATTTGTCCTTCTATGGGAATATTCACCAAAGACAAGCTCATTATTTGTACATATTGATCCTCATTTACCTCCAGAGTAATCTCACCCTTTTTGAATTTTATCGTGGCCTCCAGCTGTTCCAATAGGTCTTTTCCCAACAGGGAATTCGGTGAATTTGGCATAGACAAAAATTTATGGATGCCTACCTGCTTGACCAGTTTATATTTTAATGGTTCCAAAAAACAAGCTTTGTCACTCTGGCCAGTTGCTCCCTTTACCATGATATAGTCATTTCCTAAAGGCATTAAAGCTTGATTCAAAACTGAGTATGTTGCCCCCGTATCAACTAGAAACTCCTTTTTTGTTGTTGTTGTTGTTTTTCTCCTCATTTCGTTGTAATCAATGGATCTTCTAATCAGTCCATTACATGTGCGATCGTTTTTCTTGGGTTATCCCGCCACCTATTGTTCCCCTGACGCTGTCGCTCCAGACATTCCCTTTTCCAGAGACCCGTTTTTTTACATATAGCACATTGATCCCTGCTCAGGGGCGCCGGCCCACGTCTCATCCTGGATTTAGGTTTCCATTCACTCTCTTCTCTAACTACTGCCACCAATTTGCCTAGACTCTGCTTATAATTGTCCTCTCTGTTGCTAAACACCCTCCAAGCCTCTTCCAATAACACTTCCAAGTTTCGACTATTTGGTGGACGTAATTTTTGTCATTTACGTCTGATATCATTCTGAGATTGTCCTAGAAATAGGGATACCAGATGTTGTATTCCCACTGCTGACCCGGGGTCCAGTGGTGTATGACAACACATCGTGTCCCTTAGTCTATCCAGAAATTTGGAAGGGGACTCAGAGGGACCTTGTTTCACTGCATATAGCACTGCTCGATTTATAGGTTTTGGAATTGCCTTCTCCATTCCTTTCACTACCCATCCTTGGTATGCTCGTAATGTATCCACCTCAGCTGATCGATTAGGGTCCCAGTTTGGGTCCTGCAAGGGGAAGTATTCTTTAACATCACCCCTTTTTATCTCATAATATTCTTTTGCCAAATCCCCGGCAGTTTTTATAACCAACTGTGTTTCTGTTTCGGTTAAGCAGTCCAATAACAGTTACATGTCATTGCAATCAGGGCTGTACTGTTTTATTATAAACTGGAGATTTTGAGTAACGCCTACTGGGTCACTGCGATATTTTTGGGCAGCATCTTTCCATTCCTTCAGCTCGTTACCAGAGAATGGTATTTTGACTTTTCCTGTTTCTCCATCCGGTCCAACTGCGTCCTGGAGAGGAGCTTGGAGAACTGTTTCTGTTATCTGCCTTCCCCGGGTTCGGGAAGATATCGGGCCATCTGGTGGGGAGGAGGGAGGATGTGGAGGGGTACGGACCCTTTCTAAGTCCTCATCTCGCCCTTGTGGCTGCTGAGGGGGCCTAAATAGATCACTTAGATCTTGTTCTGATCCACGGTTAGTTTGACTTCTCTCTGTACACCTTTGGCCAATGCTACAAGCCGAACAGCACCTTTTAATTTATTTTTGTTGTTGTTTTTGTTTTCTTTTTCTAATGCAAGGACCATGGGTTCTCGTGGGGGTACTAATCCGCAGTCCCTTTGCCACTCAGGATTGTCCCGGAGAATAAAGAACATATCAGCGTATGTTACTTCATCCCATTTCCCTTCTCTCCTCAGAAACAACATTAACTGCAAGAGCGTGTTATAGTCTAACGTGCCGCCTTCCTTAGGCCATTTTGCCCCATCTTCCAGCTTATAAAGCGGCCACCATTGATTGCAATACTTAATTAACTCTTTCTTCTTTTCTGTGCCCCCTTGTCCTGCTCTGTCTTTCCAATGTGTCAGAACACATCCTAAAGGGGATTTTTCATGAGGTTTACTCTTTCCTCCCCCCATCTTTTGTTTTTCAAACCCGAACCCTTCGCTTATCTTTTCCTTCCTTCTCCGCACAACTCTACTTTCCACGGACCAACATTACTACTTATCAATATCCACGTGTTACACAGACGTATCAAGGATGGGCACGGCACTCCTTATTCATACTTCAAGTTATTACACTCGCTTCGCTCTTCTCCGGCCGCCTCAGTCGCCCCAGCTCGGAACCGCGGATAGAGCTCCTCACTCACTTCGTATGTCTCACTCACGCATACACTCAGAATGTCCGGACAGTTTTGATAGTAACGACAGGAATTGTAATTGCAGGAAGCTTCAACTAACATATAAAGCCATTCACAAACAACTCATGTTGATCCCCAGGCAAATCATACAATTACCTCCCCTTTTGTTGCCAGGTGATGGAGTCCACCTACTCATCCAGGGCACGGGCAAACCGACTTCCCTGGACAAGAGTCATAACCAACATCCCCTGGCAAGATTGTGCGGTTTAAGTTTAGTTATTTAGCCTTCCCAGTGAACACCCTTCTAAGCAGCTGCAAATATTGGAAAGATGACATGATCGTGAGAGGCCCGCTTACCCTTCTCCTGCTTCTTATGTACCAGTCATTAGCAGGTCCGTCCTGGCTCCCGATGTTGGGATGCAGCGGCAACCTCGGATTTGCTCGATCTACTGCCAAGATCGCTAGCGGCCGCCCTATCAGTCAGCAAATCCCCCTGTTACCATGCAGGGTACTCTCCTCCCATACGGGGACTATGCTGCACGCCAGATGTCTCTGCTCGATTTACCAGCTGCCCCGGCCACGCGTACGACTTACAGGCCCCTCTCACAAAACATACCGTTTGATCCGCGGCTTCAGGAGGTTGTTGTCTGCTCCCGCGGTGAGCGGCTGGCAGCGGAGGCTCCTCCGAGGAAAGTGCTTGGGGTGCGCCCAGGGGCGTCCGCTCCCCAGGCGATCCCACAGCCGAGCAGAAAGCCTTCTGGCTGGCTCGCCAAAACTGACGTAGGGAAAAGACTTTACAACCCGAAAGGTTACACAGTAGGTGTGTTTATTGCGCGCAGATGCATGGGGGATCGCTCCACCACAAACGTGCATCCCCACTGTGGCCGCTTCTCCAGTATTTATCCAGTTAAAACATCACCTATTTCAAAACGCCTAGACATATTCATGACCTGCCCCCCAAAAAGGCCATTCCTTCCTGTCACTTCATTTCCATAATCTCCGCCTCGGGCTCCTCCTCGGGGCGCTTGCGCAGTTCCTCCTGGTGGTCCTGGGCAGGGGTCTTCAGGGATGAAGGCCGTAGTTCTTCCTCGCTCTGTACTCCTCCCCTCTCCCCTGGAATCTCTAATTTGGCTGAGCTTGCAGTCCCAGACTGGTTTCAGCCTGGTCTGTCCCTGTGTGCACACCTGGCTGTCTCCTTTTTGTTCTTGGTTAGAGATGGATGTTAGCGAGCCCTCCTTAGCTCTTATCTCCTCCTGCCTTTGACACCTTTGAGCCATGAATTAGGTCCTTGTTTCTGTCTTTTCTGTTTCCCTTATCAGCTTCTTTCTTGAGCAGTTTGCAGGGGTTAGTGACTAATTGCCTACTTGCATGCATGTTAGTTCTGGGATGCAAGTTTTAATAGTTTTAGCTTTGTTTTCCTATGTAGCTCCCTATTAATATTTTCGATGTATCTTTGGTTATACAATATATTTTCTATGTGGCCCCCTATCACCAGCTGTCTTTTCCATGAGGTAATTTAGCTGTGCCTGTTCATCTCAGTGCCCTTGTTTTCTTCTTTCAGCTACCTGGTCGGTGATGAGCTCCGGGTGGTGACGGAATACATGGCCGGAGGCGCTTTAACCGAAGATGTTACCCAGTTTTGTATGGAGGAAGGGCAGATGGCAGCTGTCTGTAGGGAGGTGAGGGATCCCGCGTGTGCTTCCTCTCCCTTGGACGGGATGGTACTGGTGAACAGGTGGCAAGAACAGGAGGGATTTCATCTTGAGAGCTTTGTTTCTGCCTTGCTTTATGATATGGAGAAGAAAGGGCACCTTAAGTGAACTGCCTGACAGTGTCGCTGCACTTTCTGTACTCTGTGATTACACTCTTAAACACCGTTATTGCATTACATTTTCTTACTTTTTTTTTTTAAGTTTGACTCTTCTCAACTTTTCCTCTTTAAACACATGCCTGGAGCATGTCTGTACTGCATTCCTTGCCTGTAAAAGCAAACATGCTGGTGGCAGAATTTTAAAAGAACAGCAAGGCAAAGGAGAGACTCATTTGTCAGAGTCTCAGCTTAAAAGGATAGCATTCCACCCAAAATGGTGTTTGCTCCTGAAAAATGACTAAGGTGCTATTTCCAAATCTGCTGTAGAGCCTGAAAATAAAGTCTTTGTCCTGCAACCTCCCACCCAACAGTGATCTACTTCACACGGAAGGAAGGGACTTTCTCATTTCTGGCAAACAATACTTTGTCATATGGATGGACATAGCACACTGATTGCGGCAGCAGCCATCCTGCCTGTGCTTTCAGGGGCTAGTTCGTGACAGTAATGGACATTTCTCTTCCCAAACCTGATATGCCTTCGTTTGGAAAGTTGTTACTTTAATAGTGTTGAAGCAGCAAGCTATTCCTCTTGACAGTGCAATATTCAGGCATTGCTCGCAATTCATCTGGAAATTAAATGTTTTAGAGGCGTTTCATTCTTGAGTGGTGAAATCTGGTCATTAATTTTTACCCTCATGTTTCCTTTTTACCTATCAGTGCCTGCAAGCCCTGGATTTCCTTCATTCAAAGCAAGTGATTCACAGGGACATCAAAAGCGACAACATTCTGCTTGCAGTGGATGGGACTGTCAAATTGGGTAGGTATTCTTGGTCAGGCACAGCCTTCCCAGACTGTGGCATGGGGCTGCTTTTGACTGACAGCCAGTTCCCCAGAAGGGATTCCTGTGGCAGTGCGCTGACCACTCCTGCCAGCTCCGAGCACAGTTCCAACCTAGAGAGGCACAGAAAGGAGAAAGGTGTGAAGAGTGTCTTGGGTTTGTGTGTGGCCCTTCCAGAGGGAGGGAGTTACAGTCTAACGGTTCAAGTCAACAGAAGCCACTGCAGGGAACTTGAGGGGTGGGTTTTAAGTGGCCAATTCAACAATATTTCCGTGGCTACAGCACTGAGCAAACAGAGCACGGCCGCTTTTCCAGATAGATTCCACACCATGTTCTCGGGCATAGAGTGGGGATTTCTTTTGCTCGCTTTCCTAATTCGAGCTGCCTTTAACACCACTTGTTTTCCTCCTCAGCTGATTTTGGCATCTGTGCTCGGCTCAGCCCTGAGCAGAGTCGACGGAGCACAGTGGTCGGGTCTCCAGACTGGCTGGCACTAGAAGTGGTGACGAAAGAAGCCTACGGCCCCAAGGTGGACATCTGGTCCCTTGGGGTCGTGGCAATAGAGATGGCGGAAGGACAGCCTCCTTTTATTGATGAAGATCCTCTCAGGGTAGGGTGTACATAAAATCAGATACCAGTGTCTTTCAAATCTATCCTGTTAATCCCCCGTGAGGCAAAACCCCAGCCGCATCAGCTGGAACCAGTTCCCCCATGGCCCGCTTCTAAAGCTGTCACTGCAGCACAGCAGCATCTCCTGTAGCTTTGGTGACGTCAAGGGGAAGACTTCCAAAGAGACGTGACTTGTAGCCAGGTCAGAGATGTGCCATCTCTGCCTTCAACTGGGCTTGAAATACCTGGTATGCTTTTTGAAATCTCTTTGAGCTGTATCTCTGAGTGACAGCGATTTTTCAGCGGCAAGTTTCTCCAGTTGGCGACTTTTTCTGAAAAGCATTCCAGCTGTGTCTGCAGGCAGAGAAGTCTTTTCAAACTCGGATCAGTGCCGATGGCTCACCTGAGCCTTTCAGGTAAGCAGTGTCGCTGCTTGTAGAAATGCCATAATTACTCATTAGCAAATGACTTTCTAAAAATGGGTTTTAGCACAGAAACTTGGAGTAAACAAATGTATTTTTAATGTTTTGAGGTTTTCCGTTTCATCCTCATTCCTTAAAATGAAATGACCAGCTCTTATCCCAAATGAGTGTGTGATAGTGAAGGCGTGTATACCACGATAAAACCTCATGACTGGTAGCTGGAACAAAGTTAGGTGCTGCACAGTTAATTCCTGATAGGGATGCAGGAATGTATGAGGAAATTAATTGTGACCATGTGTATAGATAGATCGTTTGTGTTGAGGCTGGAATTGAAATAGAGCATGACATGTAGCTTTTCCCATAGCAATAAGGCTGTGCTCTCTCTGGTCTATGGCACCCAGACTGTGTGCTGCAGGCTGAGAGAAGAAACAGCAGAAGGGTCAAGACATACCCCCAGGCAGGCTACTTAAGAAAGGAATACAACAACTACACCAGTGTCAGTCCTCCGCTCTGCTTGAACAAAGATTCCTGAGTTTTCTTGGAAGGCTTGTTTTGGTTTGGTAGGTGCCCGGGGTTGTTGGTTCGAGTGCACACAGGAGGAGCGGTGTGCACTGTGCCACCTCCTGAGGGGGGAGAAGAAGTAAAGAGGTTTGGGTTCAGCCTGATGCTGAGTCAGCTGAGTGCACCGCAGCTGGCAGGGTGGCAGTAGGCCTGTGTCCCTGGTTTGCAGGCTGAAAATTCCCAGCTTCCTTAACCTCAAAGGTTGCTTAGGGCTCCTGGAGAAGCCTCGGGTCAACTGTGAGGCAGGGAACTGGATTTTTTCTCTCTGATCAAATTCACATTCAGCCATTCCTGCCCTTGCCAAGATTATTTGAGATGCTCTTTTTCTCCCTACATGCCTCGTCTGCTGCGGGAGTTGAGATCAGCTTGAGCACTCAGAGCTTCACGGTGTCTTCAGGTGCCTGAGTAAAACTGCAGGAGGTTAAAATCAGGCACCTGGAGTTGGTCCCACCTGTGTTCACTTCCTGGGCTCTTGGGCAGGGGCTGTTGCCCCTGAGCTGGGAACAGTGAACAGCTTGTGATGGACCGCCTGAAGTTCCCCAGTTCCCAGCTGGTTTTATGAAAGTGAATCAGCCCCAACAGGGACAGGATCCTTCTGCTGTTGTGTGTGGAATCACAGAGTGCAGCGAGAGCTCTCAGCTGCATCCAAACAGGAGAGCTGATAAGCAAGACCCGTCTTTACAGGTCAGGTTTTTAGCTGATGGCACACAGTAGCTGTTGGGTTTAATAGTCACATTTAGACCCCATCCAGGGAGTTCTGCGAAGCCTGGAAACCAAAGGATGTTCTTTCACATTTTCGTGAATGCTTGTTTTAACAGTGCAAGGCACGCAGCAGCTTCCGTTCCTGACAGGAGTTGAAATACCTACATGTACTCTAAGGGCATTAAAGGATCATTGATCAAAGAGTTAACACCAGTCTGAATGTAGATATGATTGTTGTTTTCCACGTGTAGAGCAAATGCATCCCCTGTTGCTCACGTTCTTTCCAGCCGATGCAGAACTCACAGGAATGAACCATTTTCCAGCCAAGAGTGGCCTGGATATTTCTGTGACAGTGTTTGTTTTCTCTCACTGGGATTTCCTTCCACCAGGCATATGCCTGGGGCCTGAGGGACAAATATTGGTGCGATAAACGTCCTTTGAAACGCTGGTTGGACCTCCCCAGTTTCAGTTTTAAAAATACCCAACAAACCAAATCCTAGGCATTCCTGTTTCACAGCCAGGCGAATGTAGCCGGAATAAAATTCCCAAGGCTGGCATGGGTGCTGTGTTCCTTTATCGCAGGAGAAGGGACGTCCCTGGGGCAGCACAATTTAAACGCAGTGAGGACAGGCCCTCCGGCTCACCGCTGCGCCCGGTGCCTGAGGGCAGCTGCAGATGGGTGGGACAAGGCTGATTTTGTGACACTTCTGTTGTGGGAAAAGTAGAGAAACTTCCTTTTATTGTTTTTCCTCTAGGATAGTTCATTTGCCTTTTTAGGCCTGGAAATTTTCCTCTACCTTTAAGAGGATAAGAGCAAAGTCCCTTTGGCCACCGTCTCTTTAAATGCCAGTAGCACAGAGCTGTTCTTGTCATGGCGGACATTTGCATGGAAGACTCCTAGGCCTATTTCTATTATTATTGCTGTATATTTGGGACATATTCTGCAAGTTTAGGTTCAAACAGTTCAAAACATTTGTCTTGCCGTTCTGAAGAACGTCTTACAAAAGCAGAATGAACTCATCTGTCCAGCTTCGCAGCGTGTTAGACCTTGGTTCCAAGTGAACTGCCCCGGATAATGCTCGCCCCATGTTTTGCAAAATTACATTCTAATTCCTTGGCCTGAGGTCTGTCAGGAAGACTTGCTGATCTGGAATTTGGAGACTGCTGAAAGACAGAGTTGCGGGTGGCTCCTGTCTGCCCAGTTATGTGTTTTCTTCATAATATATTTGTGCAAACAGCTAACGTGTCTGTGTTGAAAATGAGGTTCCAAATGTTTCTGTTTAGCCAAGGAATAAGCTGATGGATCTACTTTTTTATCCTCTAGTTACCATTTTTATCTAGAACAGAGGGAAAATCTGGACTACCTTTGTTTTAAGGAAGCTGTACTTTAGGGAGCAGTGAGCACTGCAGGGATGCATTTTATGTCCGAATCCTTTGAAATAATACAGCTGGACCAAGTTCACTCTTTAAAATATCCAGGAAAGCTGGTGTCGATGCACAGAGAAGCCAAATGTGCTTTTGCTGATGGAGTTCCTCCTAACTAGGTCAGCCACTGCAATCAGCTGTCGAGGCAAGATCACGTTGATGTTGGAGTAGCTGTGGCTGCATCAGAGGTTTTTTGTAGGTAGAGAAAAATCATCTCTAACCCTCTGCCAGGGAGGAAACTGGCACTGGAGGCTGGACCTTAAAAAATGGGCTCTCTGTGAGCAGTTCTGGGTAAGAATGAAACAGGTGGAGTCTTGTGTTTCTTGTCACTCTAGGCGATGGATCTGATAGCGACCAATGGGACACCAGAGCTGCAGAACCCCGAGCAACTGTCCGCTGAGTTTTGGGCCTTTTGGAGCTGCTGCCTGGAGGTGGACGTGGGCAGGCGAGGGTCTGCCCAGGACCTTCTGCAGGTAAAACGCGAAGCGGCTGCAGGTGAAAGAGCTGCGCTGTGTCCTGGTTTTGTCATCAGCTGAACTCGAAGGCATCAGATGGAGCCCCCTCGTGTTAGTCTCCACTCTGGGTGCTTTTCAGCTGAAAAATCAGTGGAATCCTACAGTGGTTTGGGCTGGAAGGGACCATTAGAGGCCATCCAGTCCAGCCCCCCTGCAGTGAGCAGGGACATCTTTAGCTGCATCAGGTTGCTCAGAGCCGCATCCAGCCTGACCTTGGATGTCTCCAGGGATGGGGCTTCTGCCACCTCTCTGGGCAGCCTGTGCCTGTGTTTCACCACCCTCAGCGTAAAAAATTTCTTCCTTATATCTAGTCCGAATCTGGCCTCTTTAGTTTAAAACCGTTACCCCTTGTCCTATTGCAACAGGCCCTGCTAAAAAGTCTGTCCCCATCTTTCTTCTAGGCCCCCTTTAAGCACTGGAAGGGTGCTAGAAGGTCTTCCCGGAGCCTTCTCTTCTCCAGGCTGAACAACCCCAACTCGCTCAGCTTGTGCTCACAGGGGAGGTGTTCCATCCCTCTGGTCATTTTCGTGGCCCTCTTTTGTGTTTTGGTAGGAAGTTCAGGTTTACAGGGTGGCAAAATAACTGCAGTGGAACGATAGCAGGCGCAGAGGCCTGAAATGGGGTTGGGGACTGGTGTATGCCAAGAGATGAGCAGGGAGGAACGCGGTGAAGTCAGTCCCAGCCAAGCGGACAGAGGTTTGGCGGTGGGAAGGAAGGGGCTGCGGGTGCTCCCTGTGAGCATCAGAGGGGCCCCGGCTTGTCCCTCCTGCCCCACTTGTAGAGGTTTCTGCCAGCGAAACGGGGATGGCTGAGCAGGACTTGTCACAGCTCCTTCTGTTGCCTGGCATAGTCGAGTAGATGAAAACTGCTGCAGGTTTGGTGCTAGGTTTTGTGGCAGATAGGGGGTGGCACCGTGTGCCCCTTGGCTGTCCCTGCTGTGAAGGTGCCAGCCAGCGCAGGAGGGGCAGGACATGGGGTGGTAGACACTGCTGTCCCTGCAACCCAGATCTGAGTGCATCAGCGCTCTGTCACTTGTCTCCCTGCTCTTCTCTCGACCTCAGTGGCCTTCAGAAGAACACGTGGGCCTAAATATTGCTGGGATAAACATGTCCTAGAGGTACTGGAGTTCCTTGAGGTGTGGCTTGTGCCCCTCATCTTTTCTGAGCACTAAAAGAGCCCGTGTCTGTAGCAAACAGGAACCTAAGTGAGCATTTTGAGGTTCCTGAGAGGAACAAGGCCCTGGGACAGCAAGCAGCATTCCCAGAGCACTGGCAGGGCAAAATTGCCAGCAAGCTGAAGACACCTTGATAAATGGATTAATCGAATGACGGGCCATGTTGGCCTGGGATAGCAAGGGACTGGAATTGCAGACGCAGGTGCAGGTGGTCCCCTAAGTCCCATTTCTGCATATTCCTGGTAACCAGCAGAACACTGCTTGAGCCCGTCAGTAACTGAGTTTGGAAAGTAATGGTTCATTTCTTTTTTTTTTTTCCTTTGGGCAGCATCCATTTTTAAAGAAAGCCCAGCCTCTGCCGCTGCCAGCCACAGGGCCTGCACGCCCTCATCCCACAGGCAGAGTGTTCAGCAGGGGTTTGTCAGGGCTGTCCGATCCCAGCTTCCGCCTCCCCTCCTGCTTGGAAACCCCCCGTATTGCTGACACCCCCACCTCCACCCCCCCTTGAGAGGCCACCGTGCCCCACGCCCAGAAACGGCGGCTCTGTGACATCAGCCCCAGGGCCAAGGCCATCAGAGGCAGCGAGACTGCTGCGGGCAGTACGTCGGCGGCTGCGCTGGAGGCAACCAGACCTCCTTCTTGCAGCTGACGTGTGCCGCTGGCAGCAATGAAAGTGCTCGCCCTCCTCGTCCTGCTGGCCGTGTGCCGGCCTGCGCACGGCATGTGGGACAGCTGTGGGTAAGTGGGCCGAGGTTCTGGGAGGGAGCTCGGGCAGCCCTTGGCGGGCTTCACTGGAGGGGGCCTGCGCGGCCCCTGTGGCCACTCCACAGCTTCTCAAACTCCCTGTGGGAGCCTCAGCTCCTTGCCAGCACCCAGGCTGCTGGCACAACCCGTCTACGGGGCTACAGCGGACAGAGGGCTGGAGGCACAGCCACGGGGTTCCCTGGCCCTGCCGTCCGTGCAGCCCCTCGGGGGGAGAGAAGACGGCTGACCTTCAGCCTCAACAGCAGCACAGCCGTCCAGCAGCACACTCATGAGTTTCTTCTTACACCAGGACCTGCGGGCTCCGGCCCATGGCGGCTAGCTACGGCATGTCACGCGTCGTGGGTGGCTCGGGTGCCCAGCCAGGGGCCTGGCCCTGGATCGTCAGCATCCAGAGCCCCTGGGGCCACGTGTGCGGAGGGTCCCTCATCAGCCCGCAGTGGGTCCTCACAGCAGCCCACTGCTTCAACGCGGCCAGGTAAGGAGGAGCAGGGAAGGGGGCTATCCCCACAGCACCAGCAGGCGCCCCGTCCGCAGCCCCACGAGCTCCTGCCATCCCGCTGCCTTGCAGTATGCCCGGTGCCAGGGCACTGGCGAGCCCAGCTGAGAGACTGCTCCGCAGAAGGCTGGGCTCGTGCCACCGCTTTCTAGCAGCCTCCAGCTCCATGTTCCTGGTGCCCAAGGCATGCTAGGGCAGTGGCACCCTCCGCAGCGCTGCTTTCCTCCCTGCCTTGGGAAGCAGAAGGCAGGGAACCACGGGGCTGCTGCAGCACGTGGCTCCGCTCCCTCTGAGGCCTCTCTGCATCTGCCTTCCAGGTACCTCACCATGTGGCGTGTGGTGATCGGGGCCACCCACTTGGGTCAGCTGGGCCCTGAGACCCAAGTGCGCGGTATTTATCAGCTGATACTTCATGAACACTACAATAACGTCACGGAGAGGAACGACATCGCCTTGCTGGAACTGGACCAGCCTGTCCAGTGCGGCTACTACGTACAGCTGGCCTGCGTGCCCGACGCCTCGCTGAGAGTGTCAGAGCTGACGAGCTGCTACGTCAGCGGTTGGGGTGCCACCATGGCAAGATGTGAGTTCCCAAAGAGTATTCGTGTGCCGAGGGTAAGCTTGGCACGCTGGGGAGGCGGGCTGGGCTTCTGGGCAGCGGCGGCGGCGAAAACCAGAGTCGGGCTGCGGGGACGTACGGCCACAGAGAGATGGGCCCGAGCCATTAGCCAAAGCGAGAGGGAAGGGCAAGCCCGGCACAAGGCCTCTGCAGGGGCAAAGGCGGGCCCTAGGGAAGGGCTTCGCCCACACAGGGGAGGAGAAGTGGGAACAGAAGGGCTGCTGGCTGCTAACTCCTTCCTGTGCTCACAGCTGGAGGATCGACCGCTGTCCTGCAGGAGGCCCAGGTCCACCTCATCGATGTCAAGGTCTGCAACAGCAGCCGCTGGTACAGAGGGGCCGTCCACCCCCACAACGTGTGTGCCGGCTATCCACAGGGCGGTATCGACACCTGCCAGGTAGGAGCGTGCTCCGCGCCAGCCTCCAGCAGCACAGGCAGCCCTGTCGCCAGCGCCCAAACGTCCCCCGGCGCGTGTTGCGCCTGCCAAGTCGCCCTCCTGCCGCTGGGTCCCCACCGCTGTCGGGGCTTGCCTTCCCTTCCCCGTCTGCAGGCCCTTGCCCAGCACCCCTCTTGTCCCAGAGCCCCGGCACTCTGCCCAGAAAGGCCACCCAGTGCTCTTGCCCCAGCGCAGAGGTCTGCATCCCAGTCCTGGAACATCCCCCTTCCACACCTCCAGGATCAGCGGGCAGAGAGGAGAGAGCGCCCTACCTTGCAGGCCCACCACCCCCTCCCAGACAAGGTCCTGCAGGCTCCAGCACCTGAGCAGAGCCTTTCTGGGCACTGGGTACAGCTCTGGCAGGTGCCAGGAGAGAGAAGGAGCCAGCCACAGTGCTGACAGGGGCCACCCAACACCACCAGAACCCTCTGACTCTCCTCCGCTCCGCTGCAGGGTGACAGCGGTGGTCCTCTCGTCTGCCAAGACAAGCACGCCGACTACTTCTGGCTCGTGGGGGTGACCAGCTGGGGGATAGGCTGCGCGAGAGCCAGGCGGCCCGGAGTCTACACCTCCACGCAGCACTTTTACGACTGGATCCTGGTACAGATGGGACTGCACCCAGCAGTCCGGGCTGCTCCAACGGCGCGGGCATGGAGTCATTTTCTCACCGCCTCCACCCCCGTGCAGAGGCCAAGGCCGATCCCAACACAGTCGGGCACGTTTAGCTCCTGCCCATTCCCACTCCAGAAGCTGGTGGAGTTCTTTACTCGGCTGCAGGAGCTCCTGCAGGTGCTAAGGGGGAAAAAGGCTTGAGCAGCAAGAGGAAGAGGATCCAGTGCAGGCTGCAGAGTAGCACCAGCGTTTCTTCCTGGGGCAATGCCCGCTGAGATCCAAAGGCAGCCTCAGTGCCACTGGCCTGCTCGGTCCTGCCCACGCTCCTCTCAGGGCACACACAACTGCTGCTCTTGACTTAGTTCTTGAAATAAAGTTGACCATTTTCACAGCTAACCAGGCTTCAGTCCAGTCTCCTGTGCAAGGCAAGGACTTTCACGCCCAGCACCTGCAGAACGAGGCTGCAGGCAGACAAGTCGGTCACACGGGCAAAGAGTCACTCCAAAAGCTGAAACCGTGCCCGGTCTGAGACGAGGGTGCTCAGAGCCACCGTGGGGTGGAGAAGACTGGCTAGAGGGAGGCTAGCAAGAGGAGAGGAGGAAATGATGTGACACGCAGCCAGCGTTGGGGGTATGCCTTAAGGCACGCAAGCTGAAGATTAGGGCCTGCCGGGAGCCTTCGCTTACTGAAGACACCGTGGGAAATGCCTGAGCATGCCAAGAGCTATTGCTGCCTGTAGCAAAGCGAGTGCGAAGCTGACGGGAGTCAGAGTGCCATGAGGAAGAGCTGGATTTCACAGGTAGTTAAGGGGGATTGGTGTGGGAGGTGGCCACACTTGACAGATAACTGAAGGAAGAGCTGGGGTGGTTTTGGGGAGAGCAGTCTGGCAGGGACAGCAGTACCCAGGAAAAAACTGCATCGGTAATGCTGTGGAAGTCCGAGGTGACCCAGCTAACAGCGCCTGAAACACCAAACCTGTGGACGGCTGTGGCAAACTTGGGAGCAAGGGGGAAAAAATACCCGCGGGGAGGTCCCTTGCTTGGGAGGAGACAGGGGCGGAGAAAGAGGGGAGTCAAGGCATTTGAGGGGCATGTATAGGCATGGAAAAAGGAGGGGAGGGGGGGATCAAGGAGCCAACCCCACAGAGGCAAACTGCTGGTTGGTGTGCTTGTTTGACTGAGCCCTGCAGGTGATCACCGCAGTGCGTCCTACCTCCTCTTGGAGAGCGATTCCCACTCCTTCGTGTGCGGCCCCACTCTGCACCCAGGGCGCGGGTGGGTCCAGAGGGCTGGCGGCCAGCAAGGGCAGAAGGGAACACAGGCCACGGCGACCCAGCGGTGGGCAAGAGCGAGTGTCTCGGGCCAGCTACTGTTCGGAGCGCTGTGTGTTTGTGCAATTCACTAGGGAAACCAGAAGCTGGACTAGCTCACGAGCAAAGGAGAGAGACCCTTGCAGTCGTGCAGATGGCCTGTGGTTGCAGCCCACCCGGTTTGTTGAGCTGCCCGGTGGTGCCGATCCTGGGGAAGGCTCAAGAAACGGCGGCTGCCTGTACCTGCAGGCGGGCAGTGGAGTCTGCACAGCGGGAGCCAGCAGTGGTTTGTGCGGCTGTTGAACGGGTTTGGGCTTTCAATGTGCCCAGCCTGGTACGCCTGGTTCCTTTCTCCTTGCAGGTTGTATTCAGAGCTGTAATGCTATTTTTTAAAAAAAGCAAAAGCAACCAGCAAACAAAAAAAAAGCTGGGCAATTCCACCCTGCAACGGGTTGTCTCCCCCAGGCCCTGGCCACCCTGCCAGGCGACATTCACCACCACCAGCAGGGTGCAGGAGCGGGCCCGGGGCAGGGCTTTCACAGGCCACCCCTATTTTGAGGCTCCTGGCCGTGCAGTTCCTGGGCAGTGCTCAAGCAATGGCAGCAGTGCCCACAGCCGGTATTTTTGATCTTTCTCCCTTTCTCCCAGGCTCTGGCTCCCTGGTTTCCAGCTGTTCTCTTTCTGCCTTAAAGCCTGTTGTGCTGCTTCTCTTCCCCTTCCTCACTCTGGCTCCTTGTCCCCATCTTTTTTAGCCTCCTCCCTGCCTGCCCCGGCCCCTCGTGCTCCCCCTGCTCCCCCACCCCGGCGACCACCGTTGCTCGGTCCCTCTCTGCCGCCCTGCCCCACACTCCCCCTCCCGCTGGCCCTCAGGCTCTGGGGGATGTTTCCCGCCCTGCTCTTGGCTTGGGGGAGGGGCCATGGGGCCCGCGGGGGCGGGGCAGGGCCGGGGGAAGTGTCCCTGCAGGGGCAGGCAGCAGGAAGAGGCCCCGGGGCATGCTGGGAGCTGTAGTCCTGGGACAGGGGCTGGTGCCGGGAGGTGCAGGCTCTGCTCCAGCCATGGCCCGTCTGAGGTGAGGGCTGGGGCTGCCCCTGAGGTGAGCCAGGCCCTTGCACGGGGGAGGGGGTGTCTCCTGCCTGCTGGCTGCCCGGGGGTGGTGGGTGGGAGCTCCAAGCCGGAGCCGGGTCAGTTGGGGCATCCCCGGGGGTGACCTGAGAGCTGGGGAGGGGAAGGAGAAGGGAGACAGACCCCCCAGCACAGGCACTGGACACGCCGACTCTCAGAGCCCCCCTGAGCCCCCCCAGCCCCGCTCCCCCCCTGCAGCTGCCCCGTCCCCAGCCCCTCCCCTGAGGCCTGTCCCACAGCCCCAGGCTGCCCCACGGCCTGTCCTGGCAGCGGCGAGCGGGGCCTCGGGCAGGCCCAGGGCTCTGTTAACCCAGGGGCCTTCAGCAGCAGTGCGGGGAAGGAGCGGGGTCTGCAGGAGCGGCTGCAGCAGGAGGGGCTCCAGCCTGGGGCCGGCTGTGACAGTCAGGGTTCTTTCCCTCTGCCAGAGGCCGTGCCAGGGCTCGGCGGTCTGTTCCTGCCCTGGGGATGTCGTCAGCTGCATCCAGCTCAGGCTGAAGCTGAAGAGATGGGCAAAAGGAAAAGCAGCCGGAGAAGGACACGAAGGGGATCCGGCTGCGAGCTGCCCCCAGCTGCAGACAAGAGACAGCCGGCCTCTCGGCGTGAGGAAGGGTCCCTGTGAGTAGTCCTGAGCAGAGCTGGTCACCAACATGCACCGCGGGGTCTGTGTGCGTAACCAAAGCACGGTACAGCTGTGGGGGCGGGGGGGTGTGTGTGTGCGCAGTGAGGCTGTGTATGTAGGAAGCCTCATATTGTAAGAGCTGAGAGAGGCAGAGACAGAAGTGTCTCAACAGTAAAATCCTCCCAGCAGCACCAAGAGCGGGAGCGGCAGTGAGTCCTGGGCCCTTGTGTTATAATCAGATCTGAATTTTGAATTTCATTGATAATTAATTGTTTTGAATAAACAACTAATTTCTTATAGTTAATTATTTCCTGATTCAAATAATTTACATTATGGTAAGGAGTAGACAAAACCTCACTTATGCTAAGAGACAGCAGATGCAGGCCTTAGGAAGATGGCCAAAGCTGAAGCTGCTGTGGATTGGGAAACTGTACAGAACACAGAACGAGGAGGGAGGGAGGCAGGTACAAGGGGTGAAATTGTACGTTCTCAGCTAGTTCTCTTATGTGATGAAACCATCGAAACAAAGGAATGTTGCTGTGAAGACTCTCCCGTCTTCCCCATCCTAATTTGTATATCAGAGATTTTGATCAGTAAAATAACCAATGATTAGGTTAGGATAGGACTATTAAGAAAGTTATAGAATAGGGCGGACCAATCATTGTAACTGTCAAAATTAACAGCGAGCATAAGATGCATGCTTATGTTAAAATCTGTTAAAGATCCTGACTTTGCAGAAAAAGGGTATAAGATGTTGAATTTTTGATGTAACTTTGAAGCCCGTCGGGTGGAGCTGTCCCTGTGCTTCCCAGCGCTGCAATAAAGACGTGCCGGCTTATCTGCAAGTGTGTAGATAAATTTGTCGTGATTGCGACCCTCCGTCCACACTTGGGGCCGTGTCACCCCTCTTGTGCTCCGGGTGCCTCCCTGTGCCTGTGCCCTCCCACCTTCCATCACTGGCGTCACTCTTTTGCTTCCCTGTACCTTTCTTCTTCTGTCTGTTCTTGTCCCCTGCTCCCTGTTTGTCCCTCTCTGGTTTCCAAGCCCCTCTCTTGTTCTGCTGTTCTACCTGCCCCTTTGGTTTTCCTTGCTCTCCCTCTGTCCTGCTCCCTGCCCCTCTTTTTTCCTTCCTCTGTCTCTGTCCTGCAGCGCATGGCTGGTTTTTCGTTCACTGCCTCTTTGTCCCAATCTGCATTCCTCCTTGTTGTTCCCAATCTCTCTGGCTTCTTGCCTGAGATGCTTTTTCTCTCTTGTTTGTAACAGGAGACGCTGTTCTGTAAAAACATGACGGCATTCTTTTGGCAAGCCGCTGAAACATTGAGAAGATCCCCTCCTGGGAACACTCTGCAATATTCTTCCTGTCTGCAAGTGGCACCTGTTCATCAGAATGGATTCCAGAACCCAAGGGGCAGTTAACCTCCAGAAGTCTTAAACCTTCTGGGGAATCGCACAGACTATTTCTTGCTAAGAAGATGAAGGCTCTGTTGTTGCAGCTGTCCTTAGTGTTTCGAGACAACAAGCACTTGCACTGGTACTTGTTCTTTTCTGATCTGTGGCTCCTGTGAATGTTTCTCCAAGTTCTTGGTTTCCTGTCCGGGTGACTCTCCAGAGGACTAAAAATCAGTCTTCGTGGAGACTCTCTGTGCTGCGGAGCTACCTGTGTCGTTGTTGTCACCCAGCTGCCTACAAACGGCTCCCAACCCCAGACAGTGGGGCGGCATTTCTGATCTGCTGGAAGGGGGTGTCTCCATTTTTAATGTTGTTTCTTTCAGGGAGCACTGTGAGCGTGGCAGATCCTAAGCAGAAATACACTCGATTTGAACAAGTCGGGCAAGGGTAAGTCCCGTCACAGCTACTTACACAAAAGCACGCGCCAGGTATTTTGCTGGTGTGATATCAAGCGTGAAGTCGGGCAAGCTCCAAACGTGTTCAGACCCTGGGCTTAGATTCTCCTGTCTCTCAGTACTGATCAGAATTGGTGCCTGTGGTCAGAAGGCGTCGTCAAAGAGCACTTGATGCTGGCAACGTCTTGTCTGCAGCGAGGGGCAGGACCTGGAAGATCTACTGTCCCTCAAGTTTGTGGCACCCGTTTGCTTGTTTTCTTAGGGGAAATCATTTTTGTGTGTCTCAAAATAATACGGCCACGCTAAAGAAAGGAGAAAAATCTTTATTGCCTGAAAGAGCAGCTTAGAACCTGATAGCTGTCAGATAAATAACACTTCTCAAGAACATTTCTTTCCAATCTTTTGCTTTAAAAAAGTATTTAGTGATCAGGATTATAACGGCATAGTTTAGAAACTGCAACCAGAGATTAAATATTCAGCTCTCTTTTCTGGCAGAGGTAGTGAAAACCAACCATTCAGTAATACATGCAGTGTCGATGCACTGTCCTTTCCTCAGATGGCTGGCACGTGTGTTCAGGGCTCTCAGAACGACTGCGTGGTGTTGCCTGAGTTTTGCAGATAGATCCAAAGAAGAGATCTGAGAAGGCACAGCTAGACTGTGTGCGTGTTACATTCTCCGGAAAAAACCCACACAAACACACCGCAGGAAAAAAAAAGGGACAAAATAAAACCCAACAGCGCAAAACTGGAGAAAAAGGGAAAAGAATGAAATCTATTATTTTCCAGTCTGTGTAGGCACCCCGCCTTTCAGTTTTGGACTGAAAGAATTTAGTATGAACTCTGGAGATTTGCATCAGCCCTTTTTCTTCCTGTTGGACCTAAGTTTTCTCTTGGATAGCCTGCATGGCAGGGGGCTGGTGGGCTGCTGCGCTGTGCGCTGCTGGCTGAAGGAGTGGAGGAACCAAGGTGTTTTGGAAACACTACAGGCAACAGAGAGCTCCTGTCAGGGCTTTCACTTCCAGGGTCTAAACCACTTCTCATGTCTCTGCTGCTCTTTTGTTTCTGGGGCGTCTGGAACTGTCTATACCACACTCGACATCAGCACGGGACAAGAGGTAGGTGTCAACAGCCCCAGCAGATTTGGCAGGGGTTCAGCGCTTTCCCCCCTGGTGCGAACAGCGGATGGGCTTTCGGATCGCCAGGAGATCTTTACTGCAAAGGCTGTTCCTCTGAAGCGCAGGCTGGCGTCAGCCTGCAACGTACCTCGTCTGCTGTCTTCAGCTTTTCAGGGACAGCTCTTTAAGGGCACCGTGGTTCTGTGCCTCAGGAACTGAACGCTTCCTGTGGCTATCCGCTTTCCAGCAGCCATTGCACCGAGGGGTTGATTAATGCCTGAAAAGGTGCCTGCGAATTCCTGGGGGGAGGTCCTGGTCCCCCTGGCATCAGGAAGAGCCTTGGTGCTTTCTGTGCTTGGGCTGATGCTTCACCCATCGCTTCCAAGGCCCATCGTAAGAGAACTGGTTTTTTACTTACTGTGTCTTGAGGACAGGTTGGTGCTCTCCACAGTGCTGTTGGTCCCCGGCTGCTACCATGTTACCTCATCCCTGACTGGGCATTTGAATGGAGAGAAATCTGTAAAGAAATCGCAGCAAGCCTTTGGGCCTGCTAAAAACTATAGTTTTTACTGCCAATGTGAATGTGTTGGTTTAGAAATTGTTACATCTCTGTTCCCCACTGTGCATGAAGTTGTGCTCTTACAGAGAATGTTGGTCTCGATATACAATTTAACTCTGTACATTTACAGCATGTAAAACTGCCTGTGGACCTGGCCATAGATTGGTTAGTAATACAGATCGTAAAATCTGAAGATCTGTCACAGTGAGAGGCCTCGGGAGAACCCCAGGGGTGGTCACAGATTCCCCTGTTGCTGTGAGGAATAAATAGCTTCGTTACGTCACTTAATTTTGGACACACTTTGTCCTTATTAACAACCAGCAAGAACGCAAGGAGGGCACTTTCTCCTTTCAGAGAAGGCCACACTAGCTCTGTCTTAGTTACTGAATATATTGATGCATCCACTCGCTGCTGAAGGCTGCCGTCATTCAGTCCCAATTTACCTTAACCACAGCTTCAGGCAGTAATACTGTTTAGCATTTTTTCCATCAGGTGTTTCATCTCCAAAGTGTGATGCAAGACCTAATGAAGGAGAGATCGTGTTTAGGACTCAGTTTTGTGCTTTAGTCATCCTGAAGCTGGTTGACACACACCTGACAGATGAGAAGACGTATCTCAAGACCAAAGCTCTCTCCAAAAGAATACAGCCGTGTTTAGGTCCAGTGTCGGTGACAGCCTGTTACAGCCCGTGGAGTGGTTGCAGTGAAGTGGGGGCCGGGGGGTTGAGAAGCAGCTCTTGAAGGAGAGTTAACACTGACAGTCCCTGTAGTGGCCCCTTTAAAGTGGCATCTTAACGTTTTTGAATATGGGCAAACACTGCCTGCAAATCTGGCTGGAAAACCAGGCCCGAGAGCGGAGGGGTGCTCTCTTTTGGGCCATGTCAAGAGCAGGACTGGGCAGAGGGGGAGGCTGGCCAGACTACGGGGGAGCAAGAGGCAGACTTGAAATAGCCCCAGGGCCTCGTCTCCCCAGCGGGCGCGTGTCGGGTAGGGGGGCTCTTCTGGGGTGGGTTTGTAGGAGCCCTTGGCCGGAGCTGAGCTGGAAGGCAGGGAGGGAAGCAGGGCTGAGCCCAGAGGGACGGGGCTGGCAGAAGCGGGCTCACGAGGAGGCCAGGACGAAAAGCTCGAGCAGGGCCCATGGCTGCCTGGGGGAAGGTGGCACTGGGTGCAGGAGCCAGGCTGAGGCAGAGGCAGGCTGGCTACAGCGGTTCAGAGCAAAAGTGGTCATATTAGTGATAATTAGACAAGGTGGTGTCTTAGAGAATCCCTTTGCTCTTTGGGGCTACAGCTTCAGCTTTCTGATTTATCATTCCTGGCTGTCAACAGATACATCTGAATCTCACGGGTAGTGTCTCATCCACCTGCAGTGCTGCACTTTACAGCTGCTCTGAGACAGAGGTCTGCAAGGGATCTAAAAGCCCTAAGCTCTGCTTATGACCCTGGGTGTATCCATAAAATACTGATGAATGGATTATTGTTTTTTAACCCAGAAAATAATTGCAAATCTAAACTGTGCTAAAGAATGGCATTCAGAGTTGCAAAATAAAAATTCAAGGCATTAGGAAGTGCTAGGGTCGTACTTTTTGTGTAACCTTAGTAATCTTTTTAGTACAGCATTTGCCACGTAACGTGCATTTGTGTTTTGTTTCAGTTATGCAGTCAAGAACACCAGCAATTGCTGAAATAATGATCAAAAATCACGATTGCTAAAGCATTACCAGCTGGTTTTATGTTTTCACAGCAATAAAATCACTTCCTGCTTGAAAGCGTGCATGAATAATAATACCGTGATACACTAAGGCCATTTGAAAAGAACGTAGATAGACCTAAAAATGGTAGACCATTTTGACAGATTTACAAGGCAAAATGTATTTGGCCATGTGTCCTGCAAGCAGCACCCAAGCTAGCAAAGAAATAGGGCGTTGTAGTGTGAGTTACTGACCTCTTAGGTCTAATAACAAGACAGCTTGGCAGAGCTCTGCTATGTCATTCCAAACCCACTCCCTTCATGTTCATTCTGATCTCGTACCACAGACTGCTCAAATGAATGGTTTTTAATGTCATTTCAGGTAGCCATAAAACAAATGAATCTCCAACAACAGCACAAAAAGGAACGAGCTCTTAACGAAAGCCTGGTGATGAGGGAAAATAGGAATCCAAATATTGTTAACTGTTTAGACAGGTAAGTAGTTCTGGTACTATCACATGAATGTTCATTTACGTACTGCAAGCCAAAGATTAAAAAACTTCTGGTCTCTGGCAGAAGATTGACCTCTTCATTATTTATCTACTCTACTTCTGGGAGAAGATTGTGTTTTGTCTGCGTTAATCTTTTCTGGCATATATAGTTTGAAGACTGTTTTTAAAAATGTGCATCAGCCATGTCTTACTAAAACAACAGCCCATGAGTTCACTACCTCTGTGTTGTTTTGTTGTTGGGGTTTTTTTGTTCCTTTTTTTTTTAAATTGATCATATTTTCTCTGTCTTATGATAAGTGCTGATAAGTCCTCACAGAAATTATTTCCGTTGGGCTGTTCCCACTATTTTCCATTACTGTGGATGCCAGGAAGACTAGGTTCTTGTTTCCAGAAACACATCATTTGCCAGTTTTAAATTTTTTTTTCCTCTCTCTGTGTGTTTTTTATGTAAGGTTTTCCAAACTGTGGACCAATTTCTGTCCTCAGTGGTACACACCCTCCTACCATGGATGTCTATGAAAGTTGTGTTGCCTTGTTTCTGGAGTTAATCCTGGAATCTTTGCGTTAAGATGATGAACCAGATGATGTGCTATGTCCTGGTTCCAGATTTATCTTTGCTGTTGGTAAACTGCATTTTTCACTTGCTTGCCATCTAAGACATGTAATTTTTCACTCGCATGCCTTTCTCATTTAGGCTGCACAGATTCTAAGTCCTGTATAGCCTAGAAGGAACGTCTAGTCATTTTATTCTGTCTTCGTTTGAAAATGACCTGGAAACAAAAGCCACCAGCAGTCTTTTCCATGAGGTAATTTAGCTGTGCCTGTTCATCTCAGTGCCCTTGTTTTCTTCTTTCAGCCACCTGGTCGGTGATGAGCTCCGGGTGGTGATGGAATACATGGCTGGTGGCTGTTTAAGAGATGTTGTTACCCAGTTTTGTATGGATGAAGAGCAGATGGCAGCTGTCTGCAGGGAGGTGAGGGATCCCGCGTGTGCTTCCTCTTCCTTGGACAGGATGGTACTGGTGAACAGGTGGTAAGAACAGGAGGGATTTCATCTTGAGAGCTTTGTTTCTGCCTTGCTTTATGATATGGAGAAGAAAGGGCACCTTAAGTGAACTGCCTGCCAGTATCGCTGCACTTACTGTCCTCTGTCATTACACTCTGAAACACTGTTACTGTGTTATCTTTTCTTTTTTTTTTTTTCTTTTTTTACTCTTCTCAGCTCTACCTCTTTAAACACGTGCCTGGAGCATGTCTGTACTGCATTCCTTGCCTGTAAAAGCAAACATGCTGGTGGCAGATTTTTAAAAGAACAGCAAAGAAAAATAGAGACTCATTTGTCAGAGTCCTCAGCTTAAAAGGATAGCATTCGACCCAAAATGGCATTTGCTTCTGAAAAATGACTAAGGTGCTATTTCCAAACCTGCTATAGAGCCTGACAATAAAATCTTTGTCCTGCAACCTCCCACCCAACAGTGATCCACTTCAAACCGAAGGAAGGGACTTTCTCATTTTTGGCAAAACATAGTTTGTCATACGGATGGAGATAGCACACTGATTGGGCAGCAGCCATCCTGCCTGTGCTTTCAGGGGCTAGTCTGTGACAGTAATGGACATTTCTCTTTCCAAACCTGATAAGCCTTTATTTGGAAAGTTATTACTTTAATAGTAAGTTGAAGCACCAAGCTATTCCTCTGGACAGCGCAATATTTGGGTGTTACTCACAATTAATCTAGAAATTAAATCTTTTAGAGGCATTTCCTTTCTTGTGTGGTGAAATCAGGTCATTAATTTTTACCCTCATGTTTGTTTTTTACGTATCAGTGCCTTCAAGCCCTGGATTTCCTTCATTTAAAGCAAGTGATTCACAGGGACATCAAAAGCAACAGCATTCTACTTGGCATGGACAGGTCTGTCAAATTGGGTGGGTATTCCTGGTCAGGCACAGCCTTCCCAGGCTGTGGCACGGGGCTGCTTTTGACTGATGGCCAGTTCCCCAAAAGGGATGCCTGTGGCAGTGCGCTGACCACTGCTGCCAGCTCCGAGGACAGTTCCAACATGCAGAGAGGCAGAGAAAGGAAAAAGGTGTCAAGAGTGGCTTTGGTTTGTGTGTGGCCCTTCCAGAGGGAGGCAGTTACAGTCTAACGGTTCAAGTCAATAAAAGCCACTGCAGAAAACTTGAGGGGTGTTATTAAGTGGCCAAATCAGTATTTCCGTGGCTACAGCACTGAGTAAACAGAGCATGGCAGCTTTTCCAGATAGATTCCACACCGTGTTCTCAGGTATAGAGTGGGGATTTCTTTTGCTCGCCTTCCTAATTCAAGCTGCCTTTAACACCACTTGTTTTTCTCCTCAGCTGATTTTGGCTTCTGTGCTCGGATCATCCCTGAGCAGAGTCGACGGAGCACAATGCTCAGGACTCCATACTGGATGGCACCAGAAGTGATGAGAAAAGAAGCCTATGGCCCCAAGGTGGACATCTGGTCGCCTGGGGTCATGGCTATAGAGATGGTGGATGGAGAACCTCCTTACTTTAGTGAAGATCCTCTCAGGGTAAGGTGCACATAAAATCAGATACCAGTGTCTTTCAAATCTATCCCGTGTTTAGTCCCCCATGAGACAAAACCCGAGCCGCATCAGCTGGAACTAGTTCCCCCATGGGCCACTTCTAAAGCTGTCAGGGAGCGCAGCAGCATCTACTGTAGCTTTGGTGACGTCAAGGGGAGAACCTCCAAAGAGCAGTGACTTGTATCCAGTTCAGAAACATGCCATTTCTGCCTTCAACGGGGCTTGAAATACCTCGTATGTTTTTTGAACTCTCTTTGAGCTGTATCTCTGAGTGACAGCGATTTTTCAGTGGCAAGTTTCTCCAGTTGGGGAGTTTTTCTGAAAAGCATTCCAGCTGTGTCTGCAGGCAGAGAAGTCTTTTCAAACGGGTCAGTGCCGATGGCTTACCTGAGCCTTTCAGGAGGTGTCACTGCTTATAGAAATGCCATAATTACTCATTAGCAAATAACTTCCTGAAAATGTGTTTTAGCACAGAAACTTGTAGTAAATGAATGTATTTTTAATGATTTGAAGTTTTCAGCTTCATCCTCATTTCTTAACATGAAATGACCAGCTCTTATCCCAAATGGGTGTGTAATAGTGGAGGAATGTATATAAAGATAAAACCTCATGACTGGTAGCTGGAACAAACTTAGATGCTGCACAGTTAATTCCTGATAGGGATGCAGGAATTTATGAGGAAATTAATTGTGACCCATGTGTATAGACACAGAATTTTTGTTAAGGCTGGAATTAAAATAGAGCATGATGCGTAGCTTTTCTCACAGCGGTAAGACTGCACTCTCCCTACTCTACAGCACCCAGAGTGCGTGCTGCAGGCTGAGAGAAGAAACAGCAGAAGGATCAGGACATACCCCCTGGCAGGCTACTTAAGAAAGGAATACAACAGCTACACCAGTGTCAATCCTCCACTCTGAACAAAGGTTCCTGAGTTTTCTCGGAAGACTTCTTTTGGTTTGGTAGGTGCCCCAAGGTTTTTCGTTCCAGTTCACACAGAAGGAGCAGCGTGCGCTGTGCCACCTCGTGAGGGGGGAGAAGAAGCAAACAGGTTTGGGTTCAGCCTGATGCTGAGTCAGCTGAGTGCAGCACAGCTGGCAGGGTGGCAGTAGGCCTGTGTCCCTGGTTTGGAGGCTGAAAATTCCAAGCTTCATTAACCTCAACTGTTAATTAGGGCTCCTCGAGAAGCTTCAGGTCGACTGTGAGGAAGGGAACTGGATTTCTTATCTCTGATCAAATTCACATTCAGCGATTCCTGCCCTTGCCCAGATTATTTGAGATGCTCTTTTTCTCCCTACATGCCTCGTCTGCTGCGGGAGTTGAGATCAGCTTGAGCACTCGGAGCTTCACGGTGTCTTCAGGTGTCTGAGTCAACCTGCAGGAGGTTAAAATCAGGCACCTGGAGTTGGTCCCACCTGTGTTCACTTCCTGGGCTCTTGGGCAGGGGCTGTTGCCCCTGAGCTGGGAACAGTGAACAGCTTGTGATGGACCGCCTGAAGTTCCCCAGTTCCCAGCTGTTTTTATGAAGGTGAATCATCCCCAGCAGGGACAGGATCCCTCTGCTGTTGTGTGTGGAATCACAGAGTGCAGTGAGAGCTCTCAGCTGCATCCAGACAGGAGAGCTGATAAGCAAGGCCTGTGTTTGCAGGTCAGGTTTTTAGCTGATGGCACACAGTAGGTGTTGGGTTTAATAGTCACATTTAGACCCCATCCAGGGAGTTCTGCGAAGCCTGGAAACCAAAGGATGCTCTTTCAAACTTTGCGTGTTTCAATAGTGCAAGGCACGCAGCAGCTTCCATTACCGACATGGATTGAAATACCGAAATATACTATAAGGGCATTAAAGGATCATTAATCGTAGAGTTAAAACCAGGCTTAATGTCGATGCGTTTGT
This sequence comes from Leptosomus discolor, assembly GCF_034619465.1. Taxonomy (NCBI): domain Eukaryota; kingdom Metazoa; phylum Chordata; class Aves; order Leptosomiformes; family Leptosomidae; genus Leptosomus; species Leptosomus discolor. Next base: position 455,685 of record NW_028237817.1, read on the forward strand.
TGTTTTCCATGTGCAGAGCAAACGCATCCCCTGTTGCTCAAGTTCTTCCCAGCCGATGCAGAACTCACAGGAATGAACCATTTTCCAGCCAAGAGTGGCCTGGATATTTCTGTGACGGTGTTTGTTTTCTCTCACTGTGATTTCCTTCCACCAGGCGTATGCCTGGGGCCTGAGGGACAAATACTGGTGCGATAAATATCCTTTGAAATGCCGGTCGGACCTCCCCAGTTTCAGTTTTAAGAAAACCCAACAAACCAAATCCCAGGCATTTCTGTTTGCTTTTTCCTTTATTAACCACACTGCATCAATTTTCTTCAAACCTATAACATATTTTCCAAATGCTGTGAATCTTCTACAGTTTCAGGCTTCTAAATCATCCATATGTTGTTCCGTCATGTATCTGGGTGCCCTGGATAACTTTAGGGTCTCATTTTCACAGACTGCAGCTGTATGCCAAATCCATTCTTCTTTCTTGGTACGTTAAAGAAATCCATGAGCTTATTGCCCCTTTGCAGCTACTGCAAACACTTCTTTCCTTTGTACTGTACTTGCTTTTCTCTGCCAGCTGGATCACAGGGAAGCAAAAGAGACACGGCAAGAAGGTGCTTCAGCTTCCCCTAGATCTTTTTCTGTGGTCGTAGAACTGTTTAAAAGGTGCAGTACCCAGCTACAGATGACTCTGCTGATTGGAGTTCTGTGAAGAAAGGAGCAGCTGAAAGAGCTCCCTTTGTCCTGGCACTCCTGTTTCACAGCCAGGTGAATGGAGCCGGAATAAAATTCCCAAGGCTGCCATGGGTGCTGTGTTCCTTTACCGCAGGAGAAGGGACGTCCCTGGGGCAGCACCATTTAACCGCAGTGAGGACAGGCCCTCCGGCTCACCGCTGTGCCCGGTGCCTGAGGGCAGCTGCAGAGGGACGGGACAGGACTGATTTTGTGACACTTCTGTTGTGGGAAAAGTAGAGAAACTTCCTTTTATTGTTTTTCCTCTAGGATAGTTCATTTGCCTTTTTAGGCCTGGAAATTTTCCTCTACCTTTAAGAGGATAAGAGCAAAGTCCCTTTGGCCACCGTCTCTTTAAATGCCAGTAGCGCAGAGCTGTTCTTGTCATGGCGGACATTTGTATGGAAGACTCCTAGGCCTATTTCCATTATTATTGCTGTATATTTGGGACATATTCTGCAAGTTTAGGTGCAAACAGTTCAAAACGTTTGTCTTGCGTTTCTAAAGAACGTCTTACAAAAGCAGAATGAACTCATCTGTCCAGCTTCTCAGCATGTGAGACCTTGGTTCCAAGTGAACTGCCCTGGATAATGCTCGCCCCATGTTTTGCAAAATTCTGTTCTAATTCCTTGGCCTGAGGTCTGTCAGGAAGACTTGCTGATCTGGAATTTGGAGACTGCTGACATAGTTGCAGGTGGCTCCTGTCTGCCCAATAGTGTTTTTTCTTCCTAATAAAATTGTGCATACAGCTTACATGTCTGTGTTGGAAATGAGGTTCCAAATGCTTCTGTTTATCCAAGGAATAAGCTGATGGATCTAGTTTTTATTTCATCCATTTACCATTTCTATCTAGAATAGAGCAAAAATCTGGACTAGGTTTGTTTTAAGGAAGCTGTACTTTAGGGAGCAGTGACCACTGCAGGGATGCATTTTATGTAATCATCCTTTGAAATAATACAGCTGGCCCGAATTCACTCTTTAAAATAGCCAGGAAAGCTGGTGTCGATGCATGGAGAAGCAAACTGTGCTTTTGCTGATGGAGTTCCTACTAATGAGGTCAGCCACTGCAATCAGCTGTCAAGGCAAGATCACGTTGATGTTGGAGTAGCTGTGGCTGCATCGGGGTTTGTTTTGTAGGTATAGAAAAATCATCTCTAACCCTTTGCCAGGGAAGAAACTGGCCCTGGAGACTGGACCTTAAAAAACAGGCTCCCTATGAGCAGCTCTGGGTAAGAAAGAAACAGGTGGAGTCTCGTGTTTCTTGTCTCTCTAGGCGATGGATCTGATAGTGACCAACAGGACACCAGAGCTGCAGAACCCCGAGCAACTGTGTGCTGAGTTTCAGGCCTTTTTGAGCTGCTGCCTGGAGGTGGACGTGGGCAGGCGAGGGTCTGCCCAGGACCTTCTGCAGGTAAAACGCGAAGCGGCTGCAGGTGAAAGAGCTGCGCTGTGTCCTGGTTTTGTCATCAGCTGAACTCGAAGGCATCAGATGGAGCCCCCTCGTGTTAGTCTCCACTCTCGGTGCTTTTCAGCTGAAAAACAAGTGGAATCATACAGTGGTTTGGGTTGGAAGGGACCATTGGAGGCCATCTAGACCAGCCCCCCTGCAGTGAGCAGGGACATCTTTAGCTGCATCAGGTTGCTCAGAGCCGCATCCAGCCTGACCTTGGATGTCTCCAAGGATGGGGCTTCTGCCACCTCTCTGGGCAGCCGGTGCCTGTGTTTCACCACCCTCACGGTAAAAAATTTCTTCCCCATATCTAGTCTGAATCTGCCTTCTTATAGTTTAAAACCGTTACCCCTTGTCCTATTGCGACAGGCCCCGCTAAAAAGTCTGTCCCCATCTTCCGGATAAGCCCCTTTCAGCACTAGAAGGTGGCTGCAAGGACTCCCCGGCCTCTTCTCCTCTCCAGGCTGAGCAACCCCAGTTCTCTCAGCCAAATGCCTCCAGGGCTGGTGACTCAGCCACCTCCCTGGGCAGCCTGCTCCAATGCTTGAGAAGGTTACCACTCCCCCTGTGCTGTGTCAGTTGAGTCGTTAGAATATGGATAAAGGAGTCTTCATAATCATCTTCTAGTGAACTTGGTGACTTAGTAGGTAGGGGCTGTTTTGAAGATGTCAGTGGTGAATGAGAATGTCGGAGAAGCCTATTGAAATGCACAATGGCAACCTCTCCCAACCTAGAAGAAAGCTAAAACATGACAAAATCAAGCTCGTTTGCATTGGAAGACCTTTGAAGAACTCGAACAGGGGGGGAAAAAAGGAGATCTGGTAGAGGCCTCACATGCTGGTGCCACTCCCGAATAACAGCAAAGGTGAAAGAAGTCACAACTAGGAGGTGCGCAGGAGTTGAGGCCCATTCTGTAGACATGAAGTGCTGCAGAGCGAAGGGTGGGTGCGTTCCTGAAGGGGTGAGGGGAGAAGAGAAGGTGGGCTATTCCGTACTGCTTACGCTCCAGTTTTCACCAATTGCTTGTTGTAACCGGACAGCGGAGCCGAGGGTTTGATTCAGTGGAGTTACATTTGCAGTTCTGTCAGTCTGACTGTGAAGGCACTTAAAGGGTTTTGCTGGCTTTCATCGGTGAAAGAAGCGGCTGTTCGTGAGCGTAGCGATAAGCAGAACAAAGAGAAGGTAGATTTTGGACTTCAGTTATGGTGGTGTTCTTCAGGACTGTTGGGGAATTCCTTTTCTCCGTGCAGAATGATCTGTTGAATTGAACTGGGTGTAGGGGTGAAAACTCAGCGAGTGAATTTTGGAGTACTCTGCGCGTGAGAGAGAGAGAAAGCAAAAGGCAAGAGAGTTTTTAAGTCTGAATGTGAAGGTAGATGAGCAACCAAATCGGTTCTTAATAGGAGGGGAGGAATGGAACTGGAGTAGGTGATTAATCTCTTACTTTGTCCCTCGATGAATATTGTGGTGAAAAATACGGTCTATGGCAAACTGTCAGAGTGATGAGGTGTTCACGTCACCTTCTGTAACGTTTCTTCTCTTCTCTCGAGGTTCTTCCTGAACACCAATGAGGTGACATCTGTTTTTAAAAACTTGGGCATGATTGGATGGGGAACAACAGGGCAGTAAGTATTGTTGTTTTTTAATGAAGAGGCTAGGTACAGTAACTTACCTGTTCTTCTAATGGTTAAATATTTATTGGAAATTAAATTTTAAAATGAAAAAAAAAAATCTGCGTGTGCTAGTGGGTGTCTAAGAGTGTAATGAAAGAAAGCAAAGCTGCAGATACTGGTATTGCAGTTGGCATTCCAGGTCATCCAGTTAGTGTTTCAGTTCTGACATCTCGGTTTTACTTGTGCTTCACCCAACTGTTTCCCCGTGTCGCTGAAGAGATTTTTCTGTGCTGTGCTTTTCAGCTGTGGCTGGCGTTTAACGATACGATCCTGTGATTGTTCCCTAGGATCGGTGAGGTTGGAAAAGACCTTTAAAATCATCGGGTCCAACCGTAAAAGTAACACTGCCAAGTTTGCTGCTGAGCCATGTCCCTAAGCACCGCATCTACACGTTCATGGTACAAGTAATAGAGATGTTTATTGTTTCAGCAGTCATGTCATCTAAGTGTGACGTATGAGAGCAGCAGGAGGTCATTTTTTACAGCCTCTGTGTTCCTCGGGTAATTGCCTTTCCTCCTAAGTGAGGAAAAGGCAAAGGTTCTGGCAAGGTAGTGGATTCTAGCCTTTTACTGTCTTTCTTTTAACAATTTAAATGTGCGCTAGGGCATCCCAAATAACAAAATGTCTTGAGGAGCCAGCTGCCATGTGTCGTTCGTGTGCTCTGTTTGTGATGGGACAAGCATGAGAGAGAATTGGCTGCATCAGCTGCAGGAAGGGAAGGTCAAGCTATTCATACAAACACGAATCGAGTTATTTTGATAAGACCATTTTGCACTTTTTTAACGGGCAGCTTGACGTTTGAATAGAAAAGGGTTCCTTCTCAGTTAATTTTGAGAGAATTTATTCCAAGTTGTATTTTATTTACCTCAGGTTTAGAGCACAGCTTCCCCGTCAGTTAGGAAGTACCATCCTGCAGTATAGCCCACCTAGGATTCCACAGGAGAGAGAAGTCTCAGTCGTAGTTTCTCACATTAATAGTCCGAGTGATTTCTATCTGCAGTGGGTAAGTTTAGAAATAAGGTCTGTTTAAATAAAACTCTGAACAAACCTTTTAACCTTTGGCTACTTGTCGTCCACCTTAAATAAGCTACTGTCCGTCGCTTGTAACCGGTTTTAGGATTCCTGGAATTAGTAGGTGAGATTAATTCTTACAATCCTAGCTTGATTCCAGGAATTCTTAGAATTCCGGAAGGTTAACACATTTTGGTCAGTTTTGTTAGATGGTTAGTTCCTATGCGGGCATGCAGTGGTTTACTGTTTCAAGCAGAGATTGGACAGGGCAATATCCAACAATTGTCAGGCTCTTTGATTCACGTGAGGTGTTCCTAACCGCTGTGTCATGTTGGGGGAGGCCTAGGAAGTACATTGCTAGAGAAAATGGCCCTTAAGAGAGCAACAGTACCACGGGGCAGGGGTGCGGGGGGTGTGGGGGTGTGTGTGTGTGATTTGTTTTTCTCCTTTTAGACAGACAGCCTGGATTCTCTGTCTCCTGCAAAGAAAATTCAGGAGGTGTATAGACATGAGCGTGGGACAAACGTGGAGATGCTCTGCCCAGTTGAAGGCCAAGCCTGCGTGGCAAAGCGGGAAGATGGGAATTGGTACAGAGCGCAGATTCTAGGTGAAGTCTTGGTTCTTTCGCTCTAACGCTGGGTTGGGAAGTCAGATGTGGCTCTAGATCACGGGCTGTGAGCAGTAACAAAGCTGTTGTTTTCACTGGGTGTTCTTAGACTGGCGGGAGGTTCATAGAGTCAGTAGTACTAATGCATGTTATGACCTTTTGCTGTTACTGGAGTGGGTTATGCATTTTTATTTTTCTTTAAATCAAGAGAAGCGGTATACTTCATTTTCTATATATTATTGAAATTCTATGATCTAATTATTTTAAATAATTTTTCTGTTACTGCTACAGTTTGCACTACAGGTTTGTCTGTTAAGCCAACCTCTGAGCCTAGCTCGCGTGGGTCGCTTATTCCCCATGGCAATCCCGAAGGGGACTGGCCGTTCTTGTGCTGGCTCCTGTGCTGCCTGTGTGGGCAGCGCCGCGTGCCTGTGTGCTCGCATGTCTCCTGGGCACATACTTGATGTGCCAGGGTCTCATGAAGTGGTTAGATGGAAGGGGACCAAACTGCGAACTCTGTCGTTGCAGGAACGTGACAGAGCTGACTCTCAAAGAACAGAGTTTTGGAACTGGGTTGTAGGACACTTGAAGCTGTGATATTTGGTGATTGTATGGTGTAAATGTGGGGTTTGCTCTGAAATTCGGGTGCTTTAACCTGTATCAGATACTCATTTTTTGTTTTAATAACTTGGGCTGTTTTTCTTGAAGGGCTGCCAAGTCATCAAGCAGTTTTGGTGAAATATGTTGACTTTGGCAATGTTGCCACCTTAACTCTTAAAGACATACGCAGAGTCAAAAAGGAGTTTCTGAGCTTTCCAGAAAAGGTAAATTAGAGCTCGCCTGGATTAAATACTCAAAATAAACAGAATCTGGGTGGATGGAAGAGGAAGGCGAGGGTTGTTAACGTTCAGAAGTAAATAAAATGTTAAGCCAGTTCCTTGTCACATTGAAAACCCGTTTAATTGGTTTTGGATCATCCAGTTTCATCCAGTTTTAAATGAAATCTGAGGCTGCCTTGGGGTGAGGAGGTGTCTGTATAGTGTGTGTGTGTTTAATTCAGATCCAATCAAATGGCGGTGACGTGGCAGCAGAAGCCGAGGTCACGCTGTCTCGCTGTCCTGCGTGAGCGCAAAGCAGAGGCTGTGACGGGGCTGTGGTGAGACGGCCTTGGTGCGTGATGAGAGATCGATAACTTGAGTCCTCCTGTAGGCGATCAGGTGCAGGCTGGCTGGCATTGAGCCCTGCAAAGGGGCAGACGAGTGGAACAGAGAAGCCAAGGCAAGATTTGGAGAAATGACTGAAGGTAAAATTCTGCTGTGTTCAATTTTTGGTAAGTTATCAAGTTTCTATTTCAGTATGATTGAATTGACTCAAACGTTGAAACATGCACTCTCGTGTTTTAGATAGTGTTTGTTGGAAGCGCTTGTGCTCGTACTTGTGACAGGTGGCCTGGAGTGAGAGTATCTCACCATGAGCCAGCTGGAGGAGACCTAACAGATGATGACTGCTGACAAAAGCTCTGGTTATGGCTCCTCTTACGGACCACACCAGCCTTGAGGGACATAAGTGTCCTGGTTTATTAAGAGGGGCCTGTTTCCAGAAGTGCTCGCTGTCCTTTGCTCTTCTGACTTTACTGGTAGCTGGGAGTGGGATCGCTGCCGCTGTAAAGCATCGCAAAAAGAAGAAACAAGCAAGAGGAATTTCAGCTAACACATCTATGCCTTAATAGGATTTTTCTCAACACCATTTATTGTTAACCTGTAGCTCGTTATTTTTCAGCGCCTGGGGGATGGTGGTTTGGAGCCCATCTCATAAATGAAATGACATGTAGCAGTTGGCTTTTTTGTACAAAAACATGGTGTAATTATTGGTGTATTTGAAGTTAAATTTTGTAGATACGTGCAAAGCTAAGCCTCTGCATTTTGTTGATGTTCAGAATCAATTGCTTTATAAACAAAACGTCATTTTACAGAATTCTGTCTTTTATAGTACCATTTGCCTCCAAAGCCGTCAGTAGTCTTTATACTGTCATTGGGTGGCTCTAGTTCTGTTTATATTATTCATTCACAGAAATTTTAGAGGAGAACATCTTGTCTGTTGAACTCGTGGACTCCCCTGCTCCTCCTGGAAGAATCTTTAGTATTAACTGCCAGCTAGTTAAAGAAGACCTGGCGTCCTACGTAACTGGGTAAGTACTCTGTGCGTAACGTAAAGTATGTGGAGATACTGAATTTGTGTAGTAAAGTTTCTGGCTTTAATATGTCGCCTCCAGTGACTGTAACTTACCACATTTGTGATAAATTCATGACAAGTCACATTCCTCAGCTGATGTGAGTTACAGAGTGTAACTCTGCAGTTTGGCGTGATCGAGTTCTCCAGCTGAATCTTGACCAATGTCATGTATTGGAATTGTAGTTGATGGAGAAGGTGGAGATGAAATGTCTGCATCGTACTTGTAGTGTGCTTAAGTGCCCAGTCCTCCCAAACTGGTTATTGTGAAGGTTCCCCTTCCCTTGTAGTAAGGAAAGAAATACCCCTTTTGTGTGTTGGACCTGCAGCTGAGGTGAGTCGTCTCTGTGGAAGGTCTGTTGTTGGAGAAGAAGTACTGAGGTAACCAGCTGTGACAGCCACAGACAGAAGGGTTGGGAAGCCTGCTGGGGGAGATGGGGCTGATAAGGAGATGACAGGGCTGCATTTAGTTTGTTGGCTTTTTGGAAGGCTAATCCGTGGGCTGTGTTTGTGAAAAACAGTCATTACTCTCTCGTGAATAACTCTTGAATAGGGATGAGAATAAGAAGATTGCTGTGTAGAAAATTTTGATTCCGAAAGGGAATTTCTGAATTTGCTTTTTTCAGGAGGAAGTAAGTAAGTGGATTTTCGTCTCTTAGCTCAGAAATACGACTAAGTCCTAGGAAGACTTTTCTTTACCGGTCACGCTTTTCAGTCAGGTTTTTGTCAAGTGAAGGAGCTTTATTGAAACCTGAACAGCAGAGTTGTTTTGTCACTGTCACTGGGGTGTTTTATTGTGTGGCAGCTGCAAACAAGCAGCCGTGTGACTTTACTGTAAGTGCCTAAGTTGGTGGCTTGCCTAATGTGGATTTTTGTGGTCACTCGCTCACTGCCCCCTCCTTGGTTGGACTGGGGAGAAAACAGAAGAAAGAGGAGCAAGAAATCTCATGGGTCAACTTGACAGAAGACAGGGAAGTTGCTTACTGACTACTGTTGTGGGCAAAACAGACTCAATTTACCTTAGTTTATTGCTAATTAGCATAAATCCTTCAAGACTGGTGCAAGCATTGTACCCAAACAGTTACAGCAGCCCCCTCTCCCTTTCCCAGCGCAAGTTTGCTCCAAGCCCCTCTCCTCCCCTGATGCCCCGGCTCCCCTCAGTCCCTTCGGTGAGGCCATGGGCAGGGCAGGGGCTGGGGCCAGGACCAGCCGTTTCTCCCCGCTGCTCCTTCCTCCGTGCTCTTTGCTTCCCGTGCTTCAGCACAGGCCCTCCGCAGGCCTCGGTCCCTTCAGGAGTGTGCCTCTGCCCCCCTCCAATACCCTCTGCTCTCCTGACCTTGGTTCCTTCTCCCTCTGTTCCCTCTGTTCTGTTCCCTCCTCTCTCTCCCTGGCGTTTCTGCCCTTCAGGAAAGGAGAGGTGCCACCGGCTCCCATTAGGATTACTCTTCCGTGTTTAAGGTTGTTGTTGGGGGATGCCCAGGCCAGCCCTGAACTGGTAGAAGAGACTCTAAGCGGGAGAGCACAGCTCCGCTGAAGCTGGCTTGCTGGCCAGCAAACCTTAGTCACCTCGCTCTTGCGTTGGGATAGGAAGTAGTCCATGCAGAATTCCGGGGAGCAACCTTGGAGCCTGAAGTTCATTCCAAACAGATGGTTTTTGCTGATGGGTGTGCAGTGATACTGCTGTACTGGAGTTACTAGAGAGGGTGTTGGAGGACTCGTAGCGTGTGCTTCACTTGGGAGAGCTCTCTGTGGCACGTTGCCTCTGTCCGTTTCCCAGTTCAGGCTGGTTGGACACACGGCAAGCGTTGCTTGTGAGCTTTGGTGTTCCTTTCTTCCCTGGTTCTACAAGGCGGCTGTTTTACCCGTTGGTTTCCAAACGCCTGCCCCAGGCAGGTTTGCAGAAATAACTGTGGGGCAGTGGGCAGCGGGTGAGTCAAAGCTTCAGGGAATTTCTCTCTGCCAGAGCAGTTTGTTTCCTTCCCGTGAAGGAAGGCATAGACGGGTGGTAGATCTCCGAGAACAGAGCTTCTTCCTGGCGGCCCAGCAGTGCCCACAGTTAAACTCACGCTTGCCGTCTCCTTTGGTCAGCGGTGGTTACCAGAAGCCAGTTCTTTTGTGTTCACAGCTTTTTGTTGGAGCTGCAGTCTCTTACGGCTCTAGCTGGCGCAGCTCACACAGGCTTGTCTTGAGCCGGGCTGTGGCTCAAAGTACCTACCAGCCACCTCTGGGTTGCTGCTGTGCTTTATTCTATCCGGTTCAGGCCATTTAAACAAGTTTTCGTCAAGGTGTTGCATGACCAGACTTCACTCGGGACTCTGCTGAGGACAGTGCTGGCACCGGTTGCGGTGCGTTTGTATGCTCAGGGACCGCTAGAAAGGTAAATGTTTGGCTGACGTTCGTCATCTTCACGTCTGGAAGGAATACTTACACATCTTAGAAGCAGAATGTTGCAGCTTTCACTCGGAGACAACACTGATCTCCCAGAAGCTTGATGTCGGTCATTTGATGTCTTTTAAGCCAGACGCAAACGTGAATGTTCAGCAGCCCGTTTGTGTCAGGCTTGCTTTTCTGCTGGCAGCCTGGACTGTGTAGTGCTGCCATCTCTCAGCAGAACGTGCAAGGATGCCTTCTGAAGGGGAATAAAAGCAAGGTACTCTCCCAAGTGTTTCAGCACTTAGAAATGATTTTGCCTTTTTTTGTCTGCTTTTCTAAGTTACTTGTTCTTCGCTCTTCTCCGCGTTGAGTGATTCCCATCATGTTGAACTGTTGATTGAGCTCTTTTTTGTGTTGTCTCAAATGGCTTTAAACTTCCCGTTCCAATGACTTTATGCTCTTTACAGGTGCCCTGAAAGTACTGGTGTAAGGCCCAATGAAATATGGGATGTTCCTCTAGAAATTCCTGAAGCCTCGGAAGCTTTAAATCCTAGAGATGTGGAGTCCGTGGACGGAGGAGATTTCAAATCCCTTTCTAAGCAGGAGCTACAAGCGAGAATTAGTCATGTTGTATCTCCCAGTAAAATCTTTCTACAGTGGCTGTCATCAGAAAGGACACTGAAAAGGTACTGAAATCCAAATGAATTTTCTCAAAGCATTCTTAGGACAAACTGGTGAAGTGTAGTTAGAGCAAACTCTGGTGCTGTGGGCTCCCCTGGCTTTGTTGGGGAAAGTCTAGGGCCAGAAGGCAGATTGGCACTATGTTGTGTTTTATTAAATATTTGGGATTCCAAATTAAGCACATGTCGAACTCCTATTTCTGGTCAGTTCTAGTGTAGTAAATGTTGGGGCCTGATAAATGCCACACTGTCCAGAAAGAGATTAAATCTTTCTGCTCTTTCTTTTCTCCTCCACGTTCCCGTGTTAGAAATCTTGCTAAAGAATCCCGGTATCTTGCATTGTAGAGCTTCAGTCAAGTTCGTTCTTTCCAGGTGCTTCTAATAGGCTGTTAGGAAAGTCTGAAGGCCATTTCTAGACATGGTGTATCCATCCGCCTGCCTTTGGCAGGTGTTTAGGTACGGCATGTGTTTGGGAGCTCCACTTCAGGTATTTCTAACGTGTCATGAAGAAAAACAACAATACTGTGTGTCTGTTAAACGGTCACTGGGACTGTCCTGTGTGCTAGTTGGGCAGTGGTGGGCTAAATACCCCTTCATTCGCCGGACAAAACTGGGCCACTAGAAATGTGGTTTCCTTGAATGTTAGTTTGCAGGAGAAGATGGCCACCACCTACAGAGAATCCCAGCCCCAGCCCGTGAAGTGGGAACGTGGCACGCACTGTGCTGTTTACAGCTGTGAGGTGAAACAGTGGCAGAGAGGTCGAGTAAGCAGGACTGTGCCTGACAGCTGTGCAGAGGTAAGCCTCTTGCCGGGGGAGGGTTCGTGCTTTGATTTCTAAAGGTTGTAAGCGTGCGCTGATTGAAATAATGTCAAATCTCTGCTGCTTACTTCTGTGTTAATACAGTCTCATCCAGCCTCCTGCTTTTGTCGAGAGGTCGGGTTCTGTTGTGCGTTGCTGCAGACAAGCTTTCTGTCTGATCAAAGCGCAGGTGCCTGTAGCAGGGGCCCGGCCGTGGCGGAGGGCTCAGGAGGTTGACTGTGCGGGTGTTTACGCGATGCTTTGCACCATGGCAGATTCCCAAGCTGCAGCCTAATGGTTTAGCTTAGATTCCAGCTGCGTGAGCCTGAGGGTCCCAGTAGTTCACGCTTCATCCAAAGTAAACGAGGGAGCCAACTGAAGGGAGAGCAGCACCCCAGCGCCCATGCCGTCCTGCTGTTGCTTGGGCCCTAAACGGGCGGTGACGCCCTGGGCCGAGCAGGGGTAACCTTTTCCCCGGGAGCTTCTCCCACAGGGCGGCTTTAAACAGGCGTGTTGTTGCGCTCATTTGAAAAGAGGGAGGAGCACCAGAAGAGGCATTTTGTGAATAGATAACCACTTGCCTCAAAAGTCAGAGTGGCTTTTTAATCCTGCAGATAATCCAGGGCTGGATTGCCATGGGTTCTCTCCACCCTCATCAGCTGATGCCCGTGGGTGGTGGTAGTTGGGAGCAGCGGTGGCACCTTCTCTACTTGTGGTTTGTGTCACCTGCTTTCTGAGGCAAAGAGCCCTCGAGCAGCTCTTTAACCACCTCGGAGTGAAAAGCGGGGGGTGGAGAGGAGCTGTTCCGCCGTTCCTGGGTTTACAAACTGAAATGCACCCGCGTAACTGGAGCACAGGAGAAGAACTTTTCTTACTCAAGTCACAGGCCCTGTAAAGTTGTTGGACCCCCTTTGAGCATGTTTGTGTGTGTTTTGTCCTCTCGGCCCGCTGCGGTGGTCACCGGTGTTGTGTGAGGAAGTACTTCAGCACAAAGGCCACTCAGTGAATCCTGGTACTGTTTGTTTGAATTTTGTTCACCTCTTCAGGCATGCTTTGAATTCTGTTCCTTACAGCAAAGAGTGAGAGGGGGGTTTTGTTCTGTTCTGTTGTGTTTCTTATCTGTAACAGGTAATGCTTTATGATTTTGGAGCTGAAAAAACAGTGGATATCAGCTGTCTAAGAAGACTCGAGGAAAATCTGAAGATCATTAGGCCATTGGCAACAGAATGTTCCTTGGCAGATATAAGGTAGCCTTTCCTTATACGGAGTAGCAGTCTTAGACACCTAATAATGCCATAACTTAGTATTTTTCTGTGTTAGCACTGATTATTTGGGATTTGGATGGGCTTTGCTTTTTGAATAAAGAAGAAACGGGATGGCAGCTGTGATTTGCTCTATAAAAAGGGTTTTTTTTTCCGAAGGGTTGAGCTACTTACCAGTAAAGCAGAAACGGGGCTATAGAAAGCAAGAAAGCATACTTATAGGATGAATTCTAAAATAGTGGGCAGATGGTAGAGGTTTTTCTGACTGCACTGAGTGCTTTTTTTCCTTGTCTCAGAGTTTGAGATGAATGTGGTCTCGTGAAAACATGCAGGAGGTCAGAGAACCGGGGTATCGTCCCGTGCCTTTGTTTATGTGCCGTCTGTACTGTGAAGAAAAAATAATCATGTTTGTAAAACCTGTTCTCTGAATGAATATAAAAAGCCAATTTGCAGATGACATATGGATTTTCCTTTGTTCTGTTCAGACAGGCGTCATCCTTCTGGACCTCCTGATGCTCCTCATTTTGAAGTTTTGGGGTTAGATTTTTGAATTCTTCCTGTCGTGTAGATCCAGAGATGAATAACCATTTCTTTTTCCTGTTGACTGTAATGGAAACTGTCTTTTTTCCCCCTGACAGTTCAGGCAGTTTCAAAAAACATTCAAAAGCCGAGTAAAGGGCAGGGTTTGTGGTTAAGCTCAGGAGATGCCAACTTCTCTTGTACTAAAGGGATCGTAATTGTTCTGTGTCAGACCAGCAGGTGGAAGCCCGCAGTGGACAGCAACAGCATGCAAGTGTTTATCCTCTTACCTAGCTGGGGCACGAGTCAAAGTGATCCTACAGGTTTGTAACCAAACCCAGCAGGATTTGTAAACTTTCTGTCAGGTTGTCTCTTAGTTTTTTATTTCTTTTTTCTGAATGTTGTTACTCTTCAAAAAGTCCTGAATGGAGTTTGCTTAGATGGTGGTGTTTGCTGTGGGGAGAAAGGTGGTGTTTGCTGTGGGGAGAAAGGTGGTGTTTGCTGTGGGGAGAAAGGGGCTTTTTCTGTTTTCTGCTTTACTCTCGTTATTCCCTGGTGCGTTAGAGCAGTTTGGCCCCCGGGGCGGAAAGAACAGAGTCTGAGCTACATTTAGTTACTGAAGAATAATATTTACATCTTTGGGATCACTGGATGCTGACAGCTTTTATGGACAGGTGAGCAAGATGCTCACGTTCTTGAGGAGAACAGTCTCAGCAGCCACTCTATTAGCTTTCAAGTTTGCTCAGAAATGGAAAGAACGAGTCCGATGCTGTACGAGCATCGTTAGTCACTGAGTGCTTGCACCGGTAAAACAAAACGGAATTATTGTGGGGGTTGATGGATTCAGTGTCCGTTGGCAGCTGCCAGCGAGGCTTTACAGTGTGTCTGGAAGTGACAGCACTGGTGAGCACAGGTGGTTACAAGTGGGCTTAAAGCTCCTGCTGGAGGAAAACTGGTGTTTGGCAGCTCATGCAAGTGACAGAGCTGAGGGACTAAGCAAGGGTTTGTGCTGTGATTTGTTTTTTTTTTTTTAAATGACCTGTTTAGAACAGGTGGTAAAACGATGGGAACTGTGACACAGATCAAATGGTTTTTGTCTTCTGATGTGGGCACCAGTTGTTCAACGACGTCTGACTGGCGGCCAGTACCAGTACAATGGAAAACGCCAGTAGTTAGCGGAGCTGCACAGTGTAATATGTTGTCGATCTCTCTCATTTTCTCCAGGAAAGGGATGTGGCTGGTGCATTGCCTGTGAAAATTCTTTGCAAAGATGAAACAGGAGAATTGATTGATATTGCAGAGCAGCTTGTTAAAAAGGGTTTGGCTTTTCAAAACAGGAGGTTTGGATACTTTCCTTTTTATGTTCTTTCTGACTCTCATATTCGCATCGTGATAAGCTAATGAGTAAACCAGAAGTTTGCACTGTCCTCTACAGCACATGTGGCAGCTGAACTCCATCTGCAGTGAACTACTTGGATTATAACGTTCGTAGTTGTACCCAGTGCACGTTTCAGTTCTCTCAGCTGGTAGATGAGATGTTGGGCAGTATTTTAACAAGCATTTGCCATCTTGGTGTGTTTGGGTTTTGACTTCTGTTATTTTGTTCTTTTGCACTTTTCAAGTTCTTTGCCAGTTAATGTGTTGATATGCTTTGATTGAATCTGCTAGAACTCATAAAGCTGGTGTGGCTCGCTCAGTCTCCAAGGAACATCTTAAAGTACATTTAGAGCAAGGGAACACACGACTGGACGGCTGCGGTTCAGAAACGGCACGTGTGAAAACCAGCGCTGCTCTGGAGGACCACATCGCTGTTTCAGAGAGTGAAGAACAGTCGTGTAAAACACGTGTGTCACAGCGTCGTTCAGGAATGGGTGAAATCTATAAACCCCCTTTATACCTGAAGCGAAGACTTTTCAAGCTGTAGTGAGTTGCGTTGGATGCGATGGAACTATTTATATAATACCCAAATCCTCCGGTAAGGTTCCAGAGAAGAAAATACGTTTGTGCCTGTGAATCTGCTGGCTTGGGTGCACCGGAACATGGCAGCTCTGTGTGCTGGTGTGCGCGTCCTGTGCCAGAGCCCGGCTCTGGAAGGTTCCTGCTGGGGAGGATTGCTGTTGGGAGGCGATGAGGCCTTTGGCAGGGGGGGCGAGGGGTGCATGCCCGTGCACCCCCTGCGCTGCAGCGGTGGGGAGAGCTCCGGCAGCTCCCTGGCAGAGGAAACCCTGATCCCCGGAGGAGTTGCCGTGCCCTGACACCCACCCCAACGGGCTCTCCCCTCCTTCCGTCCGCCCCAGAAATCCAGGAGGCCCAAGCGCTTCGACAGGCGGGTTACTCACCTCTTCTCTGGGCAGTCTGGGGTGCAGCAGCGAGTGCTTGGCTTTGGAACGCGGAGCTGGTGGTACGTTTTGCCGCTGTTGAGGAAGGTGCAGGCCTAAAGATGCTTGGGAGTTAGCCTGGTTCTCAGCTACTGCTGGACTTTGCCCTTTCCGCGTGAGCTCACTACCCAGTTTCCCGGTTTCCAGAGGGTCGTCCGGACGTGTGTTTGGTGGTGGTTCATGGTGTCCTGCTGCTGTCTCTGGCAATCTGTTGCATTGCTCATGGAGAGGCTCTTGTACTAGTGCTGTCAAGGTGTCGATTGCAAAATTTACAGACCCTCCTTCTCTGAGATGAGAGTCCAGAAATACTAATGGCTTCCCAATTGGAAATGCAGTTTGCTTTTTGTTTTGAGCAGTAGCATGTTTGCATATGCTGGATGTCGAACATACAGATTGTATCAGTGTTGGAAAATATTCTTTGGAGCAGCACGTGTGGTTTCTGTTTATACAGGTCTTCACCTGAATCTGCTGGGGTTTGGTGACTGAAATCATTTGCACTACTATGTTATAGACTGTTTTGAATTGATTTTTTTTTATTCCTCCCCCCACCCCCAGAAACGGCACTAAACCAATTGATGACTGACATACAAAGTAACTTCCAGTGCCTTGGTCTTCTGCAACCCTACTGCTGGGCAAAGGGAGAAGCTTGTGTTGTAAGAGGACCAGATGCCATGTGGTATCGAGGTAGAGTTGTAGGACTCAGCAGTGCCTGTCTCCAGGTAAGTTTGATTATATGGGGGGAGGGGGCATGTGCGTATGAACAGGCGCACGTGTATGTTAAAAAAAAAAAAAAAAAAAAAGGCAAATAATCCAGTCGTCTACCGTCAGTTTATGATCACACCTTTTTTTTCATTCAGCTGACCTGACTTTCCAGATGCTCATTCTGCTTAAAAGTGTGGTAACTGTCCGGATGTTAACGTTTCTGTTAAAGATGAATTCTACGTACCTATCTCAGTTGTCACAATCTTTCCCTTAGTTTTCCTGGTGATGATAAATGTTCTTAAGTAAAAAGCTCCCCTTGATCCCCTGTAAGTAATCCCTTGCAGGTTTTTTCTTCTTTTGCTGTTGTTGTTACCATGTGTGGAACGCTTTGAAAATACTTGGGTTTAGCTTCCCCCCCCCCAGAGAGTCGGGGCTGGCTGTGTGTTTTGAATGCTTTCTGCTGCACAGGTACAGAGCTCCTTTTTCGAATGAGCAGTTAATCCTACCTAAACTCCTGAGTCTGCTTGCCCTCTTTCAACGTAGATTTGCAAGTCTGACTCCAGCCTGGTTCACGCATTCTTTATGTCTTTCACTTCTAAACTGCTGTGGGTTATTGCACAACACGTGGGGTCTCTTGCAAGACAAGTTTGGAAAGTGAACTTCTGACCTGCCATAGCGGTTTTTTAATCCTTTCCTTCATTTCCACCTCATCACATCACCTGCTCTCAGCAGACCGTTATTTTTTCCCCCAGAGAAGTGAATGCTGTCAATGAACGCGTTCTCTGAGTAAACTTTGACTGAATTATTTCAGGAAAGCTTTTCTTTTCCTATAGGTACAGTACATAGACCATGGTTACATGGAGAGGGTTATTCCGTGTCTTCTGTATCCAGCCGCGCTGTATGCTGGTGTTCCTGCGTTTTGCATACCCTGTGAGCTCCACAAGACAGTACCGGTGAGCAACGGTGACTTGGAAGAGGTTTTAGCTGGTAGTTACTCAAACTGGTACACTGTTGAGTCCCACCAAGGTTGAGGCTAGTTGCTGGCATGTTTTCTTGCCTGCGAGGATGGGGAGAACAGCTGGAGGATGGTTTCAGCAAGGGAGGCTTTTACCAGGAGCCGCCGGATTGCTTTATGAAGTGACCGTGCTTCAGAAGCAGCTGTCCTTGGAATTAAATCTTTGTGAGAGGGGACGCTGCGGTAGTTGGCAGGATGATACTCAGGAGTGGTAGTTTGTTTTGCAGTAGCAGCGAGAAGAAGGGGGGCCTGGATTTCTTAATGCAGAATAGCCAGAAAATTGTCAGTCTTCAAGTCCTGCAAAAGCGTTTCTGTCATTCTGCAGGTAGCTGTGAGGGAAACCCTCTGTTACCGCTGCTCAGCTCATGGGAGTGAGTGGTTTAGGGGTTTTGTTAGTCGGTAATTGGTATGTAAACAACGTTCTCGGGTGTCATCACACCTTAGTCCCATTTGAATGGTGCATTTAGTAAAGGTGAATTACTGAAACGACTGGGTCACTTTTGAACTTGTTCTTAAAGAAAACCTTTTTATTGCTGGGAGCAGTTCAACGGATAGATTCAGACAGACAGGCTTATCGGCCTGCGGGTTGGGACGCAGACAGATATTGCAGGGAAACACAGAAGTCTTTAAAGTGTCCTGTGTTTCCTGTTGTCTGTTATCTCCGAGTGTAATTCTGTGTCTTTGGGTTCTGCTTTGGGTGATTGTGCGCACAGACCTTGTTATGCCTGGGGTAAAGGTCAGCCTTGGCAAGCAGCGTCTCTTTCTAAGCCACTTCAACGTCTGAACTGGCTGGTGGGCTTTGTCACACGGAAAGTTTTAGTGTCCCAAAGAGCAGGTAACGTTTAAACTGTTGTAGACAAATCAAACCAGTGATGGGTGTTTTCAACCAAGTTTTTCAATGATAGTCACCTATTTTCATGCCCCTGTGTTGAGGATGGTGTGGGGCTTAGTGTCAGCGTCTTAACGTGTGGCGATTTTCTTGCTTTCACCCAACAGATCGGCAGTTTTTGGCAGCAAGGTGCAGTGGATTGCCTTCAAGAACTACTTACACATGAGGAGGTTGAAATCCATGTTCAGGTAGCTTAATGTATTCACGGGTGTGGAATGAGGCTTACTTTCTGTTATCTTGCTTTAATTTCCTTTTAACTTGCATCAGGAATAATAGGTGAAGGAGTACAGCAGTAAATGTGTTGCGTAGAAAGATCAAAATCCCAAACTAAAGTTTTCTCCCGTGACTTTACCTTTGTTATAATTTTCAGGCCCGAAATGCGTCCTTTAGAGGTCAAAAATGCTTTATGGTGCTGTTTGTATTCTGTGTTGTCGTTCTGACAAGCAACCTACCTACCACAGCATAAATTCTTGTAAATTCAATTTTAAGTTATTAAAATTGGGCGTAATCGAGTATGGACATGCTTAAATTAATGTATGACACTACAGGGAAACAGATAATCTGTATTGTCTGAAAACCTGCAATTTCAGATAATTTAATTTCTAATGGTATATTGTGGAAGAGAAGGGTTTATCGCTGAGTGAGCGAACGTGGGATGGTGTTTCGGTGTTGGACCGAGTGGTCGGGGCTGCCGTTCCAGGGACGGGCACGTTCCCATTTGTGTCGTTACCTGACGTTAACGACCGCCCTTGGGGGGTTCGTCCTGTTGGCGAATGAGTGGGGCGCACGTAGGACTGACAGGTTGGAACTTCCGGGTCGCTGTTTCTAAAACCTCAGTCACACTGTGCCTGTTCTAATCTTACTTTGTCCTGTCTAAGTAGGAATTACCAGATAACCCGTGGGGCAAATTGTCCGTCAGCCTGTGTTTTGGTGGAACGTCGCTTTCTTCCTTCATGGCACGTCAGAAGTTCTGTGTTGCTGAAGAGGGTCAGGACATAACAAAGCTGGTGAGCTTTTTTGTGTGTGTAGGTGTGTTTCTTGCTGCTGTCCCTCTGACATTAAAAAGACTGCTCAGTTGCTCGTCTCTGCTTCAGAGGATCGTTTTCCCCTTCAGAGGACGCTGCTGTCACTGCTGATGTAATCGTGGCGTGCATGGCAGTGATGCAGTTAGAAGAATCTCTCAGCGTGCGTTAGAACTGAGTAACGGTGAAACCCCAATGGTGAATCAGTCTCTTGTTGCGTTTTGGTAAAGTCAGCACGTGACACGCGACTTTCTGCAAACTGTCTTGAAATGGGATTGTACCCTTAGAACAAAAATGAAATTTGGAAAACAGCCACCAAGCTGCGTAAGGCGGTTGTAAGCAAGGAGCGTTCGGAAAGCCAGGAATGCTCTCCGCAAGGCATGTAGCATTAAGCAGACCCGATCCAGAAATAAGCGGTTCAGAAGAATGTGTAAGAAAATGAGTGTTGGAGGTGTTCATTTGTGGACCAGAAAAGGAGCAAGGCGTCCAGAGCTCGAGCTGGTTCCAGGAGCCGAGCCTCGGGAACAGCAGAAGGGGGAAGCCTGCAGCTCTGAGAATGTTCAGCCGCGATCAGCTCTGGGTTTAGCTGCAGAGAGGCTCAGCAGCCCTCCATCCTCACAAGCCAGCTGCTACGCTGCGTTGGCTGAAGGATACCGTTACTATGTAAAGTACAGCCATTACCCATGTTATTATTTTATAGTAACTTTACTTCCTTGCTTCACATGCGTGTTTTTGGGTAGGTAACCTGGTAAGGACTGTGGTCTGTTCTGGGAGTGTTGTCGTGCTGTTAACAGTGGTAATGAGCTGCTTATGCAGAGCCCGCTACACCGGTGTCTTGCTTCAGAGTGTGTTCCTGTCTGCGAGATGCGCTTCTGCTGAGCTGACAGGTGAGTTCAGGAGCTGGTCTTTGTTACCGTAGCACCATCCCAGCTTAGTCATTAGCCAGGAGATTCCCTGGCAGGCAGTAGGGTGTTGGAGAGCACCCCAGAACCCCGGGCGTGGTGAGCTCACGGCAGCGAGTCTCGTTCTGGGTGAACGTGTGCACGTGAACGTGTCTTCGTGTGCATACGCGTAGGTGCAGGTGCTGCCTTGTGCTCCTAGATTCAGGCCTGGGGGACTGTGACCTTGCTTCATTTGACAGACGAGTTTTTAATCTCTTTGTTCTGAGCTGAGGTTTAACTAACCGTCATTTCTAGAATTACTTTTTCTACAGCAGTTGACGACAAACCCTTTCCAAGCGTCTGAGCCAAAATAAGTCCCCAGTTCCTCCTACGGCCTGTTTTTGTATTTAACCGCGCTGCCTGTCAGCCCCTCCGTAGGGAGGTACTTGAGGTCTGCAGGTTTTAAGCTCATGATCTGAGCGAGCCCTTGGCCAGCCTGGTCCCTTGTAATCTGCCCCTGGAAATGGCAATGCTGGCTTTTGGAACAGTCCGTCAGCTCGGGTCGGAGGAGAGCTGCGCTTCAAACTGCTGTTGACACCCTGGGCACGTTCATTCAGTGAGCCCCTGCCTTCTGAATGACAGCCAAGGCCGTGCTGAACAGACTTGACGCACAGCCGTTTGTGATGGGACTGACTTGTAGTCGTCTGAGCGCTTCCAGCCTCACCAGGAGCTGTTCAGCCACCAGCCGTTCTAGGAGGGACCAGCGTCTCCTCAGGCAGAGGGAGAACCCTTTAGGCAGAAGCAGCAGCGTGCGAAGGGCCGGTTCCTTCTCCTCTGATTCCACGTGGGCTTCCACGGTAGGAGAGCAGATGCTGCAGTTGGTGTTGCAGCACTGCCGGCAGCGTTGCAGATCCCAGCCCTGGGACTGCGAGGTGGTTGGGCCCTGCGGCTTGCAGGAAGGCTTATTCCTCCTGTCCCTGTTCCCCACTTTTACACAGGCAGTTAATTCCCTCTGGAACCGGTGATCTGTACGACTGAAAGACCTGCCCGATCCCCTGAGCTGTTGTTTCCTTGTTAGAAATTTATCAGGCCAGGCCTGGATGAAGGACGGGGCTGTCACGTGACTGTGGCCGTATGCTGAAGGCCAGCTGTGTGGGTCGTGGGTCCCGCCATCTGTGACACCAAGAAGACCTGTTCTGTGGCTGATGTTCGCAACAAGTCCAGTGGAAAGGCGTTCTGCAAACACCTGGGTAGAAAGCCCTTTCTGCTTTCCTTTTGTCAACAGGAGAGGGAAGTCTACGGTACCCTGTCCGTGTCGGGGAAGTACAGAATCTGAGACTTGCCGGACTGTCACTTCGATCTTCCTCACCCTAAAGACGTCTTTAATGCCTCAGCCTACTGGCTGGGCTCATGTAGGCTGCTCAAGGCCAAAGCTTTGCGTGTGGTGAAGGAGGTACGAGGTGACACGCTGCCCTGCAGCCTGCCCTTTGCTTTCTTTGGATTGAATTCCTCGTGCTGAAAAGCGCTCCTGTGTTGCCTTATTAAGTGTGCAGTGTTAGGTGATGTGTGAATTATCTATTAAACATTCAGGGGTTTGGCTGTGGCTTCAAAGATGCATTAAGGAATGTGAGGCCTTTTCAGGTGTTTCAAGAACAGGCACAAAGGCGGAAAGGCAGAGGGACAGCCGTTTGAAACGGGTAGCTCCTTGAGAGGTCTTGGCAGGACACCTTTTTAGGGTCAGTGTTTGCAACTGGGCTGTCCACGCCCCGGTGTGGCAGATCTGGCAGTAAGCACCCTGCTGGCAGCGAGGAAGGGCTGGTAACACAACAGCAGAGCTGCGAGGGCAGTTTTTCTTTCAAAGACGCGCACGAGAGGTGACCAAGGTGCCCGGCTGGGCGATGTGCAGTGCTCTGTTGGGAACAAGCAGGAATTTCAGAGGAATCTTCAGAGCCAGGTGCAGTCAGGTGGCCCGTCACAATATTCCTGGTGGTTTGGCAGAAATCTGGCACTTTGTGTGTGTCTGTGATCTAGTTAGATGTCCTTTCTTTACCGGTATTTATCAAGATGGGTTTGTTGGGTTTTTTAAGCTGTTTTATTTTGCAGTTATCGGTATCTGATTGCTTCCACTTTTTGTTTTGGGCAGAATGAAAACTGTTCAAGTAGATGTGTGAAAAATAAAATTATTTCAGAGAAATTGTGCCTTTTGTTACGTATGACATTAAAGTACGAGAGAGGACAGGAGCTGTACCCCGGAGCTATGGTCCAGCTGAGCTATGTGCTATCCATCCTTACTTTAAAGGCATAATGGAATGTGCCAAGGTTGATTTTGTCCTGAGCCAAGTGAGCGCACGGCACGTAGAGCTGAACCTGTACAATATGAGGGTCTAGAAGACGACAGACCGGAGCGTGCTGTGCTGCCCAGACAATGGGTATCTGTACCCTGCAAAGTCTGTGATCTGTTTTGAACGTGGGATGATGCTGGCGGCTAAGGAGTCAAATTATCCTTTGCCTTTCTCGTAAGGGATAGCTTGCTCTGGCAAACTGCAGTAGCCTTGGGCACGGCATTCGGGTTAATCCGTGCAGGTAAATTGCTGTTATCTTTGTTTTTCTTTCTAAATATTTTCTCTCTTTAAAGGGAATGCCATATTCAGTGCACTTTTGAATTAACAGCAGCCAAGTTAGCAAGTCAGTGTGTTAGGACCGTTTCAAAGATAGATGCTTTCTATTTTAAAAGTGTTAATTAACTAGTTCTCTTCTGTTATCTTTTAGCTTAAGTTTTTGTTGGAAATGTTGATTAATATCTTTTTCGTCAAAGACATGCTGGTTACATTCTCAGATAACTCCTTTGTGCCAGGAATCATCCCAAAGCTAGTTTCCATTTGTTACTAAACATGATGCCTGACCAAAACCTCTCTTGGTCTAGGAGCTACTCGAAGAAGACGTTCCTGGTTTGCCTTCGTACCTGTTGCCACCGCTACCTGGTCCAGGAGATCCCTTTCCTGTCAGAGTCACCCACGTGGTGTCCCCTGAGGAGGTACGTTTTGTGAATATCTTGGATCTGTTGCAGTCAGGAAATGTTGCAGTCCCGCCCTGCTGGTGAAAAGGGCGGGACAGCTAACAGTTTTAGGTGATAGAAAACAGTGGGTAAGGTGGCAAAAGGCTGCTGAGTTGTTGATGCAGATGGTTGTGCACTGCAGCTGTCTGCATGAACTCTTGCTTGAAATACCCTCTTCAGTGAGGGCGGAGAAATACTGACCGTTTCCCTGAAAAGGTAACTTTAAGAATGACAGTACTGCAGTCTGGTGCTTACCTTGTATCATCAGAAAATAGGTCATTGGATTTTCACTTGGTGGAACAGTGGTGATTTATCTCTTCCTTGTCCTTCAAAGGTTAAATTACTGGAACATTGTAGAGTGAGGTGAACATTTTCTGCCTGTTACAGTTGTATTTTATGTCTAAGTGATTGCTTTAAATTCAGCACCATGGCCTAACAGAAATTCACCCCACCAATTCGCGTGACTATAAGTATTTGGTGGGGGGGGGGGGGGGGAATGGCCTAGGGTGTGCCTATCCGTTAGTACCCTGTACATTATCCGGGATTGATTTTCCAGGTAGGCAGCGATGAAGTTGTAACCAGAAGTCCAAGGGCAATCAAGAGAGACTTCAGGGTCTTGGGAGGAGTGGTGAAGGGATCAGGAACACAAGTAGTGTTCTCCTTTCCTTCCAGTTGCAGGGAGTGACGAGGGAAGAGACAGGAACAGCCATCAGATGAATACCTGGCTCCGAGCCCTGTGTCACTGGCAGAATTTTGGGGGTTTTGATCACAGGACCCCAGGCAAGTTGTTGTTGTTTTCTTACCGGAGAGGAATATAAAATGTTTTTGAAAACAAACCAACCCAACAAAACCCCGGGGTGGTGTTTGAGCTGTGGTTGCTCCTGAGCATTAGTCTGGGAAGTACATAGCCACGTGATGTCACATCGAAAAGGGATTGTTTGTGTAACGTTACAGGCCTTTGCTTGCAAAATTAAAATAAAGAAGAAAAAAAAAGAGAATGGAAAAAATAATTGATTTTACTTTAAGATCTTAGAGTCAGGTCTCAAAATAAGTCTGTTGGGGTTTGGTTTGGTTTGGCTCTTTGTATACTGCCAAAAGAAAAAAGAAAAAAAAAAAGATGAAAAATTTTACTTCACAAATTCCTCACGAAGTCTTGTTTAATGCGGTTGCTGTTTCTGATGGTCGTTGTCTGGGCTTTGATTCTTCTGCATAGGCATAGGGGGAAAATCACACATCTGAGGGTTTTTAATTCTTGTAATGCCCAATTTAGAGGTTTCTATGAACTTGTCCTCTGGCCTTAACAGTAGTGGGGAGCTGTCAAGCCTGAAGGGCCCTGCTTTTGTAGTTGTAAGAATGGTAACACCTGCCTTGTCCAAATACTGCTGCTGTAACAGAAATAACCCATCCGTTCTAGTGAAATTGTTTTTGTCTTGATTCTCAAGGGAAAGAGGCTCCAAGTTAGACATCCTAATCGTATGTCTTGCATGTGTGGTTTTGTGATCTGGTTTTACAGTGCTATTAAATTAATAATTTGCTTTCAGTGCTGAGACTTGTTTTCGGAGTTTATGTTTTCTTCCGGGAAAAACAGAATAATCTTTCTTTTGCATGGTTAGACTTCTGTGGTACAGAAAGCTGTTTAATGATCTTTTCTCACTGAAGTGTGCACCTGTCAGCAAGGAAGTTGATTAAAAATAAATACACCTTGTGCATGGTCTAAGTAGAGCCTGTCCCTCAGCACTGCCCCAGCAAAGACCCTTCGGACGAGAGGGGTGTCGTGAGCGCTGGCAGTTCCCGCTGGCCCTCGGCCCTCACTCCAGCTGCACTTCCATGGCCAGGGAAACACCAGGTTTGGGCACACGGCCCCGCTGCTGGGGCAGGTGCTGCTGGCGGCAGCGGGGTGACCCGCCTCGTCCCGAGGAGCCAGCAGGGATCGGGGCTTGCGCTGGCAGGAGCGGGCCAGCCTGCAAGGAACGGCGCGCCGGTGGAGACGCCTGGGGTTGGTGCAGCGGGGCGGTCCCGGGGGTTTTTAGGGCACAACCCAGTGCGGCTTCGGTTCAGGGAAGTGTTTCAGCGAGCCTGACCTTTAAATGATGCAAGTGCCCACACTGAGCTGAGCGTGGTTGCTCACACGCTCCCCATGAACTGGGAGTCCAGCATCATCCTGGTCAGCGCTCCTGACTGCCGAGCTGCACCGACTCCTCCCCGTTGTATCAACGTCCAAAATGATTTTACTCTCCTGTGGCAAATCACTGCGCCTGGAGCAGCCCCCCACCCGGCGGTATGACCGGAGCTTTGGTCGGAAGGGAAGAGCGATCGAGTGGGGGGTTTCACCGATCCCCCGCTGTGGCTCGTGGCCCTGCCCTGAAAAGCCCCGGCAGCGGCCAGGGGTTGCCAAAGTGTGGCGGAGATCAGGTCATCCCAGCGCGGCCAACCCCCCACCAACCGGCCTCGGCTGCAAAAGCCTGATCGCAGGGCTCAGTAGCCCGTTTGGCACTTGCCCCCCGCTCATGAGGGAGGAGAAACCGCGCCCGGGGGGGCGACCACCAGCCCCCCCGCCCCCCCCCCGGTCCCGCCGGTGCCCTCCGGCGGCGCCTGGCACGCGCGGAGGTGGCCGCGGGCCGTCGCGGGGCGAAGAAGCCGCCCCCGAGCGCCCGGTGCGGGCCCTGCCCCGCCCTGCCCAGACCCTCTGCCGCGACCACCGCCCCCGCCGCCGGCACCGCCCCTTCTGCGGCCCCCGCCCCGCCTCTCCGCTCGCCTCCGCGGCCCGAACCTGCCCCCGCCCAACGCGGCCGGGCCGGGGGTGTTCGGGGGGCGGGCGGGGGCGTTACGGCGAGTGGCAGCCGCCGGCCCGGCCCTCCGCGGCGAGGGGTCACCCCCACCCGAGCCCCAAAACCAGCCGGGGCTGGGGGGAGCACTCCAAGGCGCGACTGGGAGAAGTGGGGCTGCTGGAGTTGTTGGGGGAGGGGGCGGGGAGGTGAGGGGGAGGTGGATCCGTGACTTGGTTCCCCCTGCTGAGCAGGGCTGGGGTTTTGGGGGGGGAGCACCAGTGGGTCCGTGCCTCAGTTTCTCCAGTTGGGAGCTGGTTTGGGGCACCTTGGAGAGGTGGAGGATGAGTCCGTGCCTCAGTTTCCCCTGCTGACAGCAAAGTAGGATCCCATTTGCAGGGATGAGGGACTGACTTTTCCTCCCACCCCGTGCCTCAGTTTCCCCTTGACCGTGGGGCAGACCCCACCCCAAGGCCTAGTTCTGAGGAGGTCCAGCCAGCAGCCTCCGGTCTGCCCAGTTTAACACTAAACAGGCTCTCAGGGACGGTGTGGTGCCGCATCCCTTGGGGTGCTGGCCGTGACACCGCCACGTGCCTCAGTTTCCCCTGCAAGGCTCCTGGGAGCCCCGGCCTTGGTCCCCACTGAGCTCTGGGGCTTCTCACCCTTTTATTTCCCTTAAAATCTCCCTTTTTTTTTTTTTTTTTTTTTTCTTTGGGCTTGTTTTGGTTTGGTTGGTTGTTTTTTAAGCTATTTAACCCAAGGGGGCAGTGGCCCTGCCTGCTGAGGCACGGGTGCATTCCCCGGGCTGGGGTGGCAGGGGGTGGGACACAGGTCTGTCCGCGTCCCCGTGCCTCAGTTTCCCCTGCCAACAATAAACGCTGCGTCCTGCGAGGCCGTGGCCTCCGCGTCATCTTTTGTGTCTCACCCTGCCTGGGTGGTCCCCCAGCACCAAGGCACCCATGGATGTGGGGGTGCAGGATGAGAGATACACCCTGGTTTGGGGGTGCAAGTTGTGGAATTAACCATATTTAGGGGTGCAGGGTGGGGGATTTAACTGGACTTGGGGGTGCAGGTGGGAATATAACCAGATTTTGGGGGTGCAGGGATGGGAGAAACAAAGATGCCGCAGCATCCACCCCGGCAGCCTGGCTCAGCGGCACCTGTGGGGGGGTGTGTGTGTGCTGAGTGCCCTCTAGTGCTGCTTGAAACAGCCCCGAACTCCCCATTTCTTCTCTGTCCTTTCTGCTCTGTCTGGGTTTTCCTGCCTCTCTTCCCCTTTGGACCGGGGTCACACGGGGGAGGGGAAGAAGGGACTCGCAACTGCCCATCCTCTTGTTTGTCACCCCCCAACATCCAGGCAGATGTTTCTTTTCCTTTTTCTCCTTTTCCTCCGCACATGGCATTAACATCTCTCCTTCTAATCCACATTTTTTCTCAGCGTTGGGGTTTCGGGAGCTGGGGGTGGATGAGGCCCCTGCAGCTCGCTCCTGCGCTGCCGCAATCGAACGTGCCCGGCACGGCTCAGGGCCCGCTGCCAGCCGCAGCCAAGCAGGGCATCACCGAAGGGACTGGCGACCTGGAGAAGAGACAGACCATAAGCTGCACCCATTCACCCCGTAACGCTCCAGTCCAGCCACTCCGTAAGCCTGATGGATGGTGGTGTTAAATTAACGGTTATAGCAAACTGACCGGTAATAGCCCGTCCCTGACAGCTCCATCCCGAGGGTACCCTCAGTGGTAACAGCAATACAGGCGGCCGCCTGTTGGTGGGTGGCCGCTTTGGGTGGTAAGGACCTGGTTTTTATGATTTCCATAAGAGAAGAGATGGTTGTACTGGTCCTTTGCAGCCATTGCATGGAAAGGGATCTCTCTTGGTAGCAGTGGAGGTGGTGTGTGGACTGACCATGGCTACAGCTGTTAGAACTGCCTCTGGAGACCAGGCAGGGCAAGCCCAGAGAAAGTGGTTTAGTATTTTACCCACTCCTGAGTGCATCCGAAGTGACAATGGGCCACACTTTATGGCCACAGCGGTGCAGCACTGGGCTCGAGGGGAGGGCATCAGGTGGGTGTTCATCCACGGTCTCATACTCAGGCTGACCATGCAGTCGAATGAACCCGTGGTTTGATTGAAAGATGTGCCGATGTCTGACACCGTAACTGGGATGTACAGCCACCACAGGCGGTCTTTATTGACAAGAACCGCTGGGGGCGTCATGGAAACCCCAAAATTTGAGCGTTTTGTCCTATGGGACCATTAATGGGCATCGCCCCTGTACCAGATGATAAAAGGGACACTGTGGACATACGTGGGCCAACCTGTAATGGTGAGGCTGCCCTCCCTCGGCATTGTGCCCATGACCCTGGCGAAACCCAGAGGCATATTTGCCTGGGAAGCCCTGGATGGGAGTGGGAAATCCACCATATTGGTGCCGGTGGATAATCCCTGACTTCTAACCCTGAAGCCCAGTTTCCAAGCTGAGGCCAGCCGTGTTGTCTTACAGGGACAGCGATTGCCCTGGTGTCCCTGCTGGCCATGGTGACAACCAGGACCTGGATGACCATGTGGTGGCAAAAATGCCAGTGGGATTCACCTGAGCGATGAACTTATTCCTTCCTACCTGCTCATGACACCGTGGGGTGGGGACTGGAATGGCACTACCCTGCGTTTCAACATTCCCAGGGCAACAGCTGAGTGTGGTGCTCAGTGGAACACAATGCTGTGTGACCAAAGGAGAAGGAGTGTGTGGAATAGGGCTTCATCCACATCCGAGATGTGTCAATGCCACCTCGGGATCAGAGCAACGAAATGAAGAAAGTGGTAAAAGGCTGGGAGGCAGTTGTTGCTGTACCAGGGACTAATGGGTCGGGGAAAGTTTTGGAATGTTTGGATTTTACTAGGTGACTGCAGTTATGATTATTGTAATTTGTATTGTAATAAGCCAGAGTAGGTGTGCAGTACTGAAACCTGTTAACGGTAGAGTGCACCCCCTTGAAACCTGTTCTGTCCGTGTTGGACAGAAGGATAATTGAGGAATGACGATCCACAGCGAGCACGAAAGCTCCCCGAGGTCACGCTCGCTTTTAACGCTGGAGGCAAGAGGTGGCTGCACGACCGCTCCCGGGAAACCAGTTGAGTAACGGCTGTGGTCATGGGTGGGTTGTGGCAGATGCACCCGCCCTGGCAAAGAGCCAACATTGACAGGGACTTGCCAAAGACAACGATCGGAGTTCAGCCGGTAAGATCTCATCATGGCGTTTACCTCACGGTTTTGGCACTTGGCCCCAGCTCATGAGAGCTGACCCCAGCCCGAGCCGAGGGGGCGCAGCCGGAGCCCAACCAAGAGGTGCTGGGAGCCACTCCGGGCCTCCGGGGAGCAGCAGGGCTGTGGCCAGGGACTCTCCCGGGGGCTGGGACGTGCCCGAGGGCGCTGCCTGGGGCTGAGGGCCTCCACCCCCCGGGGGCCTTGGGTGAGTGGAGACCCCGCAGATTCTGTCCGTGAGCAAGCCCTCGCCCGTCGGTGAGTGGTTGCAGGGTCGGGGCACCGGGCGTGGGCCGGTTCCCCCTCTGTGAGTGGGGTCATCGTGCCAAAAGGATCGATGGTGAAACTTGGGCATTCTTGGGCCAAGCCGCGGAGTGTGATATTCCCAGCTGACCCCGAGCTGTACTGCACTCTGGTGGAGTGCTGGCTGCGTGGGGTGGGAATAAATCCCCGTTCTGAGCGGCTGCTCCGTCCGGTTTGTAGGTACCTCCAGGACATGGGGATGCTGGGTCCCCCTTGTGCTCCCCAAACTCCTGCCCCCCCCCCCCCCCCAAGCGAGCGCTCGGCTGGGGCTGTCGCTGCCCCAGGCACAAGCACCTTGTAAAGAGCTGAATTAGTTCTGTGATTCCTTGCTGTAGGCAGCATTCAGGCTTTGTGAACCTTCATCCATTGCCTCACACCTTGGCATGGGTGACTCAAGGCAGTCGAGCACCGCGCTACAACACAGTGTTAATTGATCGGAGCCTTTTCTAATCTTTTTCCCATTTCCACTTTCAAGCAGCAGTTTATTAGTTCAGTGCTCTGTAGTTTAGAGGGGGGTTTCAAATCCTCAGCTGTCAGTGAAAAATCCATCAAACAGCTGAGGTAGATTACCTTATTTTAGTCATCTAAGAAAAAAGAATCTTCAAGGTAAAAGGTTGTGCTTTTGGAATCCCTGCCGTGGTGAAACACAGCAGAGGGCTGGCTTTAAGAGTGCGGCTGTCGGTTTACTTGGTGCTTGACTTCCTCTGCAGTTCGCCTCAGGCCATTCTTCTTCCCTCCTCATCTGATTTTCTCTCCCCCTCGGAGTTCAGAGGCAGCAGCATTAGCAGCCCCCAAAGTCTGCTCTGCCAACCACTCTTCTATGTTCATGAGCCAGGACAGGGGAGACGGGGGGACAGGTTCATGCTCCGAGCTTCTCAGCAACAGGGGAGGAAGCACAGCACAGCTCAGCTCAGACCCTTCTTCCACCTCACGGGCACTTTGAAGCTGACCTGTCTTCTGAACTCCCGCAGTACCTACAAGCTCAGTGCTGCTGCCAGTGTCTGCTCCAGCTCTCCAGTGCAGTGGGTGCTGGGAAATGCCACCCTCTCACCCGGCAGAAGGCACTGGCTTCCTTCCCCTTGTCCCCCTGCTCCTCCTCAGGGCAAGCGAGCTCTGCCCTCACTGGGCCCGTGCATTGTTACCCCAGGGGCACCCCAGCTTGCAGCAGTGAGACCTGCGCTCACTCACAGCTGGGAGGGGCTGGGGGGGGGGGGGGGGGGGGGGGGGCAGTTCCTGGCAGTCCTGAACGTCAGCTCGTAGCCAGTGCCGGGCTAAGTCCCTTTCATGATCATCAATAAGCAAGTCCTGTTTGGGTTTGGTTTTTTTTTTAAATGATAATAAGGAAAGTGACACATGAGGTGCAGAAAAGACTCTACAACCTGCAAGGTTACACAGTAGGTGTGTTTATTGCGCGCAGATGCACGGGGGATCGCTCCTCCACACACGGGCATACCCACCGTGGCCGCTTGTCCAGGATTTATACAGTTAAAACATCACCTATTTCGAAACGCCTGTACATATTTGTGATCTATCCCCGAAAAGGCAGTTCCTTCTGGTCACTCCATTTCTATAATCTCTGCCTCGGGCTCCTCCTCAGGGCGCTTGCACAGTTCCTCCTGGTGGTTCTGGGCAGGGGTCTTCAGGGATGAAGGCCATAGGTCTTCCTCGCTCTGTAATCCTCACCTCTCCCCTGGAATCTCTAATTTGGCTGAGCTTGCAGTCCCAGACCGGTTTCGGCCTGGTCTGTCCTTGTGTGCACACCTGGCTATCCATCTCTTTAGAGATGGATGTTAGCGAGCCCTCCTTAGCCCTTAGCTCCTTCTGCCTTTGACGCCTTTGAGCCATGAATTAGGTCCTTGTTTCTGTCCTTTCTGTTTCCCTTATCAGCTTCTTTCTCAAGCAATTTGCAGGGGTTAGTGACTAATTGCTTACTTGCCTGTATGTTAGTTCTGGGAAGCAAGTTTTAATAGTTTTAGCTTTTTCTATGTAGCTCCCTATTAATATTTTCGATATATCTTTGGTTATAAAATATATTTTCTATACGGCCCCCTATCAATTCCCTCCTTTTCTGTTGAGTTAAGTGAATTCTTTTACTACAGCCGAACACAATGTTCCTCTATCTAACATTTTAAAAATACTGACTAGACTCAAGCTTCCGTCGTCATTGGTTCTTTTTCAATTCATTGTAGGAATCCCCTGTCTTTTGAAAACACCATAAACTACATCAGACTGTTATACAAAGGACTATAAACAAAAGGATAATTGTTATCATTGTGACAAACAATTGCTTTAACCATGTTAGATTTGACAACCAAGAGGTTAGCTTTTCCCACAGCTTAGAAAAATCCCAGGAGGTGCTTTCTTCACACAGGTGTAGTGAATCCAGGCACTTTGTTCCCTGAGCCTAATTGCCGTGAAAGAGGTGAGAAGCACTTGATATGGTCCTTCCCACTGTGGCTCCAAAGTTTTCTCTGTAAGAAACTTAACACACACATAGTCTCCAGGCTGTATGTTAGGCACTGGCCCATCCAAACCCCTGCATTGGGTTCCAAACAGCGGTTTCCCAGATTTACAAAGCTGTTTCCCTAATGGCACCATATAGGAAGTCATCAGTTCTTCACCAATTTGTGAAGAGGTTCCCTTTTGTACCGCATAGGGTCGTCCATATAGAATTTCAAATGGGCTTAGCCCTTCCTTAGCTCGGGGTCTAGTTCGTATCCATAGCATTGCTAGGGGTAGAGATTGTGGCCAGGCCCAATTGGTTTCTTGTCCTAATGTAACAATCTGTTGTTTAATCAAGTGATTCATTTTCTCCACCTGGCCACTGGATTGTGGCCAGTATGGAGTGTGTAGTTGCCAGTCTGTCCCTAGATGGTGGCTTATTTGTTGCACTATTTTGGAGATAAAGTGGGGCCCTCTATCTGAGGACATCACTGCTGGGACTCCAAACCTGGGTATGATTTCTTGTAGCAACACCTTGGTCACCTCTCGAGCTTTGGCTGTTCTGCATGGGAAGGCTTCTGGCCAGCCTGAAAAGGTATCAGTTAGTACAAGCAAGTATTTACACCCTCCTTTTCTAGGAAGTTCCGCAAAATCAGTTTGCCAGTGTTGTCCCGGACAATTCCCTTTCCCAATTTGGCCCATTTCTGGTTTGGGGACAATTTTTGGATTAGTCTGGAGGCAAAGGTCACCTTGCTGAGTCACTTGTCTGACAGTGGTGTATAAATTTCGAGCCGTCACGTGTCTGATAAGGTATTTGTGTAATGCCTCCGCCCCCCAGTGTCCCTTCTTGTGTTCCTCCCGGACCAATGGCCAAACCATATAAGAGGGGACTATGAGTTTCCCATGTGATGTTATGGCCCACCCATCCTCATTGGATGTTCCTTCCAAATCTGTGATTAACTTTTGATCCTCCTTAGTGTATTCTGGCTTACCTTCTAGGGTTATCTGTCCATCTGGGACTAGTGCTCCCTCCCCTCCTTTACCATTTCTTTAGCTGCCTGTTTTGCCTCTCTGTCCGCCAGTTCGTTTCCTCTTTCCAATTCAGTGCTCACTTTCTGGTGTGCCCTGATGCGCATAATCGCCACCTTTTCAGGAAGCTGGACTGCATTTAAAAGTCTTAAAATTTCCTTCACGTGCTTGATAGTCTTTCCTTGGGAGTTCAACAGTCCTCGCTCCTTCTAAATTGCTCCGTGGGCATCTACCACTCCAAAGATGTATTTAGAATCAGTCCAAATATTCACAGCCTTTCCTTCGGCCCTCTCCAGGGCCCGAGTGAGGGCTATGATCTCGGCCTTTTGCGCTGAGGTGTCAGCCGGTAGTGGTCCAGATTCTATTACCTTTTCAGCAGTGGTGATGGCGTAGCCGGAATGTTGTTTTCTGCCCAGAACATAGCTGCTCATATCTGTGAAGCAGTGCTCTACCCCATCCATGGGGGCATCTTTGAGGTCGATGCGGCTAGAGTACGTGGCCTCAATCGTCTCGAGGCAGTCGTGGTCCACTGGTTCTCCAGTCTTCCCACTAAGAAATGAAGCTGGGTTGACAGTGTAACTGCCATGGAAACATGTCGCAAATAATAGTTGCCGTTGTTTACCATGGAAACGCTCTCAAAATTGTAGGTGCCATGGAATGCCATGGAACGCTCTGGAAATCCTATTTGCCATGGAGTGCCCTAGAAACTCACTGGAACTATAGTTGCCATGGCATTCCATAGAACGGTGCAGAACTTCTATTTGCCATGCAATGCCATGGTATGCTCTTGAACTTCTAGAGGCTATGGAATGTCATGGAAACACATTGCAAGTAATACTTGCTGTTAAATGCCATAGAAACGCTCTGAAAGTTCTAGTTGCAGTTAAATGCCATGGAACCCTCCGTAACTCCTAGTAGCCATGGAATGACGGAGAAACACTCTGGAACTTCTAGTTGCCATGGAATGCTATGGAACGCTCTGGAAGTACTAGTTGTGAGGTAGTGCCATAGAAACACTCCGGAAATATTAGTTGCCATGGAATGCTCAGGAACGCTCTGGAAATTCTAGTTTCCATGGAATGTAGTGGAAGGCTGTGGAACTTGTAGATGCAATGGAATGTCATGGAAACACACCACAAATAGTAGCTGCCACGGAATGGCATAGAAACGCATTGGAACTACTACTGACCATGCAATGCTATGGAACGTTCTGGAATATCTAGTTTCCATGGAATGCCATGGAACACAATGGAATTTCTAGTTGCCATTGAATATCATGAAATGCTGCAGAACTTTTAGTTGAAATGGAATATCACGGCAACACATCTCAAATAATAGTTGCCATGCAATGCCATAAAACGGTGCAAAACTTCTAGTTGTCATATAATACCATAAAAACGCTCTGGAATTAATAGTTGCCAAGAAATGACATGGAACACTCAGGAACTCCTAGTTGCCATGGAAAGTCATGGAAACACATGGCAAATAATAGTTGCATTGAATGACATAGAAACGCTCTCAAAATTCTAGTTGCCATGGAATGCAGTGGAACCCTCCGGAACTCCTAGTTACCACAGAATGACGTAGAAACACTCTGGAACTTCTAGTGTCCATGGAATGCTATGGAATCCTCTGGAACTTCTAGTTGCCGTGGAATGCCATGGAACACTGCGGAACTCCTCGTTGCCATCAAAATGCCATAGAAATGCTCTGGAAATACTAGTTGGCATGGAATGCCACGGAACACTGCGGATCTTCTAGTTGCCATGGAATGTCATGGAAACACATTGCAAATAATAGTTGCCATGGAATGCCATAGAAATGCT
This sequence comes from Leptosomus discolor, assembly GCF_034619465.1. Taxonomy (NCBI): domain Eukaryota; kingdom Metazoa; phylum Chordata; class Aves; order Leptosomiformes; family Leptosomidae; genus Leptosomus; species Leptosomus discolor. Next base: position 490,576 of record NW_028237817.1, read on the forward strand.
CTGGAACTACTAGTTGCCATGGAATGCCATGGAATGCTCTGCAACTTCTAGTTGCCATGGAATGCCATGGAATGCTCTGGAACTCCTAGTTGCCATGGAATGCATGGGACACTGCGGAATTCCTAGTTGCCGTGGAATGCCATAGAAACGCTCTGGAAATGCTAGTTGCCATGGAACCCCATAGAAATGCTCTGGAAATACTAGTTGCCATGGAATGCCAGATAAATCCTCTGAAAATATTAGTTGCCATGGAATGTCATAAAAATGCTCTGGAAATACTGGTTGCCATGGAATGACAAATAAACCCTCTGAAAATATTAGTTGCCATGAACTGCCATAGAAATGCTCTGGAACTACCACTTGCCATGGAATGCTATCGAATGCTATAAAACTTCTAATTGCCATGGAATACCAAATAAAGGCTCTGGAACAACTAGTTGCCATGGAATTCTATAAAACGCTCTGGAACTTCTAGTTGCCATGGAATGCCATGGAACGCTTCGGAACTTCTAGATGCTACGGAATGTCATGGAAACACATCGCAAACAATACCTGCTGTTAAACGCCATAGAAAGGCTCTCAAAATTCTAGTTGCCACAAAATACCATGGAACCCTCCAGAACTCATAGTTGAAATGGAATGACGTAGAAACACTCTGGAAATTCTATTTGCCAGGAATGCCATAGAAACGCTCTGGAACTACTAGTTGTCATGGAATGCCATGGAACGCTCTGGAAGTCCTAGTTTCCACAGAATGCCATAAAAACACTTTGGAACTACTAGTTTCCAGGTAGTGCCATAGAAACGCTTTGGCACTACTGGTTGATATGGAATGGAATGGAACGCTCTTGAACTTTTAGTTGCCATGGAATGCCAAATAAACCCTCTGAAACTATTAGTTCCCATGGAATGCCATAGAAACGCTCTAGATATACTAGTTGCCATGGAATGCCATGGAACACTCTGCAAATTCTAGTACCTATTGAATGCCAAATAAACCCTCTGAAAATACTAGTTGCCATGGAATGCCATGGAACGCTCTGGAACTTCTAATTGTCATGGAATGCCATTGAAACGCCCCTTAAATACTAGTTGTCATGGAATGCTGCGGAACGCTCCGGAACTCCTAGTTACCATGGAATGCCATAGAAAGGCTCTGGAACTACTAGTTGCCATGGAATGGCTATGGAAACACATCACAAATAATAGTTGCCGATGAATGCCACAGAAACCCTCTCAAAATTGTAGTTGTCATGGAATGCCATGTAATGCTTTTGAAATTCTACTTACCATGGAATACAATGGAACGATCCAGAACTTCTAATTCTAATGGAATGTCATGGAAACACATTGCAAATAAGAGTTGCCATGGAATGCCATAGAAACTCCCTGGAACTACTAGTTGCCATGGAATGCCATGAAATGCTGCAGAAATTCTAGTTCCATGGAATGCCATAGAAAAGCTCTGGAACTACTAGTTGCCATGGAATGGCTATGGAACGCTCTGGAACTTCTAGTTGATATGGAATGCAATCGAAAATTTCTGGAACTTCAAATTGCCACCTAATACCATAAAAACCTCTGGAACTACTACTTGCCATTGAATGGAATTGAACGCTTGGAATTTCTAGTTGCCATGGAACTCAATGGAACGCTCCGGAACTTCTAGTTGCCATGGTATGCAATAGAAATGCACTGGAACTCCTAGTTGCCATGGAATGCCATAGAAACTCCCTGGAACTACTAGTTGCCATGGAATGCCATCGGATGCTGCAGAAATTCTAGTTGCCATGGAATGCCATAGAAACACTCTGGAACTACAAGTTTGCACGGAACGCTATGGAAGACACTGGAACTTCTAGTTGCCATGGAATGCAATGAAACGGTCCGAAAATTCTAGTTGCCATGGAAAGCCATAGAAATTCTCTGGAACTTCTAGTGGCCACCTAATACCATAAAAAACTCTGGAACTACTACTTGCCCTTGATTGGTATGAAACGCTCTGGAATTTCTAGTTGCCATGGAATGTAATGGAACGCTCCGGAACTTCTAGTTGCCATGGAATGCCATGGAACGCTCTGAAACTCCTAGTTGCCATGGAATGTCATGGAAACACATCCCAAATAATAGTGTCCATGGAATGGTATGGAACGCTCCAGTACTTATAATTGCCATGGTATACAATAGAAACGCACTGGAACTCCCGATTGCCATGGAATGCCATAGAAAAGCTCTGGAACTACTAGTTGCCATGGAATGCAATGGAACGCTCTGAGACTCCTAGTTGTCATGGAATGCCATGGAACCACATCCCAAATAAGAATTTCGATGGAATGCTATGGAATGCTATGGAAATGTTAGTTGCCATGGAATGCCATGGAAGGCTGTGGAACTCCTCGTTTCCATGTAATGTGATAGAAAAGAACTGGAACTTCTAGTTGCCATGGAATGCCATAGAAATGCTCTGGAAATATTAGTTGCCAACTAATACCATCAAAAGCTCTGGAACTACTACTTGCCCTTGATTGGTATGGAACGCTCTGGAATTTCTAGTTGCCATGGAATGCAATGGAACGCTCTGGAACTTCTAGTTGCCATGGTATGTGATAGAAACACACTGGAACTCCCAGTTGCCATGGAATGTCATGGAAACACATCACAAATAATGGTTGCCATGGAAAGCCATAGAAACTCCCTGGAACTACTAGTTGCCATGGACTGCTATGGAATGTCTGAATCTCCTAGTTGCCATTGAATGTCATGAAAACACATCGCAAATAACAGTTGCCATGGAATGCATTAGAAACTCCCTGGAACTACTAGTTGCCAAGGAATGCTGTGGAACGCTCTCGAACTTCTAGTTGCCATGGAATGTCGTGGGTACACATCGCAAATAATAATTGCCATGATATGCCACAGAAACGCTCTGGAACTTCTAGGAATGCCATGGAATGCTGCAGAACTTCTAGTTGCCATGGAATGCCGTGGAACGCTCTGGAACTACTAGTTTCCACGGAAGGCCATTGAACACTCTGGAACTTCTAGTTGCCATGGAATGCTCCGGTACTTCTAGTTGCTACGGAATGCCAAATAAACCCTCTGGAACTACCAGTTGCCATTGAATGCAATAGAAAGGCTCTGGAACTTCTAGTAGCCACGGAATGCCATGAAAACACATCGCAAATAATAGTTGCCAATGAATGCCACAGAAACTTTCTCAAAATTCTGTTTGCCATGGAATGCCATGTAATTCTTTGGAACTCCTACTTACCATGGAATGCAATGGAAGTATCCAGATCTTCTAATTCTAATGGAATGTCATGGAAACACATCGCAAATAAGAGTTGCCATGGAATGCCATAGAAACCCTCTCCAAATGGTAGTTGCCATGGAATGCCATGTAATGCTTTGGAACTCCTACTTACCATGGAATGCACTGGAACGATCCAGAACTTCTAATTATAATGGAATGTCATGGAAACACATAGCAAATAAGAGTTGCCATGGAATGCCATAGAAACGCTCTGGAACTCCTGGTTGCCATGGAGTGCTATAGAAATGCTCTGGAACTATTAGTTTCCATCCAATGCCATGGTAGCGCTCTGGAACTACAAGTTGCCATGAAACGCTATGGAATGCTCTGAACTTCTAGTTGCCATAAATGCCATAGGAACGCTCTGGAACTACTAGTTGCCATGGAATGCAATGGAACACTCTAGAACTACTAGTTGCCATGGAATGCCATAGAAACGCTGTGGAATTCCTCATTGCCATCAAAATGCCACAGAAATGGTCTGGAATCACTCATCGGCATGGAATGTCAAGGAACTCTGCGGGTCTTCTAGTTGCCATGGAATGTCATGGAAACACATCGCAAATAAAAGTTGCCATGTAATGCAGTAGAAACGCTCTGTAATTACTAGTTGCCATGGAATGCCATGGAACGCTCTGGAACACCTGGTTTCCATGGAGTGCCATAGAAACTCTCTGGAACTTCTAGTTGCCACATAATGCCATCACAAGCTCTGGAACTACTGCTTGCCCTGGATTGGTATGGAACGCTCTGGAATTTCTAGTTGCCATGGAATGCAATGGAACGCTCCAAAACTTCTACTTCCCATAGTATGCGATAGAAGTGCACTGGAACTCCTAGTTGCCATGGAATGCCATAGAAAGTCTCCGAACTACTATTTGCCATGGAATCAATGGAACGCTCCAGAACTTCTAGTTGTCATGGAATGCCATGGAACGCTCTGGAGCTCCTGGTTGCCATGGAGTGCCATAGAAACGCTCTGGAACTACTAGTTGCCAAGGAATGCTATGCAACACACTAGAACTTCTACTTGCCACGGAACCCTCTGGCATTTCTAGTAGCCATGGAATGCCATATAAACTGTCCAGAATTACTAGTTGCCATCCAATGCCATGGAACGCACCGAAACTTCTAGTTGCCATGAAATGCCATGGAACGCTCTGGAACTCCTGGTTGCCATTGAGTGCCATAGAAATGCACTGGAAATTCTAGTTGCCATGGAATGCTATGGAATACACTGGAACTTCTACTTGCCACGGAACCCTCTGGAAATTCTAGTAGCCATGGAATGCCATATAAATTCTCTAGAACTACTAGTTACCATGGAATGCCACGAAAAGCATCGAAAATAATAGTTGCCGATGAATGACACAGAAACCCTCTCAAAATGGTAGTTGCCATGGAATGCCATCTAATGCTTTGGAACTCCTACTTACCATAGAATGCAAAGGAATGATCCAGAACTTCTAATTCTAATGGAATGTCATGGAAACACATCGCAAATAAGAGTTGCCACGGAATGCCATAGAAACGCTCTGGAACTACAAGTTGCCAGGAAACGCTGTGGAATTCTCTGCAAATTCTATTTACCATGGAATGCCATAGAAACGCTCTGGAAATACAAGTTGCCATGGAACGCTATGGAAGACACTAGAACTTCTAGGTGCCATGGAATGCATTGGAACGCTCCGGAACTTCTAGTTGCCATGGAATGCCATAGAAACTCTCTGGAACTTCTAGTTGCCACCTAATATTATAAAAGGCTCTGGAACTACTACTTGCCCTTGATTGTTATTGAACGCTCTGGAATTTATAGTTGCCATGGAATGCAACGGAACGCTCTGAAATTCTAGTTACCATGGTATGCGTTAGAAACGCATTGAAAGTCCTACTTGCCATGGAATGCCATAGAAACGCTCTGGTACTACAAGTTGCCATGGAATGCAATGGAACGCTCCGGAACGTCTAGTTGCCATGAAATGCCATGGAATGCTGCAGAACTTCTAGTTGCCATGGAATGCCATAGAAATACTCTGGCTCTACTAGTTCCCATGGAATGCCATGGAAACACATCGCAGATAACAGTTGCCATGGAATGCCATAGAAACGCTCTGGAACTACTAATTGCCACGGAACGCTATGGAAGACACTGGAACTTCTACTTGCCATGGAATGCCATAGAAACGCTCAGGAACTAATATTTGCCATGAAATGCAATGGAACGCTCCAGAAATTCTAATGGCCATAGAATGCCATGGAACGCTCTGGAACTACTAGATGCCATGGAATGCTATGGAACACATTGGAACTTCTAATTGCCACGGAACCCTCTGGCATTTCTAGAAGCCATGGAATGCCATAGAAATTGTCCATAACTACTAGTTGCCATGCAATGTCATGGAACGCTCTGGAACTTCTATTTCCCATGGAATGCCATAGAAACTCTCTGGAACTACTAGGTTCCATGGAAGGCTATCGAACTCTCTGGAAATTCTACTTGCCATGGAATGACATGAAACGCTGCGGAACTCCTCGTTGCCATCAAAATGCCATAGGAATGCTCTGGAAAACTAGTTGGCATGGAATGCCAAGGAACGCTGCGGATCTTCTAGTTCCCATAGTATGTCATGGAAACACTTCGCAAATAATAGTTGCCATGTAATGCCATAGAAACGCTCTGTAATTAGTAGTTCCTATGGAATGCTATGGAACGCTCCGGAACTCCTAGTTGCAATGGAATTCCATAGCAAGGCTCTGGAACTACTAGTTGCCACCTAATACCATAAAAAGCTCTGGAACTACTACTTGCCCTTGATTGGTATGGAACACTCTGGAATATCTAGTTGCCATGGAATGCAATGGAACGCTCCGGAAATTCTAGTTGCCATGGAATGCGATAGAAACACACTGGAACTCCTATTTGCCATGGAATGCTATAGAAACTCTCTGGAACTTCTAGTTCTGTGGAATGCAATGGAACGCTCTCGAATGTATGGTTGCCATCAAATGCCATAGAAAAGCTCTGGAGTTACAAGTTGCCACGAAACGCTATGAAATGCTCTGGAACGTCTAGTTGCCATGGAATGCCATAGAAACTCTCTGGAATATCTAGTTGCCACCTAATACCATAAAAAGCTCTTTAACTACTACTTGCTCTTGATTGATATGGAACGCTCTGGAATTTCTAGTTTCCATGGAATGCCATGAAACGCTGCAGAACGCCTCGTTGCCATCAAAATGCCATAGAAATGGTCTAGAAACACTAGTTTGCATGGAATGCCAAGGAACGCTGCGGATCTTCTAGTTACCATGGAATGTCATGGAAACACATCGCAAATAAGACGTGCCATGTAATACCGTAGAAACGCTCTGTAACTACTAGTTGCCATGGAATGTCATAGAAAGTCTCTGGAATTACTAGTTGCCATGGAATGCCATGAAACACATCGCAAATAATAGCTGTCGATGAATGCCACAGAAAAACTCTCAAAATTCCAGTTGCCATGGAATGCCATGTAATGCTTTGGAACTCCTACTTACCATGGAATGCAATGAAACGATCCAGAACTTTAATTATAATGGAATGTCATGGAAACACATAGCAAATAAGAGTTGCCATGGAATGCCATAGAAACGCTCTGGAACTTCTAGTTGCCATGGAATGCCATGGAACGCTCTGGAACTCCTGGTTGCCATGGAGTGCTATAGAAATGCTCTGGAACTATTAGTTTCCATCCAATGCCATAGTAACGCTCTGGAACTACAAGTTGCCATGAAACGCTATGGAATGCTCTGAACTTCTAGTTGCCATAAATGCCATAGGAACGCTCTGGAACTACTAGTTGCCATGGAATGCAATGGAACACTCCAGAACTACTAGTTGCCATGGAATGCCATAGAAACACTGTGGAATTCCTCATTGCCATCAAAATGCCACAGAAATGGTCTGGAATCACTCATCGGCATGGAATGTCAAGGAACTCTGCGGGTCTTCTAGTTGCCATGGAATGTCATGGAAACACATCGCAAATAAAAGTTGCCATGTAATGCAGTAGAAACGCTCTGTAATTACTAGTTGCCATGGAATGCCATGGAACGCTCTGGAACACCTGGTTTCCATGGAGTGCCATAGAAACTCTCTGGAACTTCTAGTTGCCACGTAATGCCATCACAAGCTCTGGAACTACTGCTTGCCCTGGATTGGTATGGAACGCTCTGGAATTTCTAGTTGCCATGGAATGCAATGGAACGCTCCAAAACTTCTACTTCCCATAGTATGCGATAGAAGTGCACTGAAACTCCTAGTTGCCATGGAATGTCATAGAAAGTCTCCGAACTACTATTTGCCATGGAATCAATGGAACGCTCCAGAACTTCTAGCTGTCATGGAATGCCATGGAACACTCTGGAGCTCCTGGTTGCCATGGAGTGCCATAGAAAGGCTCTGGAACTACTAGTTGCCATGGAATGCCATGGGATGCTGCAGAAATTCCAGTTGCCATGGAATGCCATAGAAATGCTCTGAAAATAGAAATTGCCACGGAACGCTCTGGAAGACACTGGAACTTCTAGTTGCCATGGAATGCCATAGAAACGCTCTGGAACTTCTAGTTGCCGTGAAATGCCATGGAACGCTCTGGAAATACTGGTTGCCATGGAGTACCATAGAAACGCTCTGGAACTACTAGTTACCATGGAATTCTATGGAACACACTGGAACTTCTACTTGCCTCGGAACCCTCTGGAATTTCTAGTAGCCATGGAATGCCATATAAACTGTCTAGAACTAATAGTTGCCATGGAATGCTATGGAACACAATGGAACTTCTACTTGCCACGGAACCCTCTGGCATTTCTAGAAGCCAAGGAATGCCATAAAAACTCTCCAGAACTACTAGTTGCCATAGAACGCTGTGGAACGCTCTGGAAATACTAGTTTCCGTGGAAGTCTATGGAACGCTCTGGAAATTCTAGTTGTCATGGAATGCCATGGAATGCTCTGGAACTCCTGGTTCCCATGGAGTGCCATAGAAACGCTCTGGAACTACAGGTTGCCACAAAACGATATGGAATGCTCTGGAATTTCTAGTTGCCATGGAATGCCATATAAACTCTCTGGAACTTCTAGTTGCCCACTTATACCATCAAAAGCTCTGGAACTACTACTTGCCCTTGATTGGTATGGAACACTCTGGAATTTCTAGTTGCCGTGGAATGCCATTGAACGCTCTGGAACTCCTGGTTGCCATGGAGTGCCATAGAAACTCTCCAGAACTACTAGTTGCCATGGATTGCTATGGAAAACATTGGAACTTTTACTTGCCACGGAAACCTCTGGAATTTCTAGTAGCCATGGAATGCCATATAGACTCTCCAGAACTATTAGTTGCCATGGAATGCCATGGAAACACATCGCAAAAAATAGTTGCCATGTAATGGCATAGAAACGCTCTGTAATACTAGTTGCCATGGAATGCCATGGAACGCTCTGGAACTTCTAGTTGCCATGGAATGCCATAAAAACCCTCTGGAACTACTAGTTTCCATGGAAGGCCATGCAACGCTCTGAAACTTTTAGATGCCATGGAATGCCGTGAAATGCTGCGGAACTCCTCGTTGCCATCAAAATGCCATAGAAATGCTCTGGAACGACTAGTTGCCATGGATTGCCATAGAAACGCTCTAGAACTTCTTGTAACCATGGAATGCCATGGAACGCTCTGGAACTCTTGGTTGCCATGGAGTGCCATAGAAACCCTCTGGAACGACTAGTTGCCATGGAATGCTATGGAACACACTGGAACTTCTACTTGCCATGGAACCCTCTGGATTTTCTAGTAGCCATGGAATGCAATATAAATTGTCTAGAACTAGTAGTTGCCATGGAATGCCATGAAACTCTGCGGAACAGCTTGTTGCCATCAAAATGCCATAGAAATGTTCTGGAAACACTAGATGGCATGGAATGGCACGGAACGCTGCGGATATTCTAGTTGCCATGGAATATCATGGAAGCACATGGCAAGTAATAGTTGCTGTGGAATGCCATAAAAACGCTCTGTAATTTCTAGTTACCATGCAATGTTATAGTAAGGCTCTGGAACTACTCGTTGCCATGTAATGCCATGAAGCACATCGAAAATAATAGTTGTCGATGAATGACACAGAAACGCTCTCAAAATTGTAGTTGCCATGGAATGACATGTAATTCTTTGAAACTCCTACTTACCATGGAATGCAATGGAACGATCCAGAACTTCTACTTCTAATGGAATGTCATGGAAACACATCACAAATAAGAGCTGACATGGAATGCCATAGGAACTCCCTCGAACTACTAGTTGCCATGGAATGCCATAGAAACGCTCTGGAACTACTATTTTCCATGGAAAGATATGCAATGTCTGGAACTACTATTTGCCATGGAATGCCATGGAACGCTCTGGAACTCCTGGTTTCCATGGAGTGCCATAGAAACGCTCTGGAACTAGTAGTTGCCATCAAATACCATAGAAACACTCTGGAACTACAAGTTTCCACGAAACAATATGGAATGCTCTGGAACTTCTAGTTGCCATGGAATGCCATAGAAACTCTCTGGAACTTCAAGTTGCTATCTAATTCCATCAAAAGCTCTGGAACTACTAGTTGCCCTTGATTGGTATGGAATGGTCTGGAATTTCTAGTTGCCATGGAATGCAATGGAACACACCGGAAGTTCTAGTTCCCATGGTATGCGATCGAAATGCACTGGAACTCCTAGTTGCCATGGAGTGCCATAGAAACGCTCTGGAACTACTAGTTGCTATGGAATGCTGTGGAACACACTGAAACTTCTACTTGTCATAGAACCCTCTGGCATTTCTAGATGCCATGGAATGCCATATAAACTGTCCAGAACTACTAGTTACCATGGAATGCCATGGAACGCTCTGGAAATTCTAGTTGCCACGGAAGGCCATAGAAACTCTCTGGAACTCCTAGGTGCCATGGAATGCCATCAAACCCATCACAAATAATAATTGCCGATGAATGCCACAGAAACCCTCTCAAAATTGTAGTTGCCATGGAATGCCATGTAATGCTTTGGAACTCCTACTTACCATGGAATGCAATGGAACGATCCAGAACTTCTAATTCTAATGGAATGTCATGGAAACACAACGCAAATAAGTGTTGCCATGGAATGCCGTAGAAACTCTCTGGAACTTCTAGTTGCCATGGAATGCCATGGAATGCTCTGGAACTTCTGGCTGCCGTCAAATGACATAGAAACTCTCTGGAAATTCTAGTTGCCATGGAATACCATAAAAAGCTCTGGAACTACTGCTTGCCATTGATTGGTATAGAACGGTCTGGAATTTCTAGTTGCCGTGCAATGCAACGGAACGCTCTGGAAATTCTAGATCCCATGGTATACGATAGAAATGCTCTGGAAATTCTAGTTGCCGTGGAATGCAATTGAAAGCTCCAGAATTTCTGGATTCCATGGTATGCAATAGAAATGCTCCTGAACTACTAGTTGCCATGGAATGCCATAGAAATGCGCTCGAACTCCTAGTTGCCATTGAATGCAGAAATTCTAGATCCCATGGTATACGATAGAAATGCTCTGGAAATTCTAGTTGCCGTGGAATGCAATTGAAAGCTCCAGAATTTCTGGATTCCATGGTATGCAATAGAAATGCTCCTGAACTACTAGTTGCCATGGAATGCCATAGAAATGCGCTCGAACTCCTAGTTGCCATTGAATGCAATGGAACGCTCCAGAACTTCTAGTTGCCATGGAATGCCATGGAACACTCTGGAACTCCTGGTTGCCATGGAGTGGCATAGAAACCCTCTGGAACTACTAGTTGCCATGGTATGTTATGGAATACACTTGAACTTCTACTTGCCACGGAACCCTCTGGAATTTCAAGTAGCCATGGAATGCGATATAATCTGTCTAGAACTACTAGTTACCATGGAATGACATGAAACGCTGCGGAACTCCTCATTGCCATCAAAATGACATAGAAATGCTCTGGAAATACTCGTTGGCATGGAATCCCACGGAACGTTGTGGATCTTCTGGTTGCCATGGAATGTCATGGAAACGCTCTGTGATTACTAGTTGCCATGGAATGCTATGGAACGCTCCGGAACACCTAATTTCCATGGAATGCCATAAAAAGGTTCTGGAACTCCTGGTTGCCATGGAGTGCCATAGAAACGCTCTGGAACTACTAGTTGCCATGGAATGTTATGGAATAGACTGCAACTTCTACTTGCCACAGAACCCTCTGGCATTTTTAGAAGCCGTGGAATGCCTTATAAACTGTCCAGAACTAGTAGTTGCCATTGAATGGAATGAAACGCACTGGAACTCCTAGTTGCCATGGAATGCCTTAGAAACTCTCTGGAACTTCTAGTTCCATGGAATGCCATGGAACACTCTGGAACTTCTGGTTGCCATCAAATGCCGTAGGAACGCTCTGTAATTACATGTTGCCACGAATCGCTGTGGAATGCTCTGGAATTTCTAGTAGCCATGGAATGCGATATAATCTGTCTAGAACTACTAGTTCCCATGGTATGACATGAAACGCTGCGGAACTCCTCGTTGCCATCAAAATGCCATTGAAATGCTCTGGAAATACTAGTTGGCATGGAATGCCATGGAACGCTGTGGATCTTCTGGTTGCCACGGAATGTCATGGAAACTCTCTGTAATTACTAGTTGCCATGGAATGCGATGGAACGCTCCGGAAGTCCTAATTTCCATGGAATGCCATAGAAAGGTTCTGGAACTACTAGTTGCCATGGAATGCCATGGAAACACATCGCAAATACAAGTTACCATGAAATGCCATAGAAACGCTCTGGAAATACAAGTTGCCACGGAACACTATGGAAGACACTGGAACTTCTAGTTGCCACGGAATGCCATAGAAACTCTCTGGAACTTCCAGTTGCCACCTAATACCATAAAAAGCTGTGTAACTACTACTTGCCCTTGATTGGTATGGAACGCTCTGGAATTTCTAGTTGTCATGGAAGGCAATGGGATGCTCTGGAATTCTAGTTACCATGGTATGCGTTAGATAAGCATTGGAAGTCCTAGTTGCCATGGAATGCCATAGAAACGCTCTGGAACTACTAGTTGCTATAGAATGTCATGGAACGCTGCAGAAATCCTAGTTTCCAGGGAATTCCATTGAAACACATTGCAAATAATATTTGCCGAAGAATACCACATAAACCCTCTCAAAATTGTTGTTGCCATGGAATGCCATGAAATGCTTTGGAACTCCTACTTCCCGTGGATTGCAATGGAACGATCCAGAACTTCTAATTCTAATGGAATGTCATGGAAACTTCGGAAATAACAGTTGTCATGGAATGCCATAGGAACTCCCTCGAACTACGATTTGCCATGGAATGCCAAAGAAATGCTCTGGAACTTCCAGTTGCCATGGAATGCCATGGAACACTCTGGAACTCTTGGTCGCCATCAAATGCCATAGAAACTTTCTGGAACTACAAGTTGTCACGAAACGCTATGGAATGCTCTGGAACTTCTAGTTGCCATGGAATGCAATGGAATGATCCGGAACTTCTAGTTGCCATCGAAAGCCATCGAAACTCTCTGGAAGTTCTAGTTGCCACCTAACACCATAAAAAGCTACGGAACTACTACTTGCCCTTGATTGGTATGGAGCGCTGTGGAATTTCTAGTTCCCGTGGAATGCAATGGAACGCTCTGGAACCTCTAATTGCCATGGTATGGGATAGAAATGCGCTGGAACTCCTAGTTGCCATGGAATGGCATAGAAACGCTCTGGAACTATTTGCTTCCATAGAATGCAATGGAACTCTCCGGAACTTCTAGTGCCATGATATGCCATGGAACGCTGCAAAACTATGAGTTGCCATGGAATGCCACGGAAACACATCGCAAACAATAGATGCCGATGAATGCCACAGAAAGCCTCTCAAAATTCTAGGTGCCATGGAATGCCATGGAATGCTTTGGTACTCCTACTTACCATGGAATGCAATGGAACGATCCAGAACTTCTAATTCTAACGGATTGTCAGGGAAACACATCGCAAATAACAGTTGCCATGAAATGCCATAGAAACGCTCTGGATCTTCTAGTTGCCATGGAATGCCATAGAAACGCTCTGGAACGACGAGTTGCCATGGAATGCTATGGAACGCTCAGGACCTTCTAGTTGACATGGAATGCCATGGAACGCTGCGGACCTCTTCATTGCCATCAAAATGCTATAGAAATACTCTGGAAATACTAGTTGGCATGGAATGCCACGGAACGCTGAGGACTTCCTCGTTTCCATCAAAATGCCAAAGAAATGATCTGGAAATACTAGTTGGCATGGAATGCCATGGAACGCTGCGGATCTTCTAGTTTGCATGGAATGTCATGGAAACACATTGCAAATAACAGTTGCCAATGAATGCCACAGAAACCCTCTCAAAATTGTAGTTGCCATGGAATGCAATGGAACGATCCAGAACTTCTAATTCTAATGGAATGCCATGGAGACACATCGCAAATAATATTTGTCATGGAATGCCATTAGATGCTGCAGAAAGTCTAGTTGACATGGAATGCCATACAAACGCTCTGCAACTTCTAGTTGCCATGGAATGCCATGGAACACTCTGGAACTCCTGGTTGCCATGGAGTGTCATAGAAACACTCTGGAACTACTAGTTGCCATGGAATGTTATGTTACACACTGAAACTTCTACTTGCCACGGAACCCCCTCGAATTTCTAGTAGCCATAGAATGCCATATAAACTGTATAGTACTACTAATTGCCATGGAATGCCATGAAACGCTGCGGAACTCCTCGTTGACATCAAAATGCCATAGAAATGCTCTGGAAATACTAGTTGGTATGGAATGCCACGGAACGCTGCGAATCTTCTGGTTGCAATGGAATGTCATGGAAACACATATCAAATAATAGTTGCCATGTAATGGCATAGAAACGCTCTGGAAATACAAGTTGCCACGGAACGCTATGAAAGACTTCTAATTGCCATGGAATGCATTGGAATGCTCCGGAAATTCTAATTGCCATGCAATGCCATAAAACTCTCTGGAACTTCTAGTTGCTATCTAATACCATAAAAAGCTCTGGAACTACGACTTGCCCTTGATTGGTATTAAACGCTCTGGAATTTCTAGTTGCCATGGAATGCAATGGAACGCCCTGGATCGTCTAGCTGTCATGAAATGCCAGGGAATGCGGCAGAACTTCCAGTAGCCATGGAATGCCATAGAAACTCCCTGGAACTTCTAGTTTACCACCTAATACTGTATAAAGATTAGGAACTACTACTTGCCATTCAATGGTGTGGAACGCTCTGGAATTTCTAGTTGCCATGGAATGCAATGGAATGCTCCGAAACTTCTAGTTACCATGGTATGCGATAGAAACGGTCTGGAACTCTTAGTTGCCATGGAACGCCATAGAAACTCTCTGGAACTACTAGTTGCCATGGAATACCATGGAATGCTCCGCTACTTCTAGTTGCAATGCAATGCCAAATAAACCCTCTGGAACTACCAGAGGCCATCGAATGCCATAGAAACGCTCTGGAACTTCTAGTTGCCACGGAATGAAATGGAACACTCTTGAACTTCGTGTTTTCATGGAATGCATTGCAAGGCTGCAGAAATTCTAGTTGCCATGGAATGCCATAGAAACACATCACAAATAATAGTTGCTGATGAGTGCCAGAGAAACCCTCTCACAATTCTAGCTGCCATGGAATGACATAGAAATGCTCTGGCACTACTAGTTGCCATGGAATGCCATGGGATGCTGAAGAAATTCTGTTTACCATTTAATGCCATAGAAATGCTCTGGAACTACAAGTTGCCACGGAATGCTATGGAAGACACTGGAACTTCTAGTTGCCATGGAATGCCATAGAAACTCTCTGGAACTTCTGGTTGCAACCTAATACCATAAAAAGCTCTGTAACTACTACTTTCCATTGAATGGTACGGAACGGTCTGGAATTTCTAGTTGCCATGGAATCGAAAGGAACGCTTCGGAACTTCTAGTTGCCATGGTATGTGATAGAAATGCACTGGAACTCCTAGGTTCCATGGAATGCCATAGAAACCCTGTGGAACTACTAGTTGCCATGGAATGCCATGGAATGCTGCAGAAATTCTACTTGCCTTAGAATGCCATGGAAACACATCAAAAACAATAGTTGCTGATGAATGCCACAGAAACTCTCTCAAAATTCTAGTTGCCATGGAATGCCATGTAATGCTTTGGAACTCCTCATTGCCACGGAATGCAATGGAATGATCCAGAACTTCTAATTCTAATGGAATGTCATGGAAACACATTGCAAATGAGAGTTGCGGGAGCTGTGTGAGGACACTGACATGATCAATGTGATCTAACAAGTGAGCCTTTATTTCCGTGTTTCCAGTGCAATTTATAACCCTCGACCACACCCAATAAATACTGATTGGCTTCATCGCAAATAACAGCCCATAGTCCAACCCGATTGGCCACATTGCGAGTCGTGTTCAAGTCACGTTCACAGATGTTCACATCCATCTTCTTCAGGAATTAAAACTGCGTCATTAATGGCAGCTGTCTCTTCTCCTGCACCTGTAAGATGTTCATGCTCCCTGCACCGGAAGTTGTTTATGCTTTCAGCAGTTCCGGTACGTCCCAGCCCAGGCTCTCTGAAAAGGCTGGATTGTTCACATGTCCCTTATTTCATAAATGTCCTCCCACAAATTTGGTTTACAGTTTTAGAAGTAAAAGATGCCTTTTTTTGCCTCCCTCTCCATGAAGCCAGTCAGAAAAGTTTTGCATTCAAGTGGGAAAACCCTAAGAGTGGTCGGAAGACCCAGCTCACAGGGACGGTGTTGCCACAAGGTTTCAAGAACAGCCCTACCATCTTTGGGAACCAACTAGCGAAAGATTTGGAATTACGGGAACCACCATCGGAAGAAGGAAAGGTACTACAATACGTGGATGACATCCTCATTGCAACTAAAACCAGAGAAGCCTGTGTCACCTGGACTGTAAGTTTATTGACTTTTCTTGGGCTTCAGGGGTTCTGAGTGTCCCAAAACAAGGCACAAGTGACTTTGCAGCAGGTTACATACTTAGGGTATGAGATCAGTGCAGGACAACGGTCCTTGGGGCAAGCCCGGAAAGAAGCCCTATGCCAGACCCCTCGGCCACAGACTGTAAAAGAACTGCGAACCTTCCTGGGAATGACGGCGTGGCGCCGGCTCTGGATACATGACTATGGCCTGCTGGCCAAACCACTGTATTCCCTGATAAAATCCAGTTAAAGTCACCTCCAATGGGATGCTGAGTCAGATCGGGCATTCCATCAGCAGAAGGCCCTGATGTCAGCACCAGCACTGGGACTCCCTGATGTGAGTAGACCATTTCTCCTGTTTTCCCACGAAAAGCAGGGAATAGCGTTAGGAGTACTGGCACAAGACCTGGGACCATACAGATGAGCTGTGGCGTACTTCTCCAAACAATTGGACGCTGCTGCCAAAGGGTGGCCTGGCTGCCTAAGGGCGGTAGCAGCAGTCATCCTGAATGTTCAGGAACCTCAGAAGTCTACCCTGGGTCAGAAAATGACTGGTTTCCTATCTCACACAGTGTCTACAGTCCTTGAAGTGAAAGGGGGACATTGGCTCTCCCCACAGAGATTCCTGAAATATCAAGCTATCATGGTCGAGCAGGATGATGTTGAGATTGTGACCACTAACATTGTCAACCCAGCTTCATTTCTTAGTGGGAAGACTGCAGAACCAGTGGACCAAGACAGCTTCACGACAATTGAGGCCACGTACTCTAGCCGCACGGACCTAAAGGATACCCCCATGGATGGGGTAGAGCACTGGTTCACAGATGGGAGCAGCTATATCCTGGGCGGAAAACGACATTCTGGGTGCGCCATCACCACTGCTGAAAAGGTAATAGAATCTGGACCACTACCGGCTGACACTTCAGCACAAAAGGCTGAGATCATAGTCCTCCCTTGGGCCCTGGAGAGGGCCGAAGGAAAGGCTGTGAATATTTGGACTGATTCTAAATACGCCTTTGGAGTGGTACATGCCCACGGAGCAATTTGGAAGGAGCGAGGACTGTTGAACTCCCAAGGAAAGACTATCAAGCACGTGAAGGAAATTTTAAGACTTTTGAATGCAATCCAACTTCCTGAAAAAGTGGCAATTATGCACATCAGGGCACACCAGAAAGTGAGCACTGAATTGGAAAGGGGAAATGAACTGGCGGACAGAGAGGCAAAACAGGCAGTTAAAGAAATGGTAAAGGTAGAGGGAGCACTAGTCCCAGATGGACAGATAACCCTAGAAGGTAAGCCAGAATACACTAAGGAGGATCGAAAGTTAATCACAGATTTGGAAGGAACAGACAATGAGGATGGGTGGGTTATAACATCACATGGGAAACTCATAGTCCCCTCTTATACGGTTTGGCCATTGGTCCGGGAGGAACACAAGAAGGGACACTGGGGGGCGGAGGCATTACACAAATACCTTATCAGACACGGGACAGCTCAATATTTATACATCACTGTCAGACAAGTGACTCAGCAATGTGACCTTTGCCTCCAGACTAATCCAAAAATTGTCCCAAAACCAGAAATGGGCCAAATTGGGAAAGGGAATTGTCCGGGACAACATCGGCAAACTGTTTTCTCAGAACTTCCTAGAAAAGGGGGGGTATAAATACTTGCTTGTACCAACTGATACCTTTTCAGGCTGGCCAGAAGCCTTCCCATGCAGAACAGCTAAAGCTCGAGAGGTGACCAAGGTGTTGCTACAAGAAATCATACCCAGGTTTGGAGTCCCAGCGGTGATGTCCTCAGATAGAGGGCCGCACTTTATCTCCAAAGTTGTGCCAAAAATAAGCCACCATCTAGGGACAGACTGGCAACTACACACTCCATACTGGCCACAATCCAGTGGCCAGGTGGAGAAAATGAATCACCTGATTAAACAACAGATTGTTACATTAGGACAAGAAACCAATTGGGCCTGGCCACAATCTCTGCCCCTAGCAATGCTATGGATACGAACTAGACCCCGAGCTAAGGAAGGACTAAGCCCATTTGAAATCCTATATGGGCGACCCTATGGGGTACAAAAGGGAACCTCTTCACAAATTGGTGAAGAATTGATGACTTCCTATATGGTGCCATTAGGGAAACAGCTTCGTAAATTTGAAAAACAGGTGTTTGGAACCCGATGCAGGGGTTTGGATGGGCCAGTGCATAACATACAACCTGGAGACTAGGTGTATGTTAAGTCTCTTACAGAGAAAACTGTGGAGCCACAGTGGGAAGGACCATACCAAGTGCTTCTTACCTCTTTCACGGCAATCAAGATCAGGGAACAAAGCGCCTGGATTTACCACTCCTGAGTGAAGAAAGCTCCTAAAACTCCTTGGAAAGTAACACAGGGTGAGGATGAACTGAAACTAAAGCTCCGCTGAGCGAAATGAGTATATTGCACCCAGAAGTGTTTAGTAACTCGTCCTGCCAAGATTTAGTCAGGAAAATTGTTGTATTTGTAGTTATCGTAACCCAAGGGTCGAACAGTAACACCCCAGAATGGCCATGGACCCAAGCTCATATTGAATATACTGGGGATATGGGATCGCTCTCTGATAGAAAAAGCTTAAGCCTTGCCACCGTGGTTATGCATAAAAATGAAGTATACCCCAAAAATTATTGGAGCACAGACCTTCAGAGAATGATGCCTCAACTGTAGGGAATGCTGGGTCAAAACATAAGCGTAGGATGCCGAGGAATTAACGGAACTTCCTACAAAAGGGCAAACCAGATAGCTGTATCCAATATAATAACAAACACAACAAATAGAAAGCCTTGCAGTATCTTGGATTGTTGGCATAATTTTACTCTAACACAACCTGTCTTTGTAACCTGGGTCTGGGCACATGGTGAAATAGGATTACCATTGAAATTGAAGATAGATGCTGTACCGTCTACGACAGCGGGGCCCTGCACAACCTATACAGCTGATACCAGCACTCAAACAGTCCGAACCCAAACTAAACTTGAATCTAAGATTTATGAGATTGGTCCGTACGTCATCAGAGATACAGGTCAGCAACAAGTATTATTTAACCCAGAGTGGTCTCTAAAAAGGGTGGAACTGATTATGCAAATTAAGGTTTCAGAAATACAACCATTGTGTTCCCCTTTCTTACGGACTTCCTATGAAGGGTGGACCACTTGGCTACGCAGGAGAACGGGTATTTTTCAAAGGTGAATACCGAGGGATGTAGCTGGGGTGTTAGGGACAGGACTTGGGGTTCTAAATACCACAGATTCAGAAGTGATAATGAACAAATTAGCTGCCTCTACTGCTGATCTGTCCAAATTACAACAGCCATCACAATCCTCCCTATTAGCTCCAGGAGCTCACCAATGGTTGGTGTCGGAAGTTCTACCCGACTGGGAACGGACAAACATAAGGGATCATAATATCATTATAGCTGCAATTGGAGGGCTCCAAAGGAATATCTCACTGGCCCTGAGCTGTATCCAGGCCCAGCTGTGGATGCAATCAATAACTGCACCTACTGTAAGGGAAGGAGAGGAAGGGGTCTTCCCCACGGAGATACGGAAGACAGTTTGGGATAGTGCCACTTATAGGGAAAGAGGGCTCCAGTCCTGGTGGGAAATGGTAAACTTTACCGATAACCCCACCACACACACAGTCACTGCCCTCGTGTTAACTATCCACAATGCATCAGTGAATGTAATACATCCCATAATAGCCTTGGGAATAAACCATGGTCAAACTTTGCTTTATCCTTTTGAACATAGGACATGGGCCCGAAAGGTAGAGAACAAATGGCAAACAGTTGATTTAGAATCCTGTATTGTACAAGAGCAACAGGGATTTCTCTGCGAAAGCAATACCATGAGTGCACAAGACATTTGCTGGATACCGACACTTTTGGGGTGGTCACCTTCAGACACCGGACTTTTTCAACGTCCTAATGCATCCAATAGTAGCGTTGTTGATAGCTACTGCTATTTTATTATTTCTAGTACGGACCCTATATATGTGGGTTTGGTGTATAGTTAGAAGAATAACTTCAATGTACGAAGCATTATACCAACCAGAATAGCCAAGTAAAAGAATTCACTTAACTCAATAGAAAAGGGGGGAATTGGTAGGGGGACATATAGAAAATATATTTTATAACCCAAGATATATCGAAAATATTAATAGGGAGCTACATAGAAAAACAAAGCTAAAACTATTAAAACTTGCTTCCCAGACCTAACATGCATGCAAGTAGGCAATTAGTCACTACCCCCTGCAAATTGCTTGAGAAAGAAGCTGATAAGGGAACAGAAAAGACAGAAACAAGGACCTAATTCATGGCTCAAAGGCGTCAAAGGCAGGAGGAGCTAAGGGCTAAGGAGGGCTCGCTAACATCCATCTCTAACCAAGAACAAAGAGGAGATAGCCAGCTGTGCACACGGGGACAGACCAGGCTGAAACCGGTCTGGGACTGCAAGCTCAGCCAAATTAGAGCTTCCAGGGGAGAGGGGAGGAGTACAGAGCGAGGAAGACCTACGGCCTTCATCCCTGAAGACTCCTGCCCAGGACCACCAGGAGGAACTGCGCAAGCGTCCCAAGGAGGAGCCCGAGGCAGAGATTATGGAAATGGAGTGACAGGGAGGAATGGCCTTTTTGGGGACAGGTCATGAATATGTCTAGGCGTTTCGAAATAGGTGATGTTTTAACTGGGTAAATACTGGAGAAGCGGCCACAGTGGGGATGCACGTTTGTGGTGGAGCGATCCCCCGTGCATCTGCGCGCAATAAACACACCAACTGTGTAACCTTTCGGGTTGTAAAGTCTTTTCCGCACGTCAGGGTGTCACAGGCCTGGGGGACACAGGATCACCCCGGGGGTGGTGGGGTGGTGGTGGTGTGTGTGACAGGGCCTGGGGACACAGGATCACCCGGGGGGGGGGCAGCAGGTGGCAGGGCGAGCATGAGGGGCACAAGAACCGAGCTGGGGGTGCCCCCCCACCACACACCACTGTCCCAGTTGTGGGACCCCATGGTCACCCCACCATCTCCACCCCTCCTTCTGCCCCACACACAGCCCTGAGGGGGTCGGTCCAGCTGTGACCCCAGCCCCACAGGGCAGCCATCACCCCTTTAAACAGCTCTCCTGTTCCCCCAAGCGCCCCAACCCCACCCTCAAAGCAGGGGGGGGACCCCTGACCCCCCTCAGATTCGCAGCGCAGTCACAGACCAGAGCCAAGGCTTTCCCTCCTCACAAAGTTATTAAACAGAAATGTTAAAAAACCCAATAAAAACAGACAAGACATGGGGGCACAGGGGCCATTCCCCCCTCCCCAGCATGTGGTGCTTTGGCAGCAGCGACTCTGGGGTGGGGGTGAAGCCCCTCCTGCCCCCCTAAAGTTAACCAACAGGGTGGCAAAACAGAAGAAGAAGGAACTCTCCAAATAGTCAGTGACCAGTACAAGGGGCACCCCCCAGCCCCACCCCCTGCAGCACCCCCTGGCTGCAAAGGAGGTTTAAGCGCTTTTCTGTAACAGTTCTGCCAATTGAACTTTGCTGACGGGGGGTCGCAGCCCTCAGGGACGGGGGTCCCCACCTTCCACGGGGACACCCAGCCTCCCAGAGAGGGTCTGCCCAGCTCCATGGCACCCCCCAGGGCTCGGGGGGGTGGGGGTGGGGGAATGTGCTGCAGCCCCGTGGCTTTCCCAAAGCTGACAAAGCCACCCCCCCACCCAGCCCAAGGTGCAAGGGGAAGGGGGGCACTGGCTTGGGGGGCTGCCCCACAGCCCCCGAGCCCCATCCCTGGTGCTGGGGAGGGGAGGTAGCCTGACCCCCACTCCCAGAGGAAGTTTGAACCTGGCAGGGATTGAGCCCCCCTAGGCATTCCCCACCCACATGCTACAGCCCCCAGCCACCATTTGGGGTAAAACCTAAACCTTGTTTAGGTTAAAAAAGGGGTAAAACCCCACAACCATGGCCCCCTGCCCCGCGCTGCTGAGGGGGGCGATGCTGGGCAGGGCACCCAGCACAGAGCTGGGAGGGCTGGGGGGGGGGGGGGGGGGGGCGGGGTGGCGACCAGGTTTTGGGCTGGGCGATGGTGAGCGCTGGCAGCCCCGGGTAGGGGGTGGGCAGGGGGCTGCGGGGGTCCCTCAGAAGTTCTTGAGGCGGCTGTAGAGCTCCCGCTTGCTGCGCTCGCCCGCCCAGCTGCGGCTCTTCTGGCGGAACTTGCGCAGGTCCTCCTTGAAGTCCTCGTGGTCCATCGGCCGGTAGTCCTGGGGCTCACAGTGCATCTGGGCACCCACGGCTCTGTCAGCATCCGCAGGCCCCCCTCCCCACCCCCTGGGGCAAACCCAGCACCCCCCAGGACCCCCAGCACAACCCCCTTCCCCTGGAGGTACCACCCTCATGGAGGATGCTCAGAGCCAGACCCTTTCCCCTCACAGGGCAGGGTTTTGGGGAGCGGAGAGGGGGATTTCCCCCCACCCAGCACTCTCACCCTCCTGCCAGGGACCGCCCCCCCTCCCACACAGGGGGTGAAAGGTAGGAGGGCTTACCTGGTACTGGGGGAAGAACTCCCGGTACCCCCCCTTCAGGACATAGAGCTCGGGGTAGTGGAGGTGGGGGTACTCGTTACAGGCTCGGTCCTTCTCCCTGATGAACCGGCACCTGCAGAACAGGGGACAGGATTGGCACCCAGATAGGATCCTGCCATGCCCAGGGGGTCCGGCAGAACCCAGCGCCCACCCCAACCCCCCCACCCCCCAAACTCACATCCTGGGCCCCCTCTCGGAGGAGAACTCGCAGTGGAAGATGACGATCACCCTCTTGCTGGCGTCGAAGGGCACGATGGGCTTCTTCAGCAGGAACTCCTCCACGTCCTGCTCCAGCGGCAGGTTGATGGCGCCCTGGCGAGGGAGAGGGGCCCCTTTCAGCCCCCCCATCCTCCCATTTCATCTCGGGGCGGGGGGGAGGGCGGGCTTTATACCCTGCCCCCCTTCTGCCCCATCTGCTGGGAATGCCTTCACCCCCCTCCTCCTTCCAGCTGGGGCTCAGCACCTCCGGGGGTGCTCAGCACCTTTGGGGAGGCTCTCAACCCCTCCAGGGGGTTCAGCACCTTTTGGGGGGGGCATCAGCCCCTCTGACGTTTGACAGGTTTGTGTCTCCCCCACCCATGACCACCCTGTCCCCAGCCCCAAGGGGCGCAGCGGCGGTTCTGACCTTGATGTGGCCTCCCTTGTACTCGTAGGGGTACCTGCAGTCCACGATCACGCAGCTCTCGATGAGGCTGCTGAACTGCCCCGTCAGCACTGCCACCATCTGTGGGGGGAGCCCGTCACTGAGGGGGGGGCGGGGGGGTGGAGGGTGGGCAGGGAGACAGCCCTGTGGGGGTGTATTTTTGGGGAAGAGGTCACTGCTCCCTTACCATTTCGGGGGAAATGTACTTCAGGTCCGGGTGCTTCCCCTCTACCGTCTGCAGAAGGTAAGGCTGGAGGAGAGGCGGGTGCTGGGTCAGGATCTGTCCCCAGGGAGACGTCTTGGCTGCCACCCGCTCCCCCCAGCCCAGAAGACCCCCCGCCTGCGACGTTTGCTCCCTCCCAAGAGGGACGGCGCTGCGGCGCTGGAAGAGCAGCGGGTCAGGCTCTTCAGGCTGGAAAGTCTCAGCCCCAAGTCCCCTTGGTCCCAAACAAGGGCCTCCAGCTGTATTGGGGCTCTGGCACCAGCGCAGGGCTCCACTGATGGTCCCCCTTTGTTTCAGGAGAGGGGGGCAGGTGGCATCCCCAAGCCTGCAGCACCCCCAGCAGCCCTACCTTGGAGAAGTCCCCGATGAGCTCCCGGTGGTCGTTGGCCAGCAGGTTCTCCATCTCCTCAAGGCAGAAGGACCTGGAGCACAGCAGCCGTGCTTTCTGCAGGGACATGAACCAGAGACACCCCCCTCGGCGTTAGCGAGGGCGCCGGCAGAGCCGTGGCACCGGGCAGTCCCACCAGGGACGGGCAAGGACGCCTCACCCCGAGGATTCCCCATCACCCACCGGCTCCGCCGCTGCCGCCTCCTCGCCAGGGCTACCGGCCACGCTCCTCCGTCGCTTGGTCTTGACGGGGGTGTCCCGGTCCTGGGGTCGGTCTATCCGCTTCAGGATGGGCCTGATGACGCTGCTGGGCATCGAGGGCGAGCGGAAGAGCTGCCGGCACTTGCCGCGCTTCACCGGACACTGTGTGGGGAGAGAGCCCGTGTCGCTGCCCAAGGGTCCGGCATTCCCCCCACATACCCCCCCCCCAGCACCACGAGAACAAAGGGAAAAGGGTCCCTCTCTAGTGGCTGCACACCACCCAGGACAAGCCCACAGCCCTGGGGTGAGTGCTGCTCGCCAACCAGTGACCCTCACCCTCAGACCCCACCTTGGAGACCCAAGGAAGGGGGAGCCTGGGGCCCCATCCACCCCCCGAGACACCCAATGTACCGGCTCGGCCTCCTCCTTCCTCACCAGCGGCGCGGTCAGCAGGTTCTCCATCCCCTGCGGCACGTCAGCATTGCTCTGCCGGGGGGGCACCCGGGGGGGCCACGGGGCGAGACAGAGGAGAGCGTGAAGGGAACGAGTCCCACTGCTGCTTCGCATCCCCCTGGGCAGGGACGGAGCCCCTGGCCAGGGTACATCCAGCTGTCCAGATGGAGGAGCCCTCCCTACCTTCATCTCCTCCTCATCCAGGATCTCCACGAAGCCATCATCTTCCTCTTCAGACATGGAGGAGGTTAAGGAGCACCGGCGCAGGATGATGGGGCTCTCGCCCTGGACGGCGTTTTCCTTCTTAGGGGTGTCGAACTGGGGAGGGGACACGACACAGCCCATGGCTCAGGAGTGGGGCCAGCCCCACACCAGCCCTGTTTGCAGACACAGTGACCCCAATCCCCCCAGCTCCCACACCCACAGGTCTCCAGTGCAAACAGGGAGGCTGGAGCAGCAGGTCCCGGCTCAGCAGCCCCTGCAGCAGGACCACCCACCCCCGGTGCCCCCCTCTCAGCACCCCCAGCCCCTCTCACCAGCAGGCCGGGTGCAGAGCCGAGTCTCTGGCTGAGGGGGTCCCTCCCCGCAGCCCCATCGCCGGCGGGCAGCCGGCTGCGCTGACTTGGCCTCTGCAGCTTCTTGAAGACAAACCCCTCCTGCAGCAGTGGGGGAGGGGGGGGTGGGCACGGCATCCCCCTGCCCCTTCCCCGGTCCTGCCTCCCTCTCCCCAGCCTTGCTGCCCCCCCTCACCTTGTCCTCAGGCTTCCTTGGGCCCCTCTGCTCCCTGGCCCCGTGGCTGTTGAACTCCCGGCAGTGGGTGATGTTCTTCAGGACCGGGCTGGCCCCCAGGAGCTGTGGCTGCAGGGCGGGTTGGGAAGGGTGAGAGGTGCTGCACAGCCCCTGCGCTCCCCAGCTCCATCCTCCTCCTTCTCCTCCTCCTCCTCCCAGCTCAGCCAGGGGCACAGCAGGATCCAGCCGCCCTCAGCTCAGCCCTGCAGAGCCCCCGGGACTTACCGGCAGTGAGTGGATCCTCCGGATAAGGAGCTTATTGCTGCAAAAAGAAAAGGATTGAATGAGGAGAGAAGATGCCCTGGACCAGCAGCATCCCACCCCCCCCACCGCCCCGAAGCTGGCATGGACCCCCTTGTCCCCTGGGTCCCCACAGTGGGGTGAGACCTCCCCGGACAGGACCCCAGGGCAGCAATTCCTCCAGCCACTGAGCAACACCGACAGCTTGATCCAAACCCCAGGGAAGGGCAGACAGACAGCCTGGCTTTCGGGTCTGGGCACAGGGACAGAGCCCCTTCACTTACTCTTTGAGAGCTCTCCTGGATTCTAGGATGGCTGTCTCAAAGCTGCGGGAAGAGAGGAGCCAGGGTTAGGGGGGATGGCACCCCGTGCCCCAGCCTGAGCAGCCCAGGAGCCCCGGGGATGGGCAGCCGCAGCCCTTACAGGGACCTCACCCCACGCAGGGGTCATCAGCCCCCCCCAAGGGGAGAGCAGCTGAGCGGCTTTCAGCCCCACAAAGGGTTAAAACCCCATCTGGAAATCACTGGTTTCAGACGGGGGGACCCCAATCTGGGCTGGGGGGTTAAGCAGCACGCTGAGGTTGTCCAGGGCACCCTGCTGACCCCACTCGGGGCCCAGATGTAGCTGGTGGCAGTGGCGCCCGCTCTCCACCTGTATGTAAATCCGGCAGCGGAGATGCTGGGGATGCTGGCCGTCGGCCATATGGCCATGCAGCTGCACACTGCGACAGGACGAAGGGGGCACTGGCGTGTCCCCTGCAGCCCAGCCCACCCAGCCCCAAGGCTGCCCCAGCATCACCATCTGCCCCCAGTTACTCAGTCACCAACATCTGCCAGAGAGGGGCTCTGCCAACGGCCCCGAGAGTGGGCGAAGCCACCGGCGTGGCACCGGCGTGGCACCCAGAGCCCCTCAGCCCTGCAGAGCTCGGCTCTCAGCTGATCCCTGCACCCCAAATCTGCGAGGCCTGGGCAGCAGCACCCCAAGGAGGCTGAGGCGGGGGTTCTGGGAGCCCAGGGAGGTGCTCAGCACCCTCACCCCACTGCGTGGTGAGGCAGCGAGCCGTCTGCCAGCCGTCCCTGCCAGAGGAGGACTTGGCACGGCAGCACCGCAGAGGCTTCCTGCCTGCACCCGCTGCCAGACCCCTGCCTGCAGCAGGGCTGGGCCGAGCACCAGCACCGACAGCCCCACTAGAGGTGGTTTCTCACACCACCCCCCACCAAAAATCAATTTTGGGGTGGAGGGAACAGCTGGAAGCACAGCCCCCCAGCAAGGCTGGGACAGGCCGAGCGTGGGCACTGCAGGCAGCCTGGGGAGGGTGAGCAGGGGGGACACAGTGGGCAAGGGTGGAGACCTCCCGGAGTGGGGGGACGCGGGGCGAGGGACACTCACACTTCCTCCAGTGCCGCGGGGTCCTCCTGCGTGGGGGAGTCCAGCCCCACTCCTGCGGGAACAAGGGGCAGGGATAGCACCGGGGGAGGCGGGTGGGAGGCACGCCGTGCCCCCGGGACCCTGATCCAGCACAGGTCCCCCCCCGCTCCTGTGGGGCGCTGGCAAGGTGCAGGGGAGCCCCCCCCACCCCAGCTGTGTTCCCTTCTAGTGCTGGGGAGGGGGCCACAGGGTGGGATCTGCTGTGTGCTCAGGCGGGACCCTCACCCAAAGCTTCCCCTGTCCCCCAGCATAGCAAAGGGACGACCCTGGAACCACCCATCCTGGCCAACATGTCCCACATCACCCTGCCCAGGGACCCCCACTGGGGTGGTCCACAGCCGAGCCCCCCCCCGGGGTGCAGGCCTGGGCGGGTGGGGGGGCTCCCACCCATCATCCAGCACAGGGAAGGAAGCGCTGGGGAGGAAATCCCCGTTTAAAATCCCAGTTTGACTCAGAGCATGGCCAGGAGCTGAGACAGAGCGGGGGACTCGGCTCCCACGTGCACCCCCAGAAAGACCCTTCCCTACCCTCAAACCCCACCCCTGCATGCAGTGACCCCCTGCCCAACGCCCACCCCCTCGGCACAGCTCCCCCTGCACACCCCCAGCCCAGGGGAGGAGGGGAATCGGGGCAGGGGCGGGTGTGGCAACAGCACCCATCGCTCACCCGCGTCCGAGGACTCGGAGGAGACGGAGCTGCGGGGGGAGCCCAAGGCTGCCGACCCCCGGCACGGGCTGGCCCGGTGCCTCTGCAAGGACAGCCCCGCCACCCGCCGCTTCGGGGTGTCCCAGTGGCTGTGGGCAGGGCGGGGGCGGCGATCAGCCCGTGGGGACCCACCGGTACCCCTCGGGGTGCCCCCCTCGGGTGGGGCGGTGGGTGGTGTCCCCCCCCTCCGCGCTCAGCACTGCCCTGAGCCGGCAGCATTCACGCGTGGGGGGGAGGGGGGTGCGGTGCGGGGCAGCCCCCCCGTCTCCACTCACCTTCCCAGTCCCACCAGCTTGTCCGTATCCAGCGTCAGCGGGGTGACCGGCGACATGCCCGCTCGCCTCCTGGCCACTCCGGCTAGCCCACGGCCACCGGGGCCGCCCTGCGCCGCCATGGCGAGTGCAGGAAAGGAAGGGAGGCGTTAATGACACCCGTTGGAGCGACCGTTCCCGGCCCCGGCGGAGCGGAGCGGGGCCGCGCCGACGCTCCGCCGTCCGGTGCGCGAGGGGGGGGGGCGCGCGCCCGCGGCCGCCCCTATTTATATTCGAAACTAACAGGGGAGCGGCGCGGCGGGAGCCAATGGGGAGGGGCGGGGGGCGGGGCCACGGCCGGGTCGGGGGCGCGCGGGCAGGGGAGCGGAGCCCGGGGGTGCGGGCAAAGCACGGGGGGAGGGGCCAGCAGGGGTGCAGGGGCATGGCTGGAGGGGCTCAGGGGGCATCGCCCAAAATGGGGGGGGGGCATGGCTGGGTGGGGGGACATGGCTGGGGAGCACAGGAGAGCTCGGCCCAAAGTGGGTGAGGGGCATGGGGGGGGCACGGCTGAGGGGGTAAATGGAAATGGAGGGGTGCGTAGCTGGGGTCTTGGGGGGCATATGGCTGGGGGGGCACGGAATGGTGCGTGGGTGGGGAGACATCGCTGGGGGAAGTCTTTGCAGTAAAGATCTCCAGACGCCCCAGAAACAAAAGAGCAGCAAAGACACGAGAAGTGGTTTAGACCCTGGAAGTGAAAGCCCTGACAGGAGCTCTCTGCTGCCTGTAGTGTTTCTAAAACACCTTGGTTCCTCCACTCCTTCAGCCAGCAGCGCACAGCGCAGCAGCCCAGAAGCCCCCTGCCATGCAGGCTATCCAAGTGAAAACTTAGGTCCAAGAGGAAGAAAAAGGGCTGGTGCAAATCTCCAGAGTTCATACTAAATTCTTTCAGTCCAAAACTGAAGGGCAGGGTGCCTACAGAGACTGGAAAATAATAGATTTCATTCTTTTCCCCAAACTTTTCTCCAGTTTTGCTCTGTTGGGGTTTATTTTTTTCCCTTTTCTTTTTTTTTTTTTTTTTTTTCTTGCGGGGGTGTGTGTGGTTTTTTCCCAGAGAATGTAACACATGCCCAGTCTAGCTGTGCCTTCTTAGACCTCTTCTTTGGATCTATCTGCAAAACTCTGGCAACACCATGCAGTCATTCTGAGAGCCCTGAACACACGTGCCAGCCATCTGAGGAAAGGACAGTGCGTTGACACTGCATGTATTACTGAATGGTTGGTTTTCACTACCTCTGCCAGAAAAGAGAGCTGAATATTTAACCTCTGGTTGCAGTTTCTAAACTATACCATTATAATCCTGATCACTAAATACTTTTTTAAAGCAAAAGAGTGGAAAGAAATGTTCTTGAGAAGTGTTATTTATCTGACAGCTATCAGGTTCTAAGTTGCTCTTTCAGGCAATAAAGATTTTTCTCCTTTCTTTAGCGTGGCCGTATTATTTTGAGACACACAAAAATGATTTCCCCTAAGAAAACAAGCAAACGCGTGCTACAAACTTGTGGGACAGTAGATCTTCCAGGTCCTGCCCCTCGCTGCAGACAAGACGTTGCCAGCATCAAGTGCTCTTTGACGACGTCTTCTGACCACAGGCACCAATTCTGATCAGTACTGAGAGACAGGAGAATCTAAGCCCAGGGTCTGAACACGTTTGGAGCTTGCCCGACTTCACGCTTGATATCACACCAGCAAAATACCTGGCCCGTGATTTTGTAGCAGTAACTGTGACGGGACTTACCCTTGCCCGACTTGTTCAAATCGAGTGTATTTCTGCTTAGGATCTGCCACGCTCACAGTGCTCCCTGAAAGAAACAACATTAAAAATGGAGACACCCCCTTCCAGCAGATCAGAAATGCCGCCCCACTGTCTGGGGTTGGGAGCCGTTTGTAGGCAGCTGGGTGACGACAACGATACAGGCAGCTCCGCAGCACAGAGAGTCTCCACGAAGACTGATTTTTACAGTCCTCTGGAGAGTCACCCGGACAGGAAACCAAGAACTTGGAGAAACCTTCACAGGAGGCGCAGATCAGAAAAGAACAAGTACCAGTGCAAGTGCTTGTTGTCTCAAAACACTAAGGACAGCTGGAACAACAGAGCCTTCATCTTCTTAGCAAGAAATAGTCTGTGCGATTCCCCAGAAGGTTTAAGACTTCTGGAGGTTAACTGCCCCTTGGGTTCTGGAATCCATTCTGATGAACAGGTGCCACTTGCAGACAGGAAGAATATTGCAGAGTGTTCCCAGGAGGGATCTTCTCAACGTTTCAGCGGCTTCCCAAAAGAATGCCGTTATGTTTTTAGAGAACAGCGTCTCCTGTTACAAACAAGAGAGAAAAAGCATCTCAGGCAAGAAGCCAGAGAGATTGGGAACAACAAGGAGGAATGCAGATTGGGACAAAGAGGCAGTGAATGAAAAACCAGCCATGCGCTGCAGGACAGAGACAGAGGAAGGAAAAAAGAGGGGCAGGGAGCAGGACAGAGGGAGAGCAAGGAAAACCAAAGGGGCAGGTAGAATAGCAGAACAAGAGAGGGGCTTGGAAAGCAGAGAGGGACGAACAGGGAGCAGGGTATGAGAACAGACAGAAGAAAGGGACAGGGAAGCAAAAGAGTGACGCCAGTGATGGAAGGTGGGAGGGCACAGGCACAGGGAGGCACCTGGAGCACAAGAGGGGTGACACGGCCCCAAGTGTGGACGGAGGGTCGCAATCACGACAAATTTATCTACACACTTGCAGATAAGCCGGCACGTCTTTATTGCAGCGCTGGGAAGCACGGGGGGGATAGCTCCACCCGACGGGCTTCAAAGTTACATCAAAAATTCGACATCTTATACCCTTTTTCTGCAAAGTCAAGATCTTTAACAGATTTTAACATAAGCATGCATGTTATGCCCGCTATTAATTTTGACATTTACAATGATTGGTCCGCCCTATTCTATAACTTTCTTAATAGTCCTATCCTAATCTAATCATTGGTTATCTTACTGATCAAAATCTCTGATATACAAATTAGGATGGGGAGGATGGGAGAGTCTTCACAGCAACATTCCTTTGTTTTGATGGTTTCATCACATAAGATAAGAGAACTAGCTGAGAACGTACAATTCACTCCTTGTACCTGCCTCACTCCCTCCCCGTTCTGTGTTCTGTACTGGCCTGAGACACTCGCTCTTGCCCACTGCTGGGTCGCCGTGGCCTGTGTTCCCTTCTGCCCTTGCTGGCCGCCAGCCCTCTGGACCCACCCGCGCCCCGGGTGCAGAGCGGGGCCGCACACAAAAGAGGGGGAATCGCTCTCCAAGAGGAGGTAGGACGCACTGCGGTGATCACCTGCAGGGCTCAGTCAAACAAGCACACCAACCAGCAGTTTGCCTCTGTGTGGTTGGCTCCTTGATCCCCCCCTCCCCTCCTTTTTCCATGCCTATACATGCCCCTCAAATGCCTTGACTCCCTCCTTTCTCCGCCCCTGTCTCCTCCCAAGCAAGGGACCTCCCCGCGGGTATTTTTTCCCCCCTTGCTCCCAGGTTTGCCACAGCCATCCACAGGTTTGGTGTTTCAGGCGCTGTTAGCTGGGTCACCTCGGACTTCCACGGCATTACCGATGCAGTTATTTCCTGGGTACTGCTGTCCCTGCCAGACTGCTCTCCCCAAAACCACCCCAGCTCTTCCTTCAGTTATCTGTCAAGTGTGGCCACCTCCCACACCAATCCCCCTTAACTACCTGTGAAATCCGGCTCTTCCTCATGGCACTCTGACTCCCGTCAGCTTCGCACTCGCTTTGCTACAGGCAGCAATAGCTCTTGGCATGCTCAGGCGTTTCCCACGGTGTGTTCAGTAAGCGAAGGCTCCCGGCAGGCCCTAATCTTCAGCTTGCGTGCCTTAAGGCATACCCCCAACGCTGGCTGCGTGTCACATCATTTCCTCCTCTCCTCTTGCTAGCCTCCCTCTAGCCAGTCTTCTCCACCCCACGGTGGCTCTGAGCACCCTCGTCTCAGACCGGGCACGGTTTCAGCTTTTGGAGTGACTCTTTGCCTATGTGACCGACTTGTCTGCCTGCAGCCTCGTTCTGCAGGTGCTGGGCATGGAAGTCCTTGCCTTGCACAGGAGACTGGACTGAAGCCTGATTAGCTGTGAAAATGGTCAACTTTATTTCAAGAACTAAGTCAAGAGCAGCAGTTGTGTGTGCCCTGAGAGGAGCGTGGGCAGGACCGAGCAGGCCACTGGCACTGAGGCTGCCTTTGGATCTCAGCAGGCATTGCCCCAGGAGGAAAGGGTGGTGCTACTCTGCAGCCTGCACTGGATCCTCTTCCTCTTGCTGCTCAAGCCTTTTTCCCCCTTAGCACCTGCAGGAGCTCCTGCACCCGAGTAAAGAACTCCACCAGCTTCTGGAGTGGGAATGGGCAGGAGCTAAACGTGCCCGACTGTGCTGGGATCGGCCTTGGCCTCTGCACGGGGGTGGAGGCGGTGAGAAAATGACTCCATGCCCGCGCCGTTGGAGCAGCCCGGACTGCTGGGTGCAGTCCCATCTGTACCAGGATCCAGTCGTAAAAGTGCTGCGTGGAGGTGTAGACTCCGGGCCGCCTGGCTCTGGCGCAGCCTATCCCCCAGCTGGTCACCCCCACGAGCCAGAAGTAGTCGGCGTGCTTGTCTTGGCAGACCAGAGGACCACCGCTGTCACCCTGCAGCGGAGCGGAGGAGAGTCAGAGGGTTCTGGTGGTGTTGGGTGGCCCCTGTCAGCACTGTGGCTGGCTCCTTCTCTCTCCTGGCACCTGCCAGAGCTGTACCCAGTGCCCAGCAAGGCTCTGCTCAGGTGCTGGAGCCTGCAGGACCTTGTCTGGGAGGGGGTGGTGGGCCTGCAAGGTAGGGCGCTCTCTCCTCTCTGCCCGCTGATCCTGGAGGTGTGGAAGGGGGACGTTCCAGGACTGGGATGCAGACCTCTGCGCTGGGGCAAGAGCACTGGGTGGCCTTTCTGGGCAGAGTGCCGGGGCTCTGGGACAAGAGGGGTGCTGGGCAAGGGCCTGCAGACGGGGAAGGGAAGGCAAGCCCCGACAGCGGTGGGGACCCAGCGGCAGGAGGGCGACTCGGCAGGCGCAGCACGCGCCGGGGGACGTTTGGGCGCTGGCGACAGGGCTGCCTGTGCTGCTGGGGGCTGGCGCGGAGCACGCTCCTACCTGGCAGGTGTCGATACCGCCCTGCGGATAGCCGGCACACACGTTGTGGGGGTGGACGGCCCCTCTGTACCAGCGGCTGCTGTTGCAGACCTTGACATCAATGAGGTGGACCTGGGCCTCCTGCAGGACAGCGGTCGATCCTGCAGCTGTGAGCACAGGAAGGAGTTAGCAGCCAGCAGCCCTTCTGTTCCCACTTCTCCTCCCCTGTGTGGGCGAAGCCCTTCCCTAGGGCCCGCCTTTGCCCCTGCAGAGGCCTTGTGCCGGGCTTGCCCTTCCATCTCACTTTGGCTAATGGCTCGGGCCCATCTCTCCGTGGCCGTACGTCCCCGCAGCCTGACTCTGGCTTTCGCCGCCGCCGCTGCCCAGAAGCCCAGCCCGCCTCCCCAGCGTGCCGAGCTTACCCTCGGCACACGAATACCCTTTGGGAACTCACATCTTGCCATGGTGGCACCCCAACCGCTGACGTAGCAGCTCGCCAGCTCTGACACTCTCAGCGAGGCGTCGGGCACGCAGGCCAGCTGTACGTAGTAGCCGCATTGGACAGGCTGGTCCAGTTCCAGCAAGGCGATGTCGTTCCTTTCCGTGACGTTATCGTAGTGTTCGTGAAGTATCAGCCAATAAATACTGCGCACTTGGGTCTCAGGGCCCAGCTGAGCCAAGTGGGTGGCCCCGATCACCACACGCCACATGGTGAGGTACCTGGAAGGCAGATGCAGAGAGGCCTCAGAGGGAGCGGAGCCACGTGCTGCAGCAGCCCCGCGGTTCCCTGCCTTCTGCTTCCCAAGGCAGGGAGGAAAGCAGCACTGCGGAGGGCGCCACTGCCCTAGCATGCCTTGGGCACCAGGAATGTGGAGCTGGAGGCTGCTAGGAAGCGGTGGCACGAGCCCAGCCTTCTGCGGAGCAGTCTCTCAGCTGGGCTCGCCAGTGCCCCGGCACCGGGCATACTGCAAGGCAGCGGGATGGCAGGAGCTCGTGGGGCTGCGGACGGGGCGCCTGCTGGTGCTGTGGGGATAGCCCCCTTCCCTGCTCCTCCTTACCTGGCCGCGTTGAAGCAGTGGGCTGCTGTGAGGACCCACTGCGGGCTGATGAGGGACCCTCCGCACACGTGGCCCCAGGGGCTCTGGATGCTGACAATCCAGGGCCAGGCCCCTGGCTGGGCACCCGAGCCACCCACGACGCGCGACATGCCGTAGCTAGCCGCCATGGGCCGGAGCCCGCAGGTCCTGGTGTAAGAAGAAACTCATGAGTGTGCTGCTGGACGGCTGTGCTGCTGTTGAGGCTGAAGGTCAGCCGTCTTCCCTCCCCCCGAGGGGCTGCACGGACGGCAGGGCCAGGGAACCCCGTGGCTGTGCCTCCAGCCCTCTGTCCGCTGTAGCCCCGTAGACGGGTTGTGCCAGCAGCCTGGGTGCTGGCAAGGAGCTGAGGCTCCCACAGGGGGTTTGGGAAGCTGTGGAGTGGCCACAGGGGCCGCGCGGGCCCCCTCCAGTGAAGCCCGTCAAGGGCTGCCTGAGCTCCCTCCCAGAGCCTCGGCCCACTTACCCACAGCTGTCCCACATGCCGTGCGCAGGCCGGCACACGGCCAGCAGGACGAGGAGGGAGAGCAATTTCATTGCTGCCAGCGGCATGTGTCAGCGTCAGCTGCAAGAACGAGGTCTGGTTGCCTCCAGCGCAGCCGCCGACGTACTGCCCGCAGCAGTCTCGCTGCCTCTGATGGCCTTGGCCCTGGGGCTGATGTCACAGAGCCGCCGTTTCTGGGCGTGGGGCACGGTGGCCTCTCAGAGGGGGGTTGAAGATGGGGGTGTCAGCAACATGGGGGGTTTCCAAGCAGGAGGGGAGGCGGAAGCTGGGATCGGACAGCCCTGACAAACCCCTGCTGAACACTCTGCCTGTGGGATGAGGGCGTGCAGGCCCCGTGGCTGGCAGCGGCAGAGGCTGGGCTTTCTTTAAAAATGGATGCTGCCCAAAGGAAAAAAAAAAAAGAAATGAACCATTACTTTCCAAACTCAGTTACTGACGGGCTCAAGCAGTGTTCTGCTGGTTACCAGCAATATGCAGAAATGGGACTTAGGGGACCACCTGCACCTCCTTTCTACCCTTTGTCAAAATGGGCATCATGTTTCCCTTTCTGCAGTCACCAGGACTTCACCTGACTGCCGTGACTTTTCAAGTATCGTGGAGGGTGGCTTGGCAACTGCATCAGCCAATTCCCTCAGGGTTCTGGGATGCATCTCATCAGGTCCCACGGGCTTGTGTATGTTCAGGTTCCTCAGACGGTCACGAACCTTGTCTTCACTTACGGTGGGAGGGACTTTGTCGCCCTGGTCACCGTCTTGTGGGCCATTAACTTGAGAGCTGTGAGGAGAGAGGCTGCCAGTGAAAACTGAGGCAGAAAAGTTGTTGAGAACCTCAGCCTTCTCCTTGTCTGTTGTTACTAGTTCACTGTTGCTGCTCATGGGGAGACACTTTCTTTGGCCTTCCTTCTCTTTCTCTCTCTCTCCCTCTGTCCTTCTCACTGCCTGTTTTTTTTTATCATTCGGTATCCCACTGTCCCTGTCCTTCTTCCTGTCCACCTCTTACTCATGCTGCCCCTCTCTGCTGCTCCCTGACCCCCTTTCTTTTTTTTTCTTCCTCATCTCTCCACAGGGCTCCTGATCCCTCTTGTTCTTTCTCCATCCCTCTGTGAGGCTCAAATTCCCTTGTCTTTTTCTCTCTTGTTTTTCTTGTCTGTCACTGTCTTGCTCCCTGTCCCATTGTTTCTTCCTTTGTCCCTCTGTCCTGCTCCCTGACCCTATTGCTTTTTCACTCACTCTCTGTTCTGGTGCCTACCCCAGATTATTTCTCCATCTCTCTCCCTCTCCCTGCCCTTATTTGTCTTTCTCTGTCCTGCTCCTTCTTCCTGCCTCTCTTCCTCTATCCCTGCTGCTTCTTTCTCCATCTCTGTCCAGATCCTTGTCCCTTTTTCTTCCCTCTCGCTATCCCTCTGTCATCTTTCTTTTCCTCACCTTTTCTGTCCTGCAGTCCAGCGCTCTTTTCCTTCTCCATCTCTCTGTCCTGCTGCCAACCCTAGCTTTTTTTCCATCCATCTCTGTCCTGCTCCCTGTCTCTTATTTTTGCCTGTTTCACTTTGTCCTGCCTCTCTGTCCCTGTTTGCTCTCTCCTTATCACCCTGTCCTGCTCCCTGACCCTTTTTTCCCTTTTGCTGTTCCTCTGTCCTGCTTCCTCTCCCATCTTTTCTGTCTCTATTTCTGTTACGATTTACACACGCCGGCCACCGCAGCAGGGTCCGACCCTAGGATCCCGCTGATTTTCCACTTACTCTTTTATTAGTTCTGAGGTTACAGCTCAAGCTGGGTCCCTCTGAAAAGGGCCCCTTATCCCAATTCATGCCTCTCAGTTATACCTGTACCACTCATCCCCCGATCCCCAAGCCCAGCCCTAGCTCCAGTCACTTGATTCTGGTCGGTGGTCTCTTGATTTCTTATTGGTTTTCACAGTCGCTGGGCTGGCCTTCTTCCAAAGTTACTTGATTCTCATGGAATTGTCTCCTTGGTCCTCACCTTCTTTGTTCCACCTGGATCTGCTGGATTCAGCTATTCTTTGTTAGCAGCCTTAGTTTTATCTAAAACTTTACTCTTGGTTAGCTCTTGCAGCTTAAGACTTCAACTACTTGAGCTGCTAATGCTGCATCACTAGTGCTAAACGAGACTGTTCAGAGAGGGGGAGACAGTTAACCAGATTTCTTCTGTCCCACTGCCTGTCCTGTTGTGTCTCGCTATGCCCACCAGTCCATTCAGTTCTCCCTTTTTTCTCTTCTCCCTTCCTCTGCCCTGCTTCTCAGCCTTTCTTCCTCCATCTCTCTCCTCCAGCCCATTGCTGTTATTTTTCCTCTTGATCTCTTTGTCCAGATCTGACCCTCCCTTTATTTCTTAGTCCTTATTTTCTCTGTCCTGTTCGCTGTCCTCTTTTTCACTCTGTCTGTAAGTCCCATTCCCTGTCCCTGTCTTTCTCTGTCCCTCCTTCCTTCTTCCCACCCTCTTCCTTATCCCTCTGTGCTGCTCCCTGACCCTACTTTTTCTTCCTCCATCTCTCTGCAAGACTCCCTGTCCTTGTTTTTCTTGATTTCTCCGTCTCTCTGGCCTTTTCCCTGCACCTTTCTTTCTCTCTCGACTCCTCAGGCTTTTCCCTCCTCTTATTTTTCTCTTTCTAGCCCTTCTCCCCATCAGCTTAACTGGCCTGACCAGGTATCCCTGTGCTCTGGTATTTACCTAGCATTGCCTTAGGGATGATCCATGTCTTTAGGGCTAGGGATCATTTAGGAGCTGATCTCCTTAAGCAGATGGCAGAGCTAGGTGTAGCTAAAGCAGAGGTTGTTCTCAAGTTTGTGCTCTGTGCACTTCGTTGAAAGACCAGGCTGTGGGCCTTATTTTTAAGGAAGGTTTCTTGTGTGATGGTTATTGCTCCTAGGGAGGCTGCAGAGGAGCCGTGTTGGGGTCTGCAGGGACGGGTGGGACCTGCTGTGATTCCTCGTAACTGTGAACTGGACTTGTCTTAATGGACTTGAATGAAACCAGACCGACTGTCTGTGGTTTTGTTCCTCAGCTTCAATTCCAACCTGTGTGCTTGGCACTAATAAAAAAGAGACCTGGAGCCATTTTCCAGATGCCAGTGGCTGCAAGTCAGTGGGGAACATTGCTTACTCAGGTAATGGTGCAGTTAGTCTGTGATCAGGTACTTGCGTGATGGGGCTTTCATCAACGTTCTCTGGTCCTGCCCCTTCAAGCTCTTCCTGTTCCCGGCAGTTTTTAAGATGTATTTCTTATTCTGGGGTTCAGCCTGGAGTTAGACTTAACGTTGAATGGCTGATATAATGGGCTCTGGCAGATGTGAGAGGGAACCCTGCTTTGCTGTTGTTGTTTTCTAGCACACTCTGACCTTTGGCAAGCAAGAGGAAGAGTAGTTGGAAGAGCCCTTTGAGAGTAACGTGTTCCTGTAGCGTGCCCATCTCTGTACGGTGAAGGTTTCCTCCCTGCAGTGTGATTTGGCTGGGCTGTGAGGCTGCATTGGGGTAGCAGAGGTAAGAAGCGCCGTCTTCAAAGGTAACGAGGCTGTAGCAAAGCACGTAGGAAAAGCTGGTTTGTTCCTAGAATGGTGCCGCTGGCCCCAGGGCAGGGAGGGATGACTCCCCAGCCCAGAGGCAGCCCCAAGATGACATGAACAAGCTGGCAGGAGGTGTAGGCTTGTCCCGAGTGGCACAGAGAAAGGAGTTTGCGTGGAAAGGCTGAAGGTGGTAGCTGGGATTCTTAAACCTCCAGGGGTTAAACAGGTGAGCAGAAATAACTGTGAGAAATGATGGAAGAAGATAAAGGGGGCTGGGAAGAAGAACAAGCAAGATCATCTGACATCTACAGACTGGGAATTCAAACAGGGATGTTCTGCATCTGTGGTACCCACAGACCTATTTGGGTTAGCAGCTACCAAACACAGGACCTGCTCCCCTCTCTTGACCCCACAAATCCAGGTCTGAGCCAAAGCGTGGGACTGTCAGTGGGACTGAGCAGCTCCTGCCTCTGCTGGGAGATAATGGACCTCCGTCACGCAAGACCACATCCCATCCCGTGGTGATCCTGGGCACAGCGGCATCCTCCCACACCACCTGCAGCAGCACGTGTTGGGGAGCTGGAGCCACCCACCTGCATGAAGGGGTTTGCGTCCTTCCGCAGCGACGGCTTGCTTTGCTTGACTGAGGGAGTCATTTCCTTTACTTTTTCGCTCTCGTGGGAGTGGGCAGTTGTCATCTGATGTGAACTGAGAGGAGAAAGCAGAAACATCCGTCATGCTGAGCACCCCTGCCTTTCTCCAAGGCCAAAGCTGGCCTTCCTCCCCATGGAGGAAAGTCCTCCTGCTTCCAGAGGGCTGCCTGCATCAACATATGGCTGTAGCTTATTGACAGACCGGCTGTATCACCGGCTTTGTCCTACACATGGGGATACAGAGGCATTTTTCTGCTCCCTGTTCACAAGCCAGTGATGCCAATGGACAACCACCCAGGTGTCCTGGCTGCCTGTCACACACCAGCTGTGCTGTGGTGCCATCTCAGGCAGGAAGGATGGTGCAGGTCTTCTCTCACCTTTTCCTTGGCAACAGAGCTGCATCCTGGTCTCCTTGGTAGATAAAGAATTTGAAGTCCAGGATGCCTTTGTTCTCCAGTGTGAAGGTGCAGGTTTTCCTGGTACCGTGCGTCATGGCACCGAAGCTGATGAGCGAGGCAGGGTAAATGCTGTACTTGCTGAACACAGCTTTCGCTGACACCCTCACTGGGATGACGGCGATGGTCTCGCCTCCTTCACAGAGGCTGGGCTCAACCACCTGCAACCGGAGGAGGGGTTGGTCAATAGGACAGAGGCCAGCCTCTCTCTCTGTCCCCCGATGCCACCCCAAGACCCCACCAGCCTCCCCCAGAGCCAGATTTTCAGCTCCACTTAGGAAGTGTCACAAATGGTTTCTGAAAGACCTTGTATATGTATGAGAGAGGATTGCCCAGCTAGAGCCTTCCTTCCAGAAGACATGCCCTGCTTACACTCCCAAGCCATGGTGTGCTAACACCGCCTGGCCCAGACAGCTCACCTGGCAGTGCAGGATGTGTTTGTCCTCAACATTCATTTCCATCTTGGGCTGGAAGAGCAGCTGGACCTGCACAGGGCGCCCAGAGGCAGTCAGCACGCCCTTCCGCGGCTGGATAGGGAAGTGCAATGCCAAGTCGGGTATGTTGGTATCTGTGGTTTCCAGCCCAAAGCTGGGAAGAAAGGGAAGGAACGAAGACGTCTGCAGTTAAAAGTGCAGGTGGCACCAGCACAGCCAGCACTTTGCACAGGACCATCAGAAAAAATAAAAAGAGAAAGAGTCCAGCTCTGCTTGGGGAATCCCACATCTTGACACAGAGTGCGGACAATCCCGAGCGTTGCAAGCTAACCTGGACACTAAATTTTTTCATTCCCTCCTTTAAAGAGTCTCATAAAGAGATATGAGCTGACCCTCAAAGAAAGGCAATGAATCTCAGCAGTGAGTGGCTTAAATGTCAGAGTCTCTCCTCCTGGTTCCCGCTGAGCTGCGAAGAAATGCTGGTGTGTGGCTGGATTATCTATCAAAACATCTGAGGTTCGAGAGCCCAGGTTTTGTATTTACCCAGACCATGAGGCAGCCAGCACAGCAACAGCTTCCAGCCATGGACAGAAGGAGAATGCAGGCCTGGGCAGATGGTGGCACCACGCGTTCACAGACCAGGCAGCTGGACCCACCTGTATGCAATGTCGTACTTCCCTTTGTTCTTCAGAGTCAGCACTTGCTTCACATCATCCAGGACCTTAACGACTCCAAACTCCACCCCGCCATCTGTACCTGCAGAAAACCCACAGAGCGAGGTAAGAAACGGTGAATATTTGTGAGCTGCTGCAGACTACACCGAGTGACAAGATACATATTTGGAGATCTCAGGCGGCACAAAACCCTTCTCAGCAAGTTTCCGTTCTCAGAAGTTTTCTCTGGCTACTTTGCTGCCCCTTCTCTCCTTACTAGGAGAATATCCACAGGGTTTAGCAGCTAAGGAGCTCGTCTTCCATCTCCTTGCTTCCAAGCACAGATCCAACAACTTTATTGCCATGCTGCGCCTTCAGGAGCTGCCAACTGCTGGTTGACATCACTGTGGTTTCAAAGCCCCCAAATAAATCTGCACAGGAAGTTCCACACTTCAGAGGTGACAGATGCAGGGCTGGCTGTGCCCCGACAGTGCTTTACTCCCTGCAGCTTGCAGGACATGTACTTTATGTATCTGTGCCACCCTTGCATGCCATCCCGTCCCGTCCTGTCCCAAGCACTTTGGCTGCCCACCTGCCACAGCAATTCGTTTTGGAGGCATCCACTGACCTTGAGGAATGTCGATGCTCAGAGCAATACCGTAAGCCTCCGCAACGATCTGGATATTTTCAACCTGAACAAACCCCAGGACGTTTTCTGCGTCTGAAACCTGAAGGCAGCAAGAAACAAACACTGCTTAGACCATTCTCCTAAATGCTTTTGGTAGACCACATACAAGTCCTTGTCTCCGCTGGCTGCTTCCACCATGGCCTCCCCCGCTTCACAAGCATTTGCGGACTCCCAGGCTTTCCTAACCTGTTCATCTCACGGGCTGACCCAGTGCGATTCTGTTGCAGTAAGAAACACTGTCAGCCCAACTCCGCACTCCTACAGCGGGGAAACTGCTGCCAAAGCACCCTGGGAGGCACAGCGATGTCAAAACGACCACAAGAAGGGCAAGGTGTCCCAGAGCAGGTGGCATTGACAACCACCCCTCTCCTCTTAATCACCCAGCATCCCCACTGAAAGGCAGCCCCTGAACCACAGCGAACCAAACCCCAGGGTGAGAGTTTGCTGCTCTGTGTTAAGAGCCCCAGATGGACCCCAGGATGGGTGCAGGGAGCACGCCCAAGTCTGGACAACCAATTCAACCACGCACAGCAGCAAGGCGCTTGTAGTACAGGCTCGGGACGCAGCCTCATAACGCAGGGTAAGCCCCGCAGAGGCTGCACCTGGTCATCTGGGGCGACGTGGATGCTCAGGGATGCGCTGTGTGTTCTGGCGAACCCAGAGGCAGCAGCAGCTGGGGACAGAGCACCCTTGTGGCCGTCAGGTACACCTCTTCCTGACTCCACAGCATACTTGCCCCATGAAGCTCAGCTATAGGAGCACCTGAGTTGTCACTGAGTTTCCAAAACTTTACCCTTCAGTGAGTCCCCTGCAGCTACGGCCTGGACCCCCTGGCAACGGGGGTAGAAAGGAATCTCATGAAGGCTTATCCTTTTGCCCTCTTTGCAGGGTAACTTTCAAGCACAGACTCCATCCCTAAGAGCACAGGGCTGGTCACTGCCCTGCTCTGCCAGGGAGGGCACAGTCCCCCTCACCTCTAGTTGGATCATTTTCTTAACGCTGAGAGCCTTTGTGGCCTTGAAATATAGATACACCACAAACTCTGTGCAGGGACCAACGGTGCCCTTGTCTTGTGACACAGAGAAGTCCTCGCCAAGGTTTTCCAGCCCACTGAGCCGCCAGGCCACGGGCAGTGGGATGCTGTTTCTCAAGACCAGGGTCTTGCTGTCCCTCCTGCAGAGACACAAAGACAGGCAGCACCAGTCGTGTGACGGTCATGCTAGCCTTGCAACCGAATGCAACTCAAAGCAGCCCTATCCACACATCTGAAACTGCAGTTAAATGTTTTCTCTTTGCCACAGACCTGAGAGGTGAGGTCCTTGGGGGAGAGCTTGGTGTTAGAAGTGTATCCGACAGACGGGAGATAAGGAGGAGCAACTGGATTGCTCTCTGAGCCAGCAGACAAGATGCAAATGCATCGGGATGCTCATCACACAGGATAGCTGGGGGGCTACAGAGCTGGTGGCTGTCACGGGATATCCAAGCCAGCAAGGAATGGTGAGCAAGAGACTGGGAACCACTGGGAGAAAGAGAGGTGCTAGCCCAACCCCCAACCTGAGCGGCCGCTGAGGAGGAGCTTGCTGACAACTCTTGTCCCCAGCAGAGGGACCACGGGATGACTGACCTGTGCAGAAGCAGCTTGTTGAAATGCACCTGCTTGGGCTGACCCCCAGCTCCACCTGCACCCCCTGGCAGCACAGGTGGAAGACCACTGGCTCGGGGTTCTCCTGAACGCAGCAGATGAGGTTGTCTTCCACGAGGCCGGCCGAAGTGGGGTACGCCCAAACACTCAGCTCCTAGCCCCGTCCCCGCAAAACAAACACCAGAAGAGCATTCGGTGAGCAGGGAGAACAGCTCCTGGACACTTCTGCTGGTGCCGGCCCTACCTGCCCATCTCCTACCTGCTGCTCCTTAGGTTTCAGCCTCATGCTGGGGGGGGTCTGAAAGGAACGTGCCCGCTTTGCGATCCCGCTCAAAGAAGAAACGCACTGCTGCTTCGAAGGGGGTGACGTTGAGGATGGTCAGCTTCTCGCAGTTGCTGGGAGATTGCAGCGCCTTGTACCTGTCCACAAAAGGGGAAAAGGCTGCAGAGGAGACCGTTGCCTTTATCACACATCGAGGAAAGCACCGTGTCCAGGCAGCAGGAGGCTGCGCTGGAAGGCCACGATCTAACAAGCAGGCTAAGAAAAAGGATCCCTTGCAGGGGCACGTTCCGTGGTACGTGTCTTCATCCCGATGTCACTTTGATGCCCGCCCCTATACTTGGTGCCTCCATCCCAGGAGC
This sequence comes from Leptosomus discolor, assembly GCF_034619465.1. Lineage (NCBI taxonomy): Eukaryota > Metazoa > Chordata > Aves > Leptosomiformes > Leptosomidae > Leptosomus > Leptosomus discolor. Next base: position 534,409 of record NW_028237817.1, read on the forward strand.
GTGACGATGCACAGGCCCCTTAAAGAGCGTTTTCCAAAATACAAATTCAAAGGCGCCTGGAAAAATAAAAGTACGCCAAGCACATGGGTTCTTCCCCCTTCTTTGTTGGGTTTCCTTCCCTGCAGGGTATAAAGAAAGGCTTTTGAAAAGAGGTTTCAAAAATAGCTAAGCTTCTCTCTTTCAAAAGTCATGAGACTGCCTCGTATTTCATGGATTAGCTCAAAGTCTGAGGGAAGGAAACGGAAGGGATTCATTCCCAAGAGGAATGCTAAATTTAACAAACGTCCCTGCTCTCTGGTGTGGAACAGAATTTGGAGTTAAAGGGCTAAAAAACCAAACAGAAACCCTAGGCCATTCATCACCCTGGCTAAAGATCCTCCTTTGGTTTTTAAACTGCTTTGATTAAATCTCCTTGGATTGTCAAGATACCACTAGTTCTCCAGAGCTCCCAGGAAGACAAGAACTTCATTTGTAATAATAAAAAAAACCCAAAAAGTGATGCTAAACCCAGAAATATGCCAGCAGCTACTATGACAATTTTTTTTAGGCAGGTTTTATCCAGCAGCAAGGATCAGGAAAATGTAATTCCCCTTTTTCATTCCTCTGCAGGTTTCCCCCTTGCCCACACTCATATTGGCAGGTCAAATCACAAAGTCTTACTAATATTACAGATTAACGAGTGGCTTACAAAGCCATCAGCAGAATAATTCAGTCTACCCCTAGAGCTCAAAGCACTTTAAAGAAGCCCCACCAAATTCATTTCACAGGTGGTGAAGCTGAGAGGTGGTGAAGATGAGACGTGGTGGACTGGGACACAAGTTGCCCCAAGTCACCTTCAGGCTGGAAGCAGCATGTGGCTGTGGCCACCAAAGCACCCATCAGGCAGCAAGATGAGCTCCATCTCTCCCCGGGTCCTCCAAGACTCATGTGCCTGCTATCTGCTCAAGTTCACACATCCATGGTCCTTCAGCCCCATGTATCTCCCAGGTCTGTGCCTGGGCCCGCCCTGAATTGTGCCACCAGGGCAGCGTGTCTCCAAGCGTGTCCACGAAAGCACAAGGCTCTGGAGAGCCCATCCCAACGTCTCACTCTGGGCAGGCAGTGCATCAGCATGCTCACTCAGTGCAGGAAGCACGTACCGGTCTCTTGACTCCCCACACAGCAGTGGTCCAAAGTGGAAGACGCCCGTGTTCATGACATACTGCTTGAAGATGATGTCATCATCTGCCTTGCTCTTCCTCCAGCAAGGAAACACCAGCCTGGGCAGAGAAAATGAGGAATGAGGAGTCGTGAGATGCTCTAAGTAGAAAACCTGGTCAGAAAGCCATAACTCTTATGGGTGGCTGAGGTACCAACACCGGTTCCCAGCTCCAAGCATGGGAAGAGATGCTGGGCGGCTCAGGCAGCGCGCTCTGCCCAAGCCAGAAGGTCACTGGGGTACAAGGGGCAGCCCTGGCTCTGAGTTCAGGGGGGAGCAGCGTGGGAGGCTCCTTCAGGCCAGCCTTACCGCGGGTCCTGGCTGATGGTGGGATACAGGCAGGTGCCCCTGCAGTGCAGCTGGTACAGGCGCCTTGTCCCCAAGATCTCAAAATGCAGGCTCCGATCAAACTGGCCCGTCACCGCGGAGCTGAAGTGGACCGTCAGTTCCACCTCGCCACGGGCAGGCACTATCCACCGGCAGCTGCTCAGCCTGGCAATTAGAAAGGAGGCTTCAGACATTGCTAACCAGCAAATGAGCCAGGAGGAGGGTCATGGACTGGCCCTCCCATGGAGGGACCGACAGAGGGTCCCTGCAAAGCTGGGGACATTGGACTTCACTTGGCAAGACGGCCGTAAAGCAGAGGGATCACCTCCTCCCTCACAGCTCACCTGACGGACCTCCCCAGGGATGGGAGCATGTCCACACCGCTTTGGTGTGCCTCAGGGGAAGGTGTGGGTGCTCCTATGTCTGGCCCCTGGAGACCTCTCCTGCCCTGGCCAGAGCTCTGCTTCTCCCTCGCAGCCTCCCAGCTGCCCGCGGCTTTCTGCTTCCTCCATCGGCCCCTGGTTGGGGTGACCTGCTCCTCCAGCATCTTTGCATCGAGGGAGAGAGAAAAGGGAGAGAGGTGAGACCTGCCCCGAGACATCCCCACCCTGGAAAGAAAGCTGCAGCTTGGTTCAACAGGAGAGAGACTAAATACCCCACCACATCTGCCCGTGGACTTGGTCTTCCTTATCAGACTTTGTTTTGCCTACGACACCTCTCCCTGCCCAGGACCCCTCCTTGCCCAGCACCCTCTCTTCAAGGGAAGTTGGGGGGTTTATGTGTTGGGTTTTTTTTCTCTCATCTTACAGAACTGCCCTGTCTCTTTTGGACAGACAGAAGGGTTGCCTGCAGACATGGGGCCCCATCATGTCTTCACTGCCCTTCCACAGTGATCCTTTTCCATCCCACCTGCCCCCCATCCAGCCTGGCCCCCGCCCTGGCACCTTCACTGTGGGCACAGTGGGGGCATCCACGAGACTTTCTGGACCCTTCCTTTCTTCTTCCGCAGGGACAACTCTGGGCACAACAAAGATGAAGTGCTTGAGGGCTTCTCTGGCTGCAGGGGCCATCCGCTTCTCCTGGTAGTGGATCACAGAGTAAAAAGTGGTAGGTGGAATGGGAGGCCCTGAGGGACCCAGTCCCAGGTCATCCAGGATCTAAAAGCATAAGAGAAAACCCTTTTTATACATACTTCCATCACCTTCATCCTCACACTTCCTTAAAGACACTAAACTTTTGGCCATGTTTTTTTTTTATTTCTATGGAGCGCGGTGCTTTTTTTTTTTGCCCAGAGGGGTGGGCAGGCTCCAGAGCAGTGCCAGGACCTACAGAGAGAAATCTCTCCTCTGAGTGACTCAGCTGAAGGAAACCGTGACCATGAGCTTCCCTGCCCTGGGACCATCTTTAATGGTTTACAGACTGGGAAACTCTCTGAACAGACAGGGTGCTTGAATAGAGAGCACTCCCTCTTTCCACCCATCTGAGGGACGGTGAGAACCTCCCCAGCCACCTGACTGCTGTGGAGCTGTCGTGGAACATCACCAGTGGCCTGGACAAGGCTCTGTGCCATTGTCACCTGGTGGGACACAATGCACAAGGGCCCAGACCATGGAAGGCTCAGCATCTGAGCTTCACGGGGCTTTACCTGCTCTGCTGCCGGCAGCTTGCCGCTCTCCAAGATCCTCTTAGTGACATCTGCTGAGCTCAGCACCTGGATGTCCAAGCAGGGCACTCCAACACCCTGGCCTCTGGCTGACCCTGATGCACCTTCCCCTTCCAGCGGAGATAACTTGGTGTCCTCAAGAGCCTTGAGTTTCTTCAGCCGCTCCTTCTCCAGCTGCTCCTTCTCTCTGTTCTTCCAGTTCCTGTGGCGGGATAAACGCTGGCGCTGGTCTTCTGCTTGGTGCCGCACTTCCTCTCGACTCAGAGGGGACAGCAGGATACCCTGAACCCTGTCCCAGGATGACAAAATGCGCGTGACATCCTTCTGCGATGCCTCATACATCTCAAACCTCAGGGTCAAGTTCTTCTCACTGTCACTCTGAGCCTCGTCTTTGGTTTCCCCCTGTTCTGGGTCTGAGAGTTGCACAACCGCTGCTGGGCAGGCCTCTGTCAGGAGAACCTTGTTCTGCTTTTTCGTATCTTCCTTGTCACCTGCAGAGTCTGCGTCCTCCTTTACAGATCCCTTCCTGTCTACCCCCTTGGTGGCATCCAGACGGTTGCTAGTGGACACCCTGGTGCTGCTGGCGGATGTGTTCACATTCTGGGCAGGAGGAGTAGGAAAAAAGCAGTGAGTATTTCAAAGCACTGACACAAATCATAGAATCACAGAGTGGAAGGGGTTGAAAGGGCCCTCTGGAGATCATCTAGTCCAACCCCCTGCTAAAGCAAGTTCACCCAGAGCAGGTTGCACAGGACCGTGTCCAGGTGGGTTTTGAATATCTCCAGGGAAGGAGACTCCACAAGCCCCCTGGGCAGCCTGTTCCAGGGCTCTGCCACCCTCAGAGTAAAGACATTTTTCCTCATGTTCAAGCGGAACTTCCAGTGCTCCAGTTTCTGCCCATTGCCCCTTGTCCCGTCACTGGGCACCACTGACGAGAGCCTGGCCCCATCCTCTTGACACCTGCCCTTTAGGTATCTATAAGCGTTGATAAGGTCCCCTCTCAGTCTTCTGCAGGCTAAAGAGCCCCAGGTCTCTCAGCCCCCTAAGCATCTTAGTAGCCCTCTGCTGGACTCTCTCCAGTAGTGCCTCTTCAACTGGGTGCCCCGGAACTGGACACAGCACTCCAGATGTGGCCTCACCAGGGCAGAGTAGAGGGGCAAGAGACCCTCCCTCGACCTGCTGGCCACACTCCTCTTAATGCACCCACAAGGGCACATGGCTGGCTCATGGCCAACTTCTTGTCTACAGCTCCCAGGTCTTCTCCACAGAGCTGCCCTCCAGCAGGTCGGCCCCCAGCCTCTACTGGTGCAGGGGGTTATTCCTCCCCAAGTGCGGAACCCTACACTTGCCCTTGTTGAACCTCCCGAGGCTCCTCTCTGCCCAGCTCTCCAGCCTGTCCAGGTCTTGCTGAACAGCAGCACAGCCCTCTGGCGTGTCAGCCACTCCTCCCAGTTTGTATCGTCAGCAAACTGGCTGAGGGTGCACTGTGTTCCTTCAGCCAGGGCGTTGATGAATATGTTGAATAAGACTGGACCCAGTGCTGACCCCTGGGGAACGCCACGGGGTAGCTGCAGTAGGACAGTGATGAGCTTTGCAATAGCACCCCAAGCCTCATCCAGGATCTGTGCTAGGTTCTCTACAAATCCCAATTCAGAACGCAGCTGGTACCCAGTTTAGCTCAACTGAAACCAAACCCTCCAGCATCAGGCTGATGAGGAGTCCTGCAAACCAGCTGAGAAACAGAACAGCTTCCCAACCCAAACAGGGAACTTAAGACACATCCCTACTCCTATGCAGTCCCTCTGGGCTCATTTCTGGTGTGCTGAGCATCCCTGACACTTTGGGAAGTCTGGCTGCTAACAAACACCTAAGGCCTGGTGGGATCTCCTGCCAGACCTGGAGGAAAAGACACCACATCCCAGACTGATCGTGTCTCAGAGGTGTAAGTCACATGCAGAGTGGGCAGAAATGCTGGCCTAAAACTATCTAGAGCTTCACAGTGAATGGATGGAGTTACGTGAAGCCATGACTCAAAGGCAGCATGATCCTAGAAGAGCAGCTCTACCAACAAAGCCATGGGAAAACACCCTGGGTGAAGCAGCAGCGTGATCAAGCACCAGCTGTTGTTTCCCAGTACAGCCCCACATGTTCCTCAGGGCCAGGTACTCGTCCCCAGCACTGCTTGTGGCTGCTGGCTTCCCGGGAATGGCACAGCTCAGCTAGAAGGTCCCCAGGGCTTTTACTCATCTATAAACACAGCCACCTACCCGCCTGACTCCAGGCCGGCTTTTCTTCCCTGAAGCTTTATCTTTGTCTTTTCCAAGCTCTCTCATCCCCCGCCTAGACTTCTGCTTCAGCTCTTCTTCCTCCTTCAAGCGTTCTAGCTCCTGCCGGTGCTTTTCCTCAAGTTCTCGAGCCAGCTGCTCCAGCTCCCTTCAGAACGACAAACAGAAAACAACCCTGAGAGTCACCACCAGAAATCTGGGCTCGCTGTAACCCCAGCTGGTTCTGCACTTCATCCATCGACCCTGAGGCCATTGACAGAACCATTAGATCATCTCCACGGACTTCCCTCAACCTGGGGAGGCTGGGAACATCCAAAGTGAGGAAAGGTGGGAGGGGACCTCCAGGGCCAGCCAAATCTAGGCTTTGCTGTCATAAGGTCCAAATTGTGCTGCTTCTCAAGAAGGTCCACCTGGACACCTCCAGCACACTGCTGAAGGCTGATCCACCGTCATTCCGCACTGATGCCTGAAGCCCTCTCGATTTCCCAGTGTAAACCAGCTCACAAATCACTTGCACTTACTTATTCCTGCACCAACACTTACTTGGCTTATCCAGCCCTTCCCCCGGGCATAGCCCACTCCTTAGTGAGAATAACCATATCCATTGGAAAGCAAAGGCTGCAGTAACTCCCCTCCTCTGGTCTGAACCACCAGATTTCCTGCTGCAACCCAGCTGTGACTTGTGCTGCCTGTCCTGGAAATCACAATCTGAAGCAATCCTAGTGATACCCTCCCAGGGAAACAAGCTTCAGCTGGCGCTGCAAGTGCTGAAATGCTTGCTTTAAGCAAGTCCCTCCCCGAGTTTTAGGTGGGGATTAATACTTAGGCTTACCCTTATCCTACCCATCCTCCTGAACATGGCTGCTTTGCTGGATTAGAGCTTCTCTTAGGCTCACCTGCTGCTGGAGCTGAAGGTGAGCCCCAGAGACACTCGCTTTTATGGCTGGTGTCACTCAGTAAGGAGAACCCTGGGAGACCAGCACTGCAAGGGCTTCATCTATGGCAGGACTGGTATCTGAACCAAGCCAGCACAGCTACGCCTCACACCAACCCACACCACAACCCCTCTGGTTTGGTGACGGGGGGATGACGATGATGAGAATCAACATCATTAACTGAGAGACACTCGTAAGTGCAGCGGCAAGTCAAGCACAGAGACGAGCTCCTTGCAGGTAGCGTCTAAGTCAGAGGGCTCACCGCTAAAATGGAGAGAAGATGTTCTCATCTCACCAGAGGAAGGTCTTTCCTCTGTTGGGAACCAGGGAGGTGGAACTGGCCATCTTTGTGCTGCCTATAACGGACACTTTTGGCCTCTGCTCTGTCAACCCTCTGAGCTCCACCAAGGTCTCTGGAGCAGGGAAACCCTTTGGGGACACTATCCTGGGGAGTCACCCATGGAAGGCTTACAGACCTCTTCTTCTCTCAAGCCTTCAACATTATCTGTGTGTATCTGGGCTACCAACAGAGCTTGTAGGAAATGTTTTTATTAATCCTTCCTCCTTCTGCCTCAGTATAGCCAGCACTCAGCTCCCAGCTGCTTAAAATACAGCAGAGCTGAGGCTGTAAGCCTTGCCTTAGTCTCTAACATTAAAGCTTGGGCACAAGTGCAAGCTGCTGTGGCTCAGTAACTGGCTGCTGGCCAGCTGTCCACAGCACTCACTTTCCTGCTCTTTTGCAGCTGTTTCCCTGGCTTTCAGAGAAGCGTAATCCTGGAACAGGTTCACAAAATAGATATATATGGCCGATTTCTCACAGCTTTGAGCAGGCAGAGGAGAGCAGATGCCATGTTGCAGGAAAAGAGGGTCTCCAGGCCATCAAACAACACGCCTTGGTAGCTCAGCTGTGAACCAAGTCGAAAAGGAGAGAAGGAAAGCTATCAGACGCACTAGGGTCTCAGCGGGGCAGTAAATCCCAAGGTCAAAGGACACCACATTAGGTGGAAAATAGAAGTTCCAGAGAGTTTCTATGGCATTCCATGGCAACTAGAAGTTCCAAAGCTTTCCATTGGATTCCAAGGCAACTAGAAGTTCCAGTGTCTTCCATAGCGTTGCGTGGCAACTTGTAGTTCCAGAGTGTTTCTATGGCATTCGATGGCAACTAGAACTTCTGCAGCATTTCATGGCATTCCATGGCAACTAGAAGTTCCAGAGCATTTCTATGGCATTTCATGGCAACTACTATTTGCGATGTGTTTCCATGACATTCCGTTACAATTAGTAGTTCTGGATCGTTCCATTGCATTCCATGGTAAGTAGGTGTTCCAAAACATTACATGGCATTCTATGTCAATTAGAATTTTGAAAGGGTTTCTGTGGTATTCATCGGCAACTATTGTTTCCGATGTGTTTCCGTGGCATTCCATGGCAACTCGTAGTTCTGCAGTGTTCTATGGCATATCATGGCAACTAGAAGTTCTGGAGAGATCCATTATATTCCATGGAAACTAGTAGTTCCAGAGCGTTTCTATGGCATTCGATGGCAACTAGGAGTTCCAGTGCGTTTCTATCGCATACCATGGCAATTAGAAGTTCCAGAGCGTTCCATTGCATTCCATGGCAACTAGAAATTCCACAGCGTTCCATACCAACCAAGGGCAAGTAGTAGTTCCAGAGCTTTTTATGGTATTAGGTGGCCACTAGAAGTTCCAGAGAGTTTCTATTGCATTCCATGGCAACTAGTAGTTCCAGAGCGTTTCTATGGCATTCCATGGCAAGTAGGATTTCTACAGCATCCCATTGCGTTCTATTGCAACTAGTAGTTCCAGAGCGTTTCATTGGCATTCCATTGCAACTATTATTTGCGAAGTGTTTTCATGACATTCCATTGCAACTAGAAGATCCGCAGCGTTCCATGGCATTCCATGCCAACTATTATTTCCAGAGAATTTCTATGGCATTTTGATGGCAACGAGGAGTTCCGCAGCGTTTCATGGCATTCCATGCCAACTCTTATTTGCGATGTGTTTTCATGGCATTCCATGGTAATTAGTAGTTCCAGTGCGTTTCTATGGCATTTAGAAGTTCTGCAGCGTTCCTTGGCATTTCATCGGAACTCAAATTTCAGGAGGGTTCCATTGCATTCCGTGGTAACTAGAGGTTTCAGAGAGTTTCTATGGAATTCGATGGCAAGTGGTAGTTCCAGAGGGTTTATTTGGCATTCCATAGGAACTAGAAGTACCGGAGCATTCCATGGCATTCCATGGCAACTAGTATTTCCAGAGCTTTTCATAGCATTCCATGGCAAGTAGTAGTTCCAGAGTGTTTCTATGGCATTCCATGGCAACTAGAATTTCTGCAGCAGTCCATGGCATTCCATGGCAACTAAAAGTTCTGCAGCGTTACATGGCATTTCATGGCAACTAGAAGTTCTGGATCATTCCATTCCATTCCATGGCAACTAGGAGTTCCAGAGCATTTCTATGGCATATCACGGCAACTGTTACTTGCGATGTGTTTCCATGACATTCCATGGCAACTAGGAGTTCCAGAGCGCTTTTATGGCATTCCATGGCAACTGGTAGTTCCAGAGTGTTTATTTGGCATTCCATAGCAACTAGAAGTACCGGAGCATTCCATAGCATTCCAAGTCAACTAGAAGTTCCATAGCGTTCCATAGCATTCCATGGCAAATAGTACTTTCAGGGAGTTACTATGGCATTCGATAGCAACTATTATTTGCGATGTGTTTCCATGAAATTCCATAGCACCTAGGATTTCCAGTGCGTTTCTATCGAACACCATGGCAACTAGAAATTCCAGAGCGTTCCATACCAATCAAGAGCAAGTAGTAGTTCCAGAGTTTATTATGGCATTAGGTGGCAAATAGAAGTTCCAGAGAGTTTCTACGGCATTCCATGGCAACTAGAAGTTCCAGTGTTTTCCATAGCGTTCCATGGCAATTAGTAGTTCTAGAGCATTTCTATGGCATTCCATGGCAACTGCTATTTGCGATTTGTTTCCATGGCATTCCATGGGAACTAGTAGACCCAGAGCGTTTCTATGGCATTCCATGGCAACTGTTATTTGCGATGTGTTTCCATGGCATTCCATGGGAACTAGTAGACCCAGAGCATTTCTATGGCATTCCATGGCAACTAGAAGTTCTGCAGCGTTCCATGGCATTTCATGGCAACTAGACGTTCCGGAGCGTTCCATTGCATTCCATGGCAACTTGTAGTACCAGAGCGTTTCTATGTCATTCCATGGGAACTAGGATTTCCAGTGCATTTCTATCGCCTACTGTGGTGGTTTGGCCCTGGCCAGATGCCAGGTATCCACCAAAGCCACTCTATCACTCTCACCTTCTCAGCTGGACAGGGGAGAGAAAATATAACAACGGGCACTTGGGTCAGATAAAGACAGTTTAATGAAGCAAAAGCCACGCGCGGAAGCAAAAGCAAAACAAAAGATCTTTTTCTCTACTTCCCATCAGCAGGCGATGTCCAGCCACTTCTTGGGAAGTAGGGCTCCGGTACGCGTAGCGGTTGCTCTGGACGACAAATGCGAAACGAATGTCCCCCCCTTCTTCCTGTTTTCCTGAAATTATATTGCTGAGCAGACGTCATGTGGTATGGAATATCCCTTTGGACAGTCTGGGTCAGCTGTCCTGGCTATATCCCCTCCCAAGTTTTTACCCACCCCTAGCCTACTGGGGAAATGTTGGGGAAGCAGCCTTGGTGCTGTGTGAGCCCAGCTCAGCAGTAGTCAAAACATGGTAGTGTTATCAAGCTACCACTGCACAGCACGGTGAGGGCTGCATCTCAGGCAGACCCATTACACATACCATGGCAAATAGAAGTTCCAGAGCGTTCCATTGCATTCCATGGCACCTAGAAGTTCCAGAATCTTCCATAGCGTTCCATGGCAACTAGTAGTTCCAGAGAGTTTCTACATCATTCCATGGCAACTAGAATTACTGCAGCATCTAATGGCATTCCATGGCAACTGTAGTTCGAGGGAGTTCCTATAGCATTCCATGGCAACTGTTATTTCCGAAGAGTTTCCATGACATTCCATTAGATTTAGAAGTTCTGGATCGTTCCAGTGCATTCCATGGTAAGTCGGAGTTCCAAAGCATTACATGGCATTACATTGCATTTAGAATTTCTGCAGCATTCCATGGCATTCCATGGGAACTAGTACTTCCAGAGAGTTTCTATGGCATTCCATGGCAACTAGAAGTTCCAGAGCGATTCTATCGCATACCATGGTAACTAGAAGTTTTGAAGCATTCCATTCATTCCAAGGCAACTAGAAATTCCAGAGCCTTGCATACCATTTCAATGGCAAGTAGACGTTTCAGATCTTTCTATGGTACTAGGTGGCAACTAGAAATTCCAGAAAGTTTCCATTGCGTTCCATGGCAACTACAATTTCCAGTGCCTTCCATAGCATTCCATGGCAACTTGTAGCTCCAGAGCATTTCTATGGCATTGAATGGCACCTAGTAGTTCCAGAGCGTTTCTATGGCATTCCATGGCAACTCTTATTTGCGATGTGTTTCCATGACATTCCATTAGATTTAGAAGTTCTGGATTGTTCCAGTGCATTCCATGGTAAGTCGGAGTTGCAAAGCATTACATGGCATTACATTGCATTTATAATTTCTGCAGCATTCCATGGCATTCCATGGGAACTAGTACTTCCAGAGAGTTTCTATGGCATTCCATGGCAACTAGGAGTTCCAGAGCGATTCTATCGCATACCATGGTAACTAGAAGTTTTGAAGCATTCCATTCATTCCAAGGCAACTAGAAATTCCAGAGCCTTGCATACCATTTCAATGGCAAGTAGACGTTTCAGATCTTTCTATGGTACTAGGTGGCAACTAGAAATTCCAGAAAGTTTCCATTGCGTTCCATGGCAACTACAATTTCCAGTGCCTTCCATAGCATTCCATGGCAACTTGTAGCTCCAGAGCATTTCTATGGCATTGAATGGCACCTAGTAGTTCCAGAGCGTTTCTATGGCATTCCATGGCAACTCTTATTTGCGATGTGTTTCCATGACATTCCATTAGATTTAGAAGTTCTGGATCGTTCCAGTGCATTCCATGGTAAGTCGGAGTTGCAAAGCATTACATGGCATTACATTGCATTTATAATTTCTGCAGCATTCCATGGCATTCCATGGGAACTAGTACTTCCAGAGAGTTTCTATGGCATTCCATGGCAACTAGGAGTTCCAGAGCGATTCTATCGCATACCATGGTAACTAGAAGTTTTGAAGCATTCCATTCATTCCAAGGCAACTAGAAATTCCAGAGCCTTGCATGCCATTTCAATGGCAAGTAGACGTTTCAGATCTTTCTATGGTACTAGGTGGCAACTAGAAATTCCAGAAAGTTTCCATTGCGTTCCATGGCAACTACAATTTCCAGTGCCTTCCATAGCATTCCATGGCAACTTGTAGCTCCAGAGCATTTCTATGGCATTGAATGGCACCTAGTAGTTCCAGAGCGTTTCTATGGCATTCCATGGCAACTAGGACTTTCAATGCGTTTCTAACGCATACCATGGTAACTAGAATTCCAGAGCGTTCCGTTGTATTCCATGGCAACTATAAATTCCAGAGCGTTCAATACCAATGAAGGGCAAGCAGTAGTTCCAGAGCTTTTTATAATATTAGGTGGCAACTAGAAGTTCCAGAGAGTTTCTATATGGCGTTCCATGGCAACTAGAAGTTCCGGAGCGTTCCAATGCATTCCATGGCACCTAGAAGTTCCAGTGTCTTCCATAGCGTTCCATGGCAACTTGTATTTCCAGAGCGTTTGTATGGCATTCCATGGTAACTAGAATTTGCAGAGAATTCCACAGCGTTTCCTGGCAACTAGTAGTTCCAGAGCGTTTCTATGGCATTCCATGGCAACTCTTATTTGAGATGTGTTTCCAAGACATTCCATTAGAATTAGAAGTTCTGGATCATTCCTTTGCATTCTGTGGTAAGTAGGAGTTCCAAAGCATTACATGGCATTCGATGGCAACTGCCATTTTGAGAGGGTTTCTGTGTCATTCATCAGCAACTATTATTTTCGATGCTTTTCGTGGCATTCCATGGCAACGAGTAGTTCTAGAGAATTTATATGGCCTTCCATGGCTACTAGAATTTCCAGAGGGTTCCGTGGCAAGTAGAAGTTCCAGTGTATTCCATAGCATTCCATGGCAACTAGTAGTTCCAGAGACTTTCTATGGCATTCCATGGCAACTAGTAGTTTCAGAGCGTTTCTATCGCATTCCATGGCAACTAGAAGATCCAGAGCGTTCCATGGCATTGTATGGCAAATAGTAGTTATGGACAGTTTATATGGCATTCCATGGCTTCTAGGAATTCCAGAGGGTTCCGTGGCAAGTAGAAGTTCCATTGTGTTCCATAGCATTTTATGGCAACTAGTAGTTCCAGAGCGTTTCTATGGCTCTCCATGGCAACCAGGAGCTCCAGAGCGTTCCATGGCATTCCATGACAACTAGAAGTTCTGGAGCGCTCCATTGATTCCATGGCAAATAGTAGTTCGTAGACTTTCTATGGCATTCCATGGCAACTAGGAGTTCCAGTGCACTTCTATCGCATACTATAGGAAGTAGAAGTTTTGGAGCGTTCCATTGCATTCCATGGCAACTAGAAATGCCAGAGCGTTCCATACCAATCCAGGGCAAGCAGTAGTTCCAGAGCTTGGGATGGTATTACGTGGCAAGTAGAAGTTCCAGAGAGTTTCTATGGCACTCCATGGAAACCAGGTGTTCCAGAACATTCCATGGCATTCCATGGCAACTAGAAGTTCCAGAGCGTTCCATAGCCTTCCATTGAAACTAGTAGTTCCAGAGCGTTTCTATGGCACTCCATTGCAAATAGAAGTTCCAGAGCGTTCCATGGCATTCCATGGCAATTAGAAGATCCGCAGCATTCCGTGGCATTCCACGCCAACTAGTATTTCCAGAGCATTTCTATGGCATTTTGATGGCAATGAGGAATTCCGCAGCGTTTCATGTCATTCCATGGCAACTAGAATTTCCAGAGAGTTGCATAGCCTTCCATATAAACTAGTAGTTCCAGAGCATTTCATGGCATTGCATGGCAACTTGTAGCTCTCGACAGTTTATATGGCATTCCATGGCTTCTAGAAATGCCAGAGGGTTGCGTGGCAATTAGATGTTCCAGTGTGTTCCATAGCATTCCATGGCAACTAGTAGTTCCAGAGCATTTCTATGGCACTCCATGGCAACCAGGAGTTCCAGAGCGTTCCATGGCATTCCATGGCAACTAGAAGTTCTCGAGCGTTCCATTGCATTCCATGGCAAATAATAGTTCCAGAGCGTTTCTATGGCATTCCATGGCAACTAGGAATTCCAGAGCGTTCCATACCAATCAAGGGCAAGAAGTAGTTCCAGAGCTTTTGATGGTATTAGGTGGCAACTAGAAGTTCCAGAGAGTTTCTATGGCGTTCCATGGCAAGTAGAAGTTCCAAAGCATTCCATAGCGTTTCAAGGCAACTTGTAGTTCCAAAGCGTTTCTATGGCTTTTGATGGCAACTAGAAGTTCTGGAGCATTCCATAGGCTTCCGTGGCAACTTGCAGTTCCAGAGCGTTTCTATGTGATTATACGGCAACTAGGAGTTCCAGAGCCTTTCTACGGCACTCCATAGGAACCAGATGTTCCAGAGCGTTTCTATGGCATTCGATGGCACCTCTTATTTGCGATGTGTTTCCATGACATTCCATTAGAATTAGAAGTTCTGGATCGTTCCATTGCATTCCATGGTAAGTAGGAGTTCCAAAGGATGACATGTCATTCCATGGCAACTACAATTTTGAGAGCGTTTCTGTGTCATTCATCGACAACTATTATTTTCGATGTGTTTCATGGCATTCCATGGCAACGAGTAGTTCCAGAGCCTTTCTATGACATTGCATGGTAACTAGTAACTACAGAGCGGTTTTATGGCATTCCATAGCAACTATTATTTGCCATGTGCTTCCATGACATTCCATGGCAACTAGAAGATCCACCGCATTCCACGCCAACTAGTATTTCCAGAGCATTTCTATGGCATTTTGATGGCAATGAGGAATTCCGCAGCGTTTCATGTCATTCCATGGCAACTAGAATTTCCAGAGCGTTCCATAGCCTTCCATATAAACTAGTAGTTCCAGAGCGTTTCTATGGCATTCCATGGCAACTAGAATTTTCAGAGCATTCCATGGCATTGCATGGCAACTTGTACTTCTCGACAGTTTATATGGCATTCCATGGCTTCTAGAAATGCCAGAGGGTTCCATGGCAACTAGAATTTCCAGTGCCTTCCATAGCATTCCATGGCAACTAGTAGTTCCAGAGCGTTTCTATGGCACTCCATGGCAACCAGGAGTTCCAGTGCACTTCTATCGCACACCATGGGAACTAGAAGTTCCGGAGCGTTCCATTGCATTCCATGGCAACAGAACTTCCAGAGCTTTTCTATGGCATTCCATGTCAACTCTTATTTGCGATGTGTTTCCATGACATTCCATTAGAATTAGAAGTTCTGAATCGTTCCATTCCATTCCATGGTAAGTAGGAGTTCCAAAGCATTACGTGGCATTCCAAGGCAACTACAATTTTGAGAGGGTTTCTGTGGCATTCATCAGCAACTATTATTTGCGATGTGTTTCATAGCACTCCATGGCAACTAGTTATTCCAGAGACTTTCTATAACATTCCATGGCAACTAGTAGTTCCAGAGCGTTTCTACGGTATTACACGGTAACTATTATTTGCCATGTGTTTCCATGACATTCCGTGGCAACTAGAAGATCCGCAGCGTTCCTTGGCATTCCATGCAAACTAGTGTTTCCAGACCATTTCTATGGCATTTGGATGGCAACGAGGCGTTCTGCAGCTTTTCATGGCATTCCATGGAAACTAGAAATTCCAGAGCGTTCCATACCAATCAAGAGCAAGTAGTAGTTAAAGAGCTTTTTATGGTGTTAGGT
Organism: Leptosomus discolor; assembly: GCF_034619465.1. Taxonomy (NCBI): domain Eukaryota; kingdom Metazoa; phylum Chordata; class Aves; order Leptosomiformes; family Leptosomidae; genus Leptosomus; species Leptosomus discolor. The sequence continues at coordinate 549,846 of NW_028237817.1, forward strand.
GGCAACCAGTAGTTCCAGAGCCTTGCTATGGAATTCCATTGCAACTAGGAGTTCCGGAGCGTTCCATAGCATTCCATAGCAACTAGTAATTACAGAGCGTTTCTATGGCATTACATGGCAACTATTATTTGCGAAGTGTTTCCATGACATTCCATGGCAACTAGAAGATCTGCAGCGTTCTGTGACACTCCATGCCAACTAGTATTTCCAGAGTATTTCTATGGCATTTGGATGGCAACGAGGAGTTCCGCAGCGTTCCATGTCATTCCATGGGAACTAGAAGTTCCAGAGCATTCCATAGCCTTCCATGGAAACTAGTAGTTCCAGAGCGTTTCTATGGCACTCCGTGGCAACTAGGAGATCCAGAGCGTTCCATGGCGTTCCATGGCATTCCATGGGAAGTAGAAGTTCCAGAGTGTTTCTATGGCATTCCATGGCAACTCTTATTTGCGATGTGTTTCCATGACATTCCATTAGATTTAGAAGTTCTGGATCGTTCCAGTGCATTCCATGGTAAGTCGGAGTTCCAAAGCATTACATGGCATTACATTGCATTTAGAATTTCTGCAGCATTCCATGGCATTCCATGGGAACTAGTACTTCCAGAGAGTTTCTATGGCATTCCATGGCAACTAGGAGTTCCAGAGCGATTCTATCGCATACCATGGTAACTAGAAGTTTTGAAGCATTCCATTCATTCCAAGGCAACTAGAAATTCCAGAGCCTTGCATACCATTTCAATGGCAAGTAGACGTTTCAGATCTTTCTATGGTACTAGGTGGCAACTAGAAATTCCAGAAAGTTTCCATTGCGTTCCATGGCAACTACAATTTCCAGTGCCTTCCATAGCATTCCATGGCAACTTGTAGCTCCAGAGCATTTCTATGGCATTGAATGGCACCTAGTAGTTCCAGAGCGTTTCTATGGCATTCCATGGCAACTAGGACTTTCAATGCGTTTCTAACGCATACCATGGTAACTAGAATTCCAGAGCGTTCCGTTGCATTCCATGGCAACTATAAATTCCAGAGCGTTCAATACCAATGAAGGGCAAGCAGTAGTTCCAGAGCTTTTTATAATATTAGGTGGCAACTAGAAGTTCCAGAGAGTTTCTATATGGCGTTCCATGGCAACTAGAAGTTCCGGAGCGTTCCAATGCATTCCATGGCACCTAGAAGTTCCAGTGTCTTCCATAGCGTTCCATGGCAACTTGTATTTCCAGAGCGTTTGTATGGCATTCCATGGTAACTAGAATTTGCAGAGAATTCCACAGCGTTTCCTGGCAACTAGTAGTTCCAGAGCGTTTCTATGGCATTCCATGGCAACTCTTATTTGAGATGTGTTTCCAAGACATTCCATTAGAATTAGAAGTTCTGGATCATTCCTTTGCATTCTGTGGTAAGTAGGAGTTCCAAAGCATTACATGGCATTCGATGGCAACTGCCATTTTGAGAGGGTTTCTGTGTCATTCATCAGCAACTATTATTTTCAATGCTTTTCATGGCATTCCATGGCAACGAGTAGTTCTAGAGAATTTATATGGCCTTCCATGGCTACTAGAATTTCCAGAGGGTTCCGTGGCAAGTAGAAGTTCCAGTGTATTCCATAGCATTCCATGGCAACTAGTAGTTCCAGAGACTTTCTATGGCATTCCATGGCAACTAGTAGTTTCAGAGCGTTTCTATCGCATTCCATGGCAACTAGAAGATCCAGAGCGTTCCATGGCATTGTATGGCAAATAGTAGTTATGGACAGTTTATATGGCATTCCATGGCTTCTAGGAATTCCAGAGGGTTCCGTGGCAAGTAGAAGTTCCATTGTGTTCCATAGCATTTTATGGCAACTAGTAGTTCCAGAGCGTTTCTATGGCACTCCATGGCAACCAGGAGCTCCAGAGCGTTCCATGGCATTCCATGACAACTAGAAGTTCTGGAGCGCTCCATTGATTCCATGGCAAATAGTAGTTCGTAGACTTTCTATGGCATTCCATGGCAACTAGGAGTTCCAGTGCACTTCTATCGCATACTATAGGAAGTAGAAGTTTTGGAGCGTTCCATTGCATTCCATGGCAACTAGAAATGCCAGAGCGTTCCATACCAATCCAGGGCAAGCAGTAGTTCCAGAGCTTGGGATGGTATTACGTGGCAAGTAGAAGTTCCAGAGAGTTTCTATGGCACTCCATGGAAACCAGGTGTTCCAGAACATTCCATGGCATTCCATGGCAACTAGAAGTTCCAGAGCGTTCCATAGCCTTCCATAGAAACTAGTAGTTCCAGAGCGTTTCTATGGCACTCCATTACAAATAGAAGTTCCAGAGCGTTCCATGGCATTCCATGGCAACTAGAAGATCCGCAGCATTCCGTGGCATTCCACGCCAACTAGTATTTCCAGAGCATTTCTATGGCATTTTGATGGCAATGAGGAATTCCGCAGCGTTTCATGTCATTCCATGGCAACTAGAATTTCCAGAGAGTTGCATAGCCTTCCATATAAACTAGTAGTTCCAGAGCATTTCATGGCATTGCATGGCAACTTGTAGCTCTCGACAGTTTATATGGCATTCCATGGCTTCTAGAAATGCCAGAGGGTTGCGTGGCAATTAGATGTTCCAGTGTGTTCCATAGCATTCCATGGCAACTAGTAGTTCCAGAGCATTTCTATGGCACTCCATGGCAACCAGGAGTTCCAGAGCGTTCCATGGCATTCCATGGCAACTAGAAGTTCTCGAGCGTTCCATTGCATTCCATGGCAAATAATAGTTCCAGAGCGTTTCTATGGCATTCCATGGCAACTAGGAATTCCAGAGCGTTCCATACCAATCAAGGGCAAGAAGTAGTTCCAGAGCTTTTGATGGTATTAGGTGGCAACTAGAAGTTCCAGAGAGTTTCTATGGCGTTCCATGGCAAGTAGAAGTTCCAAAGCATTCCATAGCGTTTCAAGGCAACTTGTAGTTCCAAAGCGTTTCTATGGCTTTTGATGGCAACTAGAAGTTCTGGAGCATTCCATAGGCTTCCGTGGCAACTTGCAGTTCCAGAGCGTTTCTATGTGATTATACGGCAACTAGGAGTTCCAGAGCCTTTCTACGGCACTCCATAGGAACCAGATGTTCCAGAGCGTTTCTATGGCATTCGATGGCACCTCTTATTTGCGATGTGTTTCCATGACATTCCATTAGAATTAGAAGTTCTGGATCGTTCCATTGCATTCCATGGTAAGTAGGAGTTCCAAAGGATGACATGTCATTCCATGGCAACTACAATTTTGAGAGCGTTTCTGTGTCATTCATCGACAACTATTATTTTCGATGTGTTTCATGGCATTCCATGGCAACGAGTAGTTCCAGAGCCTTTCTATGACATTGCATGGTAACTAGTAACTACAGAGCGGTTTTATGGCATTCCATAGCAACTATTATTTGCCATGTGCTTCCATGACATTCCATGGCAACTAGAAGATCCACCGCATTCCGTGGCATTCCACGCCAACTAGTATTTCCAGAGCATTTCTATGGCATTTTGATGGCAATGAGGAATTCCGCAGCGTTTCATGTCATTCCATGGCAACTAGAATTTCCAGAGCGTTCCATAGCCTTCCATATAAACTAGTAGTTCCAGAGCGTTTCTATGGCATTCCATGGCAACTAGAATTTTCAGAGCATTCCATGGCATTGCATGGCAACTTGTACTTCTCGACAGTTTATATGGCATTCCATGGCTTCTAGAAATGCCAGAGGGTTCCATGGCAACTAGAATTTCCAGTGCCTTCCATAGCATTCCATGGCAACTAGTAGTTCCAGAGCGTTTCTATGGCACTCCATGGCAACCAGGAGTTCCAGTGCACTTCTATCGCACACCATGGGAACTAGAAGTTCCGGAGCGTTCCATTGCATTCCATGGCAACAGAACTTCCAGAGCTTTTCTATGGCATTCCATGTCAACTCTTATTTGCGATGTGTTTCCATGACATTCCATTAGAATTAGAAGTTCTGAATCGTTCCATTCCATTCCATGGTAAGTAGGAGTTCCAAAGCATTACGTGGCATTCCAAGGCAACTACAATTTTGAGAGGGTTTCTGTGGCATTCATCAGCAACTATTATTTGCGATGTGTTTCATAGCACTCCATGGCAACTAGTTATTCCAGAGACTTTCTATAACATTCCATGGCAACTAGTAGTTCCAGAGCGTTTCTACGGTATTACACGGTAACTATTATTTGCCATGTGTTTCCATGACATTCCGTGGCAACTAGAAGATCCGCAGCGTTCCTTGGCATTCCATGCAAACTAGTGTTTCCAGACCATTTCTATGGCATTTGGATGGCAACGAGGCGTTCTGCAGCTTTTCATGGCATTCCATGGAAACTAGAAATTCCAGAGCGTTCCATACCAATCAAGAGCAAGTAGTAGTTAAAGAGCTTTTTATGGTGTTAGGTGGCAACCAGTAGTTCCAGAGCCTTGCTATGGAATTCCATTGCAACTAGGAGTTCCGGAGCGTTCCATAGCATTCCATAGCAACTAGTAATTACAGAGCGTTTCTATGGCATTACATGGCAACTATTATTTGCGAAGTGTTTCCATGACATTCCATGGCAACTAGAAGATCTGCAGCGTTCTGTGACACTCCATGCCAACTAGTATTTCCAGAGTATTTCTATGGCATTTGGATGGCAACGAGGAGTTCCGCAGCATTCCATGTCATTCCATGGGAACTAGAAGTTCCAGAGCGTTCCATAGCCTTCCATGGAAACTAGTAGTTCCAGAGCGTTTCTATGGCACTCCGTGGCAACTAGGAGATCCAGAGCGTTCCATGGCGTTCCATGGCATTCCATGGGAAGTAGAAGTTCCAGAGTGTTTCTATGGCATTCCATGGCAACTCTTATTTGCGATGTGTTTCCATGACATTCCATTAGATTTAGAAGTTCTGGATCGTTCCAGTGCATTCCATGGTAAGTCGGAGTTCCAAAGCATTACATGGCATTACATTGCATTTAGAATTTCTGCAGCATTCCATGGCATTCCATGGGAACTAGTACTTCCAGAGAGTTTCTATGGCATTCCATGGCAACTAGGAGTTCCAGAGCGATTCTATCGCATACCATGGTAACTAGAAGTTTTGAAGCATTCCATTCATTCCAAGGCAACTAGAAATTCCAGAGCCTTGCATACCATTTCAATGGCAAGTAGACGTTTCAGATCTTTCTATGGTACTAGGTGGCAACTAGAAATTCCAGAAAGTTTCCATTGCGTTCCATGGCAACTACAATTTCCAGTGCCTTCCATAGCATTCCATGGCAACTTGTAGCTCCAGAGCATTTCTATGGCATTGAATGGCACCTAGTAGTTCCAGAGCGTTTCTATGGCATTCCATGGCAACTAGGACTTTCAATGCGTTTCTAACGCATACCGTGGTAACTAGAATTCCAGAGCGTTCCGTTGCATTCCATGGCAACTATAAATTCCAGAGCGTTCAATACCAATGAAGGGCAAGCAGTAGTTCCAGAGCTTTTTATAATATTAGGTGGCAACTAGAAGTTCCAGAGAGTTTCTATATGGCGTTCCATGGCAACTAGAAGTTCCGGAGCGTTCCAATGCATTCCATGGCACCTAGAAGTTCCAGTGTCTTCCATAGCGTTCCATGGCAACTTGTATTTCCAGAGCGTTTGTATGGCATTCCATGGTAACTAGAATTTGCAGAGAATTCCACAGCGTTTCCTGGCAACTAGTAGTTCCAGAGCGTTTCTATGGCATTCCATGGCAACTCTTATTTGAGATGTGTTTCCAAGACATTCCATTAGAATTAGAAGTTCTGGATCATTCCTTTGCATTCTATGGTAAGTAGGAGTTCCAAAGCATTACATGGCATTCGATGGCAACTGCCATTTTGAGAGGGTTTCTGTGTCATTCATCAGCAACTATTATTTTCAATGCTTTTCATGGCATTCCATGGCAACGAGTAGTTCTAGAGAATTTATATGGCCTTCCATGGCTACTAGAATTTCCAGAGGGTTCCGTGGCAAGTAGAAGTTCCAGTGTATTCCATAGCATTCCATGGCAACTAGTAGTTCCAGAGACTTTCTATGGCATTCCATGGCAACTAGTAGTTTCAGAGCGTTTCTATCGCATTCCATGGCAACTAGAAGATCCAGAGCGTTCCATGGCATTGTATGGCAAATAGTAGTTATGGACAGTTTATATGGCATTCCATGGCTTCTAGGAATTCCAGAGGGTTCCGTGGCAAGTAGAAGTTCCATTGTGTTCCATAGCATTTTATGGCAACTAGTAGTTCCAGAGCGTTTCTATGGCACTCCATGGCAACCAGGAGCTCCAGAGCGTTCCATGGCATTCCATGACAACTAGAAGTTCTGGAGCGCTCCATTGATTCCATGGCAAATAGTAGTTCGTAGACTTTCTATGGCATTCCATGGCAACTAGGAGTTCCAGTGCACTTCTATCGCATACTATAGGAAGTAGAAGTTTTGGAGCGTTCCATTGCATTCCATGGCAACTAGAAATGCCAGAGCGTTCCATACCAATCCAGGGCAAGCAGTAGTTCCAGAGCTTGGGATGGTATTACGTGGCAAGTAGAAGTTCCAGAGAGTTTCTATGGCACTCCATGGAAACCAGGTGTTCCAGAACATTCCATGGCATTCCATGGCAACTAGAAGTTCCAGAGCGTTCCATAGCCTTCCATAGAAACTAGTAGTTCCAGAGCGTTTCTATGGCACTCCATTACAAATAGAAGTTCCAGAGCGTTCCATGGCATTCCATGGCAACTAGAAGATCCGCAGCATTCCGTGGCATTCCACGCCAACTAGTATTTCCAGAGCATTTCTATGGCATTTTGATGGCAATGAGGAATTCCGCAGCGTTTCATGTCATTCCATGGCAACTAGAATTTCCAGAGAGTTGCATAGCCTTCCATATAAACTAGTAGTTCCAGAGCATTTCATGGCATTGCATGGCAACTTGTAGCTCTCGACAGTTTATATGGCATTCCATGGCTTCTAGAAATGCCAGAGGGTTGCGTGGCAATTAGATGTTCCAGTGTGTTCCATAGCATTCCATGGCAACTAGTAGTTCCAGAGCATTTCTATGGCACTCCATGGCAACCAGGAGTTCCAGAGCGTTCCATGGCATTCCATGGCAACTAGAAGTTCTCGAGCGTTCCATTGCATTCCATGGCAAATAATAGTTCCAGAGCGTTTCTATGGCATTCCATGGCAACTAGGAATTCCAGAGCGTTCCATACCAATCAAGGGCAAGAAGTAGTTCCAGAGCTTTTGATGGTATTAGGTGGCAACTAGAAGTTCCAGAGAGTTTCTATGGCGTTCCATGGCAAGTAGAAGTTCCAAAGCATTCCATAGCGTTTCAAGGCAACTTGTAGTTCCAAAGCGTTTCTATGGCTTTTGATGGCAACTAGAAGTTCTGGAGCATTCCATAGGCTTCCGTGGCAACTTGCAGTTCCAGAGCGTTTCTATGTGATTATACGGCAACTAGGAGTTCCAGAGCCTTTCTACGGCACTCCATAGGAACCAGATGTTCCAGAGCGTTTCTATGGCATTCGATGGCACCTCTTATTTGCGATGTGTTTCCATGACATTCCATTAGAATTAGAAGTTCTGGATCGTTCCATTGCATTCCATGGTAAGTAGGAGTTCCAAAGGATGACATGTCATTCCATGGCAACTACAATTTTGAGAGCGTTTCTGTGTCATTCATCGACAACTATTATTTTCGATGTGTTTCATGGCATTCCATGGCAACGAGTAGTTCCAGAGCCTTTCTATGACATTGCATGGTAACTAGTAACTACAGAGCGGTTTTATGGCATTCCATAGCAACTATTATTTGCCATGTGCTTCCATGACATTCCATGGCAACTAGAAGATCCACCGCATTCCGTGGCATTCCACGCCAACTAGTATTTCCAGAGCATTTCTATGGCATTTTGATGGCAATGAGGAATTCCGCAGCGTTTCATGTCATTCCATGGCAACTAGAATTTCCAGAGCGTTCCATAGCCTTCCATATAAACTAGTAGTTCCAGAGCGTTTCTATGGCATTCCATGGCAACTAGAATTTTCAGAGCATTCCATGGCATTGCATGGCAACTTGTACTTCTCGACAGTTTATATGGCATTCCATGGCTTCTAGAAATGCCAGAGGGTTCCATGGCAACTAGAATTTCCAGTGCCTTCCATAGCATTCCATGGCAACTAGTAGTTCCAGAGCGTTTCTATGGCACTCCATGGCAACCAGGAGTTCCAGTGCACTTCTATCGCACACCATGGGAACTAGAAGTTCCGGAGCGTTCCATTGCATTCCATGGCAACAGAACTTCCAGAGCTTTTCTATGGCATTCCATGTCAACTCTTATTTGCGATGTGTTTCCATGACATTCCATTAGAATTAGAAGTTCTGAATCGTTCCATTCCATTCCATGGTAAGTAGGAGTTCCAAAGCATTACGTGGCATTCCAAGGCAACTACAATTTTGAGAGGGTTTCTGTGGCATTCATCAGCAACTATTATTTGCGATGTGTTTCATAGCACTCCATGGCAACTAGTTATTCCAGAGACTTTCTATAACATTCCATGGCAACTAGTAGTTCCAGAGCGTTTCTACGGTATTACACGGTAACTATTATTTGCCATGTGTTTCCATGACATTCCGTGGCAACTAGAAGATCCGCAGCGTTCCTTGGCATTCCATGCAAACTAGTGTTTCCAGACCATTTCTATGGCATTTGGATGGCAACGAGGCGTTCTGCAGCTTTTCATGGCATTCCATGGAAACTAGAAATTCCAGAGCGTTCCATACCAATCAAGAGCAAGTAGTAGTTAAAGAGCTTTTTATGGTGTTAGGTGGCAACCAGTAGTTCCAGAGCCTTGCTATGGAATTCCATTGCAACTAGGAGTTCCGGAGCGTTCCATAGCATTCCATAGCAACTAGTAATTACAGAGCGTTTCTATGGCATTACATGGCAACTATTATTTGCGAAGTGTTTCCATGACATTCCATGGCAACTAGAAGATCTGCAGCGTTCTGTGACACTCCATGCCAACTAGTATTTCCAGAGTATTTCTATGGCATTTGGATGGCAACGAGGAGTTCCGCAGCGTTCCATGTCATTCCATGGGAACTAGAAGTTCCAGAGCGTTCCATAGCCTTCCATGGAAACTAGTAGTTCCAGAGCGTTTCTATGGCACTCCGTGGCAACTAGGAGATCCAGAGCGTTCCATGGCGTTCCATGGCATTCCATGGGAAGTAGAAGTTCCAGAGTGTTTCTATGGCATTCCATGGCAACTCTTATTTGCGATGTGTTTCCATGACATTCCATTAGATTTAGAAGTTCTGGATCGTTCCAGTGCATTCCATGGTAAGTCGGAGTTCCAAAGCATTACATGGCATTACATTGCATTTAGAATTTCTGCAGCATTCCATGGCATTCCATGGGAACTAGTACTTCCAGAGAGTTTCTATGGCATTCCATGGCAACTAGGAGTTCCAGAGCGATTCTATCGCATACCATGGTAACTAGAAGTTTTGAAGCATTCCATTCATTCCAAGGCAACTAGAAATTCCAGAGCCTTGCATACCATTTCAATGGCAAGTAGACGTTTCAGATCTTTCTATGGTACTAGGTGGCAACTAGAAATTCCAGAAAGTTTCCATTGCGTTCCATGGCAACTACAATTTCCAGTGCCTTCCATAGCATTCCATGGCAACTTGTAGCTCCAGAGCATTTCTATGGCATTGAATGGCACCTAGTAGTTCCAGAGCGTTTCTATGGCATTCCATGGCAACTAGGACTTTCAATGCGTTTCTAACGCATACCGTGGTAACTAGAATTCCAGAGCGTTCCGTTGCATTCCATGGCAACTATAAATTCCAGAGCGTTCAATACCAATGAAGGGCAAGCAGTAGTTCCAGAGCTTTTTATAATATTAGGTGGCAACTAGAAGTTCCAGAGAGTTTCTATATGGCGTTCCATGGCAACTAGAAGTTCCGGAGCGTTCCAATGCATTCCATGGCACCTAGAAGTTCCAGTGTCTTCCATAGCGTTCCATGGCAACTTGTATTTCCAGAGCGTTTGTATGGCATTCCATGGTAACTAGAATTTGCAGAGAATTCCACAGCGTTTCCTGGCAACTAGTAGTTCCAGAGCGTTTCTATGGCATTCCATGGCAACTCTTATTTGAGATGTGTTTCCAAGACATTCCATTAGAATTAGAAGTTCTGGATCATTCCTTTGCATTCTATGGTAAGTAGGAGTTCCAAAGCATTACATGGCATTCGATGGCAACTGCCATTTTGAGAGGGTTTCTGTGTCATTCATCAGCAACTATTATTTTCAATGCTTTTCATGGCATTCCATGGCAACGAGTAGTTCTAGAGAATTTATATGGCCTTCCATGGCTACTAGAATTTCCAGAGGGTTCCGTGGCAAGTAGAAGTTCCAGTGTATTCCATAGCATTCCATGGCAACTAGTAGTTCCAGAGACTTTCTATGGCATTCCATGGCAACTAGTAGTTTCAGAGCGTTTCTATCGCATTCCATGGCAACTAGAAGATCCAGAGCGTTCCATGGCATTGTATGGCAAATAGTAGTTATGGACAGTTTATATGGCATTCCATGGCTTCTAGGAATTCCAGAGGGTTCCGTGGCAAGTAGAAGTTCCATTGTGTTCCATAGCATTTTATGGCAACTAGTAGTTCCAGAGCGTTTCTATGGCACTCCATGGCAACCAGGAGCTCCAGAGCGTTCCATGGCATTCCATGACAACTAGAAGTTCTGGAGCGCTCCATTGATTCCATGGCAAATAGTAGTTCGTAGACTTTCTATGGCATTCCATGGCAACTAGGAGTTCCAGTGCACTTCTATCGCATACTATAGGAAGTAGAAGTTTTGGAGCGTTCCATTGCATTCCATGGCAACTAGAAATGCCAGAGCGTTCCATACCAATCCAGGGCAAGCAGTAGTTCCAGAGCTTGGGATGGTATTACGTGGCAAGTAGAAGTTCCAGAGAGTTTCTATGGCACTCCATGGAAACCAGGTGTTCCAGAACATTCCATGGCATTCCATGGCAACTAGAAGTTCCAGAGCGTTCCATAGCCTTCCATAGAAACTAGTAGTTCCAGAGCGTTTCTATGGCACTCCATTACAAATAGAAGTTCCAGAGCGTTCCATGGCATTCCATGGCAACTAGAAGATCCGCAGCATTCCGTGGCATTCTACGCCAACTAGTATTTCCAGAGCATTTCTATGGCATTTTGATGGCAATGAGGAATTCCGCAGCGTTTCATGTCATTCCATGGCAACTAGAATTTCCAGAGAGTTGCATAGCCTTCCATATAAACTAGTAGTTCCAGAGCATTTCATGGCATTGCATGGCAACTTGTAGCTCTCGACAGTTTATATGGCATTCCATGGCTTCTAGAAATGCCAGAGGGTTGCGTGGCAATTAGATGTTCCAGTGTGTTCCATAGCATTCCATGGCAACTAGTAGTTCCAGAGCATTTCTATGGCACTCCATGGCAACCAGGAGTTCCAGAGCGTTCCATGGCATTCCATGGCAACTAGAAGTTCTCGAGCGTTCCATTGCATTCCATGGCAAATAATAGTTCCAGAGCGTTTCTATGGCATTCCATGGCAACTAGGAATTCCAGAGCGTTCCATACCAATCAAGGGCAAGAAGTAGTTCCAGAGCTTTTGATGGTATTAGGTGGCAACTAGAAGTTCCAGAGAGTTTCTATGGCGTTCCATGGCAAGTAGAAGTTCCAAAGCATTCCATAGCGTTTCAAGGCAACTTGTAGTTCCAAAGCGTTTCTATGGCTTTTGATGGCAACTAGAAGTTCTGGAGCATTCCATAGGCTTCCGTGGCAACTTGCAGTTCCAGAGCGTTTCTATGTGATTATACGGCAACTAGGAGTTCCAGAGCCTTTCTACGGCACTCCATAGGAACCAGATGTTCCAGAGCGTTTCTATGGCATTCGATGGCACCTCTTATTTGCGATGTGTTTCCATGACATTCCATTAGAATTAGAAGTTCTGGATCGTTCCATTGCATTCCATGGTAAGTAGGAGTTCCAAAGGATGACATGTCATTCCATGGCAACTACAATTTTGAGAGCGTTTCTGTGTCATTCATCGACAACTATTATTTTCGATGTGTTTCATGGCATTCCATGGCAACGAGTAGTTCCAGAGCCTTTCTATGACATTGCATGGTAACTAGTAACTACAGAGCGGTTTTATGGCATTCCATAGCAACTATTATTTGCCATGTGCTTCCATGACATTCCATGGCAACTAGAAGATCCACCGCATTCCGTGGCATTCCACGCCAACTAGTATTTCCAGAGCATTTCTATGGCATTTTGATGGCAATGAGGAATTCCGCAGCATTTCATGTCATTCCATGGCAACTAGAATTTCCAGAGCGTTCCATAGCCTTCCATATAAACTAGTAGTTCCAGAGCGTTTCTATGGCATTCCATGGCAACTAGAATTTTCAGAGCATTCCATGGCATTGCATGGCAACTTGTACTTCTCGACAGTTTATATGGCATTCCATGGCTTCTAGAAATGCCAGAGGGTTCCATGGCAACTAGAATTTCCAGTGCCTTCCATAGCATTCCATGGCAACTAGTAGTTCCAGAGCGTTTCTATGGCACTCCATGGCAACCAGGAGTTCCAGTGCACTTCTATCGCACACCATGGGAACTAGAAGTTCCGGAGCGTTCCATTGCATTCCATGGCAACAGAACTTCCAGAGCTTTTCTATGGCATTCCATGTCAACTCTTATTTGCGATGTGTTTCCATGACATTCCATTAGAATTAGAAGTTCTGAATCGTTCCATTCCATTCCATGGTAAGTAGGAGTTCCAAAGCATTACGTGGCATTCCAAGGCAACTACAATTTTGAGAGGGTTTCTGTGGCATTCATCAGCAACTATTATTTGCGATGTGTTTCATAGCACTCCATGGCAACTAGTAATTCCAGAGACTTTCTATAACATTCCATGGCAACTAGTAGTTCCAGAGCGTTTCTACGGTATTACATGGTAACTATTATTTGCCATGTGTTTCCATGACATTCCGTGGCAACTAGAAGATCCGCAGCGTTCCTTGGCATTCCATGCAAACTAGTGTTTCCAGACCATTTCTATGGCATTTGGATGGCAACGAGGCGTTCTGCAGCTTTTCATGGCATTCCATGGAAACTAGAAATTCCAGAGCGTTCCATACCAATCAAGAGCAAGTAGTAGTTAAAGAGCTTTTTATGGTGTTAGGTGGCAACCAGTAGTTCCAGAGCCTTGCTATGGAATTCCATTGCAACTAGGAGTTCCGGAGCGTTCCATAGCATTCCATAGCAACTAGTAATTACAGAGCGTTTCTATGGCATTACATGGCAACTATTATTTGCGAAGTGTTTCCATGACATTCCATGGCAACTAGAAGATCTGCAGCGTTCTGTGACACTCCATGCCAACTAGTATTTCCAGAGTATTTCTATGGCATTTGGATGGCAACGAGGAGTTCCGCAGCGTTCCATGTCATTCCATGGGAACTAGAAGTTCCAGAGCGTTCCATAGCCTTCCATGGAAACTAGTAGTTCCAGAGCGTTTCTATGGCACTCTGTGGCAACTAGGAGATCCAGAGCGTTCCATGGCGTTCCATGGCATTCCATGGGAAGTAGAAGTTCCAGAGTGTTTCTATGGCATTCCATGGCAACTCTTATTTGCGATGTGTTTCCATGACATTCCATTAGATTTAGAAGTTCTGGATCGTTCCAGTGCATTCCATGGTAAGTCGGAGTTCCAAAGCATTACATGGCATTACATTGCATTTAGAATTTCTGCAGCATTCCATGGCATTCCATGGGAACTAGTACTTCCAGAGAGTTTCTATGGCATTCCATGGCAACTAGAAGTTCCAGAGCGATTCTATCGCATACCATGGTAACTAGAAGTTTTGAAGCATTCCATTCATTCCAAGGCAACTAGAAATTCCAGAGCCTTGCATACCATTTCAATGGCAAGTAGACGTTTCAGATCTTTCTATGGTACTAGGTGGCAACTAGAAATTCCAGAAAGTTTCCATTGCGTTCCATGGCAACTACAATTTCCAGTGCCTTCCATAGCATTCCATGGCAACTTGTAGCTCCAGAGCATTTCTATGGCATTGAATGGCACCTAGTAGTTCCAGAGCGTTTCTATGGCATTCCATGGCAACTAGGACTTTCAATGCGTTTCTAACGCATACCATGGTAACTAGAATTTGCAGAGAATTCCACAGCGTTTCCTGGCAACTTGTAGTTCCAGAGCGTTTCTATGGCATTCCATGGCAACTCTTATTTGAGATGTGTTTCCAAGACATTCCATTAGAATTAGAAGTTCTGGATCATTCCTTTGCATTCTGTGGTAAGTAGGAGTTCCAAAGCATTACATGGCATTCGATGGCAACTGCCATTTTGAGAGGGTTTCTGTGTCATTCATCAGCAACTATTATTTTCGATGCTTTTCGTGGCATTCCATGGCAACGAGTAGTTCTAGAGAATTTATATGGCCTTCCATGGCTACTAGAATTTCCAGAGGGTTCCGTGGCAAGTAGAAGTTCCAGTGTATTCCATAGCATTCCATGGCAACTAGTAGTTCCAGAGACTTTCTATGGCATTCCATGGCAACTAGTAGTTTCAGAGCGTTTCTATCGCATTCCATGGCAACTAGAAGATCCAGAGCGTTCCATGGCATTGTATGGCAAATAGTAGTTATGGACAGTTTATATGGCATTCCATGGCTTCTAGGAATTCCAGAGGGTTCCGTGGCAAGTAGAAGTTCCATTGTGTTCCATAGCATTTTATGGCAACTAGTAGTTCCAGAGCGTTTCTATGGCTCTCCATGGCAACCAGGAGCTCCAGAGCGTTCCATGGCATTCCATGACAACTAGAAGTTCTGGAGCGCTCCATTGATTCCATGGCAAATAGTAGTTCGTAGACTTTCTATGGCATTCCATGGCAACTAGGAGTTCCAGTGCACTTCTATCGCATACTATAGGAAGTAGAAGTTTTGGAGCGTTCCATTGCATTCCATGGCAACTAGAAATGCCAGAGCGTTCCATACCAATCCAGGGCAAGCAGTAGTTCCAGAGCTTGGGATGGTATTACGTGGCAAGTAGAAGTTCCAGAGAGTTTCTATGGCACTCCATGGAAACCAGGTGTTCCAGAACATTCCATGGCATTCCATGGCAACTAGAAGTTCCAGAGCGTTCCATAGCCTTCCATTGAAACTAGTAGTTCCAGAGCGTTTCTATGGCACTCCATTGCAAATAGAAGTTCCAGAGCGTTCCATGGCATTCCATGGCAATTAGAAGATCCGCAGCATTCCGTGGCATTCCACGCCAACTAGTATTTCCAGAGCATTTCTATGGCATTTTGATGGCAATGAGGAATTCCGCAGCGTTTCATGTCATTCCATGGCAACTAGAATTTCCAGAGAGTTGCATAGCCTTCCATATAAACTAGTAGTTCCAGAGCATTTCATGGCATTGCATGGCAACTTGTAGCTCTCGACAGTTTATATGGCATTCCATGGCTTCTAGAAATGCCAGAGGGTTGCGTGGCAATTAGATGTTCCAGTGTGTTCCATAGCATTCCATGGCAACTAGTAGTTCCAGAGCATTTCTATGGCACTCCATGGCAACCAGGAGTTCCAGAGCGTTCCATGGCATTCCATGGCAACTAGAAGTTCTCGAGCGTTCCATTGCATTCCATGGCAAATAATAGTTCCAGAGCGTTTCTATGGCATTCCATGGCAACTAGGAATTCCAGAGCGTTCCATACCAATCAAGGGCAAGAAGTAGTTCCAGAGCTTTTGATGGTATTAGGTGGCAACTAGAAGTTCCAGAGAGTTTCTATGGCGTTCCATGGCAAGTAGAAGTTCCAAAGCATTCCATAGCGTTTCAAGGCAACTTGTAGTTCCAAAGCGTTTCTATGGCTTTTGATGGCAACTAGAAGTTCTGGAGCATTCCATAGGCTTCCGTGGCAACTTGCAGTTCCAGAGCGTTTCTATGTGATTATACGGCAACTAGGAGTTCCAGAGCCTTTCTACGGCACTCCATAGGAACCAGATGTTCCAGAGCGTTTCTATGGCATTCGATGGCACCTCTTATTTGCGATGTGTTTCCATGACATTCCATTAGAATTAGAAGTTCTGGATCGTTCCATTGCATTCCATGGTAAGTAGGAGTTCCAAAGGATGACATGTCATTCCATGGCAACTACAATTTTGAGAGCGTTTCTGTGTCATTCATCGACAACTATTATTTTCGATGTGTTTCATGGCATTCCATGGCAACGAGTAGTTCCAGAGCCTTTCTATGACATTGCATGGTAACTAGTAACTACAGAGCGGTTTTATGGCATTCCATAGCAACTATTATTTGCCATGTGCTTCCATGACATTCCATGGCAACTAGAAGATCCACCGCATTCCGTGGCATTCCACGCCAACTAGTATTTCCAGAGCATTTCTATGGCATTTTGATGGCAATGAGGAATTCCGCAGCGTTTCATGTCATTCCATGGCAACTAGAATTTCCAGAGCGTTCCATAGCCTTCCATATAAACTAGTAGTTCCAGAGCGTTTCTATGGCATTCCATGGCAACTAGAATTTTCAGAGCATTCCATGGCATTGCATGGCAACTTGTACTTCTCGACAGTTTATATGGCATTCCATGGCTTCTAGAAATGCCAGAGGGTTCCATGGCAACTAGAATTTCCAGTGCCTTCCATAGCATTCCATGGCAACTAGTAGTTCCAGAGCGTTTCTATGGCACTCCATGGCAACCAGGAGTTCCAGTGCACTTCTATCGCACACCATGGGAACTAGAAGTTCCGGAGCGTTCCATTGCATTCCATGGCAACAGAACTTCCAGAGCTTTTCTATGGCATTCCATGTCAACTCTTATTTGCGATGTGTTTCCATGACATTCCATTAGAATTAGAAGTTCTGAATCGTTCCATTCCATTCCATGGTAAGTAGGAGTTCCAAAGCATTACGTGGCATTCCAAGGCAACTACAATTTTGAGAGGGTTTCTGTGGCATTCATCAGCAACTATTATTTGCGATGTGTTTCATAGCACTCCATGGCAACTAGTAATTCCAGAGACTTTCTATAACATTCCATGGCAACTAGTAGTTCCAGAGCGTTTCTACGGTATTACATGGTAACTATTATTTGCCATGTGTTTCCATGACATTCCGTGGCAACTAGAAGATCCGCAGCGTTCCTTGGCATTCCATGCAAACTAGTGTTTCCAGACCATTTCTATGGCATTTGGATGGCAACGAGGCGTTCTGCAGCTTTTCATGGCATTCCATGGAAACTAGAAATTCCAGAGCGTTCCATACCAATCAAGAGCAAGTAGTAGTTAAAGAGCTTTTTATGGTGTTAGGTGGCAACCAGTAGTTCCAGAGCCTTGCTATGGAATTCCATTGCAACTAGGAGTTCCGGAGCGTTCCATAGCATTCCATAGCAACTAGTAATTACAGAGCGTTTCTATGGCATTACATGGCAACTATTATTTGCGAAGTGTTTCCATGACATTCCATGGCAACTAGAAGATCTGCAGCGTTCTGTGACACTCCATGCCAACTAGTATTTCCAGAGTATTTCTATGGCATTTGGATGGCAACGAGGAGTTCCGCAGCGTTCCATGTCATTCCATGGGAACTAGAAGTTCCAGAGCGTTCCATAGCCTTCCATGGAAACTAGTAGTTCCAGAGCGTTTTTATGGCACTCCGTGGCAACTAGGAGATCCAGAGCGTTCCATGGCGTTCCATGGCATTCCATGGGAAGTAGAAGTTCCAGAGTGTTTCTATGGCATTCCATGGCAACTCTTATTTGCGATGTGTTTCCATGACATTCCATTAGATTTAGAAGTTCTGGATCGTTCCAGTGCATTCCATGGTAAGTCGGAGTTGCAAAGCATTACATGGCATTACATTGCATTTAGAATTTCTGCAGCATTCCATGGCATTCCATGGGAACTAGTACTTCCAGAGAGTTTCTATGGCATTCCATGGCAACTAGGAGTTCCAGAGCGATTCTATCGCATACCATGGTAACTAGAAGTTTTGAAGCATTCCATTCATTCCAAGGCAACTAGAAATTCCAGAGCCTTGCATACCATTTCAATGGCAAGTAGACGTTTCAGATCTTTCTATGGTACTAGGTGGCAACTAGAAATTCCAGAAAGTTTCCATTGCGTTCCATGGCAACTACAATTTCCAGTGCCTTCCATAGCATTCCATGGCAACTTGTAGCTCCAGAGCATTTCTATGGCATTGAATGGCACCTAGTAGTTCCAGAGCGTTTCTATGGCATTCCATGGCAACTAGGACTTTCAATGCGTTTCTAACGCATACCGTGGTAACTAGAATTCCAGAGCGTTCCGTTGCATTCCATGGCAACTATAAATTCCAGAGCGTTCAATACCAATGAAGGGCAAGCAGTAGTTCCAGAGCTTTTTATAATATTAGGTGGCAACTAGAAGTTCCAGAGAGTTTCTATATGGCGTTCCATGGCAACTAGAAGTTCCGGAGCGTTCCAATGCATTCCATGGCACCTAGAAGTTCCAGTGTCTTCCATAGCGTTCCATGGCAACTTGTATTTCCAGAGCGTTTGTATGGCATTCCATGGTAACTAGAATTTGCAGAGAATTCCACAGCGTTTCCTGGCAACTAGTAGTTCCAGAGCGTTTCTATGGCATTCCATGGCAACTCTTATTTGAGATGTGTTTCCAAGACATTCCATTAGAATTAGAAGTTCTGGATCATTCCTTTGCATTCTGTGGTAAGTAGGAGTTCCAAAGCATTACATGGCATTCGATGGCAACTGCCATTTTGAGAGGGTTTCTGTGTCATTCATCAGCAACTATTATTTTCAATGCTTTTCATGGCATTCCATGGCAACGAGTAGTTCTAGAGAATTTATATGGCCTTCCATGGCTACTAGAATTTCCAGAGGGTTCCGTGGCAAGTAGAAGTTCCAGTGTATTCCATAGCATTCCATGGCAACTAGTAGTTCCAGAGACTTTCTATGGCATTCCATGGCAACTAGTAGTTTCAGAGCGTTTCTATCGCATTCCATGGCAACTAGAAGATCCAGAGCGTTCCATGGCATTGTATGGCAAATAGTAGTTATGGACAGTTTATATGGCATTCCATGGCTTCTAGGAATTCCAGAGGGTTCCGTGGCAAGTAGAAGTTCCATTGTGTTCCATAGCATTTTATGGCAACTAGTAGTTCCAGAGCGTTTCTATGGCACTCCATGGCAACCAGGAGCTCCAGAGCGTTCCATGGCATTCCATGACAACTAGAAGTTCTGGAGCGCTCCATTGATTCCGTGGCAAATAGTAGTTCGTAGACTTTCTATGGCATTCCATGGCAACTAGGAGTTCCAGTGCACTTCTATCGCATACTATAGGAAGTAGAAGTTTTGGAGCGTTCCATTGCATTCCATGGCAACTAGAAATGCCAGAGCGTTCCATACCAATCCAGGGCAAGCAGTAGTTCCAGAGCTTGGGATGGTATTACGTGGCAAGTAGAAGTTCCAGAGAGTTTCTATGGCACTCCATGGAAACCAGGTGTTCCAGAACATTCCATGGCATTCCATGGCAACTAGAAGTTCCAGAGCGTTCCATAGCCTTCCATAGAAACTAGTAGTTCCAGAGCGTTTCTATGGCACTCCATTACAAATAGAAGTTCCAGAGCGTTCCATGGCATTCCATGGCAACTAGAAGATCCGCAGCATTCCGTGGCATTCCACGCCAACTAGTATTTCCAGAGCATTTCTATGGCATTTTGATGGCAATGAGGAATTCCGCAGCGTTTCATGTCATTCCATGGCAACTAGAATTTCCAGAGAGTTGCATAGCCTTCCATATAAACTAGTAGTTCCAGAGCATTTCATGGCATTGCATGGCAACTTGTAGCTCTCGACAGTTTATATGGCATTCCATGGCTTCTAGAAATGCCAGAGGGTTGCGTGGCAATTAGATGTTCCAGTGTGTTCCATAGCATTCCATGGCAACTAGTAGTTCCAGAGCATTTCTATGGCACTCCATGGCAACCAGGAGTTCCAGAGCGTTCCATGGCATTCCATGGCAACTAGAAGTTCTCGAGCGTTCCATTGCATTCCATGGCAAATAATAGTTCCAGAGCGTTTCTATGGCATTCCATGGCAACTAGGAATTCCAGAGCGTTCCATACCAATCAAGGGCAAGAAGTAGTTCCAGAGCTTTTGATGGTATTAGGTGGCAACTAGAAGTTCCAGAGAGTTTCTATGGCGTTCCATGGCAAGTAGAAGTTCCAAAGCATTCCATAGCGTTTCAAGGCAACTTGTAGTTCCAAAGCGTTTCTATGGCTTTTGATGGCAACTAGAAGTTCTGGAGCATTCCATAGGCTTCCGTGGCAACTTGCAGTTCCAGAGCGTTTCTATGTGATTATACGGCAACTAGGAGTTCCAGAGCCTTTCTACGGCACTCCATAGGAACCAGATGTTCCAGAGCGTTTCTATGGCATTCGATGGCACCTCTTATTTGCGATGTGTTTCCATGACATTCCATTAGAATTAGAAGTTCTGGATCGTTCCATTGCATTCCATGGTAAGTAGGAGTTCCAAAGGATGACATGTCATTCCATGGCAACTACAATTTTGAGAGCGTTTCTGTGTCATTCATCGACAACTATTATTTTCGATGTGTTTCATGGCATTCCATGGCAACGAGTAGTTCCAGAGCCTTTCTATGACATTGCATGGTAACTAGTAACTACAGAGCGGTTTTATGGCATTCCATAGCAACTATTATTTGCCATGTGCTTCCATGACATTCCATGGCAACTAGAAGATCCACCGCATTCCGTGGCATTCCACGCCAACTAGTATTTCCAGAGCATTTCTATGGCATTTTGATGGCAATGAGGAATTCCGCAGCGTTTCATGTCATTCCATGGCAACTAGAATTTCCAGAGCGTTCCATAGCCTTCCATATAAACTAGTAGTTCCAGAGCGTTTCTATGGCATTCCATGGCAACTAGAATTTTCAGAGCATTCCATGGCATTGCATGGCAACTTGTACTTCTCGACAGTTTATATGGCATTCCATGGCTTCTAGAAATGCCAGAGGGTTCCATGGCAACTAGAATTTCCAGTGCCTTCCATAGCATTCCATGGCAACTAGTAGTTCCAGAGCGTTTCTATGGCACTCCATGGCAACCAGGAGTTCCAGTGCACTTCTATCGCACACCATGGGAACTAGAAGTTCCGGAGCGTTCCATTGCATTCCATGGCAACAGAACTTCCAGAGCTTTTCTATGGCATTCCATGTCAACTCTTATTTGCGATGTGTTTCCATGACATTCCATTAGAATTAGAAGTTCTGAATCGTTCCATTCCATTCCATGGTAAGTAGGAGTTCCAAAGCATTACGTGGCATTCCAAGGCAACTACAATTTTGAGAGGGTTTCTGTGGCATTCATCAGCAACTATTATTTGCGATGTGTTTCATAGCACTCCATGGCAACTAGTTATTCCAGAGACTTTCTATAACATTCCATGGCAACTAGTAGTTCCAGAGCGTTTCTACGGTATTACACGGTAACTATTATTTGCCATGTGTTTCCATGACATTCCGTGGCAACTAGAAGATCCGCAGCGTTCCTTGGCATTCCATGCAAACTAGTGTTTCCAGACCATTTCTATGGCATTTGGATGGCAACGAGGCGTTCTGCAGCTTTTCATGGCATTCCATGGAAACTAGAAATTCCAGAGCGTTCCATACCAATCAAGAGCAAGTAGTAGTTAAAGAGCTTTTTATGGTGTTAGGTGGCAACCAGTAGTTCCAGAGCCTTGCTATGGAATTCCATTGCAACTAGGAGTTCCGGAGCGTTCCATAGCATTCCATAGCAACTAGTAATTACAGAGCGTTTCTATGGCATTACATGGCAACTATTATTTGCGAAGTGTTTCCATGACATTCCATGGCAACTAGAAGATCTGCAGCGTTCTGTGACACTCCATGCCAACTAGTATTTCCAGAGTATTTCTATGGCATTTGGATGGCAACGAGGAGTTCCGCAGCATTCCATGTCATTCCATGGGAACTAGAAGTTCCAGAGCGTTCCATAGCCTTCCATGGAAACTAGTAGTTCCAGAGCGTTTCTATGGCACTCCGTGGCAACTAGGAGATCCAGAGCGTTCCATGGCGTTCCATGGCATTCCATGGGAAGTAGAAGTTCCAGAGTGTTTCTATGGCATTCCATGGCAACTCTTATTTGCGATGTGTTTCCATGACATTCCATTAGATTTAGAAGTTCTGGATCGTTCCAGTGCATTCCATGGTAAGTCGGAGTTCCAAAGCATTACATGGCATTACATTGCATTTAGAATTTCTGCAGCATTCCATGGCATTCCATGGGAACTAGTACTTCCAGAGAGTTTCTATGGCATTCCATGGCAACTAGGAGTTCCAGAGCGATTCTATCGCATACCATGGTAACTAGAAGTTTTGAAGCATTCCATTCATTCCAAGGCAACTAGAAATTCCAGAGCCTTGCATACCATTTCAATGGCAAGTAGACGTTTCAGATCTTTCTATGGTACTAGGTGGCAACTAGAAATTCCAGAAAGTTTCCATTGCGTTCCATGGCAACTACAATTTCCAGTGCCTTCCATAGCATTCCATGGCAACTTGTAGCTCCAGAGCATTTCTATGGCATTGAATGGCACCTAGTAGTTCCAGAGCGTTTCTATGGCATTCCATGGCAACTAGGACTTTCAATGCGTTTCTAACGCATACCGTGGTAACTAGAATTCCAGAGCGTTCCGTTGCATTCCATGGCAACTATAAATTCCAGAGCGTTCAATACCAATGAAGGGCAAGCAGTAGTTCCAGAGCTTTTTATAATATTAGGTGGCAACTAGAAGTTCCAGAGAGTTTCTATATGGCGTTCCATGGCAACTAGAAGTTCCGGAGCGTTCCAATGCATTCCATGGCACCTAGAAGTTCCAGTGTCTTCCATAGCGTTCCATGGCAACTTGTATTTCCAGAGCGTTTGTATGGCATTCCATGGTAACTAGAATTTGCAGAGAATTCCACAGCGTTTCCTGGCAACTAGTAGTTCCAGAGCGTTTCTATGGCATTCCATGGCAACTCTTATTTGAGATGTGTTTCCAAGACATTCCATTAGAATTAGAAGTTCTGGATCATTCCTTTGCATTCTATGGTAAGTAGGAGTTCCAAAGCATTACATGGCATTCGATGGCAACTGCCATTTTGAGAGGGTTTCTGTGTCATTCATCAGCAACTATTATTTTCAATGCTTTTCATGGCATTCCATGGCAACGAGTAGTTCTAGAGAATTTATATGGCCTTCCATGGCTACTAGAATTTCCAGAGGGTTCCGTGGCAAGTAGAAGTTCCAGTGTATTCCATAGCATTCCATGGCAACTAGTAGTTCCAGAGACTTTCTATGGCATTCCATGGCAACTAGTAGTTTCAGAGCGTTTCTATCGCATTCCATGGCAACTAGAAGATCCAGAGCGTTCCATGGCATTGTATGGCAAATAGTAGTTATGGACAGTTTATATGGCATTCCATGGCTTCTAGGAATTCCAGAGGGTTCCGTGGCAAGTAGAAGTTCCATTGTGTTCCATAGCATTTTATGGCAACTAGTAGTTCCAGAGCGTTTCTATGGCACTCCATGGCAACCAGGAGCTCCAGAGCGTTCCATGGCATTCCATGACAACTAGAAGTTCTGGAGCGCTCCATTGATTCCATGGCAAATAGTAGTTCGTAGACTTTCTATGGCATTCCATGGCAACTAGGAGTTCCAGTGCACTTCTATCGCATACTATAGGAAGTAGAAGTTTTGGAGCGTTCCATTGCATTCCATGGCAACTAGAAATGCCAGAGCGTTCCATACCAATCCAGGGCAAGCAGTAGTTCCAGAGCTTGGGATGGTATTACGTGGCAAGTAGAAGTTCCAGAGAGTTTCTATGGCACTCCATGGAAACCAGGTGTTCCAGAACATTCCATGGCATTCCATGGCAACTAGAAGTTCCAGAGCGTTCCATAGCCTTCCATAGAAACTAGTAGTTCCAGAGCGTTTCTATGGCACTCCATTACAAATAGAAGTTCCAGAGCGTTCCATGGCATTCCATGGCAACTAGAAGATCCGCAGCATTCCGTGGCATTCCACGCCAACTAGTATTTCCAGAGCATTTCTATGGCATTTTGATGGCAATGAGGAATTCCGCAGCGTTTCATGTCATTCCATGGCAACTAGAATTTCCAGAGAGTTGCATAGCCTTCCATATAAACTAGTAGTTCCAGAGCATTTCATGGCATTGCATGGCAACTTGTAGCTCTCGACAGTTTATATGGCATTCCATGGCTTCTAGAAATGCCAGAGGGTTGCGTGGCAATTAGATGTTCCAGTGTGTTCCATAGCATTCCATGGCAACTAGTAGTTCCAGAGCATTTCTATGGCACTCCATGGCAACCAGGAGTTCCAGAGCGTTCCATGGCATTCCATGGCAACTAGAAGTTCTCGAGCGTTCCATTGCATTCCATGGCAAATAATAGTTCCAGAGCGTTTCTATGGCATTCCATGGCAACTAGGAATTCCAGAGCGTTCCATACCAATCAAGGGCAAGAAGTAGTTCCAGAGCTTTTGATGGTATTAGGTGGCAACTAGAAGTTCCAGAGAGTTTCTATGGCGTTCCATGGCAAGTAGAAGTTCCAAAGCATTCCATAGCGTTTCAAGGCAACTTGTAGTTCCAAAGCGTTTCTATGGCTTTTGATGGCAACTAGAAGTTCTGGAGCATTCCATAGGCTTCCGTGGCAACTTGCAGTTCCAGAGCGTTTCTATGTGATTATACGGCAACTAGGAGTTCCAGAGCCTTGCTATGGAATTCCATTGCAACTAGGAGTTCCGGAGCGTTCCATAGCATTCCATAGCAACTAGTAATTACAGAGCGTTTCTATGGCATTACATGGCAACTATTATTTGCGAAGTGTTTCCATGACATTCCATGGCAACTAGAAGATCTGCAGCGTTCTGTGACACTCCATGCCAACTAGTATTTCCAGAGTATTTCTATGGCATTTGGATGGCAACGAGGAGTTCCGCAGCGTTCCATGTCATTCCATGGGAACTAGAAGTTCCAGAGCGTTCCATAGCCTTCCATGGAAACTAGTAGTTCCAGAGCGTTTCTATGGCACTCTGTGGCAACTAGGAGATCCAGAGCGTTCCATGGCGTTCCATGGCATTCCATGGGAAGTAGAAGTTCCAGAGTGTTTCTATGGCATTCCATGGCAACTCTTATTTGCGATGTGTTTCCATGACATTCCATTAGATTTAGAAGTTCTGGATCGTTCCAGTGCATTCCATGGTAAGTCGGAGTTCCAAAGCATTACATGGCATTACATTGCATTTAGAATTTCTGCAGCATTCCATGGCATTCCATGGGAACTAGTACTTCCAGAGAGTTTCTATGGCATTCCATGGCAACTAGAAGTTCCAGAGCGATTCTATCGCATACCATGGTAACTAGAAGTTTTGAAGCATTCCATTCATTCCAAGGCAACTAGAAATTCCAGAGCCTTGCATACCATTTCAATGGCAAGTAGACGTTTCAGATCTTTCTATGGTACTAGGTGGCAACTAGAAATTCCAGAAAGTTTCCATTGCGTTCCATGGCAACTACAATTTCCAGTGCCTTCCATAGCATTCCATGGCAACTTGTAGCTCCAGAGCATTTCTATGGCATTGAATGGCACCTAGTAGTTCCAGAGCGTTTCTATGGCATTCCATGGCAACTAGGACTTTCAATGCGTTTCTAACGCATACCATGGTAACTAGAATTTGCAGAGAATTCCACAGCGTTTCCTGGCAACTTGTAGTTCCAGAGCGTTTCTATGGCATTCCATGGCAACTCTTATTTGAGATGTGTTTCCAAGACATTCCATTAGAATTAGAAGTTCTGGATCATTCCTTTGCATTCTGTGGTAAGTAGGAGTTCCAAAGCATTACATGGCATTCGATGGCAACTGCCATTTTGAGAGGGTTTCTGTGTCATTCATCAGCAACTATTATTTTCGATGCTTTTCGTGGCATTCCATGGCAACGAGTAGTTCTAGAGAATTTATATGGCCTTCCATGGCTACTAGAATTTCCAGAGGGTTCCGTGGCAAGTAGAAGTTCCAGTGTATTCCATAGCATTCCATGGCAACTAGTAGTTCCAGAGACTTTCTATGGCATTCCATGGCAACTAGTAGTTTCAGAGCGTTTCTATCGCATTCCATGGCAACTAGAAGATCCAGAGCGTTCCATGGCATTGTATGGCAAATAGTAGTTATGGACAGTTTATATGGCATTCCATGGCTTCTAGGAATTCCAGAGGGTTCCGTGGCAAGTAGAAGTTCCATTGTGTTCCATAGCATTTTATGGCAACTAGTAGTTCCAGAGCGTTTCTATGGCTCTCCATGGCAACCAGGAGCTCCAGAGCGTTCCATGGCATTCCATGACAACTAGAAGTTCTGGAGCGCTCCATTGATTCCATGGCAAATAGTAGTTCGTAGACTTTCTATGGCATTCCATGGCAACTAGGAGTTCCAGTGCACTTCTATCGCATACTATAGGAAGTAGAAGTTTTGGAGCGTTCCATTGCATTCCATGGCAACTAGAAATGCCAGAGCGTTCCATACCAATCCAGGGCAAGCAGTAGTTCCAGAGCTTGGGATGGTATTACGTGGCAAGTAGAAGTTCCAGAGAGTTTCTATGGCACTCCATGGAAACCAGGTGTTCCAGAACATTCCATGGCATTCCATGGCAACTAGAAGTTCCAGAGCGTTCCATAGCCTTCCATTGAAACTAGTAGTTCCAGAGCGTTTCTATGGCACTCCATTGCAAATAGAAGTTCCAGAGCGTTCCATGGCATTCCATGGCAATTAGAAGATCCGCAGCATTCCGTGGCATTCCACGCCAACTAGTATTTCCAGAGCATTTCTATGGCATTTTGATGGCAATGAGGAATTCCGCAGCGTTTCATGTCATTCCATGGCAACTAGAATTTCCAGAGAGTTGCATAGCCTTCCATATAAACTAGTAGTTCCAGAGCATTTCATGGCATTGCATGGCAACTTGTAGCTCTCGACAGTTTATATGGCATTCCATGGCTTCTAGAAATGCCAGAGGGTTGCGTGGCAATTAGATGTTCCAGTGTGTTCCATAGCATTCCATGGCAACTAGTAGTTCCAGAGCATTTCTATGGCACTCCATGGCAACCAGGAGTTCCAGAGCGTTCCATGGCATTCCATGGCAACTAGAAGTTCTCGAGCGTTCCATTGCATTCCATGGCAAATAATAGTTCCAGAGCGTTTCTATGGCATTCCATGGCAACTAGGAATTCCAGAGCGTTCCATACCAATCAAGGGCAAGAAGTAGTTCCAGAGCTTTTGATGGTATTAGGTGGCAACTAGAAGTTCCAGAGAGTTTCTATGGCGTTCCATGGCAAGTAGAAGTTCCAAAGCATTCCATAGCGTTTCAAGGCAACTTGTAGTTCCAAAGCGTTTCTATGGCTTTTGATGGCAACTAGAAGTTCTGGAGCATTCCATAGGCTTCCGTGGCAACTTGCAGTTCCAGAGCGTTTCTATGTGATTATACGGCAACTAGGAGTTCCAGAGCCTTTCTACGGCACTCCATAGGAACCAGATGTTCCAGAGCGTTTCTATGGCATTCGATGGCACCTCTTATTTGCGATGTGTTTCCATGACATTCCATTAGAATTAGAAGTTCTGGATCGTTCCATTGCATTCCATGGTAAGTAGGAGTTCCAAAGGATGACATGTCATTCCATGGCAACTACAATTTTGAGAGCGTTTCTGTGTCATTCATCGACAACTATTATTTTCGATGTGTTTCATGGCATTCCATGGCAACGAGTAGTTCCAGAGCCTTTCTATGACATTGCATGGTAACTAGTAACTACAGAGCGGTTTTATGGCATTCCATAGCAACTATTATTTGCCATGTGCTTCCATGACATTCCATGGCAACTAGAAGATCCACCGCATTCCGTGGCATTCCACGCCAACTAGTATTTCCAGAGCATTTCTATGGCATTTTGATGGCAATGAGGAATTCCGCAGCGTTTCATGTCATTCCATGGCAACTAGAATTTCCAGAGCGTTCCATAGCCTTCCATATAAACTAGTAGTTCCAGAGCGTTTCTATGGCATTCCATGGCAACTAGAATTTTCAGAGCATTCCATGGCATTGCATGGCAACTTGTACTTCTCGACAGTTTATATGGCATTCCATGGCTTCTAGAAATGCCAGAGGGTTCCATGGCAACTAGAATTTCCAGTGCCTTCCATAGCATTCCATGGCAACTAGTAGTTCCAGAGCGTTTCTATGGCACTCCATGGCAACCAGGAGTTCCAGTGCACTTCTATCGCACACCATGGGAACTAGAAGTTCCGGAGCGTTCCATTGCATTCCATGGCAACAGAACTTCCAGAGCTTTTCTATGGCATTCCATGTCAACTCTTATTTGCGATGTGTTTCCATGACATTCCATTAGAATTAGAAGTTCTGAATCGTTCCATTCCATTCCATGGTAAGTAGGAGTTCCAAAGCATTACGTGGCATTCCAAGGCAACTACAATTTTGAGAGGGTTTCTGTGGCATTCATCAGCAACTATTATTTGCGATGTGTTTCATAGCACTCCATGGCAACTAGTAATTCCAGAGACTTTCTATAACATTCCATGGCAACTAGTAGTTCCAGAGCGTTTCTACGGTATTACATGGTAACTATTATTTGCCATGTGTTTCCATGACATTCCGTGGCAACTAGAAGATCCGCAGCGTTCCTTGGCATTCCATGCAAACTAGTGTTTCCAGACCATTTCTATGGCATTTGGATGGCAACGAGGCGTTCTGCAGCTTTTCATGGCATTCCATGGAAACTAGAAATTCCAGAGCGTTCCATACCAATCAAGAGCAAGTAGTAGTTAAAGAGCTTTTTATGGTGTTAGGTGGCAACCAGTAGTTCCAGAGCCTTGCTATGGAATTCCATTGCAACTAGGAGTTCCGGAGCGTTCCATAGCATTCCATAGCAACTAGTAATTACAGAGCGTTTCTATGGCATTACATGGCAACTATTATTTGCGAAGTGTTTCCATGACATTCCATGGCAACTAGAAGATCTGCAGCGTTCTGTGACACTCCATGCCAACTAGTATTTCCAGAGTATTTCTATGGCATTTGGATGGCAACGAGGAGTTCCGCAGCGTTCCATGTCATTCCATGGGAACTAGAAGTTCCAGAGCGTTCCATAGCCTTCCATGGAAACTAGTAGTTCCAGAGCGTTTTTATGGCACTCCGTGGCAACTAGGAGATCCAGAGCGTTCCATGGCGTTCCATGGCATTCCATGGGAAGTAGAAGTTCCAGAGTGTTTCTATGGCATTCCATGGCAACTCTTATTTGCGATGTGTTTCCATGACATTCCATTAGATTTAGAAGTTCTGGATCGTTCCAGTGCATTCCATGGTAAGTCGGAGTTGCAAAGCATTACATGGCATTACATTGCATTTAGAATTTCTGCAGCATTCCATGGCATTCCATGGGAACTAGTACTTCCAGAGAGTTTCTATGGCATTCCATGGCAACTAGGAGTTCCAGAGCGATTCTATCGCATACCATGGTAACTAGAAGTTTTGAAGCATTCCATTCATTCCAAGGCAACTAGAAATTCCAGAGCCTTGCATACCATTTCAATGGCAAGTAGACGTTTCAGATCTTTCTATGGTACTAGGTGGCAACTAGAAATTCCAGAAAGTTTCCATTGCGTTCCATGGCAACTACAATTTCCAGTGCCTTCCATAGCATTCCATGGCAACTTGTAGCTCCAGAGCATTTCTATGGCATTGAATGGCACCTAGTAGTTCCAGAGCGTTTCTATGGCATTCCATGGCAACTAGGACTTTCAATGCGTTTCTAACGCATACCGTGGTAACTAGAATTCCAGAGCGTTCCGTTGCATTCCATGGCAACTATAAATTCCAGAGCGTTCAATACCAATGAAGGGCAAGCAGTAGTTCCAGAGCTTTTTATAATATTAGGTGGCAACTAGAAGTTCCAGAGAGTTTCTATATGGCGTTCCATGGCAACTAGAAGTTCCGGAGCGTTCCAATGCATTCCATGGCACCTAGAAGTTCCAGTGTCTTCCATAGCGTTCCATGGCAACTTGTATTTCCAGAGCGTTTGTATGGCATTCCATGGTAACTAGAATTTGCAGAGAATTCCACAGCGTTTCCTGGCAACTAGTAGTTCCAGAGCGTTTCTATGGCATTCCATGGCAACTCTTATTTGAGATGTGTTTCCAAGACATTCCATTAGAATTAGAAGTTCTGGATCATTCCTTTGCATTCTGTGGTAAGTAGGAGTTCCAAAGCATTACATGGCATTCGATGGCAACTGCCATTTTGAGAGGGTTTCTGTGTCATTCATCAGCAACTATTATTTTCAATGCTTTTCATGGCATTCCATGGCAACGAGTAGTTCTAGAGAATTTATATGGCCTTCCATGGCTACTAGAATTTCCAGAGGGTTCCGTGGCAAGTAGAAGTTCCAGTGTATTCCATAGCATTCCATGGCAACTAGTAGTTCCAGAGACTTTCTATGGCATTCCATGGCAACTAGTAGTTTCAGAGCGTTTCTATCGCATTCCATGGCAACTAGAAGATCCAGAGCGTTCCATGGCATTGTATGGCAAATAGTAGTTATGGACAGTTTATATGGCATTCCATGGCTTCTAGGAATTCCAGAGGGTTCCGTGGCAAGTAGAAGTTCCATTGTGTTCCATAGCATTTTATGGCAACTAGTAGTTCCAGAGCGTTTCTATGGCACTCCATGGCAACCAGGAGCTCCAGAGCGTTCCATGGCATTCCATGACAACTAGAAGTTCTGGAGCGCTCCATTGATTCCGTGGCAAATAGTAGTTCGTAGACTTTCTATGGCATTCCATGGCAACTAGGAGTTCCAGTGCACTTCTATCGCATACTATAGGAAGTAGAAGTTTTGGAGCGTTCCATTGCATTCCATGGCAACTAGAAATGCCAGAGCGTTCCATACCAATCCAGGGCAAGCAGTAGTTCCAGAGCTTGGGATGGTATTACGTGGCAAGTAGAAGTTCCAGAGAGTTTCTATGGCACTCCATGGAAACCAGGTGTTCCAGAACATTCCATGGCATTCCATGGCAACTAGAAGTTCCAGAGCGTTCCATAGCCTTCCATAGAAACTAGTAGTTCCAGAGCGTTTCTATGGCACTCCATTACAAATAGAAGTTCCAGAGCGTTCCATGGCATTCCATGGCAACTAGAAGATCCGCAGCATTCCGTGGCATTCCACGCCAACTAGTATTTCCAGAGCATTTCTATGGCATTTTGATGGCAATGAGGAATTCCGCAGCGTTTCATGTCATTCCATGGCAACTAGAATTTCCAGAGAGTTGCATAGCCTTCCATATAAACTAGTAGTTCCAGAGCATTTCATGGCATTGCATGGCAACTTGTAGCTCTCGACAGTTTATATGGCATTCCATGGCTTCTAGAAATGCCAGAGGGTTGCGTGGCAATTAGATGTTCCAGTGTGTTCCATAGCATTCCATGGCAACTAGTAGTTCCAGAGCATTTCTATGGCACTCCATGGCAACCAGGAGTTCCAGAGCGTTCCATGGCATTCCATGGCAACTAGAAGTTCTCGAGCGTTCCATTGCATTCCATGGCAAATAATAGTTCCAGAGCGTTTCTATGGCATTCCATGGCAACTAGGAATTCCAGAGCGTTCCATACCAATCAAGGGCAAGAAGTAGTTCCAGAGCTTTTGATGGTATTAGGTGGCAACTAGAAGTTCCAGAGAGTTTCTATGGCGTTCCATGGCAAGTAGAAGTTCCAAAGCATTCCATAGCGTTTCAAGGCAACTTGTAGTTCCAAAGCGTTTCTATGGCTTTTGATGGCAACTAGAAGTTCTGGAGCATTCCATAGGCTTCCGTGGCAACTTGCAGTTCCAGAGCGTTTCTATGTGATTATACGGCAACTAGGAGTTCCAGAGCCTTTCTACGGCACTCCATAGGAACCAGATGTTCCAGAGCGTTTCTATGGCATTCGATGGCACCTCTTATTTGCGATGTGTTTCCATGACATTCCATTAGAATTAGAAGTTCTGGATCGTTCCATTGCATTCCATGGTAAGTAGGAGTTCCAAAGGATGACATGTCATTCCATGGCAACTACAATTTTGAGAGCGTTTCTGTGTCATTCATCGACAACTATTATTTTCGATGTGTTTCATGGCATTCCATGGCAACGAGTAGTTCCAGAGCCTTTCTATGACATTGCATGGTAACTAGTAACTACAGAGCGGTTTTATGGCATTCCATAGCAACTATTATTTGCCATGTGCTTCCATGACATTCCATGGCAACTAGAAGATCCACCGCATTCCGTGGCATTCCACGCCAACTAGTATTTCCAGAGCATTTCTATGGCATTTTGATGGCAATGAGGAATTCCGCAGCGTTTCATGTCATTCCATGGCAACTAGAATTTCCAGAGCGTTCCATAGCCTTCCATATAAACTAGTAGTTCCAGAGCGTTTCTATGGCATTCCATGGCAACTAGAATTTTCAGAGCATTCCATGGCATTGCATGGCAACTTGTACTTCTCGACAGTTTATATGGCATTCCATGGCTTCTAGAAATGCCAGAGGGTTCCATGGCAACTAGAATTTCCAGTGCCTTCCATAGCATTCCATGGCAACTAGTAGTTCCAGAGCGTTTCTATGGCACTCCATGGCAACCAGGAGTTCCAGTGCACTTCTATCGCACACCATGGGAACTAGAAGTTCCGGAGCGTTCCATTGCATTCCATGGCAACAGAACTTCCAGAGCTTTTCTATGGCATTCCATGTCAACTCTTATTTGCGATGTGTTTCCATGACATTCCATTAGAATTAGAAGTTCTGAATCGTTCCATTCCATTCCATGGTAAGTAGGAGTTCCAAAGCATTACGTGGCATTCCAAGGCAACTACAATTTTGAGAGGGTTTCTGTGGCATTCATCAGCAACTATTATTTGCGATGTGTTTCATAGCACTCCATGGCAACTAGTTATTCCAGAGACTTTCTATAACATTCCATGGCAACTAGTAGTTCCAGAGCGTTTCTACGGTATTACACGGTAACTATTATTTGCCATGTGTTTCCATGACATTCCGTGGCAACTAGAAGATCCGCAGCGTTCCTTGGCATTCCATGCAAACTAGTGTTTCCAGACCATTTCTATGGCATTTGGATGGCAACGAGGCGTTCTGCAGCTTTTCATGGCATTCCATGGAAACTAGAAATTCCAGAGCGTTCCATACCAATCAAGAGCAAGTAGTAGTTAAAGAGCTTTTTATGGTGTTAGGTGGCAACCAGTAGTTCCAGAGCCTTGCTATGGAATTCCATTGCAACTAGGAGTTCCGGAGCGTTCCATAGCATTCCATAGCAACTAGTAATTACAGAGCGTTTCTATGGCATTACATGGCAACTATTATTTGCGAAGTGTTTCCATGACATTCCATGGCAACTAGAAGATCTGCAGCGTTCTGTGACACTCCATGCCAACTAGTATTTCCAGAGTATTTCTATGGCATTTGGATGGCAACGAGGAGTTCCGCAGCATTCCATGTCATTCCATGGGAACTAGAAGTTCCAGAGCGTTCCATAGCCTTCCATGGAAACTAGTAGTTCCAGAGCGTTTCTATGGCACTCCGTGGCAACTAGGAGATCCAGAGCGTTCCATGGCGTTCCATGGCATTCCATGGGAAGTAGAAGTTCCAGAGTGTTTCTATGGCATTCCATGGCAACTCTTATTTGCGATGTGTTTCCATGACATTCCATTAGATTTAGAAGTTCTGGATCGTTCCAGTGCATTCCATGGTAAGTCGGAGTTCCAAAGCATTACATGGCATTACATTGCATTTAGAATTTCTGCAGCATTCCATGGCATTCCATGGGAACTAGTACTTCCAGAGAGTTTCTATGGCATTCCATGGCAACTAGGAGTTCCAGAGCGATTCTATCGCATACCATGGTAACTAGAAGTTTTGAAGCATTCCATTCATTCCAAGGCAACTAGAAATTCCAGAGCCTTGCATACCATTTCAATGGCAAGTAGACGTTTCAGATCTTTCTATGGTACTAGGTGGCAACTAGAAATTCCAGAAAGTTTCCATTGCGTTCCATGGCAACTACAATTTCCAGTGCCTTCCATAGCATTCCATGGCAACTTGTAGCTCCAGAGCATTTCTATGGCATTGAATGGCACCTAGTAGTTCCAGAGCGTTTCTATGGCATTCCATGGCAACTAGGACTTTCAATGCGTTTCTAACGCATACCGTGGTAACTAGAATTCCAGAGCGTTCCGTTGCATTCCATGGCAACTATAAATTCCAGAGCGTTCAATACCAATGAAGGGCAAGCAGTAGTTCCAGAGCTTTTTATAATATTAGGTGGCAACTAGAAGTTCCAGAGAGTTTCTATATGGCGTTCCATGGCAACTAGAAGTTCCGGAGCGTTCCAATGCATTCCATGGCACCTAGAAGTTCCAGTGTCTTCCATAGCGTTCCATGGCAACTTGTATTTCCAGAGCGTTTGTATGGCATTCCATGGTAACTAGAATTTGCAGAGAATTCCACAGCGTTTCCTGGCAACTAGTAGTTCCAGAGCGTTTCTATGGCATTCCATGGCAACTCTTATTTGAGATGTGTTTCCAAGACATTCCATTAGAATTAGAAGTTCTGGATCATTCCTTTGCATTCTATGGTAAGTAGGAGTTCCAAAGCATTACATGGCATTCGATGGCAACTGCCATTTTGAGAGGGTTTCTGTGTCATTCATCAGCAACTATTATTTTCAATGCTTTTCATGGCATTCCATGGCAACGAGTAGTTCTAGAGAATTTATATGGCCTTCCATGGCTACTAGAATTTCCAGAGGGTTCCGTGGCAAGTAGAAGTTCCAGTGTATTCCATAGCATTCCATGGCAACTAGTAGTTCCAGAGACTTTCTATGGCATTCCATGGCAACTAGTAGTTTCAGAGCGTTTCTATCGCATTCCATGGCAACTAGAAGATCCAGAGCGTTCCATGGCATTGTATGGCAAATAGTAGTTATGGACAGTTTATATGGCATTCCATGGCTTCTAGGAATTCCAGAGGGTTCCGTGGCAAGTAGAAGTTCCATTGTGTTCCATAGCATTTTATGGCAACTAGTAGTTCCAGAGCGTTTCTATGGCACTCCATGGCAACCAGGAGCTCCAGAGCGTTCCATGGCATTCCATGACAACTAGAAGTTCTGGAGCGCTCCATTGATTCCATGGCAAATAGTAGTTCGTAGACTTTCTATGGCATTCCATGGCAACTAGGAGTTCCAGTGCACTTCTATCGCATACTATAGGAAGTAGAAGTTTTGGAGCGTTCCATTGCATTCCATGGCAACTAGAAATGCCAGAGCGTTCCATACCAATCCAGGGCAAGCAGTAGTTCCAGAGCTTGGGATGGTATTACGTGGCAAGTAGAAGTTCCAGAGAGTTTCTATGGCACTCCATGGAAACCAGGTGTTCCAGAACATTCCATGGCATTCCATGGCAACTAGAAGTTCCAGAGCGTTCCATAGCCTTCCATAGAAACTAGTAGTTCCAGAGCGTTTCTATGGCACTCCATTACAAATAGAAGTTCCAGAGCGTTCCATGGCATTCCATGGCAACTAGAAGATCCGCAGCATTCCGTGGCATTCCACGCCAACTAGTATTTCCAGAGCATTTCTATGGCATTTTGATGGCAATGAGGAATTCCGCAGCGTTTCATGTCATTCCATGGCAACTAGAATTTCCAGAGAGTTGCATAGCCTTCCATATAAACTAGTAGTTCCAGAGCATTTCATGGCATTGCATGGCAACTTGTAGCTCTCGACAGTTTATATGGCATTCCATGGCTTCTAGAAATGCCAGAGGGTTGCGTGGCAATTAGATGTTCCAGTGTGTTCCATAGCATTCCATGGCAACTAGTAGTTCCAGAGCATTTCTATGGCACTCCATGGCAACCAGGAGTTCCAGAGCGTTCCATGGCATTCCATGGCAACTAGAAGTTCTCGAGCGTTCCATTGCATTCCATGGCAAATAATAGTTCCAGAGCGTTTCTATGGCATTCCATGGCAACTAGGAATTCCAGAGCGTTCCATACCAATCAAGGGCAAGAAGTAGTTCCAGAGCTTTTGATGGTATTAGGTGGCAACTAGAAGTTCCAGAGAGTTTCTATGGCGTTCCATGGCAAGTAGAAGTTCCAAAGCATTCCATAGCGTTTCAAGGCAACTTGTAGTTCCAAAGCGTTTCTATGGCTTTTGATGGCAACTAGAAGTTCTGGAGCATTCCATAGGCTTCCGTGGCAACTTGCAGTTCCAGAGCGTTTCTATGTGATTATACGGCAACTAGGAGTTCCAGAGCCTTTCTACGGCACTCCATAGGAACCAGATGTTCCAGAGCGTTTCTATGGCATTCGATGGCACCTCTTATTTGCGATGTGTTTCCATGACATTCCATTAGAATTAGAAGTTCTGGATCGTTCCATTGCATTCCATGGTAAGTAGGAGTTCCAAAGGATGACATGTCATTCCATGGCAACTACAATTTTGAGAGCGTTTCTGTGTCATTCATCGACAACTATTATTTTCGATGTGTTTCATGGCATTCCATGGCAACGAGTAGTTCCAGAGCCTTTCTATGACATTGCATGGTAACTAGTAACTACAGAGCGGTTTTATGGCATTCCATAGCAACTATTATTTGCCATGTGCTTCCATGACATTCCATGGCAACTAGAAGATCCACCGCATTCCGTGGCATTCCACGCCAACTAGTATTTCCAGAGCATTTCTATGGCATTTTGATGGCAATGAGGAATTCCGCAGCGTTTCATGTCATTCCATGGCAACTAGAATTTCCAGAGCGTTCCATAGCCTTCCATATAAACTAGTAGTTCCAGAGCGTTTCTATGGCATTCCATGGCAACTAGAATTTTCAGAGCATTCCATGGCATTGCATGGCAACTTGTACTTCTCGACAGTTTATATGGCATTCCATGGCTTCTAGAAATGCCAGAGGGTTCCATGGCAACTAGAATTTCCAGTGCCTTCCATAGCATTCCATGGCAACTAGTAGTTCCAGAGCGTTTCTATGGCACTCCATGGCAACCAGGAGTTCCAGTGCACTTCTATCGCACACCATGGGAACTAGAAGTTCCGGAGCGTTCCATTGCATTCCATGGCAACAGAACTTCCAGAGCTTTTCTATGGCATTCCATGTCAACTCTTATTTGCGATGTGTTTCCATGACATTCCATTAGAATTAGAAGTTCTGAATCGTTCCATTCCATTCCATGGTAAGTAGGAGTTCCAAAGCATTACGTGGCATTCCAAGGCAACTACAATTTTGAGAGGGTTTCTGTGGCATTCATCAGCAACTATTATTTGCGATGTGTTTCATAGCACTCCATGGCAACTAGTAATTCCAGAGACTTTCTATAACATTCCATGGCAACTAGTAGTTCCAGAGCGTTTCTACGGTATTACACGGTAACTATTATTTGCCATGTGTTTCCATGACATTCCGTGGCAACTAGAAGATCCGCAGCGTTCCTTGGCATTCCATGCAAACTAGTGTTTCCAGACCATTTCTATGGCATTTGGATGGCAACGAGGCGTTCTGCAGCTTTTCATGGCATTCCATGGAAACTAGAAATTCCAGAGCGTTCCATACCAATCAAGAGCAAGTAGTAGTTAAAGAGCTTTTTATGGTGTTAGGTGGCAACCAGTAGTTCCAGAGCCTTGCTATGGAATTCCATTGCAACTAGGAGTTCCGGAGCGTTCCATAGCATTCCATAGCAACTAGTAATTACAGAGCGTTTCTATGGCATTACATGGCAACTATTATTTGCGAAGTGTTTCCATGACATTCCATGGCAACTAGAAGATCTGCAGCGTTCTGTGACACTCCATGCCAACTAGTATTTCCAGAGTATTTCTATGGCATTTGGATGGCAACGAGGAGTTCCGCAGCGTTCCATGTCATTCCATGGGAACTAGAAGTTCCAGAGCGTTCCATAGCCTTCCATGGAAACTAGTAGTTCCAGAGCGTTTCTATGGCACTCTGTGGCAACTAGGAGATCCAGAGCGTTCCATGGCGTTCCATGGCATTCCATGGGAAGTAGAAGTTCCAGAGTGTTTCTATGGCATTCCATGGCAACTCTTATTTGCGATGTGTTTCCATGACATTCCATTAGATTTAGAAGTTCTGGATCGTTCCAGTGCATTCCATGGTAAGTCGGAGTTCCAAAGCATTACATGGCATTACATTGCATTTAGAATTTCTGCAGCATTCCATGGCATTCCATGGGAACTAGTACTTCCAGAGAGTTTCTATGGCATTCCATGGCAACTAGAAGTTCCAGAGCGATTCTATCGCATACCATGGTAACTAGAAGTTTTGAAGCATTCCATTCATTCCAAGGCAACTAGAAATTCCAGAGCCTTGCATACCATTTCAATGGCAAGTAGACGTTTCAGATCTTTCTATGGTACTAGGTGGCAACTAGAAATTCCAGAAAGTTTCCATTGCGTTCCATGGCAACTACAATTTCCAGTGCCTTCCATAGCATTCCATGGCAACTTGTAGCTCCAGAGCATTTCTATGGCATTGAATGGCACCTAGTAGTTCCAGAGTGTTTCTATGGCATTCCATGGCAACTAGGACTTTCAATGCGTTTCTAACGCATACCATGGTAACTAGAATTTGCAGAGAATTCCACAGCGTTTCCTGGCAACTTGTAGTTCCAGAGCGTTTCTATGGCATTCCATGGCAACTCTTATTTGAGATGTGTTTCCAAGACATTCCATTAGAATTAGAAGTTCTGGATCATTCCTTTGCATTCTGTGGTAAGTAGGAGTTCCAAAGCATTACATGGCATTCGATGGCAACTGCCATTTTGAGAGGGTTTCTGTGTCATTCATCAGCAACTATTATTTTCAATGCTTTTCGTGGCATTCCATGGCAACGAGTAGTTCTAGAGAATTTATATGGCCTTCCATGGCTACTAGAATTTCCAGAGGGTTCCGTGGCAAGTAGAAGTTCCAGTGTATTCCATAGCATTCCATGGCAACTAGTAGTTCCAGAGACTTTCTATGGCATTCCATGGCAACTAGTAGTTTCAGAGCGTTTCTATCGCATTCCATGGCAACTAGAAGATCCAGAGCGTTCCATGGCATTGTATGGCAAATAGTAGTTATGGACAGTTTATATGGCATTCCATGGCTTCTAGGAATTCCAGAGGGTTCCGTGGCAAGTAGAAGTTCCATTGTGTTCCATAGCATTTTATGGCAACTAGTAGTTCCAGAGCGTTTCTATGGCTCTCCATGGCAACCAGGAGCTCCAGAGCGTTCCATGGCATTCCATGACAACTAGAAGTTCTGGAGCGCTCCATTGATTCCATGGCAAATAGTAGTTCGTAGACTTTCTATGGCATTCCATGGCAACTAGGAGTTCCAGTGCACTTCTATCGCATACTATAGGAAGTAGAAGTTTTGGAGCGTTCCATTGCATTCCATGGCAACTAGAAATGCCAGAGCGTTCCATACCAATCCAGGGCAAGCAGTAGTTCCAGAGCTTGGGATGGTATTACGTGGCAAGTAGAAGTTCCAGAGAGTTTCTATGGCACTCCATGGAAACCAGGTGTTCCAGAACATTCCATGGCATTCCATGGCAACTAGAAGTTCCAGAGCGTTCCATAGCCTTCCATTGAAACTAGTAGTTCCAGAGCGTTTCTATGGCACTCCATTGCAAATAGAAGTTCCAGAGCGTTCCATGGCATTCCATGGCAATTAGAAGATCCGCAGCATTCCGTGGCATTCCACGCCAACTAGTATTTCCAGAGCATTTCTATGGCATTTTGATGGCAATGAGGAATTCCGCAGCGTTTCATGTCATTCCATGGCAACTAGAATTTCCAGAGAGTTGCATAGCCTTCCATATAAACTAGTAGTTCCAGAGCATTTCATGGCATTGCATGGCAACTTGTAGCTCTCGACAGTTTATATGGCATTCCATGGCTTCTAGAAATGCCAGAGGGTTGCGTGGCAATTAGATGTTCCAGTGTGTTCCATAGCATTCCATGGCAACTAGTAGTTCCAGAGCATTTCTATGGCACTCCATGGCAACCAGGAGTTCCAGAGCGTTCCATGGCATTCCATGGCAACTAGAAGTTCTCGAGCGTTCCATTGCATTCCATGGCAAATAATAGTTCCAGAGCGTTTCTATGGCAT
Source organism: Leptosomus discolor (assembly GCF_034619465.1). Lineage (NCBI taxonomy): Eukaryota > Metazoa > Chordata > Aves > Leptosomiformes > Leptosomidae > Leptosomus > Leptosomus discolor. Next base: position 590,339 of record NW_028237817.1, read on the forward strand.
TCCATGGCAACTAGGAATTCCAGAGCGTTCCATACCAATCAAGGGCAAGAAGTAGTTCCAGAGCTTTTGATGGTATTAGGTGGCAACTAGAAGTTCCAGAGAGTTTCTATGGCGTTCCATGGCAAGTAGAAGTTCCAAAGCATTCCATAGCGTTTCAAGGCAACTTGTAGTTCCAAAGCGTTTCTATGGCTTTTGATGGCAACTAGAAGTTCTGGAGCATTCCATAGGCTTCCGTGGCAACTTGCAGTTCCAGAGCGTTTCTATGTGATTATACGGCAACTAGGAGTTCCAGAGCCTTTCTACGGCACTCCATAGGAACCAGATGTTCCAGAGCGTTTCTATGGCATTCGATGGCACCTCTTATTTGCGATGTGTTTCCATGACATTCCATTAGAATTAGAAGTTCTGGATCGTTCCATTGCATTCCATGGTAAGTAGGAGTTCCAAAGGATGACATGTCATTCCATGGCAACTACAATTTTGAGAGCGTTTCTGTGTCATTCATCGACAACTATTATTTTCGATGTGTTTCATGGCATTCCATGGCAACGAGTAGTTCCAGAGCCTTTCTATGACATTGCATGGTAACTAGTAACTACAGAGCGGTTTTATGGCATTCCATAGCAACTATTATTTGCCATGTGCTTCCATGACATTCCATGGCAACTAGAAGATCCACCGCATTCCGTGGCATTCCACGCCAACTAGTATTTCCAGAGCATTTCTATGGCATTTTGATGGCAATGAGGAATTCCGCAGCGTTTCATGTCATTCCATGGCAACTAGAATTTCCAGAGCGTTCCATAGCCTTCCATATAAACTAGTAGTTCCAGAGCGTTTCTATGGCATTCCATGGCAACTAGAATTTTCAGAGCATTCCATGGCATTGCATGGCAACTTGTACTTCTCGACAGTTTATATGGCATTCCATGGCTTCTAGAAATGCCAGAGGGTTCCATGGCAACTAGAATTTCCAGTGCCTTCCATAGCATTCCATGGCAACTAGTAGTTCCAGAGCGTTTCTATGGCACTCCATGGCAACCAGGAGTTCCAGTGCACTTCTATCGCACACCATGGGAACTAGAAGTTCCGGAGCGTTCCATTGCATTCCATGGCAACAGAACTTCCAGAGCTTTTCTATGGCATTCCATGTCAACTCTTATTTGCGATGTGTTTCCATGACATTCCATTAGAATTAGAAGTTCTGAATCGTTCCATTCCATTCCATGGTAAGTAGGAGTTCCAAAGCATTACGTGGCATTCCAAGGCAACTACAATTTTGAGAGGGTTTCTGTGGCATTCATCAGCAACTATTATTTGCGATGTGTTTCATAGCACTCCATGGCAACTAGTAATTCCAGAGACTTTCTATAACATTCCATGGCAACTAGTAGTTCCAGAGCGTTTCTACGGTATTACATGGTAACTATTATTTGCCATGTGTTTCCATGACATTCCGTGGCAACTAGAAGATCCGCAGCGTTCCTTGGCATTCCATGCAAACTAGTGTTTCCAGACCATTTCTATGGCATTTGGATGGCAACGAGGCGTTCTGCAGCTTTTCATGGCATTCCATGGAAACTAGAAATTCCAGAGCGTTCCATACCAATCAAGAGCAAGTAGTAGTTAAAGAGCTTTTTATGGTGTTAGGTGGCAACCAGTAGTTCCAGAGCCTTGCTATGGAATTCCATTGCAACTAGGAGTTCCGGAGCGTTCCATAGCATTCCATAGCAACTAGTAATTACAGAGCGTTTCTATGGCATTACATGGCAACTATTATTTGCGAAGTGTTTCCATGACATTCCATGGCAACTAGAAGATCTGCAGCGTTCTGTGACACTCCATGCCAACTAGTATTTCCAGAGTATTTCTATGGCATTTGGATGGCAACGAGGAGTTCCGCAGCGTTCCATGTCATTCCATGGGAACTAGAAGTTCCAGAGCGTTCCATAGCCTTCCATGGAAACTAGTAGTTCCAGAGCGTTTTTATGGCACTCCGTGGCAACTAGGAGATCCAGAGCGTTCCATGGCGTTCCATGGCATTCCATGGGAAGTAGAAGTTCCAGAGTGTTTCTATGGCATTCCATGGCAACTCTTATTTGCGATGTGTTTCCATGACATTCCATTAGATTTAGAAGTTCTGGATCGTTCCAGTGCATTCCATGGTAAGTCGGAGTTGCAAAGCATTACATGGCATTACATTGCATTTAGAATTTCTGCAGCATTCCATGGCATTCCATGGGAACTAGTACTTCCAGAGAGTTTCTATGGCATTCCATGGCAACTAGGAGTTCCAGAGCGATTCTATCGCATACCATGGTAACTAGAAGTTTTGAAGCATTCCATTCATTCCAAGGCAACTAGAAATTCCAGAGCCTTGCATACCATTTCAATGGCAAGTAGACGTTTCAGATCTTTCTATGGTACTAGGTGGCAACTAGAAATTCCAGAAAGTTTCCATTGCGTTCCATGGCAACTACAATTTCCAGTGCCTTCCATAGCATTCCATGGCAACTTGTAGCTCCAGAGCATTTCTATGGCATTGAATGGCACCTAGTAGTTCCAGAGCGTTTCTATGGCATTCCATGGCAACTAGGACTTTCAATGCGTTTCTAACGCATACCGTGGTAACTAGAATTCCAGAGCGTTCCGTTGCATTCCATGGCAACTATAAATTCCAGAGCGTTCAATACCAATGAAGGGCAAGCAGTAGTTCCAGAGCTTTTTATAATATTAGGTGGCAACTAGAAGTTCCAGAGAGTTTCTATATGGCGTTCCATGGCAACTAGAAGTTCCGGAGCGTTCCAATGCATTCCATGGCACCTAGAAGTTCCAGTGTCTTCCATAGCGTTCCATGGCAACTTGTATTTCCAGAGCGTTTGTATGGCATTCCATGGTAACTAGAATTTGCAGAGAATTCCACAGCGTTTCCTGGCAACTAGTAGTTCCAGAGCGTTTCTATGGCATTCCATGGCAACTCTTATTTGAGATGTGTTTCCAAGACATTCCATTAGAATTAGAAGTTCTGGATCATTCCTTTGCATTCTATGGTAAGTAGGAGTTCCAAAGCATTACATGGCATTCGATGGCAACTGCCATTTTGAGAGGGTTTCTGTGTCATTCATCAGCAACTATTATTTTCAATGCTTTTCATGGCATTCCATGGCAACGAGTAGTTCTAGAGAATTTATATGGCCTTCCATGGCTACTAGAATTTCCAGAGGGTTCCGTGGCAAGTAGAAGTTCCAGTGTATTCCATAGCATTCCATGGCAACTAGTAGTTCCAGAGACTTTCTATGGCATTCCATGGCAACTAGTAGTTTCAGAGCGTTTCTATCGCATTCCATGGCAACTAGAAGATCCAGAGCGTTCCATGGCATTGTATGGCAAATAGTAGTTATGGACAGTTTATATGGCATTCCATGGCTTCTAGGAATTCCAGAGGGTTCCGTGGCAAGTAGAAGTTCCATTGTGTTCCATAGCATTTTATGGCAACTAGTAGTTCCAGAGCGTTTCTATGGCACTCCATGGCAACCAGGAGCTCCAGAGCGTTCCATGGCATTCCATGACAACTAGAAGTTCTGGAGCGCTCCATTGATTCTGTGGCAAATAGTAGTTCGGAGACTTTCTATGGCATTCCATGGCAACTAGGAGTTCCAGTGCACTTCTATCGCATACTATAGGAAGTAGAAGTTTTGGAGCGTTCCATTGCATTCCATGGCAACTAGAAATGCCAGAGCGTTCCATACCAATCCAGGGCAAGCAGTAGTTCCAGAGCTTGGGATGGTATTACATGGCAAGTAGAAGTTCCAGAGAGTTTCTATGGCACTCCATGGAAACCAGGTGTTCCAGAACATTCCATGGCATTCCATGGCAACTAGAAGTTCCAGAGCGTTCCATAGCCTTCCATTGAAACTAGTAGTTCCAGAGCGTTTCTATGGCACTCCATTACAAATAGAAGTTCCAGAGCGTTCCATGGCATTCCATGGCAACTAGAAGATCCGCAGCATTCCGTGGCATTCCACGCCAACTAGTATTTCCAGAGCATTTCTATGGCATTTTGATGGCAATGAGGAATTCCGCAGCGTTTCATGTCATTCCATGGCAACTAGAATTTCCAGAGAGTTGCATAGCCTTCCATATAAACTAGTAGTTCCAGAGCGTTTCATGGCATTGCATGGCAACTTGTAGCTCTCGACAGTTTATATGGCATTCCATGGCTTCTAGAAATGCCAGAGGGTTGCGTGGCAATTAGAAGTTCCAGTGTGTTCCATAGCATTCCATGGCAACTAGTAGTTCCAGAGCGTTTCTATGGCTCTCCATGGCAACCAGGAGTTCCAGAGCGTTCCATGGCATTCCATGGCAACTAGAAGTTCTCGAGCGTTCCATTGCATTCCATGGCAAATAATAGTTCCAGAGCGTTTCTATGGCATTCCATGGCAACTAGGAATTCCAGAGCGTTCCATACCAATCAAGGGCAAGAAGTAGTTCCAGAGCTTTTGATGGTATTAGGTGGCAACTAGAAGTTCCAGAGAGTTTCTATGGCGTTCCATGGCAAGTAGAAGTTCCAAAGCATTCCATAGCGTTTCAAGGCATCTTGTAGTTCCAAAGCGTTTCTATGGCATTTGATGGCAACTAGAAGTTCTGGAGCATTCCATAGGCTTCCGTGGCAACTTGCAGTTCCAGAGCGTTTCTATGTGATTATACGGCAACTAGGAGTTCCAGAGCCTTTCTACGGCACTCCATAGGAACCAGATGTTTCAGAGTGTTCCATGGCATTCCATGGCAACTAGAATTCCAGAGCGTTTCTATGGCATTCCATAGCAACTACTAGTTCCAGAGCGTTTCTATTGCATTTCATGGTAACTCGTAGTTCTAGACAGTTTATATGGCATTCCATGTCTACTAGAAATTCCAGAGGGTTCCATGGCAAGTAGAAGTTCCATTTTGTTCCTTTGCATTCCATGGCAACTAGTAGTTCCAGGGCCTTTCTATGGCATTCCATGGCAACTAGGAGTTCAGTGCACTTCTATCGCATACCATCGGAACGAGAGTTTCCGGAGCATTCCATTGCATTCCATAGCAACTTGAAATTCCAGAGTGTTCCATACCAATCAAGGGCAAGGAGTAACTCCAGATCTTTTTATGGTATTAGGTGGCAACGTCAAGTTCCAAAAGGTTTCTATGACATTCCATGGCAACTTAAATTTCCAGAGCATTCCATTGCATTCCATGGCAACTAGTAGTTCCCGAGCGTTTTTATGGCATTCCATGGTAACTAGAAATTTCAGAGCGTTCCATACAAATCAAGGGCAAGTAGTAGTTCCAGAGCTTTTGAATGTATGAGCTGGCAACCAGACGTTTCATAGAGTTTCATGGCATTCCATGGCAACTAGAAGTTCCAGAGCATTCTAAAGCGTTTTGTGGAAACTTGTAGTTCCAGAGCTTTTCTATGTCATTCCACGGCAACCAGGAGTTCCAGAGTGTTTCTATGGCACTCCATGGCAACCAGTAGTTCCGGAGCGTTCCATTGCATTCAATTGCAACTAGAAATTCCAGAGCGTTCCATACTAATCAAGGGCAAGAAGTAGTTCCAGAGCTTTTGATGCTATTAGGAGGCAACTACCAGTTCCAGAGCATTTCTATGGCACTCCATCCAACCAGGAGTTCCAGAGCATTCCATGGCTTTCCATGGCAACTAGAAGTTCCAGAGTGTTTCTATGGCATTCCATGGCAACTCTTATTTGCGATGTGTTTCCATGACATTCCATTAGAATTAGAAGTTCTGGATCGTTCCATTGCATTCCATGGTAAGTAGGAGTTCCAAAGCGTTACATGGCATTCCATGGAAAGTACAATTTTGAGAGGGTTCTGTGGCATTTATCGGCAACTGTTATTTGCAATGTGTTTCAATGGCATTCCATGGATACTAGCAGTTCTGCAGCGTTCCATGGCATTCTATGGCAACTAGTACTTCCAGAGCGTTTCTGTGGCATTCCATTACAACTGGTAGTTCAAAGGTTTTATTTAGCATTCCATAGTGACTAGAATTACCAGAGCATTCCATAGTATTCCATGTCAACCTGAAGTTCCGGAGCATTCTATTGCATTCCATGGAAACTAGAAATTCCAGAGCGTTCCATAACAATCCAGGGCAAGTAGTAGTTCCAGACCTTTTGATGGTATGAGGTGGCAACTAGAAGTTCCAGAGAGTTTCTATGGCACTCCATGGCAACCAGGTGTTCCAGAGCGTTCCATGGCATTCCATGGGAACTAGAATTTCCAGAGCATTTCTACGGCATTCCATGGCAACTATTATTTGTGATGTGTTTCCATGACATTCCATGGCAACTGGAAGATCCGCAGCATTCCGTGGCATTCCATGACAACTACTGTTTCCAGACCCTTTCTATGGCATTTTGATGGCTACGAGGGGTTCCGCAGCATTTCATGGCATTCCATGGCAACTAGAAGTTCCAGAGCGTTGCATAGCCTTCCATGGAAACGAATACTTCCAGAGAGTTTCTATGGCATTCCATAGCAACTCCTTGTTCTAGACAGTTTATATGGCATTCCATGGCTACTAGAAATGCCAGAAGGTTCTATGGCAAGTAGAAGTTCCAGTGTTTTCCATAGCATTCCATGGCAACTAGTAATTACAGAGTGTTGCTATGGCATTCCATGGCAACTATTATTTGCAATGTGTTTCCATGACATTGCATAGCAACTAGAAGATCTGCAGCGTTCCTTGGCATTCCATGCTAACCTGTATTTCCAGAGCATTTCTATGGCATTTTGATGGCAAAGAAAAGTTCCGCAGTGTTTCATGGCATTCCATGGACACTAAAAGTTCCAGAGCGTTTCTATGGCTTTCAATGGCAACTAGAATTTCTGCAACATCCCATGGCATTCCATGGCAAGTCTAATTTGCGATGTGTTTCCATGACATTCCATTAAAATTAGAAGTTCTCGATCGTTCCTTTGCATTCCATGGCAATCAGGAGTTCCAAAGCATTACACGGCATTCCATAGCAACTAGAATTTTGAGAGGGTTTCTGTGGCATTCAACGGCAACTTTTTTTTCCGATGTGTTTCCATGGCATTCCATGGCAAGTAGAAGTTCTGCAGCATTCCATGGCATTTCATGGCAACTAGAAGTTTCGGAATGTTCCATTGCGTTCCATGGCAACTAGTAGTTCCAGAGGGTTTCTATGGCATTCCATGGCAACTAGGAGTTCCAGTGTGTTTCTATCACATACCATAGCAACTAGAAGTTTCGTAACGTTCCTTTGAATTCCATGGCAACTAAAATTTCCAGACCGTTCCATACCATTCAATGGCAAGTAGTAGTTCCAAAGGTTTTTATGGTGTTAGGTTGCAACTAGAAGTTTCACAGAGTTTCTATTGCATTCCATGGCAACTAGAAGTTCCAGTGTCTTCCATAGAGTTGCGTGGCAACTTGTAGTTCCAGAGCGTTTCTATGGCATTCCATTGCTACTATGATTTGTGATGTGTTTCCATGACATTCCATGGCAACTAGGAGTTCCAGAGCATTTCTATGGCATATCATGGCAACTATTATTTGCGATGTGTTTTCGTGACATTCCATGGCAACTAGGAGTTCCAGAGCATTCCATTGCATTCCGTGGCTACTAGTAGTTCCAGAGCGTTTCTATGCCATTCCATGGCAACCGGTAATTCCAGGCGATTTATTTGGCATTCGATGGCAACTATTATTTGCCATGTGTTTCCATGAAATTCCATTGCACCTAGGATTTCCAGTGCCTTTCTATCGAATACCACGGCAACTAGAAATTCCAGAGCGTTCCATACCAATCAAGAGCAAGTAGTAGTTACAGAGTTTATTATGGCATTAGGAGGCCAATATAAGTTCCAGAGACTTTCTATGGCGTTCCATGGCAAGTAGAAGTTCCAGTGTCTTCCATAGCGTTCCATGGCAATTAGTAGTTCCAGAGCATTTCTATGGCCTTCCATGGCAACTCTTATTTGCGATGGGTTTCCATGACATTGCATTAGAATTAGAAGTTCTGGATTGTTCCATTGCATTCCATGGTAAGTAGGAGTTCATAAGCATTACATGGCATTCCATGGCAACTACAATTTTGAGAGGCTTTCTGTGGCATTCTTCGGCAACTATTATTTGCAATGTGTTTCAATGGCATTCCATGGCATTCCATGGCAACTAGCAGCTCTGCAGCATTCCATGGCATTCTATGGAAACGAGTAGTTCCAGACAGTTTCTATTCCATTCCATGGCAACTAGGAGTTCCAGTGTGTTTCTGTCACATTCCATGGCAACTAGAATTTCAGGATCGTTCCATTGCATTCCTTGACAACTCGATATTCCAGAGCATTCCATACCAATCAAGGGCAAGTAGTAGTTCCAGAGCTTTTTATGGTATTAGGTAGCAACTAGTGGTTCCAGAGCCTTGCTATGGCATTCCATGGCAACTGGAGTTCCGGACCGTTCCATGCCAATCCATGGCAACTAGAAGTTCCAGAGCACTTCTATGGCATTTCATGGCAACTCTTATTTGCGATGGGTTTCCATGACATTGCATTAGAATTAGAAGTTCTGGATTGTTCCATTGCATTCCATGGTAAGTAGGAGTTCCAAGGCATTACATGGCATTGCATGGCAACTACAATTTGGAGAGGGTTTCTGTGGCATTCATCAGCAAATATTATTTTCGATGTGTTTCATGGCATTCCTTTGCAACTAGCATTTCCAGTGCATTTCTTTCACATACCATGAGAACTAGAAGTTCCGGAGCGTTCTATTGCAGTCCATGGCAACTAGAAATTCCAGAGCATTCCATACCAATCAGGGACAAGTAATAGTTCCGTAGCTTTTTATGGTATTAGGTGGGAACTAGATGTTGCAGAGAGTTTCTATGGCATTCCACGCAAATACAAATTCCGGAGCATTCCGTTGGATTCCATGGTAACTAGAAATTCTGGACCGTTCCATAGCGTTCAATGGCAAGTAGTAGTTCCAGAGCTTTTTATGGTATTAGGCTGCAACTAGAAGTTCCAGAGAGTTTCCATTGCATTCCATGGCAACTAAAAGTTCCAGTGTCTTCCATAACGTTCCATGGCAACTTGTAGTTCCAGAGCGTTTCGAAGGCATTACACGGCAACTATTATTTGCAATGTTTTTCCGTGAAAGTCCATTTCAAGTAGAAGATCCTCAGCGTTCCGTGACATTTCATGCCAACTAGTATTTCCAGAGCATTTCTATGACATTTTGAGTGCAATGAGGAGGTCCAAAGCATTCCATGGCATTCCATGGTAAATAGAATTTCTTCAGCATCCCGTGGCATTCCATGGCAACTAGTAGTTCCAGGGAGTTTCTATGGCATTCCATGGCAACTCTTATTTGTGATGTGTTTCCATGACATTCCATTAGAATTAGAAGATCTGGATACTTCCATTGCATTCCATGGTAAGTAGGAGTTCCAAAGAATTACATGGCATTCCATGGCAAATAGAATTTTGAGAAAGTTTCTGTGGCATTCATCAGCAACTATTATTTGCGATGTGTTTTCATGGCATTCCGTGGCTACTAGAAGTTCCAGAGCCTTTCTATGGCATTCCATGGTAACTAGGAGTTCCGGAGCGTTCCGCAGCATTCCATGGCA